>NC_138663.1:125182599-125886287 GCF_964273445.1 Streptopelia decaocto
GATAACAGTTTTAAAATAAAAGAGGGGAGACATTTTTTATGAGTGTGGCAAAACACTGGGACAGGTTGCCCAGAGAGGTGGTAGATGTTCCATCTCCAGAAACTTTCAAGGCCAGGCTGGATGTGGCTCTGAGTAACCTGATGTTGAAAAAAAGTCAAAACTTTTATGTATTGTAGAAGGTGATTAAGTCCCTCTAGTGCACATAAAGAATATGTTAGGGAGTATTGGTTACTCCTGCTTTGGGCAAAGGCAAACCCACCTGCGGGACTGCTTTTGCTCAAGGACCTGGGTGCACTTGGTGAGTAATGCAGAAGGATGTAGTGGTTTAAATCCAGATGGCAACTAGGACCACACAGCCACTCAATCATTACTGCTCCCTTACCCCAACGTTGGATGAGGGAGCAAATCAGAAAGGGAAAACTAAACAAAACAGATTTGTGGGTTGAGATAAGAACAGTTTAATAGGACAGCAAAAGAAGATTAACAATAACAATAATAATAGAATTGACAGAACAAGTGATGCACAATGCAGTTGTTCACTTTCTGCAACACTGACAGCCCACTCATTCCTGGGCAGCTACGTTTTCCCCCTGGCACACTCCAGTTTATATATTGAACATGATATCATATGTTAAGGAGTACCCCCTTCGCCAGCTTGGGTCAGCTCTCCTGGTTTTGCTCCTTTCTAGCTTCTTGTGCACCTGATGGAGCATGGGAATCTTAAAAGTTCTTCACTACCTGGCAACAACCAAAACATCAGTGTATTATCAATATTCTTTTTATATTAAATAAAAACCACATCTACTAAAAACAAAATTAACTCTATCCCAGCCAAAACCAGGACAGTGTGCTTCTCCTTGTTTGCTTTTGTTGGTCTCTGGAGCTGAAAGCTCTGGGTTGCCAGCCAGACTTCTGGACAAAGCTCACTGCCCATGCTTCTACAAAGTGAGTAAGTGCCAAGCATTTGTGAGTCTATGTTCCTCGGTGACAAGGTTCTTGAGGTGCTGTTGCTGGAATATGCCAAAGCTGAGATGCAGTGTATTACAGGTCTATCCAGACAGTGTTGGATAAGCCTAAGCTGGTTTCTACTATGACATAATAGAAAAGCATATCTACTGTCTGCGTCTGTCATAAATGCCTAATAGAGGAGTCAAGATCTTGTCAATACATTGGACAGATGTGGTGTATTATGCTTAGTGCAAAGCTTTCATTAAGTTCATATGACTTTTATCTTGATAATTTTTAATACTACTCACCATATTGCTTTGTGGTTTACAGATGTATATTATTCTGTAAATTGTAATTCTCAAATTTTCATATGCATGCCCCTGAAACTTTCTAAAAATTTTCCCAACATCTATAAAGTGAAGAAAAGAAAAATTTTTATCCAGCTGCCAGCAGCTTTTCAATTACTGGTGACAAATCTTTATTAAGAGCCTGAAATATCTTGTGCATATAGTACTGATCTGAAACTCTGAAAAACATATTCCATTACCCAACTCAGTCACAGACTTTCTCCGTGACCCTGGGCTTCACATTTACTCTTTGCTGTCTCTACAAAATTGAAACAGTGCTTCTTTTCCCCAAACTTGTGTTAAGAGGATGTATATTTACTGTTTATTGCTCATTGAAGTGTGCAGTTGTATCATTTCTATCTAATATAGGACAAAGGATTAATAAGACCCCTCCTTTCTTCCTAATTTTCATTGAAAGATTTTCAAAATAATCACCCACACTTTTTGCACTGATTAAATACTTAATCTCTACACCAACTCAACTTCAAAAAATCCTTGCATGTAAGGCAAACAGTTCTTTAGAAAACATTAGCTATCCATACCAATAGTTTTGATTAGGTTCTGTTTTCCCATAAACAAGGCAATGATGTCTTGTTTTATTACATTTATAATGTAAGAAAGTTGAATCAGACCATCAGAGTGGTTATTCCTCTGCAGAGAATAACCTTCAAGTATTTATATATAGCAGAGGAGGAGCTTAAGTATGCTTACAGCCCACTAATTTCATGTTTTGCAGTCTCAGGGATATGGTGTGCCTTGTTGTGTAACACATGCTTGAGAATTCATGAGCTCTCTTCCAGGAGCATGTCCTGGTACTTGCAGATGGCAAAAAGTCTGAACAAAAGGTCAAGATTTAGCTCTGCAAGTGTCCTCTAAATCTTGTAAAGGCTCATGGTTATTCCAGTGAGAGATGTGGGTCAATAAAATACATCAAGCCATAAATACTCCAATACAATTTTGCCATTCTGACAGAATGCATTTTTCAGACATTCCCCTAAGTGCCTATGGTTGAATCAGATTGGCTTATTTGTGTAAATTCTATACAGTCCTTTGTGGAATATGAATGAGCATTCATGCAAGGGCTGTAATATCCCATTCTCTCTGTGTACTTCTCAAACTGCAGAAATGCCAAGCCTACACCTCCTGGCAAAGCTCCAAACTAATGCTGAGCTATGTGCTATTCCCTCAAGCATTTGTGGTGCAGACAATGCAACAAGGACAGCTGGAGCACTCAAGGGAGCTCAAGAACATGAATACAGATAGGAATCTTCCCTCATGTAATGGTTATGTACTTCTAAAATGTTAAAAGTCACCACCTTCACAATGTGAATACTTCTGGAAAGCATTTTCTATCAGAAAGGAAACAGAATGAAAGTTATTGTATTGCCTGCCTTATTAACTGGAGCTTCCACAAATCAGAAGATAGCAGTATGTAATGTCATGGACAGAAATATGGGAAATGCAGAACTTCTGTTTTGGACTACTGCTTTTGTTTTTCTTTTTACTATAGTATTTACAACTCATTGGGATAGGACAAAAGGGTATTAAATCTATGGGTGAACACATAGATTTCTACTTAGTGTCAGGAGACATTAAAACAAAAGACAGTTTGCTCCTGCTGCTGTTTGCCTCTTGCACGCTCAGATGAATAGTTTCTGTTGAAATCAATATCAATTATCCATCTTAAACATTTTTGCTTCTACTGTGAGCATATTAGGAGCGATTTTAGCAGTAAAACTGAGGCTCTTCTATGGACAGAATAATTTACAACATAATAGAAGACTCTTTTTGGGGTTTGTTATTAGAAACCCCTTGATTTGGTGCATTGGAACTTAGCAGAGCAGTAATAGTGGTGGTTGGAACGTGGATCTTGTCTGTGCCTAGGAGGATTTTAAAGGTTGATAGGTATCCCTGCCAGGTTGCAACTGCCAATTTATGTTTATTTATCTTTTTTTAAATTACAAAGTTTTAAATTACAAATCTTATAAAACACATGAATTTACACTGCGTGTGGTGTCCTCATGGACTAAAAGAACAGGGAACAGCCAGCTGCTCATTCACCCCAGAGGAACTGGCAAGTGCTGCACTGGGGTTATGATCACTGATGTTCTCCCAGTTCAGGGGTAGAGAGTGGTAGGGTTTTAGGAAGCAGCTCAGGAAGGTGTTCCACAAATCTGACATGTTAATCCTACTGCAACATGCCAAATTGCTGCTGGTTTGCAAGGTTTTGGGAAATGACCCATCTCTCTACTTTTTCTGAAATATGTGTATGGTGAATTTAAGATCCCTGATGGCAGTATTGCTTTATTTAACTATTCTTTCCACCTCCTTAGAAATAAACCTGGACTCTAGAGCTAGTTTTTTCTTATTAAGCTAAAGAGTTTGAGGTCTTGGACCTGAGTGCTACCTCATGATTAACCCTTCTGTGAAATTATTGACATTCTCCTTGGCACATTTGGCATGTGATGGTAAGTAGATTCAAACAATCTGGATGCAGGAGTTGAATGCACCATTAGCAAGTTTGCTGATGATTTCAAATTGGGAGGTGTTATTGAGTGTCTTGAGGGATAAAAGGCCTTGCAGAGGTATCTAGATGGATTGGAGTATTGAACAATCATAAGTGGCATACAGTTTAACAAGAACAAATGCAGTATTCTGCACCTGGGATGGAGTAATGCCACACACAAATACAAACTGGGAGAGGAGTGGCTGGAGAGCAGTCCTATAGAAAGTGGTGTGAGGGTGCTGGTCAATATCTGGCTGAGTACAAGTCAGAAGCATGTGCCGTGGCAGACGAGGTCAAGCCACACCCTGGGGTGCATCAAGCACAGTATAACCAGCTGGTCAAAAGAAGTGTTTTTTCTGCTGTGTTCAGCATTGGTATGGCCTCACCTTGTGTACTGTGTGCAGTTCTGGGCCCCAAAAGTTAAGAAGAATGTGAAGGTCCTTGAATGCATCCAGCTGAGCACAACAAAGCTGGTGAAAGGACTGGAAAGAATGTCCTATGAGAAGCAGCTGAGGACTTTGGGTTTATCTAGTTTGGAGAAAGAGACTGAGAGGTGACCTCCATTGCTTTCTACAGCTTTCTGAGAAGGGGAAGTGGAGAGGGAGGAACTGAGGTCTTCTCCCTAGGATCCCGTGATAGGATGTGTGGGAATGATTGCACAAGAGGAGGTTTAGACTGGACATTAGGAAGCAGTTCTTTACCTAGAGGGTGGTCAAATGCTGGAATAGACTTCCTAGAGAGGTGGTCAATACCCAAAGCCAATCAGTATTTAAGAATCATTTGGACAACGCTCTTAATAATTTGCTTTAACTTTTGGTCAGCCCTGAAGTGATCGGACAGTTGACCTACATGATCATTGCTGGCCTCTTCCAACTGAAATATTCTGTTGTTTTCCTTTCCTTTCCTTTCCTTTCCTTTCCTTTCCTTTCCTTTCCTTTCCTTTCCTTTCCTTTCCTTTCCTTTCCTTTCCTTTCCTTTCCTTTCCTTTCCTTTCCTTTCCTTTCCTTTCCTTTCCTTTCCTTTCCTTTCCTTTCCTTTCCTTTCCTTTCCTTTCCTTTCCTTTCCTTTCCTTTCCTTTCCTTTCCTTTCCTTTCCTTTCCTTTCCTTTCCTTTCCTTTCCTTTCCTTTCCTTTCCTTTCCTTTCCTTTCCTTTCCTTTCCTTTCCTTTCCTTCCCTTCCCTTCCCTTCCCTTCCCTTCCCTTCCCTTCCCTTCCCTTCCCTTCCCTTCCCTTCCCTTCCCTTCCCTTCCCTTCCCTTCCCTTCCCTTCCCTTCCCTTCCCTTCCCTTCCCTTCCCTTCCCTTCCCTTCCCTTCCCTTCCCTTCCCTTCCCTTCCCTTCCCTTCCCTTCCCTTCCCTTCCCTTCCCTTCCCTTCCCTTCCCTTCCCTTCCCCTTTCCCTTCCCCTTTCCCTTCCCCCTTCCCTTCCCCTTTCACTTCCCCTTTCACTTCCCCTTTCACTTCCCCTTTCACTTCCCCTTTCCTTCCCTTTCCTTCCCTTTCCTTTTTTTTCTTTTCTTTTCATGTCAGTAATGTCTTGCTTTAATATTTTTTGATAAACATATGTTCAAAATGAAAAGCCGTTGTTCATAAGAAATCTGATTTGTATGTTGATTTTCAATTGAAATGTTTTCTGCAGTTAAAACATCTCTCATAATGTCCTACAAAAATATGCAATTCCTTGGCATCATTTTTTAAAGAGAATTGTTTGGCCTAAAACTTCCTAGTGAACTCTGCTAAAGCTCCTTCATTCAGTGGTACTGAAAGCTCAGTTTAATCCAGAGTTGAGAACAAATTAAGTCTCTTAACATGAGGGTTGGTCAGAATACTACAGCTTTTTGACACTGGTTTGACTTACAGTTATTTGAGGATCACCCTTTTCTCATGATATCTGAATGTTTCTGCTTGTAATCTTAGTTAGATTCAGAGAGAAGCTACTTCAATTTTCCAGTAACTTTAAAATATAAAATTTTCAAGGATTGCTTTAAAATTTATTTTGTTTATGTTTTGCTAGTCAGCTTCTTTCATCTCTGGTTAATATGAATCTCTTATTCACAGATTTATAGTTAGTATATTCAATCCTATAAAAGCATCTGCCTCAGAGAGTTAATGACTCATTTTAGTGTTCCAAACTGTAACTTGAGATATGCTTTCTTCCCAAGAAGCTCTGACAGGATGGATATCTGGAGGTGCCAGCCACGTTCTGAGCTGGAACAAGAAGGTATTTTTTTTTTCATTAAGAGCCTGAAAGAGGTTAAAATATAAATCTGACATAAAGAAAACAACATTGAAGACAAGTCTCCTAGACAATGACAGCATCAAGTGGATCAAGTTTTGAAAGCAGTTGTGGCAAAACACTGCTTTGAATTGCAATATATAATCTTTCAGTGATACAACTTTTTTCACTTAATTTAAATCACTCCTCAGGCTTTCAGAATATCTCTTAAATAGAGTCAGCCCTTATTCCCCGTGCATGCCTAAGCATGTTAAAAATTTCAAATAGAAAGAAGTGATTCTACTGAGCAAGGAAAAATCATAGACAATAAATTACCTGGAGATCTCTGGGGTCTTGTAAAGGTAGAAACAATACATGCTGCCAGTACAGCTTCCTTGCCTCTTCCAGATTCTCAGAAGATATATTAGCATCTTAGATGACATTGACATATTGTTCACTCAAGATCTCAGCTGTTTTTAGCAATTTGTATCAGGAGACAAGTAGCAATTTATGAAATCCATTTCCAGTGAGGTATCTGCAAGCATTTAGACTTGCAATTTTCATCAATAGTTACAGAAGATGTATGTGGTGTTCTACACACACCCAACTGAATATTTTGTCAATAAATCAATTCAACAAATAATTAACATAGAACTTGTTAGCAGCTAAGAAGTGATTGCAGGGACTTTTAGGTAGCTCCAGATTATGAAAAAAATCTATTTTGTAACTGCACATTTTTTCATAAGGTGAAAAGAAAGTTATCAGCTCCAACTTCAGTGGCAGCACAGTGCTTTTATGGCAATTTAGGTCTCAACATGCAGAAGAATTAATACAAAAATTAATTAATTAATTAAATTAATTAATACTAAAATGTTTGCACTGATTTTTTGGTTGTTGTTTTAAGCCATCATTTGCATTACAGATGATGTAGAGATTTTCCAGTCATTTTATCTGAGTTGCTTCGGAGGGTATTGTGTTATTCTGTGATTCTAACACATAAGCCATCCACAGTTTTGTGGTACAGCTCTGATGAAACCAGATTTTTGACTCCTTTAGACAAGTAACCCTTGTCAGTCTTGGATCTGCATACCCTTAAAGTTCCTGCAAAAGAGGTATACTTTTCCAGTTCTTCATAACAGAAATTTCAGTTACTAGCACTAGATGCACTTTGCTGGCTTCTATGGACCATGTGACGTAAATAGCCACAGTTTTTCCAGGGGCTTGCTGCCATACAGTTAAAAAACACTTTTGCAAAGAGAAAACAAGGATGAGAGAGGCCAAATAATTGGTTTTCTGTACTAACTCTGTCAGCCTGTTTGACATGATGTTATGTCCAGTTGCCATCCCCAGAAACTCCACTTGTTAATATGTGTAAACAAAAATAAAACACATGAAAAAATAATCTTTGAATATGAACCTTTGGATGTTGGATGAGTCTGCATTTGCTGATAATCCACCTATGATATCATTGTCTAATGTGATTCAGAAGATGCAGAGAAAAATTTCTCTACATAGAATCGATTTGTTGCTCAACAATACCCAACAGGTATGGCTACTTACCCTTTGACAACACAAGGCATTTCGAATATTGATTTTTTTTTTTTTTTTTTCCCATTTACATTTGTAAAATGTATAGATTATCAGCATTTCTCTGTACAGGAATGGCAAACATTTTACATTTAAGCAGAAACATACAGCCACATTTTTTATGTCCGTATGATAGATAATGTAACTCTCTGTTTTCAGTTAATTGTGTGGTTACCATATGTTGGGTAAAGAGATCATGGCTGGACAGTAGGAAGGAGTTGTGCTGGAAGGCCCTGGAGGTGTAATCCATGCCCATGTGGCACGTTTTCTTGCCTCCTGTACTCAGGGTAAAGTGAGATCCTTTGGAGAGGAGATGAGATTGTTCACATGCACTCAGAGAAACCATGTGCTGAGCCAGGAGAAATATTTGAAGTGGGCTGATAAGAAAAAAGCAGTGGAGGAGTCCATGGCGTAAACAAAGTAGCTGCTGAGAGGACCAAGGGGCAGGCAATCAGGGCTCTGAGGGGGTAGAAAGAATGAGTATTTTCTAGGGACACCAAAAAGACTGCATTATGCTTGATGAAGCTGCTGAAACACTTACTTTCAATGGACAGATTAGGGGAGAAGACATGACCTTCACTGACCTGGTCAATATAGGGGAGATTTCTTTTCAACCTGACTAATCCAACACATCTGAATTGCTTTTGTTATAAAGTTGAGCTATTCTAGTTTCTGTTGAAAAAAAGTGGATTAAAGCATATGACTGATGTGTTCTGGACCTTACCAACCCACTTCAAAGCTAACTTGGACTCTAATCATAGTTAGAGAGAGCTGACATTTTAGGTCACTGAAATGAAACAGACTTTTCATTATCCAGGGTTTTTCTTTACTTTGAGCTCTGGTTAGAAACAATGTAACTTTAAGTAAATCATTTCCTCTCTGTTTTTAATCCAGCCCTATGACCCTTACGGGAGAATCTTGCCTTTGCCCTCTCTTGTTCTGGCAACAGAAAACGTATAAACATGAGGAATAAACCCAGATGAAACCTGTTGCTAGTACATCCATGGCCAGATGTCTCATCATAAAATCTTTAAAATTCAAGCAGTCATATTTACATGCAATTAATTTTTACACAAGCAGTACTACATTGCACAACAGAGAAAATGGTCAAACCAACTTTTCCATCATGTGTACTTGAAATTTACTGCAGCTTGAACCCAGCACTCTGCTTCTGTGTTTTGGTAGTAAATTGGATGAAGAATTGTGTATAATAACCATCTAGAGCAATTTTAGACCTTAATATTTGAGAAGGATTCAGTTTTTACCCGTAAAATACCACAGAGAAATCTCAATGAAACTCTGCACATCTATTTACTTGGAGTAAACAACACATTCTTATGTCTCAAAATCCCTTGACAACCTTGTTTATTGTTCTGCTAGGTCAGTTGATGCAAATAATCTCTCCTGCAATTTCTGCTTGCTGAGATAGCTAGTAGCTAGTATGTTTGAAGCTGTAGGCAGGAAGAATGGATGAAACATCTGGTCTCTTGTCTCTTATAAAAGTCTGAAAATCAAAGAATTTTTTACTGCATTTAAAGGAGCTCATGGATTGCCACTGTGCATTTAGATCAAAATAAGTACATGTATTCAAGGACCACTTTTTTTCTATTAAAACAGTTGGGTCTCCACTTTCGAAAATCGGTTACTGGGGTACATTACTATCATCTCAAGTTTCCACAATTTTCTCCCTCCCGATGCCTCTGTGAGGCATTTGCACTGCAGATGTAGAGTCTTCTGGGCACATTGACCAGTATTTACACTCCTTTTTTGAGGACTTTCAGAAGTGTCTCCATGTAATTTGGGAACTTACGAACATCAAGCAAAGATGGAAAGTACAGCAGCATCTACATTTTGGATGTGTATGTCATTGTTCTCTAAAGATCCAACCTGGTGGCCTTGGGGCTAATTTTAATACAGAAAAGGGGAACATCTTTGATAGCTGACTTAAGTGGAAATATAAAATATTTTCAGGCATATCAAAAAACCTGTGAATAATATGAAGGACAGATTTTTCTTTGATAATAGATTAATGTAAATGAGTCTCTGGGGTTCATTTAATATATTCTGAAGGTAACAATTGAGATTACATGCACAAAGGAACTTTATTTAGTTTTGCATAAGTATATAATAATAATAACATAATATATATAGGTTTCAATACGTACAGAAATTATTTTTATAAGCAGTTTGTCTAATATTGTGAAAGAGAGACATTGTGTAGTATTTCCAAGCACTGACAGCATTAATGTTATATGCTTAGTGTTATACACAGGGTATTTCAAAGAGATGGACCCAATATGTTACAATTACACAAAAAAAAATTACAAATGATTTAATGAGTTTTTTTATAAATGTTCCCTCCACCTGCTGTATGGACTGGAAGAGTTTCATTTATGAGCAGTTTGTGGTTGCAGAGATATAGTGATTGCAAATGGGGTCCATCTTTTTGAAACAGCCTGTGTAATATGTTTTTTTTTTTCAGAGTTTGTTGCTTGTAAAACTACTCAAGTGTAAATATTTTGTTTAAATGCTTGTTAAAACCAAGAATTATTAGAGTTATCACTATCAATAAGCACTTCCAGTTAGAATGGTGGCCTGTTTAAATATTTATTGAAAAGAAATAACAGTATCATGTTTTGATATCAAGTCCCCCCAAGAGTAACAGGAGTGTTGTTCGATAGATACTTAGGAAGCAAAGAGACAGTAGCTGAGTTTTCAATACTGTCAATGACTTGCATAGTAATATTTGGTGATTCACTTAGCTGTTTATGGTTGTTTTCTTATACTGTAGTTGCCCTAAAGATCTTTTTTTTTCTAATAGGTTCCCTTTATGTAAAAAAATACACTGTAAGATTTTCTTAAAGCTCTATGTGCTTATACTTTCTAAAGATATCTTTAAACTTCAGAGAAAAGTCATCAGGGATAAGATAATATGTGTACTAAACTTATAATCCTTACCCCACTCTTTCAAATATGACCCTTTCCTATCCATATTCATATCTTAAAGCAAAGTGTAAGAAGATTTCTCACTGTTTTTGAAGTCATGGATGTTTCTGTCATGTGTTCCCCAAAGTAGCTGATTTGCTATCAGCTTGGCAGACTATTGAAACAGACTATCTTGAAAACTTTGGAAGTTGCATATTGATGTTGCAAAACTTGAACCTTCACTTTTCAGGAAAAAAAGTTCATATATCCGTATCTGCTTGATGGACCTATCTTAACACCACTGTACTTTTGAAAATTCCATTTTAGGAATAACCTTACAGGGCTTTGCAGAAAGACAATTTTTCCTCTTTTAAAATGTACCATATAATTTAGGAAATCAAATGTTCAGCAATTTTACCTGGATAATGTATTCAGGAGCAACAGTATGAGTCTTCTCTAAAACCAGAAGTTGTTATTGAAGGGCACAGAACATCTGTAAAACTCAATCGCCTGTTTTCACTCTGCAACTTTTAAAACTGGCCAAGAATAAATATTATTTTTTTTTCATAATATTGTTCAAATTGACACTTTTCAGATATTTCAGAATAAAGACCACAATGCCACAAATACAAAAAAAACACATCGACTTCACAACTTCTCAAATTATGAAGTGACATTCATCTCAGACTGGAGTTTCTGGCTTTCCATCAGAACCTCAATCATTCCCTGAAAAATTAACAGCCTAAGTGGAGGCTTATTAAGAAAAAAAAGAAACAATCAAGCAAACAAATAAACAAATGTCAGCAATAAATGTGCTAAAAGAAAAGTGTAATTTCCCATTTGAACATGTCTGAAAAAAGCAATATACTCCTAAGACTATTAAATAATGGAAAATATTAAAAGTTCATTCTGTAGCTATCTCTTGTTTCTGTTTTCTTCATGACTATAATCTACTTGGACTTATTCCCCAAGGCATACTGAAGGAACAAAGGTTATTTTAAGCATGTCCGTAGATTTGGTGTTTTGCTAAAGAAGCTATGAAAGTATAGCCTCTAAAATTATTTTGTATTACAATAAGAGGAGGGTCTTTTCTGGAAACAGCTTCTCTTTGATATTTAAACTAAATCTGTTGTACTACTCAGTCCATTGAACCACTCAGTCTGTTGAACCTGTGGTGTAGGGGATAGGAACCCACAGCAGTGTTAATATGCCAACCCACCAAGAGTTCCCTGTTCACCCCTAAGAAATTCAGTGCAAGTTTTGAAATAGTTAACAAATGTAAGGTTAAGTTGAGATGCTCATTTTGTCTTTCTACCTCAATAAAGGACAGGCTTTGTTTCATATACTGTATTTTTCTGTGAAATGTTTGCTGGGTATCTACAATGAATTTAACAATAACTGTTATCCTCATTCGAAAAGCAAGAAAAAATAAACTGTTTTCAAAGGTAAGAGAACTGTATTTTTAGCAAGGCATTTAAAATGCATTGTGCTATTGTTACAAAGGGTTAAAATGTCTGCAAGCAGTTACAACATATATTTTTTACATCTTACATCAATATGCATTGAGTTGTTGTTAAAAATTTAAGTTATAAAGGTTTCTGAAGTGTTTAATATGAATTTTATAAAAATTTTATTTCACTAGGAAATTTTCACTATAGTAGAAAGAAGAAAAATTAATTTTTATTCTATTAAAGAAGCAGAGCTCACACTATAGAGCCCTCATCAGTGCTCATATATCACTTTTTAAGAGAGGTGAATTTTCATTTGATCAAGGTGAGGGCTAGAAAGTTTGCAATGAGAACTCTATCTGTTCTCTAAGTGCTGGCTGCACTATAAATTTCTGATAAAAATGGTAGATGCACTTGCTATATTTTTTCCAGGCTTTTCTTCTCTAATCTGTGCTTTCTTTTCAGAGAGGTAGATGTTCAATATATATTTTGTAAAATTGCTCAAAGAACCTCTTCTATCCATTTTAATGTTGAAATTACATCTAATCTGCATATAAATTAAAACATAACAGATAATGGACCATATAAAATGGCCAACCTTTTCTTTTATGTTTCAACCACTGATTTGGTTCTTATTTGTACTGCATCCCAAGGCTGTCATTGACAATTATAATTTCTGCCTATTTTCACACTCTAATTTTCAATACTACAGCAGAGAACAATGTAAACATTGTATTCAGTTTTTGACAACAGAAAATAATTACAGGGGATGTCAAAAGTCAAGTGCAGAAAAATGTGATAGTGGTGATAGTGGTGTCACAAAAATAAGGCTGTTGATTTGTTTGTTTTTTGTTGTTGTTGTTGTTTTGGTTTTTTTTATCCTTTTTTTTTTTTTTTTTTTAGTTTTACTATGTTTGTTTGTTTGTTTATTTGTTTTCCTATGGAAATCACTGAAATACAGTATAGAAATAACAAATAAACTTTCAACCAGTTTGTTCGTCTGGTGGTTGCAGTCTAACCATAACTGAAATTTAGTCAAAACTCAGCTTGATTCATGAGTCAGATGAGATCATTTGTGTCACTGCCAGTTTCCTATGGACAGGCAAACAAGCTAAAAATAAGCTCAGATAAGGTCTTGTCTAGCTTTTCTGCACTATAAGCACTAACAGAAATGTTGTGTAGACACCTTTCAGATCATAAATTAAATGAGGAAGGTTCTTGACTGTGCATTCTACTTCATTCCACACTTACCAGAAATGCACCATTCTCTCGGGAGATGCCATGTTTTATGAAGGTTGTACACAGTTATTTCCATGGTCGTTCTGCAGCTGTTAAGATTTGAACCTTAATTATCCAATGTGTGTCAGAACATGTATTTGATAACTTGGAAATGACTTGAAAAGGCAAATTTACAGTCTAAAATATCTGTAGACCTAGTCATCAGCAGAAAATTTTGAAAGTCCTAAAAGGACAGTCTGATAAGGAAAAAGCAGTCTTCATTCTTTATCCAGAGAAATTAAAAACAGAGATGGGAGGCAGAAATCTTAATTAAGTGGAAAATTTAGAAAACATATTGAGCAATGTTTGATTTCTGTTTCATATGACATTGGAAGGTGCTTGTCTGAAGGGCTGTGGTGCCTCACAGATGTTGCAGAACACTTGCCATGGGGCTGCATTCTCCTTTCGAGGATGAATAACTCTGTCACTAGATAGAGATGATACACCTATGACACACTGGTGGTTCAGGCAGAAGAAAAAATACAAGTAATCATGTGAGACAGAGACAATTAAAGAAGTATATTATAAAGATAATATAATAATAAAAAAAGATAATAAAATTCCTAAATGACACCTTCTTTATCCTAGCGTGATTTATTTATTCCCTGTAATTTGCATTCCGATTTCAGCTACTCCCAAGCAAAGCACAAACTCTTCTCAAGGTGCGCACAGACATCGTATGGCTAACATTTTGGTTTGCCACAGGAAATCCAGGATCAGCTATTTGCAGCCTGTAAAATTAGTCATGATTGTGTAGCTGAACTTTTGCCAGGTGTTCCTATCTGACTTGGGCAATTTGACTCCAGATCTGGATGGCAGCACAGGATTAGCTGCAAACTGCAAGTGGCAGAAAACAAGGAGGGCACCCAAGATGTGACCACAGCCCCAGAGGAGACAGGACTGATGCTTCTGTGTTCATGTCTTGCAAGTAGATACCATCTCAGTGTCACAATGAGACATTCTTTGAGGAGCTCCAGTGCTGAGCAAAGACACACTGCAACACCTGCAGCTTACACAAGCATTCCAGTCAGCAGCATGGCATGAGCAGGTTCATGTCAAACTATTTAAAACGTAACAATGTTACTTAGAATGACAGGTAATTATTAGAAAACGCAATTTCATTTTTTTATAGTGTAAACCACAGGTTGTTTACACTGTTTAAACATGACTTTGAAAAGAATCTGGGGTAGTGTTTGTTCTCCCTTCTCTAACCTGAGAAGCACATAAGCATTTTGGTAAACAAAACAAAACAAAACAAAACAAAACAAAACAAAACAAAACAAAACAAAACTCCAAGGACCAGGTATGTTGCTTTGCCACAGTGTGTGGTTTTTGTTTAAAACTCAAAAGTTAATTTTTTTTTTGTTGTTGTTCATAGTGCATGCTAGTAAAAGGGATGTAACTAGGCAGCTGAGAGGAGCGCTGCCTTTTAGGTTTGTCTTGGTGTGGACACTGCACAGCAGGTGAAGTGAAACTCTTTGGGAGAGAAAAGAGACTACACACTCCCTTAAATGAGCTGCATCTCATCACGGTGACAAAATTCAACTAAGGTTTGAATGCTTCCCTTTTTAAGCTCTATTTTGTGATTGTTAATCTTATTTGGAATGCATAACCAATTGCAGGTGTACTGTTTCAGCTTGATTTTGCAGATTTCCTGTCAATGTCTTGCAGGTTAAGAGCAGCTCATGAAGTAGTGAAAGAGAAACACTGATATAGTGGCAAATGATGTAAAGAAAATCAATACACAAGCTTTTCACAACAGCTTAGATGATATGCGGCCATGGCCCAGCCTCTCCATCTCCCTGTGCATCTATTTCCTTTAATTCTGTCCTCTCTCTTTTTGTTTATACAGTTAGTAAACTGGTTATCGCTCCCACTGTAATCCTATGATGCTGAACAGGATTCACCTATGATCTCAACTAGGGCACCTGGGCACTACTCTAATGCACACAATAGTTTGTGTCACTTGCAAGATGAAGTGTGTGGTTTTGGCAGCCTAGCCTGGTAGTAGCTGGCATAATAAAGAAAAATGGGCATGCTCTGTACAGCAAATGGTTTTTAGTGCTGGCATATAAGATGACAAGTAATCCAGACAGGTATTAGTATGGGCAGTCTGTAAGTGATGGACAGTAGTGAAGTTTCAGTAGTGTCATAACAGTTTTATGAAAGCCATTACAATGCATTATGGTATTGATCTGCATTGAAAAACTCAGCAAGATTCTTTAAAGAATGACTTTGCTATATTTTTATTCACATTGCTAACAAATAGTACTATAATATTTCCTGAATTTATCCTTTATTTTTTACCAGTGACTATAGGTAGAGATTGATAATTTTTATATATCTTCAACAATGATTTTGCTCTGGGTAAGGAGACAGACTGATGCAGTAATATTTTTAAACAGCTGAGTGCCAAGAACTCTCTGAGATGAAACCATGTTCCTTTGAAACGCTCTGTTTTCTTCAGTGTGCTAATAATTTTATCTTCTGCTAGGAACAGAAATGGAAAATCTCTGGTAATTCGGGCAGGTTAGTCATTCAGGGGTAGATCTACAGAAAATATAAGGTAAGTAGAATGACTAACAGTTGATTACGACTGATATGTGGAAGCTCAAAGACTTTCTTCAACTGTTGCCTCCAATTTTAACATTTAAAGAAATACAGTTCGCTATATGTCTAATATCTATTTTTTTGTCAATATACTTCTTGGAGTAGGCAGGGTGGGAGAGGGAGGAAACTGATGGCTTCAGGCCAAATCCTGCAACAGAAAGTGTTGCTCTGCACAGGCACTCACTTTGCCTAAACAACTTAGGCTAGAGTGTAGTAACAGCAAAGCCTAAAAATATCCAACAAAACCTAAAAGTTAAAGGCAAATTGATGTCCCTCTGACATCCTGTAAGAGATCAAAATCACTTGATTGAAAAAATGCTTCAGAGGTAAATGTATGTTCAGGGTGGTTAATTCTGCCTTGTAAATGAGTAGGTACATAACATGGACTTTACTGCAATGTCTTGAATTTATCATTAGGAGAACAAATAAAGAAAAAAAAATTATATCCACTTGAAAAAAATATTGCATTTCAACATTTTGTATATATTTTCCTTCTCAGTAGGGGGGATGAGAAGTGCATTCAGTAAGGTTGATATCCCCATGGATATGGTGTTCAAGAAGAGGGAGAACACAGTAAATAAATTGGTTGTCTACTATAGTGTCTGTTCTTCTAATCCTATGGAGTTAAAGTGAGATGAGATTATATGCTACCTTCTAATGTTCATGACAACATTTTCAATTATTTGTCCAGTTTGACGTAAAATAAAATTCATGTGTTTCCTCCTCCAAGTCTCACTCCACTCAAACTCAGGATATTTTCTTTAACTGTTGAGACACATACGTTTAAACATACAGAGAGAGACATTTCAGAAAATCTCATTAGTCAGGGGCAACACATTACTCTGCTGCCTAGAAACCAACCACTAAAAACCAGAGCAATGAAAGTCACAGTACATTTACTTAGTGTCTATTTACTCTAGGAAAATCATTACTTCTGGTAGCAGATGACTTCTTACTTCATATTTACTAATTTCTGATATCTGACAAAATACAAGGAAACTAATTTTTTGCCATTTCTTTATTCCCCTCCAGTACAAATGGGAAGTACACGAGTGTCTCCAAGGAGACATCTCTGCATCTCTTCTGTCCTATATCTTGCCTTGCAGACCACCAAATTGCCAAGGAATTGAACGCATTCTATATTTTTTTACTCCTCTGAATATGTGGAACAAAAGAGACAACCTTGCCTTTAAAAGGTGACAGCATAATATAAATTTTCTAAACCACCTAGAGAATTCCACAGCAGGCATATGCTATATATTAATGCAGAATTAAAAAACTAGAATGTCTTAAATTCTTTACATTAAGAAGTTAAAATTTTAATCTGACTCTGAGGAACTTGCCCCTAGTCGAAGCTATAGATTTTTTAAAGGAAGCGTTACACTACAAAAAAAGTAGTTGATATTTCTTTTATTATCTAAAGCTTGGTTTACTGCAGTTCTAACAGAGTACCCATCATGTATTTTCATTTTACAGTACAAGAGCTGCAACATAACAGAATATCAGTAAATCCCACAGCTTTTATAGGTATACATTATTTTTACAATATTGGGCTTTTAATGCATGATACATTTTTTTTTTCCTTTAATATCTGTTCCTCACAGAAGACCGTATACTGTCATATGTACTAAGTAATTGTGCAGTGCTTAAAAAATGAGATAGTAGGCATTCAGCTAATTGTTACTTCTTGAATTCTTTAGAACCCATTAATTGTAAACAGTCCTATGTACTAAAGTTAGAAGAAACACTTTATTGACTGATGATCAGCATACAGCACTGGAGAGTTATTTCTGTGCATAAAAGCAACATAAAGTGATGTCTCAGTTTGAAAGTAATATTTGAGTCTTTTTGCTGTCATAGGAAAAGCAGTCATTGCCTCCTCAACCAGTGCACCAAAGTTTTTTATGCATTCAAATTATTTTGAAAGTCTTAAACTAGCTTTTCTTCCTGTTAGTATTGTAAAAGTTACTGTCTTTAGCTGACAATTCTTTCTTTATTGGTAAACCATGAAGAAGAATCATAAAAATTAACAAGGGTATGGCACCATCAGATCTTTCTGATGAGTTTCAGTACCCTGCAATGAGGCTGTATAAAACTTTCTTATTAAGTGATAATATGATACCTCCTTTGCACCAAAGGATATTCTGGGCTCAGAAAGGCAGACTGTGAACAGAACTGTCTGCTGCCTTTCCATAAATTTGGTGGGTTCTTTGTAGAGGAAGAGCTGGAGGGAACTAAGACAACTTTTTAATATGATTCTGCAGATATATAAGCACTACAGCTCTCTGGCAGCTACAAATAGAAAATAGATACATTCATTCTGCCTCAGCATATTAAGCTTATCTTTTGCACAGGAAATGAAAAATAGTCTAACTAATGATGGATATCAGCAGTACTCCAGAAAGGAAAGGATCACACATTTTTTTTTCTCTTATTTTAAGGTAAGACTCCACATTTTAAGGAATATTCCCTTGACCTTCCAATGTTTTTTCCAAAGGAGCAGCCTTTGGCTAAACTCAGGAGTCTCGTATATAAAACTCTGTCTGTAGGACAATCACAACAATCACATGCACAATGTTATTGATGGCAAATCTTACCTTTTATAGAGACATTAGATTTTTATTTTAGTTTAACACCAAGTAGACACAGAGGATGAAGAAGTCATTATGTCATCAGGTCAAATGGTGTGGCAGTGATACATGGAGTAGAATCTAAATGTACTAGCTTGTACATGCTATCCATACTAACCTGCTATCTGTACTAAATTTTTGTCCATTCTCATTCAGAATATTTGTTATACTTTGTCTAGGATGACTGCTAATAATATGTTTAATTCTTCAGTCTGATGCTGACTGAAGAGTAAGTAGAAAAACAAGGACACATACCTCTATGAGAATGAGGCTGCATGGGTGTAGAGCATAATTTCAGCACTATTCCACAGTATGAAAGCTAACAGTTAACACTGTGTGTTTCTCACACCAGTATCCTATAATGTAAAAAGAACCTACGTTTCCATTCTCTTGTGGGAAGAAAATATTCACTTAGTAAGGATATTCATAACTAGCAATAATAAATGCAAGAAGAAAACCCACAAGATCTTTGGAGGACTTGCAAGTGCTTATTTCAATATATCAACCTTGCCACTCTACTTGTCAAGGTTAGAATGATGCTTTTAAGTGTAGGCAGGAGATTTCTTGTCTTTCTCTGGTTTCATTTTTGCCAATTTCTTTGAGGAATCTAGTAATCCCTAACACCGGAGACATGGAAACTATTGATCTGATCGAGTCTGGCATACATATCTGTATCACAGAATCACAGAATCACAGAATCGACGGGGTTGGAAAAGACCTCGGAGATCATCGAGTCCAACCCTTGGTCCAACTCTAGTCCATTTATTAGATCATGGCACTAAGTGCCATGTCCAATCTGAGTTTAAAAACCTCCAGGGACGGCGAGTCCACCACCTCCCTGGGCAGGCCATTCCAATGCCTGACAACTCTCTCTGTAAAGAATTTCTTTCTAATATCCAGCCTAAATTTCCCCTGTATGATCCCTACAGACTCATGTCTTTTTAACAATAAATTAACCTCCTTTTCATGGGACCAGATATGCCTATTTGAAGCTCATATGATATAAATTCTTTGAAAATTTAGAGTAGACAAAGATATAGTTGATATGAAGAAGACCGCAAGAAAACTGGGAGCAAACAGGACTAAGCCTCCTAGGTATTTGCATATTTGTGTTAAAAAACAGACAAAAAATTGTTAAGTTGTTTATTTGGCTTTTGACACTGTAATGATATCTTTGGGTCAAAATAAAGCAAAAAAGAAGACTGAACTTATTTGAAATTGTACTAGTTATTTCTCTTCCCCTTTTTCATGTGCAGTAATACAAAAGAAGTAAATTGTAAAACAAGGTGAAATGAAAGGATTCTCTCAGTTTTCTGTCCCCTCAAACCATTTTTTTTCTACATTCTATAAGAACTTCCACCAGAATCCCTGACCCCATTTTACTTCCCTCCTTCACCTTTATTTCATGCTTGGGTTGTCTTTTCTTATATGATACTACCATACCTTCATTAGCAGATATCCAGTATTGCTTTTCTTATCTGTAACACTGCTGTTAAGGTGATCTACTGTTCTAATCACTGCACAATTGCACTGCACTTCCTTATCAAGTTCAAGTTACTTTGATCCTTGTATTGGAACTGGTATTTGGTGCATCCTACATGTGACTTAGAACTCAGTCCTGCAAAGCATTCTGAGAAGATAGGATACCAGGAGTGGGATTCGACGGTTCAGCCATTAATTCTTTCTGTATCTGATGCAAGAATAACAGCATTCACACTGAGAGCATCTACTATGTAAATAAAGTTATCTTTGCAGTTAAATTTTCTTAAAATTTGGTTCTCGTTTTTGGGCCATGCCCAGTGTAGATTGATTTATTAATTTGCTGTGTAAAAGCTGAGGAAAAAGGGTTTTAAGGTACATCTGTTCAATATCTTGGACTTAAAGTCTCACAGACAGACACTTATATCTCTATGCCACCCCAGCCATTACAGAGGCACTTGGTACAGACAGACCATGCCTGTCACTACACGGCAAAGAGAACCAGAAAGTTACTTAATCTACAATTCACTACACCAGTTTGTAGATCAGTGACCTAAAAGATTACAGTACTGGGAGAACTCTTATGGTCTATTGTGCACTAAATCTAGCTGAAAAATTCACGACATTCTCAATTACCTAAATAACTGTGTTCTTACATTAAGTGACTTTTAACAAGAAGAAACCATTCTCAAGTTTTTCAAAGTGGAAAAATCAGTTCTTTTAGACTGATACAGTAACTTGAAAAGTTATAATATATTTTAACATTGTATGAGCTGAAGAATTTTCTTGCAATAAGGCATTTTTTCTACTTGATGCCTTGAAAAGAAGCTTCTTTTAAGTTCAAGTATTTTAACCAATTCCATTATCAAATGACATTTTAATAGACAACATTTTCTGAGTTGGAGTGGTTTTCAGTTAATAATTTGAAAGAGATTTATAATTTTAATTTGGCTTCTAAGTCTTGCTTGTGATCTCAAGAAACATTTGTGGACCTAACAGTATTAGGTTTATGGTTGGCCTCAATGGTCTTTAAGGGTCTTTTCTAAACTAAATGATTCTATGACTCTATGATTGTAATAAAATTATTTTTAAATTAATAAATAAAATATTTCCCTAGTTGAAAAATGTTGTGGGTTTTTTTTTTTTTAATTAAAAAAAATCCTCAAACTTTTTGTTAAGGTGATTATGAAACATAAAAACCAGTGAAGTAAAAAAACAGAAATAATATCTTGTTACTTTGAGGATTTGAAATACAGATAGTGCAGACCTCCATTTTTTCCTACTGAAGTGATAGAGGGCAGGTAGGAAACTTACCAAGCTTAATTTTGAAAGAAATTTCACAGCACTAGAATGCTGCTAAAATAAATGTACTACAGAGCGTGAAAAGTTCATGATCAACAGAAGTTGGGTTCCTTAAATAGACTAATTTTCCTCTTGCTGAACAAAAACTGTATACAGATCAAGTGACTTATGTATACATGGAGGCTGAATACTGTTTGATCGGTTAATAGAAGTTAAATTTTTCTCTGATTCCTTTTATATGATGCACTAAAATAAAAAGGGATTTCTGATGTATCTGAAGTCATGTTCAATCACTGTGGTATCGCAGTGTCTGTGAAAGGGTAGTCTTTTCCACTTGCCGGTGCACACAGCAAGTACATGCACCAATAAGTAAAGGAAACTACCCTTTCTAAATATATGCTTGTATAGGAAAAGAAAGAAAACAGCATGAGAGAAAGACCTCAGCATTCAAAGCAAAAATCCTCTGTACTGCAAAGAGCTGGGATTTCACAAGATACCAGCACTAGACAATTTGCTGTAATAAAATATGTACCAGATTACCACATTGCAGTCATGTATTTTCCTTCAGGAAGCGAAGGAGTAACTCATCTAGAGGCTTTAAAAAAATACATGAGCTCCTAGGAGAACTTGTGGCCTCCTTTATTTCTTGTCCTGTATTGTTAAAATATCTGAGCACCAAATGGTGTGTTCCTAATAGTATTGGACAGATGCACCACCTCAAGTCCTGAACTGTTACAGCCATGTCAGCACAGTCCTGCAAAACCTAAGCTCAGTAGCCCAGGCCTAGTTCTTCATAGACACTCATGTTGATCCAGCTCATTTTGCATTTGCACCAAAGCTGCTGCCATGCAGACTGCCTTGCATATCTGTACCATACTTCCAAACATTTCTGGTTACAATTATAGAGAGATGGTGGTGTATAGTGAAACCTATTCACATATTGAAATATTTTACTTAAGCTTAAAATTGTTTGTATCTACAGTGCTCATGGAAAATAATTAATATATAGGTTTGGAGCAAACCCTGATTCTAGATTTGTTCACAGACACTAGCTGAATATGTTTGCACATGCAGAATCAGCACACCCTAGAGCGCAATGTAACATTTGCTTTCTGTGTTTTCACTTTTTTTGTGGCTGAGGTACAGCTATTGCAGCAGTCTCAGTGAAAAAAGGTTAGAGAGAGGCTGATAGGCCCAGCATGCCATTTCATTCTGTCCTCTTCTGACAGGAAAGCTGTACTTTCCCCAGTCCCTTCCACACACAGCAATGAAAGATGATACTGACAAACAGGAACTGTGCTTGAGATTGAAAGCACTATCCAGAAGGCAGAAATAGCTTCATATAGGCAGAAAAATAGTAAGTCTCCTAGCATTAAAGGAAACATTGATCGTAAGTGTCTTCTATTGATTCCCTTCTGATGCCAAGAAGTCCACAAGCTCACAGAACTGAAATAAATAAGTACTTTACTGCAAGTGATTACTTCTTCATGTGACTTAAATGTGATTTGCATTCAGGCAAGCTTTGAATGATTCTAACAGCCACAGTGCCTGTGCATTGCAGATCTTCCTGCCCTCTGTCTGGGTGACATCAGCCTTTTCTTGGCTCTCTCAATATTCAACATCCTCGCAGATCTGAACTGCAGAGGAAATTGGGGGATAACCCACCAAGTTCAAAGACACAAATTAGCTTGAATAGTCACAACTTACGTGATGTCTTATGTCTTCCTGAGTCTTCAGTTACGTGGACCTAGTGAAAGGTGATATAACTACATGAATACTGGAGAATCTCATAACACCAAGGGAAGCAAGGATGTCAGAACTCCTCAGTCTGATCTTTGATAGCAAAGGACAGCTGATACACAAAAAGAGGAAAGAAGAGAGACCTAGTTAGGAGTAAAGTAATTTAAGTTTTGGTGTGGAATCTGCAAGAAGATGTCAAACTCACCTTTGCTGTGCTGAAGATATGGCCCTGTAACTACCTATATGAGGGAAAATTCCTTGCTCTACCCTCCTAGGAATAACAGAGTAGTAACAATGTGTCTGTGTCTGGTATGCCCTTACAAGTTATTCCATGGGGCCCTAAGAATGGTTTAACACTGTTATTTCAAAATAGAGTCATAGTTATTTATCTGTGACTACAGAAATGACCCTGAGCAAGAAGAAGCATTTTCATTGGATGTTCACCCCTAAGAATTTTTCCAGCCTCTCTCAGTTGTTAAACATAAACAGGAACTCTGTTGGTTCTCAAAAGACCTTTCTAGACACAGAAAAGACTGGTCGGCATAGATCCCTTTGGTAAGGGAAAACTGAAGTGTGGCACTGTGTGATGAAAAGTACTAGGATGAGATTTAATTTCTATTGTTAATCTGAGTAACTAACACAGTCACTCTCAAGAAATAGCTGCGATTTTCAGAAAAACAGAACACCACAGATACATATGAACTAGGTAGTTAGCCTGATCTTTTTTTGTGTGTAAAAATAAGCAATTCCTTTGAAGACAGTAGAGTGATAAAGATTTACCCCTGCTGACAATGTGCCCTCATGTGAATAGATTCTATTTGGCACGCCATGTGTATGTGTAAATTGAAGGACCCAGGAGCACTTTCCTGTTCTCAGAATGGATATGCACACTTGCTGTTTCTGGCTTACGAGTCAGGATCAGACTTGTGTGTGTACAGATACTCTTCCTTCAGGAGAAAGGCAGGTAGGGAGTATGAGTCAGGATAAAAGATTAAATTTCTTTCATGTTCAGAAGGGTATCAAGTCTGGATTAATAAAAGTCCAGGATGATGGATAACAGTCTGGAATATATATTGTTAGAACTGCTATGATCTCTACTTGCACTTTCTTTGGAGCTTAGAAGTTACCAAAAATTTATTTTTATATAAATAAATCTACAATATAACATGATAGTGAAACATTCACTACCACCATCCCCCCAAAACAAAACCCCAAACCAAACAACAATAACAACAAACCACCACCAACAAAATCCCAACTGTGTTTTTGCAGAGCAAATATGAAATGCTAACCTGAGTTACTGAAACAGAAGTCATAATATATTGATATGTATCTTCAAGTTAAAACTCTGTATTCTTGATTAAAGATGTCCTAGCCAGCATATGGTTCAGTGACTACAGATCATCACCCTAGAAAGTCAGTAAGGCATTTGTACTAGAAATGCTTTCACAGCAGGGCAAACAGCAAGGATATGTTATTTTGGAACAACTGGAACAGTGCGGCCTTCAGCAACAGAGCGAGGACAGGCTTTGCCGCTCTAGGTCACTTCTCCCAGTGTGTCACAACAGATGTTTTGTTACTCAGCAGCTTAAAAAAATGGTGAGAGGACAATTGTTGTAAGAATTGCCTTCTCTAGCATTGAAAACAAATTGGTTTTAAAAAAGACAGCCTGAAATCTTGCAACAAGGCAAAACAACAAATCAAGTAAAATGTGTTCTACATCCTTATTGGTATTTATATGACTGATGAGGAAACACGTACAACAGCCATGGAACTAAATTTTGCTAATTCATTTTGCAGCAATGTTTTACTCTTTGTCAAGGTGGGGGATTTGAGGTCATTAGCATGACAAAGTATCTGATGGAAGAGAGATGTATTGGCAGAAGGGCTCCGTATCAGCCATTTTGAAATGCAATTTTTGCATTTTGGAGGACAGAATCCTCAAATAGCTTCAGTGTTCACAGATAATTTACAGAGAAATGAAGCTTAGATCACCAAGCCAGAGAAAAGAACTAATACTAGGAGTCTTTGAAGAAGTCATACTGCATAATTAGGAAAATAGAAGCTTCAGATCCCTTCAAACATGAACCAGGCACTATCATTCAGTCACAGAAACTCACTTCTCAACTGAGGGCACCAAATAGATTTAAATAGACCACTCTTTGTGAGTAAACAGTCAAATAAGACATATAGATAGGCTAAAAATGTTCATTATTAGTGAAGGTAGAATTAGAAATACATCATTAAACTGATTATGATTGTCCTGGTTTAGGCTGGGATAGAGTTAATTTTCTCCCTAGTAGGTGGTATAGTGCTGTGTTTTAGGTTTAGCATGAGAAGAAAGTTGATGCTTTGGGTCTTGCCAGGCAATGTTAATACAAAATCAGGGACTTTTAATTGAGAAGACTGCAGGCACACCAGAAGCCAGGAGAGAGCAAAGCCAGCACAGCTGACCCAAGCTGGCCAAATGAGTATTCCTTAACATATGATGTCATGCTCAGTATATAAACTGAAGTTGGCCAGAGGGGCAGATGACACTGCTTGGGAACCGAGGGGCTGTTCATGTCACAGGCAGTGGGCAATTACTTTGTACATCACTTATTTTGTATGTTCTGTTGTTATTATTATAGAATCATAAAATTGAATCATAGAATCATTTAGGTTGGAAAAGACCTTTAGGATCATTGAGTCCAACCATTAACCTAACACTTCCAATCCACCACTAAAACATGTCCCTAAGCACCACATCTACACATCTTTTAAACACCTCCAGGGATGGTGACTCAACCACTTGCCTGGGCAGCCTGTTCCAATGCCTAACAACCTTTTTGGTGAAGACATTTTTCCCAATATCCAATCTAAACATCATCTGGTGCAACTTGAGACCATTTTCTCTTGTCCTATCACTTGTTATTTCAGAGAAGAGACCTTCCTTTGTTATTTTATTAAATTGTTCTTATTAAACATGAGTTTTTCTCCTTTTCTCTCTTTTGATTCTCTCCCCCATCCCACCTGGTGGAGATGAGTTAGTAGCTGCATGGTCCTAGTTGCTGTCTGGTGTTAAATCATGACAATAATTAATACAACGAAATATTTTGGCCCAAAAGAACTGCTAGTATTTTTACTTTTCTACGTATTCCAAATAACACCGATATATCTCATTGCAATGAATACAGAAGATATTTTGACTTTGTAGACATTACTTTAGTCTTCTAATCAGTGCAACTAAGCACAAATTTTGGTATGACTCCACACAGGAAAAAAGAGGAAAAAGAAAGAGTTCATTATACTGTTTCATTCTGTTCCAGTTAGTTTATTCAGAAGCATTTTGGGGGTCATTAGAAATAACAAGATCCTTTTTGAAACTTTATAGGCTTTTGCCATAATAGAGAATGAATTTAATTCTCTTACTTTTTGTGATCTTCATTAACTATGTTCAATAAATTTTAGTTGCAAACACAGTGAGTAGAATCTCTGCAAATCTCTTCCTATATGCATCTGCACAAAAGCAAATATAGAGAAGGGCTGATTGGCAGAACCTGCTGAAGCTGTTTCTACGGTCTCTGTACTGCTGAAGTGGTGTTGGTGGGGCTGAGTTCAGAGCAAACCATTGTAATGATATAGGTTTATGCCTGGAATTCTGTTTAAAATAAAAAATAATTATAAGAGCATCTAATCCGAACACCTACATGAGAAAAGCCCTAGAATTTCATCGTTATATCTGAAGTCCATGATTTATTAAGGGGGTAGGTTAGAACCTCATTAAAGGCTCATTCACATGAGTAGGTATATGTGTAATGAATCTAGCGAAGATTTTTGTGTATTGAATTATTAGGAAGAAGAAACTTTGGAAATCTTTCTCCACAAATGCACTGCACCCCATTGAAAGCTGCTCCCCATTCACAGGGGAGCCAGTGTTGATGCATACTGAAGACTTGGAAGCTGTATTTTGACATCTGACTCCCTGCAATTCACAAGATAGTGTGGTTGCTGAAGACAACTTTGAGCTTTTACCAACATTATAGAAACCAATTCACATAATTCTACCTTATTACTTAAAGACAGATGATATCTTTTCTACTTGACCAATGGAAATTTTAAAAGTAGGAGCAAAATAATTAATTAATTAATAGTAGTTGAGAAGATGAAGAATTAATCAAAGATAACTGTTTTGCGGATGGTTTCAATGCATCTTTTCATTTTCATGTTCATTACCTAAAAAACATAAAATAAAATATATTATTATTGCTTATATAAATAAATCTAGTAGGACTAATTCTTGAGCATGCTTGTCGTGCTAGAAGCATCCTGAAAATCACAAAATGGTTCACATAGTGAGATGTGACTTCTGCATGACACAGAACAGCTGTAGCATCTGTTCCAAAACAGATTGACTGAGGGTTGTAACCCTGTACTGGGTCTGGCTGGGATGGAGTGAGCTTTTTACATAGCAGTCTATAAGGTGCTGTGTTCTGCATTTGGATATCAAGCTGTGGTGAAAACACATCAATGCTTTGAGTAGTGCTGAACAGAGCTTGCATAGTGTCAAGTCTTCCTCTTCTTCCCACTCTGCCCTCCACAACATGAGTAGGGTGGGGGTGGTGAGGGACTGGGGGGTGACACAACTGGGACAGTGGACCCAAATTGGCCAAAGGAATATTATATACCTTATGACACCATGCTTAGCAATAAAAACTGAGGTGGAGGAAGAAGAAGAGTGGGAGAGGGTTGGGATGGGTTTCAAGGTGGTGGCTAATCAAACAGTGGCTGAGCTTTGGTCTGCCTGTGGGAGGTGGTGAACAATTTCTTTGGCTTCACTTGTGAGATCTTTTGGCTTTTAGTGTTGTTTTTTCCTGCTCTTTCTTTCATCGATTAAACTGCCTTTATTTTTACCTATGAGCTTTTACTTTTTCTTCCCAATTCTGCTGAGGATGGGAGTAAAAGAGAGGTTTTGTGGGTAGCTGTTGGCTGGGGTGAACCAACCACATAACCATAACATGAAAAAAGGCTGTTGGTGAGTGTGTGTACCAGGGAAAGGAAGGAAGAATGGAACCCTGTTGTTCTGATGTAAAAGGTAGTGAAATGTAGAAAAGAAAAGAAGGTGAAAAAGCACATTGTGTCTTTTATCTGCAAGAAACGATAGTTTCAGTGCATTGCTGATCACTTTGCTATGCCTCTTGCAAAGTCTCTCTTCTATTATATATCTTTTTCTTAGCATATTATTAGAATTCTCTTTGAATTTGGCAAGGTTAATCAACTATAGCCCTAAAATAGCTCAAGTATAAATGTGTCTACCTTACTATATCTTCCTTTTTTTTTTTTTTTTTTTTTTAAATAAGCTACTGAAGAGATGGATATTCCCAAATACATGTTGGTAAAAAATATATATCCTTAATATGAAATCCTTAGTATAAGTTATTACATAAAATGCTGTGCATTTGAGAACAACAGTCAATGCTTTAATTGTCAAAGACAAATAATTCACAGATCATTTAAAAGACTGAAAAGCAGAGAAGTAATTCAGAGTTAAGTTCCTGGGAGTCATTACTCCATGCTTACTCCCCTTGAGTTTTTTGCTAAATCTAGTATTAAAATGCTATTTAGTATGGAAAAGGTATTAGAGCATTTGGCCATACAAATACTTTTTGTAAAATTTCAATTATAGCACTTCTTCTATTTCAAAATGCAGAAAACTCTGAATATCAGATTTTAAAGAATATTTTATTATATTGCTCACTTGAGAAATTATTGAGAAATTATGCCCTAGGCTACCATAACATTGAAATATAGTTTCCTCCCTTCTTGCCCCCTGCTCCCCAAACCCTCTTACTGCACAGCTTGTTAAAGCACATACTGAAATAAACAGCAAAGTTTACTTTTTCTCAGGTCCCCCTAGGCTAATTCATGTCTGCAGTCCTTGAAGAGGGACAGTATTTGGTGGTACATGGTGTTACACAGTCCTGCTTTAGGGGGCAAATGTCTTCTTTCAGGATGTCTGCAGGGTCTCAGCAAGAGACGCTGCCTCGTGCGGTGGCAAGACATGGACGGTCAGCTGTCCCTGCTGGGTTTCTCCAAGCACGGCAAAGCAGGCTGACTCTTGCAAATGCAGAAGACCTCTGGCAGACACAAGCTGAACAGACACCAGGATGCCCTGCCTCTCCCGGTAGAAATATCACAGCCTTGACACTTTCCTATTATCAGACGTGAAATTGGGCTTTGCCCATACTGCTCTTCCCCCAGTGAAGCACTGTAGCTGCTGTAGATACACATAAAATTCTTTTCCTCTTTCCCTCATCTCACCACACACTTTCACTGTGCAATGAATAAATAACATTTGAAAGATTAATAGCAGACTAATTAATTATAAATTTTAGAACTTGATTCTAAAAATACATCATTTTTCAGCTTAGTTGTTAGATTGTCTTTCATAAGTAAACTGTTACATAATGAGATTATTAAGTTTATATTCAGCTAGTTCTAGCTATCATATGTTCTAGCACACAAAATGATCAAGGTTTGGCTTGTCATAACCATCAATGAGAAATGCTTTTATTTTAATTCTTTTGCATCTTGTCTGCACCTACATATTTATTCTCTGGGATATGTGATCACTAAATACATCTGAACTGAAATTCAGTGATGGTTCTCCAAAACAGATTTTTACATTTGACTGAATATTTTGTTTTCCTGAGGAGCAGAAATATCAAAATATATACCTGTGGTAAATGCTGGTATATCAGCACTACTTATATCAATCTTTACTTAAAGAATATTAAGACTTCCGTGAGAAGAAAGGCATAAGAAATAGCACGGAGTAGCCAAGCTGTCTTGTATTCTGTGTCATTGCGCATCTAATAGCATATTTTATAAGCATCAGAAACAAGACCAGCACAGCATAAAGCTATAGATCTACTGAAGTGCAAACGACAGCACAAAGCTGTATGTCTACCAAAGTGTAAAGTAAGGTGATAGTGCCTTTATCTCATCTAGGAATTATTCATTGGAAAATCACATCTGTGCTGGATTCCACATAATCAGACAATGCCTACTGGCTTGCTGCTTCTGAGAGCTGCTCGAATTCATCTAGACAAAAACATTATATTCTCCAATGGTGTTTCACAATACGTCTCTTTGAGTTTGATTTGACATCACTGAAGACAATTAAGTAACATAATCACTTGCAGTAATGTGATATGAATTAGGTCCTTGACGAGGCAGAAAATATAATGATACTAGATATGTCAAGAAGACGAGAGTAAAACACAAGACAAGTTTACAGAAATTAAAAATTAAAGTCATCCACTATTATCACTACTTGTAATGCTAACATGCCTACCTATTGACAAAAGAACCCAAACCTCAACTACTAGCACCTTACAGTTATTTTATCGCAAGTTACTTGTTTCATATTCACAAAATTATCTTCTTTATATTATAGACATGTGCATTTCCAATGATCTCAATGGGATACTCTCCTGAGCATGATAACTCATACAACTGTACTTACTCATTACAGTTTTTAATTAACCAGATTTTCATAATTTATTTACCATAAATTAATTAAACTAATGAAATTGAAAAATGATGAAGAATGTACACAATCTTAAATTAGACATTAATGACAATTAAAGATTATATGTTAGAACAGGTAGAAGTCATACAAACAATTCTAACAAAGGATGTGATACTCAAGTAGTAACAAATTAAACTGATAAATCAAATTAGTATTATCTCACAGTGAAACATTTTATCTATACTAATCTCTTCTTCTCTGGAAGGTGATTTTATTATCAGCACAGAACATTAATTCTTAATAAAAGCCCTATCAATCTGCTGATCAGGATTTATTTTGGTCAAAATATGTTCCAATCTATGGTACAATCACAGATATTTCCAAACTAAGAAATTTTGACAGATTCATTACTGAAATAAAAACTGAAAGTTTCCATGTAGGTCATGAGGATTCAAAGATATATTTTTTTTTTTTTCAAGAAGGAGAGTCAGTGTGAAAACTTTCCCTGCAAAAGACAATGACATTTACTGAGTTCAGTTTTGAGCCATGCTTTAAAAGCAGTATGAAAGGAGTCACAGATAACTGCATTGTGTGTTTGCTCCTATATTTGTCATATTATTATCTCTTCCCCACCCCTGCAACTTCTTCCTCAGTTTTAATGCGAATTCCACTTACTTTCGCTTCCTCTCCTCATACATAAAGGGGGAAAAGATACACCAATTCTGCTATTTTTTTCTTAGTAATGACTCACCTGGATGAATGAATATAAATGTTCAGGAGCAAAATCAGATTAGTTGAGTTACTAGGAAACTAAATCAAGCAAGATAATAAATGACAGCATAAGCCTCAAAAAAGGTTTATCTTCTGGCTTCTCCAGAACGTCAAGCTGTCAGAAGTAAAAACTGGCTACAAAGTTTCTTACAGACTTGAATTATCTGAGTGTAACTTTATATTATCAAGACCTTGCATGGTAAATGTGTTGAAAAGAAAGATATTTACTGACTGATGAGTTTGTCATGCAAAGTTCACTTGGTTGTCTCACTTAGTAAATGGAAACTCTTTTTTTGGAGAAAATAAACAAACAAACAAACAAACAAACAAATAAACTTGGAAACCTTGTTTTAGAAGACAAAGTCTTGGAAATTCTGTTTTTAGGTCGACAAGTTGAAGAAATTATTAAAAATAAATCTGATGCAACTTAGTGAAGGAAATATGCAAAATGTTATATTTGACTTAGCTTGACTTGTTAAAAGCAAGTTTCTCTTTTAGTGAATTTGCCTGTCAGCTAAAGCCTTCTTATTAGCTGCATTTTCCTGGAAAGTCAGATACATGTTTTGGTAGACATAGCAATGGAATGTGAGGTCACTCATGAGGATGGATGTACATCTCATGAGAGGGGCAATGAGAAACAAGTGACCAAAAACTGACCAACTGAAGTATTCCATCCCATTCACATCATACTTCATATAAAAGTGGGAGATCACGAGGATCTCATCCCTTTTCCTTATGGCCGACATTAGGAGAGGACCTTGCTAGTCGTCCCTGTGAACTGAGGCCTAGTGACAGACTGAATCCAGCTCCGGTTGGCTGCAGAGTCCAGTTCAAGACTTTGGGTGCCAGCCCTACATCTGTCAGAGCAGTTGCTGAGACTTTCAAGATTGGTTTTGTATATTTTGTATTATTTTCTCTATTCTTATTGGTATCATTAGTAAAACATTTTTAATTTTTCCAACTCTCTTCTCTCTCTCCTTCTTTCCCTCCCAATTGCTTGTCCTTAGTGGGAAGCGGGGAGAGGGAGGGGCTGAAGGGGGAAGTGTGGGGAGAGGGGGTTAACAATACATCTGCCACGGTTTTATTGTTACCCCGCAATCAAAACCTTGACACCTTCCCATAAGAAATATAAACAATATGGGAGATAGAACTAATTAATTATTATACTTATCAGAAAAAGTGAAAGCTCTGGCTTTTTAAAGTGAAAATGAGTTAAAGATTTAGATATTCTACATAAAAAGATGGGGGAATAATCTGTTATCTGGGTTCACTGAGAATGAGAGGAGTATTCAGGAATGCAATGCAGAGCAGAAGATATTCATATTTCTACTGTAAAGCACTAAAATAGACTGCTTACAAGCATTATCAACTTTAGTGGCTTATTTAAAAGCAGTTACACAAACAGCTGTTAGAAATGGATTAGACATAGTTTGCCTTGCCTGGGGGTAGGTGGAGGGATTAGATTAAGTCTTGCCATTGCTACTGGCTCTGGTTTTTATGTTCTTTAAGAACAGAAGTCCAAGGCCAAATGAATTAATGGAGAAACTAAATGTAGGTCAGATGCTGGTTTTTTTTCATTGTTTTGTTTGTTTGTTTGTTTTCTGCAGCCAAATATTCTAATAACTTGCCTGGAAGTTAAAGTGCATGGATGTTTCAGAAATGGAAACCTCAAAGGTCTTTGGGAATACTTGCAGAGAAATAGTAGAATGAAACCATTAATGTAGCTGTCCTTAGGAGATGCAGTAACTGTGCAAGAAGGAAATAAGGAAAGCTCACCTTTAGAAAGCTCAGTTATCAATGAGATGGAATGACCAGTCCATAAACGCTCCTCTGCAAGAGAGGTCTCAGGCTCCTACAGACATCACCAATGGCAGATACAAATCTAGCTCATGTACACAAAAGTGTGTTAGCCTCCAGTAAGGACATGGTCATTAATTAGTAAAATGAATCTAAATTAGCTTTAGTTGATTTTTGAGGGAGAAAAGGAAAGCAGATTAACATCCAACTTTAGATGATTTGTCATGGCTTTCCTGGGCCTCTCTGCTTAAGGAAGTCTTGAATGTAAAAGCAATGTCAGGAGAGAACAGAAAGAGACTGCTGGCTACTGAGACGATAGGGAAATACTGCTGTGGGATATCTGCATGTGTTGGTTTCTATTCAGGATGACTTAGTAAGAAAAGGGGAGGTGGAGAATGATGTAGAAGAGACAGAGACATTTTTTATTGAAGATCTTGGTCAGCCTGAGAGATTTTTTTTTTTCCTTCCCTATAAAGTACATTATCTTATACTACATTAAAATAATTGAGAGTTTTCATACACACCAAACTTGCTCCTTCAGTTGGCCATAGAGGCTTCTCCAAAATGTGTTACAGGCCACTAAATTCAGGATTGTGCTTTGAATTAACCTCTAATGGAATCTAATATTATTCGGTGATTACAGAGAGAATACAAGGATCTTAACCAAAACATTAGCCTTTGTGAATACCCTGTATGATCATTCCAGTATATACGTGTAACTAAATCTTAACAAAACTTCTTTTTATTAAAACACCAGTGGCAGATAAACACCTACTGTCTAGGGCACCTACTTTTTAAGCTTTCGTTATCACAGTCCAAGGTACTTATGATAGTTCACAACACATATGGACTGTGCCTAAAGTCCTAGGCTGCAGTGTGCTACAATTGATGATTACACTGTGTTTTATAATTCAGGATGGATAAAGGATTTTTATGTTATTATTGTAGAATTTCTTTGCATTTTTTTAATATTTTACTCAAAATGCTCTGTTTAACTTTAAGGAAATTATAAAACAAATGTTTATTCCCACAATAAATTTATTGTATTGCAGGGCAAATAGGACTTGAGAAGTTGAGCTTATTAGCAGTGGCCAGAGATCCTTATAGTTGGGAATATTCTCCTGCAGTTTCCTTTCTCTAGTTTGTACATGCAACTGAGAGATGGGAAGTAACGTTATGCACCAAATAGGAGCTGTGTCACCTGTCTTCATTTTATGTGTCAATCTACTACAATAAAATTCAGTTACACTGAGTAATTGTTATAGCATGGACCTGGAGGATAAATATGATAACAATATTAACTTTAATTGCTAAGAAGTTTTGAAATCCAAAAGACTGACTTAAAAAAAAAAAAAAAATTATTTACCTCTTCTTTTATTTTTTTTATTTCTCAACACTTCAGCACAATAAAATTGATATTTGGAGACTTCAAAATCTTCTTTGTATCTTCTTGTTTTTAAACTTTATACAAAACATATAATTCAGAATACCTCATTGTTCAATTTCAGCAGAGTTCTGACATGTTATATCTATTTAGGGTCTTTCCTTTAGCATCTATTTAGTTTAGTTATATCAGTTACAGTAAAGAAGATGGAAATAAGAGAAGTTTTTTCACAGACCTATATGTTTCAGAGTTCAAAAACTTTAAAAAATTAGAATCCAAGACAACAACAAAGGAAAAAAAACTTTTTTTTTTTTTTCCCCAATGGTTTTGGTTGGGAAGATGTTATTTTCCTTTTCTGAAAAAGAAAAAAAAAAAGTGAAAATTTATCTTTGCAGAGCATGCTACCAGATTTCTAGCCATTCATAAAGTTCTAAAGACTCCATAACAGTATGTCTGGCTGCAAAGAAGAGAAATGTCCTCCCTCAGTTGTCTTTTTCTATAATGCTGATTTATACATTTCCAGAATGTGTAACTCTATTCATGGTGAGAGCTTAAGAAGTAAACCATGCAGAAAATTATCTAATGAAAAGCAAAGATACAGAACAGGGGTCTCTGGTCCCAGCTTTGTAACAGTCACTAAGGAAAATGCAACACACAGTTGCTGAGACCCCATAGCAAACCAGGTGTCGATCCAAGATCCAGATTAGCTGCCTGCTTCCTCAGCCACTCTCCTCTTCATCTGCTGAGGGATGGGGAGCTGTGCCAGTCTTGCCTGTGCTGGGCTTAGTGTGAGCTGAGATGTCCCAGCAGCCAAAGGATAGCTCAGAACAATGTTAAATGCGACTTTTGTCCTCTAATCCACTTGTGTGCTACAAAAGGTAGACTTTATAGTATTTCTTTATACCACACAAAAAGCTCCAGCAGGTGCTGGAGTGGTCCTCTCCAAGCATTCCTGCAACAGAGATAGCTAGCTCCTTTTGCAGACTTTGGAGGCATTCTTCCATGGCCCTGGCTTTTGATGCCTGCTTTCCAGCCATGTTTGGGTTTTTTCCTGCTACTCCTGTTTTTTTCTGCATAGGCTTAATGTTTGTTTAGTTGCTTTCATTTCATCGATTTTCCTGTAGAACAAAGTCTATGTTTGTCTTTATGCAAACTTACACATGTATTCATGAAAATCAAAACCTATAGTAAAAATGAAATTGCAAGAACTTAAATAAGGAAAAATCAATCACTTTCTAGGGAAAATGTCTACCTACACAATGAGAACAGATTTTTGGGGAGAAATAATAGATTTGTTTTTTTCTGATAATCACAGAAGATTGAGATGTATTTTATAGGTTCCTTACTGGCCAAAAAAAAAAAAAAAGTTAGAGACAAAGACAAAACGTAGATGCACTCAACTCCTAATTCTCCAAACTGAAGTGGAAAATATTATCAATGTGGGAAGATTTAGCTCACATTTGTGCAATGCTGGAGAAATGTTGGCATATATACTTATTTTTATTCCTAAAGATGATGACATAGGGTAAAAATATATTTTTTTAAAATTTTTATTCTTCATTGAAATGAAAAAGGAACACAGAAAAAAGAAAAAAGATTTGAAAAATAATTATATCAAAATTGTCATGGCTGCTTTTCTTGTAAATTAAAACCTTCTGCATACCAGAGTCTTTGTCAATACATATATCTCTCTGTACAGTGGATGACTATTAGTGAACATGTTCATTATATTGAGAATTAATGTTTTGTCCAGAGTATTTCAACCAGAACTGCTAAAATTATTAGTTTTATATTAAAATATGACATCAGGAAATATGCATGCAAACCAAGAACACATTCTGAATGCTCTGTAAGTGCTTAAAATCTAATACTTTTTAAAAATTTTGCTGATATAGTAGTTTAAAATATTCTTCCAAGGGAAGAAGAAATCTAAAATATGCTCCCAAGAAAGAACAAACATGAATTATTGGTACAAAAGGGGCCTCACATAAATTCCAAATATTGTATAATCTCTTCAGAGCAGAGGTATTTATGGTAGGTTTGCCTACCAGCAGACATAATGGATCTTGGATAAAAGTTGCTTCGGAGTGCTTTCATGACATTACTGTTGAGAAAATGACAACACTATAGCCTTACAGACTAAAATTCATTTTCTATGTCAAAGTTTTGATTCTAGAACCCATTAGTATGTAGGATGACCCATTGTAAAAACAAAAATTAAAAAAATAAAAGGAAAATATTCCAATAAGTTATACTGATTTATATTATGTGCATGCCAAGCCCCTTCCAGACGTATACAAAAGGAATTTTGCAGAGAAAGCAAACCAATTTTTCCTTGTGTTTTCATTTGCATTTCATTTAATCTTGAATGACTATATGTTAGTTCAGTCAGAATTCCATGTTTTATTGAACTTTATTATTGATCGCACAGGAGACCTGAGATGGATTCACAACCAGCCCTCGACCTTTCGCTTTTGAAGAGAGCTACATCGCTTCCTCTTTCTTTTCTCTGCCTACAGTCTGATTCCCTTCGTGACTGTAGATTCTTCTTCTACCTCCTCCCACCCTTCTTGGTGCCCACTTCCTATTCTTAAGCACATTAAGGATATTTGTTTGGAAGAAATGTACATGGGGAAAAAACATACTCTTAAGAGACCTACTTAATTAGAAGCTCCTCCGTTTGCTATAACTAGATGAATTCAGCTATAGCCTTTCTTTTCCACCTTGAAGAGTATATTGCTAACTGGGGAGTAGAGTATAAAAATAAAATAGGTTTAAAAGTGTAGATAAGATATCATCATTGTTTGGTAACCAGGCATTTTTATAATCCACATGGAAGGTTAAGCTATAATAATAATTTGGCTATGGTCATAGGGTTATAACTGTAGAGATAGATTTGATGTAAGTGTAAATAAGTTATTTTTCCATCCATACAATATGCTTATGTTCTTACCAAATATATGTAGTAATGATTGGAGAATGATCACATATATAAAGTAGATAAAAGAAGTGGTAGAAGGCTATTTAAGGATTTTGTGTGCACGTGTGTGCCATTTTCTCTGGGTTTTATTTAGCATATTGACTAACATAGTAAGTTAAAACCACAAAAAACGTGTTTCATAACAGAGTAAAGCAGGTATGACTCATCACTGTGCATTCACAAAAGACAGTTTTTGGAGTTTTAAAAGTAATGGTGATTTTTAACTCATTATTTTTTTCTGGATTAACTGTGATTAACTCTCTATAAAAAGATTGTACAGTGACTAATGAGAGACAAACCAACAAATAAACTAAAATAAATCCTAAATGATAAATGTTAGGAATGTATCTAAACTTAATTAATCTCATCCACAGCACAATTTCTGACTCAAATTTTCACTGTAGCACTTTGTTCATGTTGACTGAATGCAGAAAGTGGGGATAACAGGAGCACATGGAAGTTGGAATCATTGCTTCTGGGTCTGATATTTAGCTTAAAAAAAGGTAGGTTGTAGAATTAAGTTGCAGGAAAAGTTCTGCTCTGTTTCTGCAATTCTATGATGGAAAGTGCTTGCTTGTTGTGTGGAAATGATACATGCATGGATGGAACTGCTGGTAGATACTGCAATGGTTACATCAGAGGTTTCATTATAAGATCCTAGCCAACCCACCATGGACATAGCTAAGCTAAATTTTTGTAAACCTACAGAAATTTTCTGGTAATGGCAGAATTACTTTGTTGTCACTACCAAAATATAGACAAATTAAGTAAACTTTAGGCAAAAAATAATTTCAGCAAGAGAACTACATGCCTAGTAAAGTTACTAGCTGAAAAGTATGTAATATAATGGAAAATCTCATAGTAGATTTCACTCTTTTCATCAACTTTAATGATAATTGCAAATAAATGATAGAAACAAGGTAATTACCTTAAAATCCTATTGGCAGTGTCAGTGGAAAAAGGTTTTACCTCTCAATTTTCTGAAACAAACTTCATGTTGGTCTTGTACATGCAATAGATTTTACCAGAATGTCCATCATTATATACTACGAAATGGTCAGTTCTGCACTACTAATCGCCTACACATACTGTGCACTCATCTTGTTTTGCTGTATTTCTTCTTGTTCTGATTTGAAAGGATGAAAACTTAGTCTAACAATTAATGTAGCCATGTTTATTATACTGGGATTACTCATGTGATTTGAGTTATTAACTTGTTTAAAGTATTTGAAAATCTAAAACTTAAAACTGCAAGAAAAATGTCTTCATGCTGGAAATGAAATTGTACAGCCTCTTTTTTCAAAGCTCATCAAGAATAATGATGTATCAATGGTACTATTACAAAAGCACTTTCACCTTAATTTTTTCCTTACATCTATATGTCATCTTTCATCTTCAACATAGATGTGCATTTGTGTACAAGAATTTTGCTTTCTGTATTTATTCTGTAGTCAAAACAGTGGGAGCCTGGTCCATACCTAGAGATTCTATATGTTGTTCTTTCATCTATATAGCACAAATAATGAGTGAAATAAAACTGAATGATAGACACTATTTACCCAAAAACTTGAGATTTTATGCAGATGAAACTTTTCTAAGAAGAACACAGGAATTTTTCTTCTTTCAGATGCTATCATTGATGTCTGAGAGAGAAGCAAAAATCAACCCTTGTTACATGTTTGTTTTACAGGTAAGAGTAAGCTGAACACTTTAACCTTGTTGATATCTGGCTCTGTCATACAAATCCACTTGTGTTCCTTGCACATAATGTATTGGCTAAACTCAAGTATAGCTTTATACACAGTCTATCTGGCAACATTTCATAAAACTTATAACAGAGTTGGATAAGTGGCATTAGTTTTGATCACAAAAAATACTGAGCCAAATTCTCAGATATTGTAAGTCCACATTTTTCAGTGGAAATATGCTGATATACATCAAAGAGCCCGGCCCACAGCTTATGCTAGATGTTACATTCCTGTGCCATGTAACCGTCTATTTCACAGCTAAATGGTGCTTCGTGTTACTACCTAACTATCAAGGAAGGATATTTGAAGCTCATGACACTTCTGTGAAATATCTTAGTTGAACTATATGGTAGATGAAACTATTCAGGTTAATAGTTTATACAGGAGCCAACAGGACTTCTTGCCCTGGCTGGCACTCTCACAGTGTGTGATATGACCTATCTTTCTGGCATAAACACCCTGTCAAAACTCACTCATCCAGCTGGTAGGTGCAATTTAGCCATCCATAAAACCTTTGTATAGGGACTAGCAGTGGTCAAGTCTCCTGTGCTCTGTCCCCTTGCTCAGCTGGATGCTGACCTGCAAATAGGTCCAAGGAGATTAGTAATAGTTTGTAAGTTTTTCCTTGATTCCTTAGGACAAAATCTGGTCCATGAAATTAATATTGCAAAGCTCAATTATCAGCAATGTTTTCCCCCCAAAGCTGTGTTTTAATTGCTGTTTGGGTTTTGAGTTGGTCTCTTTCAGGTTTCATTTCAAGAAATCCAGATGATATGTGTAATCTCTTATTAACGCACTGGGAAAATGTAATTCTCAAATATGGTTTTGCTCAGGTCTGTTTTACAGATGGCTAAAACATAAATTAACTTATTTTTCTTTGCTGGTACATTTATATAGTTCAACAATACACCTTCCATCTCAAGAAAGGTACCTGTAAGGCTTTGTTCTGCAAAGAATGCATGCATTTAAAAATTAACAAAGATTTCAGATGCCAAGAATATGTTCTGCCTCAGTACATTAGTCTCTTAGTTATCTTTTACAGAAAAGCCTGAAAACTGAAGAAAAACCTGCAAGCAAAGAGCTTTGTTCCCTGGATATTAGCTGCAGAGAGATGTGAACTTGTTCAGAATAACTCGACAAGGTTGCACAAGTAAAGCATCAGAGGCAATAGATGGCACTCTTAATCCATTGTGCTGAAAGTACTGCCAAAATATCAGTATCTCTTGCCCCTCACCCACCAAGTCACAACTATCTTTCAGCAGGTTGTACGTCAGTGTACAAACATATTTGAAAAGTTCATTTTGGAGGTATTTTCTTCCTACAAGCCTGGCTTGATTTACATCAATCCTGCTATCCCTGTAAATGGATATCAAGGTGAGGACTGACAGTATCAAGAAGTGGATGGTTTCCTTGCAGATAGCTCAGGGGGACACTGCAGGATTGTTACAGCATGAATATAGTGTTTGGCACTGTGGATATCCAGTCTGATGAGCACATCCTGGGTCCCCACATAGATAGGTACACTGCAAACCCTTCTGGACTGATTTCCCCTGCATGGTTCACAGAAAGAGAGAGAAGACATGCATCTTGTCTCCTTTGCCTCTTGCCTGGATGGTCATACAGGAAGGCATATTTGCCTTCCTTCCTTCCCTCAAGCAAGGTGCTTATGTAAACTGAAAAAGAAAAAAATTGCTATAGGTTATGACGAGTTTCTGTGCTTTCTCTCATAAAATGCTGACTACAGGATGGATCCCCAAGGCATCTATGTTTGAACAGTGATTTTCTTGTCCTGTTTGTATGCAGAGGCTAAGGTTTTCTTCATTCCTGTGAAATGATACCAAGAAATAAAATCCTGAAGGAAATGTCTTCCTTCACCTGCACTTTTACAGGGAATAACATGGTTAGAAATCTTACACAGGATTGCTAAGGGGCTTAAATAGTTAATAAATCAAATAAATCACAGATGCTACAAGCAGCTGCAGGCTTAATCTCCCACTGGTAGTTTGTTCTTCCATCCTCTGCGCACAGAGCTGTAGAGCCACTGGTACAACTTCCTTGTGCTTTCTGCAGTGTCTCATGCAATTGAATCCCAGAGAATTTGTGTCACTAGTCAAGAATACATTGAAACAGAATGTGCCTTGTTGTCATAACCAAACTCTGGAGCATGGAATAAGTCTACACGACTCTTGCCAGAGATGTCATACTATCCTTATATATTGATGTACCATAGACTAGAGTGTATGCTGTGAAGTGTTGTCATAGATGCTGGATGGATGGGAAAAACACTTCTAACCTCCTGACAGACAATAAAATTTTATATCTGAAACTCCAACATGCTTGATTATTATTTACAGGAGCTCCTTCTAAAATACAGCCAAGGGATTTCTGGTGACAGAATTGCCTTGGAACAATACAGTCTACCTTTCTGTTGGCAAATACAGATGTTCTAGGAGAATTATCAGAACAAAATACACTTATGCAAGGTTGTTAAGGGTAGTTGCCCTTGTTAAACAAAGCTGATGAAAGCTGTGTATGAAGAAGAGAAAGAATAAAAAGTGATTCCGTGCATTTCAGGATTTTATTTAATTTTCTCATGGCACTGCTAATCAGCTTCAATTGTTAGGCCAAATTTGCAGTTTCTTCTGTTTTACTATGGCAATGAGAAATTGCTATTTGTAGACAAAACTTTAATAAATGTTTCATAAAATGAGCAGAAACAAATGTCTGACAAACTGTTTTGATTCTTCCTTGATTTTCCAAATACGGAGTTTGATCTTTGCTGTATCTAAGTTGGGAAGGGGTTGTGCACAAGGTTACAACCCTAGATTTCAGACCCATTATAGCTCAGACAACTTAGCTGAATTTACTGTGGTCACTGAAAGGGGTGCATAACACTGTGATTAATTTTGTTGACTAGGAAACAAATGTAAAGCCATTGAGAATGGTGAATTAAAGCAAGCAATGAAGAATGTATCAAAAAATAATTATTTACTTTCCCTTTTTATAGTTCTTATGGAATATTTGCTATGTCAAATACCTGAGTACTTTAAATACTCTGACACCCAAATCCTTCAAAGTAAGTGAAGGATCATCTTGTGATGAGATTTGAGTGGAGAGAAGATGTGAGTGCAGGGTATAAGACTGTGCTCACAGAAGATTGTGGAAAAATTACTTTGCTTCTTTGATTACTGAAACAATTCCAAAATGTGACATGAATAACAAATATTGTGTGCATGACTATACAGCAGTCTTGTAACTTGTTGCCTAAACATTTTTCTCAATGTTTTCTGCAGAACAGGATGTTTTGCTGATTTCTGTTTGTAAAAAACAACGTTTTTTTCATTACTTTGTCATGATTTATGTTTTGTATATACAAGCCAATGGCAACATGCACTGGTTTGAAGGTACTTCAGGTTGCATTAAACTGCACACAGGATGAGTAACTTATTCCAAGAATACAACTGAGAAGTGAGTATCTGGTTCAAATCTATGACAAATCAGTGGTTAACATGTCTGTCTCTAGACAGTGATACCAGCTGTGTCATGTAGAAAATTCCGTTTGTCACACTGTTGGTATTAATTTTGGTATGTATTTCTATATACTGCAGTTTTACAGCCAGTAGATTCAGCAAAAGCTCCTGACTTGTTTTCTTCTACACTTGGATGGCATGACACAAGTGGGAAGCAATTTATTTTAATTGAAATATGTCCTTAAGTTTTAATATACAAACTTTGATTTTTCATAAATGAATCAGCTTTTAACCAAGTCTTCTGGATAACAGTGAAGAACAGATACCAAAAGATAACAACAACGACAAACCCAAACAAAATCCCCAATATAAAGAAAAAAGAAAGAAGGAAGTACATACCAATAGAAGACAACAGAGGCAGAATGATCTCTGGACCGTGAGGAGGATATACACTCAGCCTTGTTGTTTCATAAAGTACAGAATCTGCCTTCACCCCATAAATCATATCTCTGTGTTTTTATTCCCTTTCTGCATGTCTTTAATTACTAAGAAAATAAGGAGAGAACAGGATCTGGATAGAGCATAGAATTATTTCTCGCCATGATGAACAATATTAATATCTTGCAAGAAAACTATATGATAGACTGTTATCTCTAATGACTGAACTGCTGTATAGTTCTGAATAATGAAAAAAATCTAACACTAAAATCAACACTGCTTTGTGAATAATTTACTAACAGTTAACAGCTAAATTAATTGACTCTGTGTGTGTGCCCTGAATTGTTCACCGAGCTCTCCCAGTTTGTCTGCACATTTGTTATTAAGGTCTAATTAGCTTCATAAGCGTAATTCTAAATCAGAGTTTGGTTAAATGAAATCCAGTAATAGAGTAGCTTCAAAGTTTTCAGCAAAACATTTTAATCTTAAAAATACCAGTTATTGAAATGAAATAACATTTTGATGTAGAAACATATCAAGTTTGATTAAATAGCCATATGGAAAGTCTTCTCAGGTTCAGGATAAAGTTTTTATTCAATAAAAAATGGAGATAGATTGATAGAGATAGATATATAGATAGACGATAGATGATAGATAGATAGATAGATAGATAGATAGACAGACAGACAGACAGACAGAGGAAAGTAGGAATGAGCTCTGAACAATGTAGAGAAGGGACATTGTAAGTGGATCTCCCACATGCTGAAGCCCCCTGTTGATTTACCACTCTGAGTGGAATATTAAATTATAAACAGAAAGTAATAATTTTATTTAGTCTATTACATCCATCATTGAAAGATAATGATAAACTGTCTGCCCACAAACTGTAAATGACCAAAAATAAATATACAGGTTATTGGCCAGTTTGGGGAGAGGTGGGACAGGGGATGGTTTGTAGTTTTAAAATCCAAATAATAAAACCACCCCTGAATGTGTTTCTAAGATCATCATATCAATGCAACTTTATTAATCAAAATGAAAGACATAAAGTTAATTATTAGAAAACAAAGACAGTTAGTTCCATCCATGGCTAAGAAAAAGGATACCTACAATTATATACTTTTCCAGGCATGTTCAAAAATATAATGTTCTGCTTTTTCAGGAGTAACTAGTTACTGTAGCTGCTGAGTATCTTCTGTGTGGGTCCTATAACTTTAATGGACTTCCCTACACCCTAGTGTCACCAGAAAATATTCTGTATTATGAGCTATACCTACCTTGAAATCTGGAAAAAAAATATGAGCTGGATGGTAGCATGGTCTGCAGCACTTGGTTTATGAGAGTGTCCTTCTAGCAAACTCCTGTATGTCAGCATGAAAATGGAAGTAACATTTCTTTACTATCCTTGAGACATAGATCAAACAATATTGTCAAAACAGAGGTTTCTCTGTCAAACACTCCTTTGATCCTACTGGAGACTGTGCTGCTGAGCTTGTGTATCCGTCAGACCAGAGGATGTACCTTAGTATATTTTGTTGAACTGTTTTGTCTATAGGTTTTCATACTGTAACCATGGCATTTATTAATATCATTGTACAAGGTGGTTGTTACAGCTGTGTGTGTGTAGGTGGGGAAGGACAACACACTGCTCTTTTTTTTTTCTCAAGGATGAAATTCAGTTACTGGATAATTTTCAGAATATAGCTCTATTTGTACATAGTAAAGCTTCTTTTTTTTTTTTTTTTTTTTTTTAAATAAGAAGATGTCTTCATGTGTAATTGAAAAATTATCAACTTATCAGTCAGAACAGGAAAAATATTTCCATCCTTTTAGTAACCGGCACTATGTATGTATGTCTTGCAGCAGCCTAAGATAGACAGGGACAGCGTGTTATTCACTAACACTAGCACACATTTTTATATTGGTTTGACCATAGTGACACAATTTCTATTTATTTTTTGCCATATCACTACTAATATAAAAAAAAATAACTGTGAGAAGAAAATAATACACATTGGGGCTTTTGACACGATCATACAGTGAGAACAAAAGTAGTATTGTCTGTTAAGCAAAATAAAACAGCAATTTTGGTGATAGAATAAACTACTTGAGCTTCAAGACCTCAATTAACATATGAAAGAAGTTAGCTAAAAATGAATGTTTTCAGTAAATAGACAATACTGCTGTGTTTGCATTTATATTTTTTTTCCAACTGTGGTAGACGAGTGGTGTTGGTAAGTGGTTACATATGGATGATGGTACATAGGCTGTGACATGTCCTGGGTGCTCAATGATCCCAATCTGGAAACTGGGCAGAGGATGTGTGTCTCTCTCCCAGGACTCTTGCTAACATCCTGTGGATATACACTCCCTGTGCTGGCAGGTGGGAACTGGGGAGAAGATCTACAAGGAAAGAAAGGAGTAGGGACTGTTGGTAGACTTTGCCTTCAAGTGGAAATAAGATGCAGCTGTCCAATGAAACTGAGCCATGGGAGCACTGTGGTCCACTGCCTAGGGACTGCCTTTGTGCTGATGCCTCTGTAAGGTGTATGAAGCACAATTTTCCTACTTGAGGATGCTGAAATTTTTCCAGCAGACTTATGACTTCCAAAGATTCTCGGTACATGGTGCAACTAGGAAGAGATATGACTGCATTTCCCCAAGGTAACAGGCAGCTGAGATAGCATTTGAGATATTTGCCTCTTTCAGTATTTTAGATTCCTAAGAGAGTATTTGTAAAGTCTGGAAAACACACATAATGCAATTACCTGAATCACAGCAGTCTTTTCAATGACATCTGCCCAATTCTAGCTCTCAGATGTTTTAATGAAATAACAAAGCAGTAGGGACAAAGTGCATTCCTTTGTCTTGTAACAGTGACAAAACAAAAATCTGCTTTAATCTGTAACTCAGACTGTGTTTTTTGTCTTGGACCAGAGCTAACAACCAAAATTAGATTCAGCTGTAATGTATCTGTAAAAGAGCCTTCAAGGAAACCTATAGGATTTCTCCAATGTGCAAACATTTTTCTAGTGACAAAATTTCTGCCTGTGTAGCTCAGACTACGTAGCCCTGCTGAATATGGCTGGAGGCTTGTTGCTCGCTGATGGATGCTGCAAGGACACTGGCTGATAATATTGTACTGTGATGGTAACGTGTTTGTGTATTAGTCCTTGCAATACAGTAGTTTTCTGCAGAGAAAAATATATTCTTTATGATTCTTCTTCTTCTCAAGGAATGAGAAAGAATCCACAGTGGTCTCAGTTTTCTTGCTTTTTTCAAATGTATGTTTAGAAGGAAAATGGATCTAAAGAGGAGGGTGGGATATCATATGTCTTGTTTCACAGGCATAGAAAACTTCTATTTTCCTTAAGCTGTTCACGTTCAGTCTTTTCCCACTGAAACTGTGTAACTGTGTTAATGTGATCTTGCAAGTAACTTATTTTTTAAAGGAAAAACATACTTTTTTTTTAAATTATTTTTTTAAATTTTTTTTTTAATCTTGTCACATTTTTTGGCCGATGGTTCTGGCATTTGGCTTATGAAACTAAATATGCGGTTTCAAACTGCTTTCCAAAGCAAAGGTATCTTTGGTTTTGCTCCTCAGTTATTGGGGTGAGACACTATTTGCTGCAGCATGGCTCATCAATTTCTTATTCACTTTTTCAATTTTTCTTTTTCAAATTTGAACAAAATCATGTTAACCACTGCTACAAGACCCTGCAGATCTGATCTAGTATATAAAATACCACTCTTCCCTGAAAATATTTGTAGTTCTTCTGAAGAAAATTGTCTACTAGAAAGCTTGAATTTATTTACAGTAATGCTTTCCTTGAAGGTGTGGATTTGCTCAGTGTTTCTAGTAACTGCTTATAACCACCCTATACTATTGTGGAGAATGTTGTTTACAGTGTCTAAGGTCACTAAGAGATTTCTGATAAAGGCTCTGAGCTCTTTTTGGAGATGAGAAGGGAAGCCTATTATTTGTCTTCACACTGTAACATCATGGAAGATATATCCTTAACCATCTCTGCCATCAGAATTACACTACTGCCAATATGCATCCTTTTGTAGTCAGAAATTTGTCCTTTGCACAAGCTAGACAAGAATGAGTGACACTGTGGCCCTGCACAAACAGGCTCGTGCCTGCTGCCTGCATAGGCACCTCTGGCGAGGTGATCGGCACTGGAGGAGCACAGAGTCAGCGCTGGGGGTGTGGGTGGGCACAGAGGGGCATAATGGAGATGCAATAGTGAGAAAGGATTTTGGAGATGGGGGTCTGCCGGGAAAAGATATCAACTGAACAGTGGGAATTACAAGGGAAGAAAGAAAAAAAGAGATCTTCAGAGGGAAGAATGAGCTGTGGGAGGGAAGAAAAGTAAATTTTCATGCGAAGCCTCTGGGAGACCCTCATCTGTCTCCAAATGTTTCTGTTCTCCCAGAATAACTGCTGTCCCACCTATAATAGCCCCCACCCTCATGCTAGTAGAAACCTCAGTTCAGTCTTACTGTCTTATTCTGCTCTACCACCAAAACTGAATTTTGTCTACACGGTTCACAAACCTTGAACTGATACTCTATGACTTTCAAGCAATTGTATCAGAAAACCTTGTTCAGTTTTGGTATTGTCATCAGTGTTCTCAATTTGCTTTAAACTAATCTTTTAAAGTAATATTTAAGTTAGATTTGCTGATTGTTTAGACTGTTACTGAAGTCATCATATCAATGTTTGTGCATATTCATATTTATGCAAACAGAGAGCTTTATCTTCAAACAGGGATGCCTGTAGTCCCTGCTGTTACGTTTTGTAGGTCATAGGAAAACTTCATATAGAGTTTCTGTAAACATAGTTGATATCTGCAGAGATTTCGTATCCAGTAGCAAACTCAATAACATATCTTCAATAAATGTAAGCATATTTGGTTTCCTATATATCTGCTGAAATATGGAAGGCATGAATAAGTCTGTCTTTGGAAACAACATTATGTACAGAAGGTTATATGTTAATTTTTCAGTTCAAATCAAGTTTCCTGACACAGGTTGTCCTCACTCATTATTAACCTTCCAACAAAGTTGTTTTCAAATGCAATCCAGGCATCTGTTGTTTGTTTAGTTGAGTCTAACTACGATAAACCATTATTTGAAATTTCTAGTAAAAAATAATTTTCTTGTAATATTTTTTAGCTCTAATAATTGTTTCAAAAATTTGGTTCTCTCATTATAGGAAAATTTCTAATATGACTTGTAATAGTGGAGTAATACTTTGGAATCACCTGAAAGTGGAAAATACATCATATCTCCTCCACCAATTATTCAAATAACTTCAGATAGTCTCCAGTTACTAAAACCGAATTTCTTATTTTCACGTAAAAAAAGCACATAATTCAGTTAGCACATTGTTTTTTTAAATAATGTGGCATTTGCTCTATTTGATGCTGTATTAGCCTCTTCAGAAATAAATTTACCATAAGAAACTAACCACTTTAAAGTTTTTAACCACTGAGATTTTAATTGCTTTAATTGTTTAGCCTTAGTGTTTATCATGCTCATGTATTGGCCTTTCAACTAGTAAATGTGACAGTAATCCAACTATGTAGTAGGTACTGGATGATAAAATGTGAACATCAGTTTACATTTAACCAGCTGTTTTATAATCTTAGTCAATATAGATATTACTATACTTTACTAAATCAGAAATGCATTAATGATGTTACTATCAAAGTACAACACAATCAAAATGTGCAATCTATTGGAATGACTTTCTGTTTTTAAATACAGGTGAGTTATTCTTATAGGACTAAGTGGACAGAATTTTGCTGCAGGGATATCAAAGTTTAACCCCAGCTGGCAACTAAGCCCCACATCGCTGCTGGCTCTCTCCCCCGACGTGGGACAGGGCGCAGAATTGGAAGAGTAAAAGTGAGAAAACTTGTGAGCTGAGATAAAGAGAGTTTAATAAGTAAAGTAAAAGCTGTGTGCATGTGTGCACAAGCAAAGTGAAACAAGGAATTCATTCACTACTTCCCGTGGGCAATCAGGTATTCAGCCACCTGTAGGACAGCAGGCCTCTATCATGTGTAATGGTGACTTGGGAAGACAAAACACCACAACTCTGAATGTCCCCTCCTTTCTTCTTCTTCCCCCAGCTTTATATGCTGAGCATGACATCATATGCTGTGGAACAGCCCTTTAGTTAGTTGAGGTCTGCTGTCCCAGGTGTATTTCCTCACAGTTTCTTGTGCACCCCCAGCCTGCTTGCTGAAAAGTCCTTGACTTGGTGTAAATGTTGCTTAGCAAAACCTAAAACATCAATGTATTATCAGTATTCTTCTCATACTAAATCCAAAACACAACACTATACTAGCTACTAGGAAGAAAATTAACTCTATCCTTGATGAATCCAGTGCAAGGAAATTAAAATATTTTTATCTTTTCTGTATCTATATTCAGCACCTCGAGTATGATGACCAGTTTTGCAGTTAGCTGCTTTGTAACATCTTCTGGTTTCCTCATTATTCTGTGCAGTAACATTATACAATTACTGTTTTCTCACAGTGAAACTATGTCTGTGCCTTTAGGATGTCTACTATAAATCTGGGCAGCATTTATTACTTAATTGTTAATCTAGGGGTATATATATCTTGATGCCATTAGATTGTCATTCATGGGACACTGAAAAGCAGATGGGAGCAGCAATGAGAAAAGAAGAATACAGCTTTTGGTGAACTATGTGTTTTCTTTGACTGTGAATAAAGTTTTGTAGTCTTTATCTCTTGATAATATCTGTTGGGGATGATTGCTTTATTAGGTATACTATAAGACATTTGGAGGAAGGGTCTTTTATTGTAGTTAATTCCTGTGTGTTTTAACAGGGACGAGAACACAGAAACGGTGGCTCTTGATGTGGATTCAGACATTGTTGTGACAGAAACAATGGCAATTTATTATTCTTGAAATTAAGATATTTATGAAACTATTTTTCCCATCTTTGAATCTTGAAAACCGAAGGCAAGTAATTCTCAGGCATGCTGCAGCACCCTTTGCGAAAATTTCTGTGACAATATGTGAAAACCATCACTATTTTCTGCTGTGCTGCACTGTCTAGAAGTATGTGGGAAAATGGTTGTTGGTGATGGCCTTTTGAGGTACTCCAATAGTCAGTCTTCTTTTTATTACAGCCTGTTAAAAAATGTTATTGAGATTGGGATTGACACATGCACACTACTTAATGACTAATTTTCTACATATTGCAAGCTTACTTTTGTTACTTAACACTCTGGCTTATTTCTGCAGGTGGTTCAGCTTCTTCGGCTGTTCTCTTTATGTACAAATGTTGTGGAATTCCTACATTGTCCTGCCTCAAATCATCCTCCTGTGATTTCTGATGCTTCTTGCCAGTTACTTTAAGCTGACAACCCACTCAAAGTTTTTGTTGTTGTTGTGGTTTGTTTTTTTTTTTCTCAACAGTAGACAGCAAATTTATTTTAGAATTCTTTTCTGTATGTAATAATTTTCAATAATTAGGAAGATCTGATTTAACTCTCTCCTTAATTTCCTGATTGTAGGTAAATGCTTCTTACTGTTAAGCATGGCCTTCTCTTTGCCTGTCCTCTTTTGTTTACTTTCTTTGGGTGTAGAGGAATACTCTGAAGGAAGTTGGGAAACACAGGTTCAAACTGTATTTCCTTTTTCTGTGGGAAGACATCTTTTCACACAACATTTGTTGGTTTTTAGAGTAGAATAAAAACTAGTAATCAAGATTAATTGTTATGTCTTCCCTTGTCTTCCCTTTCTGAATAAGACAGGGTGTCTTTTACTGGAAAGGCTAAGTGGATGGTTTTCCTATGCATATATTTCTGACCCTTTTCCTCATCAGCACCCTATTTGTTTGTTTATTTTTTCCCTGCTATAGATTGTCACAATTTCCACAGTTTCTGTAAGGACTTTTTCATTTTATTTCCTCCTAGGATGTGAAATTTTGGCTCTCAGTGTTCCTTTACAACAGTCTTCCTGACTCAACGTGTGGCTCAAAAATTCCATATTAATGTCAACCTGTGTTCACTTAATCAAAATGAAAGTCTTCTATAACACCAACCAAGTTTTTCTCTTGAGCATTTTATCAACAGATTTTCTTGGGAAAGCTGATGATCCAAGCTTAATTCCAATTTTGTTGCTAATTATTCTGTTATATACTGTGCTTGCCCCTTAATTAGAATGACCTTCAATCGATTCTAAGCTAACACTTTAATAGGATGTTCAAGATTCCAAGACTTTGAAAACTAACTTTGAATCTAACCACTTCAGAAAATACAGATTTTACAAGTAAAAAAGTTCAATTTACATTTTTTTTAAACCACTATGAAGGGTTACTTCTCATTCTTATCTGTTTTGAATATATTGTCAATATACTTTCAAATGAAATTTGGGCACTGCATTTAAACACAATAGATGGATTTATGATCCATAATTGATTCTCAGCAAAACATTTCATTCTTCTGTGCTTTGGTTCCTGGTCTGTAAATGGACTTATAGCAGTTCTGTCCTTAGAAGTATGTTTTGAGCATAGATTCATGCACACCAAAAAGTGTTCATAAACAAGAAGATGAAGAATGTACAAATTGATAGTGTGGAGGATGTGGGTGACAGGAAAAGCTTCGGAAGTGAATGAAATTAATACCTGGTATATAACAGAACCTTCAGAGAGAATGACTAGAACATACTTTCCAGTCTGAACGATAAGCATTACAGGCAACTCTTTAAATACAGTTATGTAAATATTAGTTCTTTGTTTTAAGTTGAGGGCATATCAGACATTTTTATCCCATAGGTAAGACAACTTTTAAATATTAAGGGCCTGTAGCCTTAAAAAGTTAATTGAATTTAACTTGATGCAGAACAAGAAGGTTGTACAAGCTCAGCCATCCTACTATATGACTATTGTTAATAAAAAACCACAGATTTTATGTTAGAACATTTTTTAGATTTACCAGTTACCAGAGCAGAACAAACCATTTTCTGTGGGTTACAAATGAAAACTATTTATCTTCTCCCTTGTGTCTAAATGATTTTTACAGCTCATGAGACAAAAATGGGGAGATGCTTTCTATAAAATGTTTCTGGGATTTTCTCTCTGTAAAAAATAAAGGAAGAAAAAAAGAACAAAGGAAGGCAAGGCAAGGCAAGGCGAGGCGAGGAGAGAATAGAAAAGAAGGAAAGGAAAGGAAAGGAAAGGAAAGGAAAGGAAAGGAAAGGAAAGGAAAGGAAAGGAAAGGAAAGGAAAGGAAAGGAAAGGAAAGGAAAGGAAAGGAAAGGAAAGGAAAGGAAAGGAAAGGAAAGGAAAGGAAAGGAAAGGAAAGGAAAGGAAAGGAAAGGAAAGGAAAGGAAAGGAAAGGAAAGAGAAGAGAAGAGAAGAGAAGGAAAGAAAAGAAAAGAAAAGAAAAGAAAAGAAAAGAAAAGAAAAGAAAAGAAAAGAAAAGAAAAGAAAAGAAAAGAAAAGAAAAGAAAAGAAAAGAAAAGAAAGAAGGGAAGGAAGAAAGTTGTAAAAGTAATGCACCTTCTAAGCAAGATAAAAATTAATAATTCTGAGTTTTACAACTGGCAAGAAATATATAGAGTGAGGGTTAACTGGCAAAATACCAATATGGTACTCTGAATACAATAAAAATAAATTCTAGCTCAGAATATGTGTTTTTAAAATGCAGTCCCTTTTCCTCTCCTATATTTATTGGTATACATTTGCTGGTAAAATATTATTTCATTTAAAGGTAAATCTGCAATAGATATGAAGTGAATGGTAAATATAGACTAGAAAGTGAGATGTTCTAGAAGAACTGTATGACACTAGCAAATTAAGAGCTTTTTAGAAGCTTCATAAAGATGCAGGTAATGTTAAAAAAAAAAAAAATAAAAAAAAGCATAGTGTGTGATAGGGAGGGAAGGAAGCGGTAGAAGTGCTTGAAGAGCCTGAGCCACTTTGTAGCCAGAAAAATGGTAAAAATTGCCAAGCTATATCCTGTCATCACACAGAATCTAAATGAATAGCTGGCTGTTACCAGCTTCAATGTCAATTGCATGAGCAGTGTACCAAAGCTGTCTGGGCAAAGGGGAGTTGCTACCCCTACCATTTCACACTGTGGTCACTGTTACCAGGCTTGGGATATGTGGGTACTGCACCTGCTGCTGTTCTTAGGTTTGCTCGCAGCTGCATGCCTATCTTCATGTCTCTGAATAGCAGTGTCTCCCTTTCCCTGATATTTACTCAAATTCTATTCCAAACACGGACACGAGGTTCTCATTCTTTAAATACAAGTGTCAAACTGCTCCTCCCAAAAGCTAATAAATATGACAATTGACCTATTGGGCAAAGCTCAGGCGCTCATTTTTATACACTTAAGTCAAAGCCATTGAGTGAAATAAAAAATACACATCAACTGAACAGAGTTTGTATTACCACATAGTGCCTGGAGAAAAAAATTACAGTAATAATAGCACTGGTAAGGTTTATTTTTAATTCATGTGGCAGAGGGCTGAATGTCTGAAACAGTCGATAGTGGATTTTTTGTTATTCAGTCTGAGTTCAGCTGTGTTATGTTGCAAATAAGTTTTATTTCACATTTTTGGTGCAACGAATTTAAACAGAAGACTAGGGAGAGAGAGAACATAGCTGTTAAACACAGAATTAAGAGTCAGGACAGCTGACTCATGTTCCTAACTCATATGTGACTTTCTGTGCATGGCTTCCCTTGGCCTCTGGTATGCTTCTATATAAAAATTACGAAGTGCTTTGAAATAATCTGTTTGATGCATACCTGTGTCATCGGCAAGCTGATTTTCTTCCTATTACATGTGCACTCCTACACATGAACAATAACTTAGTACTTGTGAAAGGTCAGGTGTCCATGGCTGCGTTTGGAAAACTATCAAGGCTGATTTGTAAGCACAAGAAGAGCCATATCAAAATCTACAGATAAAGTTCAGTAAGGGCAATTATCTGATTTACTTTATTATAACTGACTGTCATTTGGATACATGTAAGTTTATGACAATCACAATTATTCAGATACAAGCTTTTAAATTAATTCCATCCACCGACTATACTAATACTTCACATACTTACAACTTCAATTCTATCTGACAGGATGAAAATGGTTCATACAGGCAGTTGATTATTACAGACAAAAAGCAGCTTTCCCCAGGCCAACTGCATTAATTCAATGTAGTTTTCATTAGTGAAAGTAAACAGAAGCAAGAGTTTGAGATGACAAGGTTTTTGGTACTCATGGGCATTGCCAGTGCTCAAAAAGGAGGAGGAAAAGATTCAGTACTTTCAAAGTGAAACAAAAAAAAAAAAGCAATAAATCAGTTGCCTGGAAGCTGTGTACGACTAGTCCCTTGATTATCTAAATAGGGTAAAAGACAAGGAGTCCGTACTTCTCAGTAGCTTCATTACAATTGTCTGTATTCTAAAGTCTGATTAAAAAGAAAACCATTTTTTTTTTTTTTTCCATTCTTATTTGCTCTTTGTTTTTCTCTAAATCTGTCGCCTAGAGGGTGATGCTGGTAAGCCTGCTGATCTGATTTTAATTCCTAATGGACCACACTCCATTTAAAAAAACCCTTGTTTATATCACATGCTCTGTAGAGTTACCAGAACAGTACTGGTTGTAATTTCATTGCTTACAGTTATATCTTTTACTTTGGGAAGTTCCTCTGTCTGCATTTAGTTGTGCTTCATCTGTGAAACTCCAGGTCTTTGCATTTTGGATGATCTCTTGGAACCATTTGGGCTCCACATTTCTTGCAAATTAGGCCCTTATGTTGCAGCATAATGAAAGCTGCATCTGTGGAGAAAAGTGAGTATCCTGGGAGTTACAGATCTCATCCTGGGGCAGATAATTGTACTTCTGTTCTTTTTGAGCTTGTCTACATGAAGAAATTTTACCAGTTATGTTTACAAAGTGCTGCAAGTGCCACTTCCTTTGGAAGACACTCCAGTTTATCCATTAAAATGGCTTTACTCAGCTTAATTGAAATATCTTCTCATGTAACATAAATCAACTCATACATGCACCTCTTCTGAAATAATCTATAAAAGAGATGTCCCCTTATGAGCAAAATCTGTTAGATGTGTCAGTTAAGTCTGTGAGTTCACATTCCCATTTCGGGATTTTTAGCATCATCCTACTGTACACAAAGCTTGTAGTATCTTTATTAATGAATCTTAGCAGTAACACTCAAGACAAATGCAGCTTCCTAATTTTATATTATATTTTAATGCTTCTCAATTCTACAAGCCCTGGTTTACAACTTATAATAACAAGTCTTTAGCTCATGATTAAAACTCTCAAACATGATGTTAATTTTTTTCCTCCTTCATGTTCAGTGCCAAATATAGGTAATATTTTTCAAGAAAATATATATGTAGGTACAGCATACAGCAGCATGATGAGGGTTATTAAGGACCTTGTCTGTTCATTAATAATGATTTCAAATTTAGCAGGATAACTAAGACCTTGCTTAGTCCCTAAAGTCTTCAGTGTTCCAGGGAGTGTTAGCCATAAATCTTTTGCCTTTGGAGTGCAATGTTTTTGGCTTAATCTGTTGAAAAATACTATCCCTATCCAGTCTGACACAAGCCAAAAACCACACTGTCGTCAAAATAGCAGTTACTTGAGTAATCAAATAGTTTGCAAATGAGGATTATGTCCTAGAACTAGGTATATCTGTGAATTCCACAAAGGGCAAGTATTTGTAATAAATTTAACATTTATTCTGATAAAATCTATGTCCTGCATTTAATCATGTAACTATGCTATATTTCCCTGTCAAATTTACTAAAAATTAATCTTCAATACAAAAGGTACTTGAACAAAGTCATTATGTAAGATTAAATAAAATGGCTAAAAAGTCCTCTATAAATCAGGGAAATCTCCTTTTATAAAACAAATTGAGATTATTTTTTTTTTCTCTGAGTTTTTTGCTGGTTATTTTCCGAGTTTGATAACAGAAATTAAGAAGTTCAGTATTGAGTGCTCCAGCACCTTGACTTTTGATGTCCACATTCAGGCAATGGTTGTGGGAAAACTTATGCATCTGGACAGACTTAGTATCTCAAATAAACACAACAATTTTAGGCAAAGGGATCTTGTGGAGTACATAATCAGCTGGTGCAAATATTCTGATTTTCTCTGAGTTCTTGGTGTCTACCAGAAGGCAGGAAGGCAATGTTAAAGGTAAAAAAGAGGCAAATTTCACTGCTTTTAGTATCCTAGGAATGTAGTATATTAATTTTTTTTTTCCTAGTGTTGCCTGACCGTTGATAAAACTTCATTTATATTTTCTGTCTGTTATTCCTGTATCTTCATATTTATTACTGTTTTTCAAAAATATTCCTGCATTGGTGTTACTAATGGTTTGTTTTCTTATTTGTTGTGCCCTCCTTAGCGTTTATAGACAGGAAGAAATTTACATTGACTAATTATTCACAGGATTCACATTTAAATGGATTCTTATTTTATCATGACCTTCTTACAGATAATTTTCTTACCTCTGAAGGACTGCTATTTTTGTATTTGATCACAACACTTCAACAGTGGATTGGCTAAGTTATTATTAATCCATTGTTTAGTCCTTTTTCCAAATGTCTAAAAAAGTTTAGAATATTATGCCTGATGAGCCTATTGAATTCCCATCACATATTTTATCACATTCTGAAATGGTCACATATGACTGCTGTTGCTTTCAACAAAAATCTGATAAGTCGTAGTACTTGCATTCACAGCCCTTTCCACAACATGTATACCTTCATGGTTAACATTATAGCGTATTCTTAATTTGGTTTAAATGGCAAGTTTTTGGTAGTGGGAAGAAAGTACATTTATTCATATCACAATTTGGTGTTTAGATCAAAAAAGCATTTGGTTCATGCAATTAAGCAATGTGCAACATAATGTTACGCAGCCACTTCTGTTCTGGTAGTTCCCAGTTTTCAAGGACTTTACTTTCCTACCTTTCTCTTCTTTTTTAATGGAGGTACTGTGTATAAAATGTCAGATATTGTTTCATTATTAGTAAGTTTATTCACCTATGTTTTCCTTCTACATTTCTCCATTTCTTAATTTTTCCCCTCAATAAACACTATTGCTGCAATTGAGAAGCTGTTATTGAGGAGACAATTTTGCTTCAGCTCATTTAAACATAGAAGTTCATGGTATGTATTCATAGGAAAGCTGCACATAGTAAGCTCAAGCACTGAAAACAAATCAATACATTCTAATCAGTTCTATTGACCCCTTATGAAAAGCTATTCTTGATACTGTCTGTAAACACCAAGTGGCTGAAAATAAATTACAGCTATGCTATCTCACTGAGATAATACACAGAACAAAGAGGCTCTTATATGCAAAAGCAAAATTGAGATTGTTATGTGGGTTGTTTACAGTGTATTTTCATCGTAAATATCTTACAGAAGTTTGAGATCAGAGAAAAAATTATTGTGCTTCCAAGTACCTTCATGAAATGGTTTAAGTATCATATTCACAAGTGCAAAGATTTCCTGTTTGTGTTGCAGAACAATTCATACTTTTCTTCTCCAGGTCAAAGAAATTTTTTGTCACTGAACCTCAGAAAGCAGCTATGAAAGATTACTGTTAAATACTGAATGCTGAGGAATATATGCCTATTTTGCAATCTTCTTTACATATCTGAAACTCAAGTAACTCTTCAATATCACTGTGAGAGTCAAAAAGATGTTCCTCTCAATTCTTAATGAAATCAAGGAACTATGAATTCATGCACTGAACTTAAAATATATGTTCAGATTCTTCACATATATTCATAACTGTAACAGGAGCTACAGTAGAGCTTCTAGACTTAGAATAAAATAGGTAATGAACAGGCTTAATTGTGTATGAAGAAATTAAAATGCTCCAAAAGAAAATAAGTTAGTCTGTTTTAGATGAGCGAAATTTCTTCCTGAATTAAGACTGGGAAATCAGATTGGTCCTTAGGTACATGAAAAACCAAGACTGACAGAAAAGAGGTGGGTTATTGGAGTGCAGAGTCTGAAGCAACATTTGTTATAATACAGTGGTCCAACAGAACTACTTGTCTTTTTCATGGTCTGGACATTTGCTGATAGCAAAGCAGAAGGCGAGCAAAGAAGCCAAAAATAAAACCCCCCAAAAATCTGGAGTATACTTTATTTTGCAAATTATAAAATAAGATTAAAAGTTTTTTTGCAATATACAAATACTCCTAGTACTTTCTATACATATTTCACATTTGTGAAAGGAAGGACTTGTATTTCCTTTTCAAGATCAATTGACAGGAAAGGGCATTAGGATGTTCCCTTCTTGATATGGAAGTCTGAAAAAACACAAGTTAATCAATTAAAAGTTATTCATAATTTATGTTTATTGTGGATATGCATTATGGATTAAGAATTGTCCTTTGGTGTTTCCAGGAGTTCTGTCCCTAAAATTTTGAATACCTCTGGTGAGACTGATCCTTTAAAGTATCTTGTGTGTTCTTATCCTTTCCAGTGAGATTGTACAAATTCCGTAGTGGCTTTACTGTTAAAAGTGTCCTTCAGTATTCTTTCTAGAAGAAAATTAAATCTCAGATTTGTTTCCATTACAGCAGTAGTCAATTGCTAAGTAGATCTAGCTACTTCATGTGTTTTTAAACACACTGATAAAGCTTTGGCATTTTTCTGTATTATTTTTATGAACTCACAAACCAAGGACAAAATTCTCCAAAATTATCTGAAGAAAATAAAGTGTATTGCCAAATTCTCAAGAGTATTTGAAGAGAATTTCATATCACATCCTAATTTTCCCAGAAAAAGTGAAGAAATAAAACTAATCTTGGAAAAAGCTTTGTTAGAAGCTCTTTACTGTTAAGCTAAAATTTTATATTATTACACAGGTCAGAAAGCTATATGTCCTATAAATATATACATAAAAACATTAGCTCAAAAATTAATTATGAAAATAACAGAATTCATTAAGATACTAGGAAGTACTTCAAAAAGAAGGCCCTTTTATTTTTTATGTTTTATCAATTTTCTTTATAACTGACCATCTGCCCTATCAAACTCAGTCTACTGAGTATTAGTATAGTGTTCATATAACCCTAAGAAAGAAAAAGGAACACAATCTGATTTCTGCCTGGAATAAAAAGCCCCAATAACTGTCAGGTTATGATCAGTTCTTTAGCTGTATTGTGTTCTTTCTGTATTTTATCTTTTCTGGCAAGAATACAGACATGCATTTTAAGCTTTCTTTAAACCTAAAATTACAGGTATATAATGCAATGATGTAACATAGTTCATTAAGCCTTAAATTCTTACCTTCTTTAGAATCTGTATTCAATAATAAAAATAAATTTCTAGTAAATTCTTAATAAGCTACCAGAATTCTTCACTGAACTCTGTTAGAGAGCTATTGGATTAAAAAATTAAAATAACATTATAAAGACACTGCTTCACTTGTATATTATTTCATCTGCCTAAAGGAGAGAAAAGAGGCAAAGTGGAGGGATCTAAGATTGTTTGTTTTTGGTTTTGGTTTTTTTTTCAGGTTAACTATAGGATAATCGATAACTTTTGTTTTGTATAGATATGTAGGCAGTTGCTTTCCTTTTGGATAGCAATTTCAGTCAAATAATTTTTTTTTTCAGTTTGACACCTCCAAGAAATTAATCAAATATGGGCATACGTACTTAGCAAAGAAGGGATGTGAAATAATTTATACTGTTTTAATTCTCCTTTCAGCACACTTTGACTTGACTTGTTATTCCCTACAATGCATGCTTGCTTTCAAAACATGAAAATACTGCGTGACATAGCAGCAAGGTTACCTTAAACACATTTAAACAGCTGAAATGTGTAATGAAATTGAAGACAAACTTTGTTTGTTTCTTTGTTTTCTGTTTGCTATTGCAGTATAACAGGAAAAAAAAAAAAAAAAAAAAAAGATCCAGATTATACCTGGTGTTTTCAGGATATACTTCTACACTTAATACCTACTTGGTTGTTAAGCAGACAACGCTGGGCAGAAAACCTAAAGAATGTGAACTCTCTCTAAGCCAAATCTGAGATACGGCTTGTTTTTAATTATGGATGACAATAATGACAGTACCTGAAAGCATACAATAGAAAGGTGCAAAGAGTTTTTAACTGCCTTTTTTGTCCTGCTTTGTGAATTGGCACTAAAGAAGTAACATCTTTCCATAAAGAAACACTAGGGCTTTGACTATGACTAGTGCACAAAAAGAAAATAGAAAGTTCTATAGCTTTGTTTGTGTTTTGTTTCCTTACTGTGAACTAGTGGGAATAGGGATTTCTGAAGATTTTCAGTCACAAAAACAGTGCAGGTTTTATTAAAATGTTTTATTTAATGTCCTGAATTGCACAAATAAGCTCACTAACACTTGAAAAACAGTGTTCAGTTTTTTATTTTTACAAGTACTAACAATTAAATCTTACAATATGCATAAAGCAGAGAGGTATTTTCTTAAAACAATAGTGAGGTTAATTAATTTAAGAATATGTAGCTAATCAAAGGCCTTGACAAACCTTAGCGTTCTCTGTTTAGTTTGTTGTCTCATGATTCCTTTACAGATAAGTTGGGCAATATATTCAAGTTGCAAATAAATACAGGAAAATTTATTTTCACTGAAGTCAGCAATCAGAATTAATGTAAATATATCTTCATATAAAAAAATATCTTTTGCTTCAGTTGTAGGTCACATTTGTTATGCATAATGAATAACCTCTAAGAATAAAATTACACGTTTGAAAATAAAGAGTATAATTTAAGGTTGGCTATGTTTTGTTTATTTTTAGTGCAGAAGGCAGCAGCAGGTGAGATTGTTTTCTTAGGCAATGAATGACAAAGAAAAATTTGCAATAAAATTTCCTGTTTAGAGAAGAAGATTGTACTTTGTGATGGTATTTTATTCAGAAGAAGAGATACAAAGTATACACACCCAGGTAACAAAATACACAAATACATGACTCTTTTCCATCTTGGAGAACATTCATGACCAGGTAGTATTAAATTGTGGCATACATGGAGGTATGTTGTTTTATATTATATAAGACATGCTATTTTATTGCAATGAATTGACCTCAAAATAATCTTCTGTAACCATTCATTAATAATTCATTTCTGTCAAAGCTGGAATTGGTAGAGACAGAAAAGTATATTAAAGGCACTACAATATGAAGGAAAATTTGGTTACTACAGTTACTGATAGATGTTTCTTGAAATCTCACTTGCTTCACGCATTTGTGTCACTAAGAACAAGCAGTCGTGTTTATGAAGACTGGATTAAAGAAGAAAATTATCAAATCTATGACTGGTGTTGTACAGATCCTTAAAGTATGTTTTGTTTTCCATATATTTTGATTACATGTGACATCAGTAAAATATGATACCAAATATTCTAAAGATCAAATTATTTTATTTTATATATGACACTAAAACTGTAAAGCATAAAGAAAAAGATAAGAATTAGGCTCAGAGTTGATGTTCATTTTTACAGAATGCACAGCTATTTCCTTAATATTTTCAAGTGAAAGGTAACAAGATAACAAATAAATGTAATTAGTGTCTTCTTCCGAGTAGCAAGTGATAGGATGAGAGGAAAAGGCCTCAAGTTGCACCAGGGAAGGTTTAAATTGGATGTTAGGAAAAATTTCTTCACAGAATGGGTTTTCAGGCACTGGAACAGGCTGCCCAGGGAAGTGGTGGAGTCACCATCCCTGGAGGTGTTCAAAAGGCATTTAGATGAGGTTCTTAAGGATATAGTTTAGTGACAGAGTTAGATTATGGTTGGACCCGATGATCTTAAGGGTCTCTTCCAACCAAAATGATTTGTGCATGTCATAAGGTGTTTCGACCACACTTGACTATTTGTCTCTATTTTATAAAGCCTTAAGACAAACACTCAGGAATTGAAAGTTAGATAAAACATCTCCATTTTGAACAACTTCCTTTCCATAACATGCACTTCTCTCTCAGGCTTTCTATGGCTCAGTAAAGCAGGTTGCTGAAGAAAACAGAAATACTGCAACTTTCATAAGTCCTGTTTACAATGATAGAGAGTGGCATTTACCCATGAGAGGAACAGTGCCACTGATTGGATTAGAGAGGGAGACACTAATGCAGTTATGTCCTTAAGGGTTAGATGAAAAATGAATCTTTCTTTCACCTCTGCAACTGAGCACAACCAGCAATTCAGAAGCATTATATGTGTGAGGTAGTTTGCAGGATCTGTTCTATTTGTCACTGGAATTGGCCGTAGAGCATTTGGCAAAGTCTGAGTCATCTCAACCCTGGATCATTATCTCAAAGTGCTTAAACTTCAAAAGTACTTTGGGGGCAACTAAAAAGAAAGAGAAAATCATAACACATTTCTGCAGCTTACGGCAATACCAGTATGTAATACTTCTGAAAACAATTTATACTTACAGTTGCGAAGGACTTCAGTACTATGAGTTTCACAGTAGCATCCATAAAAAATCTCCTAAGATTAGGGAGAATATTTTCCAAGACACCTAAATGTACAACTGCCCAAGCCTTGGTGATGGGCACCACACCTCAGGGAGGTAACTAATTTTCTTGTGTAACTTGGCAACTGATGAGTTTACTGCTATGTGAATGAGCATTTTTTACAGAATGCTGCTGCTTGTCTGGAGAATCATTTGGAAGATTTTATTCTAAATATTTTTAAACACAACCTGAAATGATAAAAAGGAAATTAATTCTTCTCAGTCATAATCTCCTGAGAAAATATTATTGCGAGATAATACAAATGATTTAGTTATTTCTTTTGATGAATGGTAGCCAATTTTTTTTTTTTTCTGCTTGTAAGTTGCTGGTTAATTAAAACTTTTTTTTTATACCATTGTTTTTCATTTGCAAGAATGTCCTGTTTGCGAATTTGCATGTATACCTCAGTTGTTTTGCTAACAGCTGTGTTTTTGTTTTACATGTATCAAAAGCACAAGTTCTAAAATGTCTTTTCTATTTTTTTAAACATCTATTTTCATTCACAGATGAATAAATGCACAGCAACAAAAAAAAGTTTATATAAAACTCTTTTTCAGTGCAATATATGGGTTTTCACAGGTGGACAGTCTTCAGCAAGGCTCCACTTTTACATGACACACAGATAAGAGGACTCACTACATTCAGGAAAAAGATAACAATATCCTGTGACCTGCTCCATTGGTCATATTTGGCTCAAAAATGTACACATATATACAACTTCATTAATTTTGTCCATTATTATGTAAATACTAATTACCAAGTACCATCATTAGTCATGAAAAAAAATTCCACTTGATTTTCTTGGTTTTAGAGAGTAGTCAGGCAGGGCTTGAACCTCAGCAGAAAATTTCATCATCAGAATGGTTAGCAAACTGGACAAGCAAGAAACAGCTTTACTAGTTGACATACAATATGGAATCTACAGGCTCCACCACACAGATAGTAGTCTGGAGTGCTTTTGTGTTCACGTAGAGAAACAAAATGTTCTCTTTCCTACTTCTTACTTCCCAAGAACTTCTCAGAAGGTGGATATGAGGAGCATGTAAGTCCTCCAGTGGGGCACATCCTTAAAGAAGAGCTGAGAATTTTTCTGAATAGTGCATAATAATGACTGTGGACAGAGTGAATCGATCCAGAAGAAAAATGACAGCTATTGGCGATTCGGGCTATGAGACTGTCAGCTTAGGACTACTTCTAATACAAATCAAATACTTATGACCATTATATAGTAATTAAATCACATGAATTCCTATGATCTTTGTCTTATTTTGAGAGCTTTGTATATTAATTGCTCAGTTGTTTTTGTTTATTAGGGTTGCTTTTTTTTTTCCCCACATCAATTTTTCTCTTATTTTTTCTCCAGAAAAATACAGTATGACTATTTTTGTCATAGTGACTATTTCTGAAAGTCTGCTGATATCATTTCAATAATTCTACTATGTTTTGTTTGTGATGCAGTCTTTAAAATCTTGCTGCTATCTGATTCCCAAGATGCTGTGAATGTTCATGAGCGATACAGTTGAAGTCATATGACAGGTTGTCATTATTTCTTCCTGACTCTGCCTAAACAGAGACTATTCACATGTAAGTATACTCTCTGACCCCTTGATTAAATTTATGTGTTTGATTAGTACTTTTTTTTTTCTTATTAAATAGCAATAGCAACAGCATAAGGTCATTCAACACATCAATGTTCTCATAAAAATGTAGATTAATTTCCATTCTTATCTAGTAACAGATCTTATTGCACCCTTTTTTATGAGTGGCATATTTTGTACTTTTTAGCTACTTTTCCTGCTGCTTTATTTAATGGATTACTTGTATTTTTAGTTTGTTCATTTGTGGGAGGTATTTATTTATTTATTTATTTATCTATTATTATTATTATTATTATTATTATTAACCAAATGCACTAAGCCTTTATTAGGACAGCAAACTCTAAACTATATGGAATAGACCACAACTCCTATCTTCGTGGAATTATGAAAAACAATCATCAATGTCAAAAGTCTGCTTCCAGCTCACTCATCCCAGACTGTGTTGGTTTGGCTGAATTGAGGTAATTTTCCATGAGGTTAGTGAATTTTCTCATTGATAGCTAGCATGGTCCTTTGTTTTGAACGTAGTTCAAGAATAAAAAGATAGCACCCTGGGACAGAGCTAATGTTTTCTTCCAGTAACTTCTCAGTTTGGGATTCAGTATGAAAGAATGTAAGAACTGACTTATGTTGATACTTGTTGATATGGAAGCTATGGTTGTCCTTCAGTTACTTTTGCAAGTAAGCACGTGTATAATGCAGGGAGGAGTGGTTCCAGGACAAGGGACTCAAGTTGGCCAACAGAAGCATTCTAGCATTCTTTACCATTAACTTCATACTTTGTATTCAAGCAGGAATTTGCTGGGAACGACCCTCTTTTTTTCTCAATAGCTACTGTCCCTGGGAGGGTCCTGCTCCTGCTCCTGGGGCTGAATTCCCATGACTTACCTACACACTGCTGTTGATCTCCACGACTTCACTTGACTCGCTGTGCTCACAGTGTCTGCCTTCTGGTGTTCATTACTGGGAGCACATGTTCCATCTGCTAAGTATATCTCTATAGCTTGGTATGTTTTATGATACATATATTTCACTCCTCTTATTTTTGTTTTATTAAATCTATTTCTCTTTAAACTCACAAGTCTCCCCTCCTTTTCCCTTTCCTTCACCCTAGGGAAAGAAAGGTGGGAGAGCAACTGTTTTGCTATTTAGCAGCTAGCACAGCACTAAACGGGCAACACCTGACTCTAAGAAATGTGTTTAATTTGTAACTTATGTTTTATTTACTAGTATCAGTTTTCCTAGTTTGAAGCAATTCAATAAAAATACTTAATTTCATAAGGTGCTAGAAGACCAATACAAGCAGTATTTTTGTGGGTATTGATTTCTTGAAAGATGCCTGTTCATTTGAATAACAGAAATTTTATGTGAATACAAATAAATTTGACATGAAAATAAAAAATTTGAAGTACTAAAAAATATAAATCAAAGTAGATTAAGTACAACAGTTTTCTCAGTAACTTGCCTTGAATACTAAGAACAGATTGTAGCTATTTTTTTTTAAGTAATTCTTTAACAGTGGCATACATTCTTTGATTTTTTCCAGAGGGATTGGCAGATCCTGAGCACTTCAGAAATCCAGCCTATTAAGAAAATCCCTTCATATTGTGACCTCCTCTCCCTGGACTATGTTAGGTAACTTATAACATGTGCAAAGTGACCCTGCAAGACAGGCACATACAATTTGGAACTACAAAGCCTATCTTTTGGTAATACATACAGTAGACAGCTGGGACTAATGACCTATTAAGCTAATATGCTCACCATTCCCAGTGAGACATTTAATAAGTCTCTGCTGGCCCAGCAGGTATCAGCCGGATGTGGATGGGTTAGTCTCCAGTGTCCCCAGGCACAGGCAGACCCTCCATGTTGCTGATTTGCCATCTTCCATTCCCTTTTTTATTTAGGGCTTATACTTGTTCATGGTGGCATTTTTTCCTTGAGCAGCTAAATATCACTGTCTTGATAAGGTTAGTATCGTTTGGGCTTTTATACATGTCAGCTTACCTGGCTTTAATTTACATCAGTCCAGGTCATGTAAGTCTCAGACCACAAGCACCTGAAGCCCTTGGCTGAGGGTTACAGTGTTTTCCTCAAACAGAATATGCTATGGGTGAGGTGGATTATGTGTTCACAGAGACTTAAAGTCTCAGGACCATGTTGACAATTCTAACGTATTTTGGCCAATAATTCAATGTGTTTTGAGTTCCCTGATATTTTTTCTTGTGCAAAGACTGAAAATCCAGCAAAGACCTTAGATGTTTCCCACCTACAAAGAAGTAAATTATCAGTGATCTGCTGGATGGGACATTTACTCATCTTTGGCCTTACACTATAGTTTTAGAAAGAGAGTTGTTACGGCTTGCTTAGGCTGTATCTATAACAGTAAAACACACATTTGAGACTGCTCTCTGGGACTACAGCCAAGTGGCATGGAGTGGTCCGTGTCCATGCTGCTAAATTCTTTTAATCTTCGAAAACAGTGTGACCATATGTGAATTCCTTAATGGAAAGAGCCTATGGTGCTCTGAGCCCATGCTTCCTTCAGGGCTGTGCCTGATATGGTATTTGTGATCTCAGACCAAAACTGCTAGGAACATATAAGCACTTGCCAGAAGAGATGACCACCTTCCAGCACCATTCAGTGTTCCCCAGCACTGCTTGTGTACTCAGCATCTAAATAAACTGCATTATGACCTTGAATGTGATAGAAAGGACTTGATTTCAGTTATTTCAGTGCAAATATTTGACCTCTTAGTTTTGCAGGAGTTCAAGATACAACAGTAAAAAATGCATCATCCAGATAAAATTCTTATTTTAGTTCATCTTATAATCTTATTTATTGTACTCTTTGGTAATATGAACAATTTATAATAAAAGTATGAAAACCAAAAGGGAATCCTGACCAAGGTCAGCCTGACTCTCCATAACACATTTAAAAAATTGGTAAATATACCTCTCACCATTAGGTCCCAGATCTAAATAACTAATTCCTAATATTAAATGTTGATTATTGTTTTCATACATGTTCTGAAAAATAAAACAGCAATATACTCACTTAATATTGGAGGAGTGTATTTGTACGCACTTCATATACATAAAACCTTAACATTACCATGTAAAGAAAATGAAAAAAGAGCATTGGAGAGCTTAAGTGCTATTTTTAACAGATAGATTGTGGGATAACTGGATAGCAAGTCTACAAATAAAAGTTGTTATGGCTGTTGGACTAAAATCCTTAGTCTGGTTGTTTGCTTCCTTACAAAAGGACTCTGGGTGAAAAGAGCACTGCTGGGTCCACTGCAAGGTGCTCATAGAAAATTTTCCTCTATAACTTTTCATTCCAGGGAAAGACTGCACTAATCTGTGAAGCAAGAACACTTTTTCTTTAAAAGAATAAATCCTCTAGATTCCAAGAAATCAAATCAGTCCTGACTGTAATAGTCCCAAAGCAAAATATTCTGTATTTTGTTTCTCATATAAAACACTTTTTTTTTCCATATGGAAAAATCACATTTCTGACTGGATATATTTAGGGGTAGAAGAAAGAGAAGGACATGAAATTATGGCCCACAAACTTGTGCCCCATGTACAAAAATTCTAAAAATGGAATTGAGTTTGCTCAAATTTTTTAATGAGAAAATCCTTATTTTGTAGTGTAATGATGAGTCTGAAACAATAAAATAGATTATTACTAAATTTCTAGTACTTCATGCAAGTTTTTAGCTTCCTTTGCACATAATTATATAAATTACCTATAACACTGTTTCACAGAAGCAAATTGAACTCACAGTAACGACTTAGCCCCTTTTCTTGTCAGTTTGTAGGTCTTCTTTGCAAATTAGTATTAAGAAGATGACAGAAGACTTTGAATGCCTTTTGGGCTCTAATTATAGTTTAATGTGATTTTTCAGTCTTTGCAGATTTGCTTAAAACGTTGTTCTTGTTGGAAATAAAACCTTTCACAGTTGAAATCTGTTCTTCCTTTAAAAGAGATTGGGTAACATGTATGGCCCAAGTGATTAGAAGGAACATTTGTCATACTCCTACTATAAATCACACATCATTTTCCCAAGAAAGGAAAGAGGATGAAGAAAAAGCACAGCTTCTTTTGTATTGTTACAGTGCCTAGAAATTACTGTGTAGGTGCAACAGAGAAATAAACGAGAAGTAGATAATGTTTTCAGCTTTGTTTTTTTGTATTCAGTATGTATTGGATCTTTTATCTAGTCACTTTCATATGTGCTAATCAGACTCAGGCAGAAAACTGGGAACAAAGCAGTGACTGAACTCTAGTTCTCTTTCTTTTCCATGCACATCTATCCTTCTGTTGCAAGACATGATTATCTCAGCATTGAAAAAGAATTTACTATACAAATTGTAGGATGTCTGCACAGAAATCCAGTGCTACATTTTCTGCTATAGATGACTACCTTTCTTTAAAGGAGAATGAAGCAGCTCATCAGGGACTGTTTGCAACAGACACCTAGGGGTCCCTTCTGTGCCAGCCCCACTCTTGCATTTCCAAGTGCAGGAAACGCAATCCCTACCATGTAACAATGTTTGCTGGGGGAGGGTACTCTCTGACCACTCCCTTTCTTCAAGTACATTTTTGAAATCTCATTTGGAAATAGCAGAGAGATGGAGAAAGAGAGTATCTCAACCTGCATTCACTTAACTTGAAAGCTCTTCCTGTTTTTGTCTTTTAGAATAATAATTCTGTCATCTGTAGCAGGAGGAAGAAGACAAACTGAGCTATACAATACCATCTGGTCCAGCAGGTCACTGAAGATTTTTTAAAAAAATCCCTGCTGTTACTTCGTGCATATGTTGGTTCAGCTGTATCTAACATGGCACGTAAAGCACTAATTAGCTGGTTTCTTCTCGCTTGCCCAAATCATCATTGAATTAGTCTTGTCTCTATTGTGATAACTGTGAACAAGGACTAACACATATTTTGAATGAGATTCCAATTCCTACACAGAGGAAATTATACTGAAATGTGAATATTCCTGGGCATGAAATATTATTTCTTTTAAATGCAAACTGTCTAACGAAACACTCTTGATATCTTACTGGCTATGTGACAAGTCAAAAATTCTGTTCACAGTTAGCACATCCTGCTGATATTAGACTTTAGTACCTCCAACAGCCTAACGACTCCTACTCAAATACAAATTTGCTTTTAGTATCTACCGTCATTTTGCCTCCTAGTTACATTTTATTACAGGACCAAGAAAATGAGCTATTAAATATTCTGACATTATAACTGGATTCCCCTCTGTCCCTGCTTTACCCCCAGCCCAGAAATAGCCTTGTGTTTCCAGGGCAGACACTTTCACCAGAGGAGATGCAAGCAGCTGTGATAGTGTTTTTCTGTCACCAAAGTGAGCAGCTCCTGGCAACATTTTTAGCAAGCAAGCAGACAATGAAGCTGGAGAACTACTGCAAGCTAAAATAAGTCTCTGTTTCTTTCACAATTTATTTATTTGCGTGTTTGTTTAATTTGGGCCCATTTCCCAAGCAAGTCTATCATGTGCTCCAGCAACCAATTGAGCTGGCACAACTGAGTTCTCTTAGATTGTTTCATCAGGCTATACCCTGCTGAGATCAACTGGGCAGAAATGTGGTGGTGAATCCCAGTCAATTCTCTGCCTCAATCCAGCCATGCTAATCAGTCAAAATTGAAGGAAGCCTTGTGGGGCACATACCTTCCTTAACTGAAGAGGGTTTCATGCAGTTCTACAGAAAGGAGCAGGAGTTTTGTTTATTAATAATAATTATCTGGTGGTATATTTGCTACAGACCCTGAAGACAACTTTTTTTGTCTCTAACAAGCTGGATTGATAACTGTAGAAGCTTAATTGTAAGCTACAAGATTAGTCGTGCTGGGCAATCTCAGAAGTGGAGAGTGATTGAGAAGAGTGACTGAGAAGAAAGCATGTTGAAGAGAGTTGTTGTTTTAGCAGCTGTAAAAGAATTGGGAACCAGATCTGCTTTAGTTTTCAGCTGATGATACCAACACCAGGAATCACCCTGTGGTAAGCTAAGGGCATGCACAAACAACTCGGTGTTTAGTTTCTTTGGTGAGCCACCAGGTTCTCTCAAGTATCATTGTTATGAATATGAGTTCCGATTTTTGTCCTGGTATGAATAGAATGGAAACTTTATTCCCAAATACTGTCAGATTTTAGATATGTTTTAAAACTGATAATACAAATAACTAATACTTAAGTAGTTGCATTTATTTATTTAACCACACCACCCTAAATTTTGCATGGCAGATAATAGATTGTCCTTAAACATTTTGAAACACAATCATAAGAAAAGGCAATAAAATTGCTTTAATGTCTGCAGCAATATCAATGGTTCTAGATCCTCCTAGATGATTACTGATGCCATAATTAAGGTATCCAGTGTTTGTTTTCAGGGACCCTTCAGTGGTTCTTAACAAATCTTTAAGCTTTTCTTGTTTATTATATAAGGATAAAGTCTTTCTGAGGGACAGAGATTTTATTGATCCAGATAAGAAAAAATTGCAGAGTTTGACCAACATAATGGTCCATTTCTACATCCTCTATGGAGGAAGAGAGAGTGACAGCAAAGAGAGAGGATCTTAAGTTTATAATTTCCTACAAAGATTTAGAAATTGTATTTCAATTTCTAGTGATCCCACAGACTGTTCTGGCAAAACTCCCTGAGATTAAGTTTGAAGTTTTGTTGATTTAAAGATTACTACACCTCCTAAATCTCTTTGTTTTCATTTTTCATATTTATTTCTTAAAAAAAAGAAAAAAGAAAACGAAGAAATTCTAGCAAAGTCCTCCCCTTTAACTTCTTAAGTGTAGTCTTTATTCCTACCATATCAAATTGTACTAAGCTAAATGTATTGGGTTTGTGCAGCAAGGTTTTGGTAGTGGGAGGGGCTATAGAGGTGGCTTCTGTGAGAAGCTGCTGGAAGCTTCCACTATGTCCCATAGAGCCATTGCCAGCAGACTCCAAGAGACACCCACTGCTGGCCAAATCTGAGCCCATCAGAAATAGTGGTAGCACCTCTGTGATAACATATTTAAGAAGGGAAAAGAACCCTGCTGCACAACAGCAGCCAGAAGAGAAGAGCGAGAATGTGTGAGAGAAAGAACCCATGCAGACACCAAGGTCAGTGAAGAAGTGGGGGGAGGAGATGGTCCAGGTGCTGGAGCAGAAATTCCCCTTCAGCCCATAGTGAACACCATGGTGAGGCCAGCTTTCCCCCTGGAGCCCATGAAGATTAGCAGTGGAGCAGATATCCACCATGGTCCCATGGAGGACCCTATGCCAGAGCAGATGGATGCCCATAGGAGACTGTGATCCTGTAGAGATCTCTCACAGGAACAGACTCCCGGGAGGACCTGTAGCCCAGTAGAGAGAAGCACACACTAGAGCAGGTTTGCTGGCAGTACTTGTGACCCTGTAGGGGACCCATGCTAGAGCAGTCTCTTCCTGAAGGGCTAGACCCTATGGAAAGGACCCATGTTGGAGAAGTTCATGGAGGACTGTCTCCTGTGGGAGGGATCCCCATGCTGGAGCAGAGGAAGAAAGTGAGGAGGAAGGAGCGGCAGAGAGAATATGTGATGAACCAACCACTGTGACGAATGCACTTGACACCCTTTAACCAAACCATCAGCAGTTTGGTACAGGCTCCAAAGGAGGTAAAGGCCTGAGCTGTAGCCAAGAACTCCTGTTAGGAAAACCAACACTGTATGAAATTTGAATATGAGCCAACCACTTTATTCCATAAATATGACAGCCTGGGTGAGCCTACTTTGAGCTCTCCTTGCTAGACAAGCATGTTTTTATGACGATGATTGTTTACTAATCACAGATCACTGGATGATCCTAGTTTAAGTTTTATATTAATCATTTTGCTAAAATACGTACATTTTAAATACAATGAATTGCTTAGAAATATACAGTCATGATTTTTAGTCTGCTGTCAACTTAATGTTACTTAGTAGCTAAACTTGCTGAAATCTTAAACCATATGTTGTAAAGTTCTACTCATATTTATCAAACTTGGGTCTACTTGAGCAAAACAAAGCAGCTACAAACCATCAACAACACCTGCAAGATAGGACCTGTTTTGTACCACATTGAGCCAAACAGATCGTCTCAAGCAAGATAATGCCTTCAAGGCCAGTACAAAACAGATATGAACTATCAACAACGTCCGCTGCAAGATAAGGACCTGTCTGAAAACCACAGGGGAATCAAATGAGATGCAAGAAAACCTCAGACTCAAATATTCCTATTGGACTGAATCATCGCATGAGTGGCAGGTAAATAGTATATAAGGCTAGAATTACCCAGGGACTTCTATGCTCAGTTTGGCACATCTTTGAAGGCAATCAGCTTGAGTCAACCCTGCAGCTGTCCTACTCCATTAAATCATTTATTTCTGTGAACTTTGACGCCTGAGAGTTTATTGCAAGAGTCCCAGAAACGCATCCTTTTTGCCAATTAATTCCAATGTCTGAAAGCTTGCTTTGAGAGACCTAGGATCCACACTTTGGAGCAACCTGGCACCAGACCCCCAGAGGGGTGGTAAGCAGGTTGAGATGGAATAGGATGAAACTTTGGAATCCTACCCAAGTGTTATAAATAATAACGTAATCATTTGGCCATAAACATATAATCCCTTGTGTGTTTTCACTTACCCCTTATGTCTCTTATGCAGAAACCATTTACCAAGTTGTGACTAAGTTTGGATCCAGCTGCACCTGGACTCCTCACTGAGAAGGAGTTCTGAAAGCAAGAGGGCCCATTCTTAACCATGTGACTCAGCAGGAGGACCTCTACCCTTTTACACCTCCTGTCCTCATATAAATTATTCTAAAATGACTCTCACCTGATCCTGCTTGGCATATCGGTCCTGGTCCCCAGTCCCTAAGGTCAGCTGGTCGGAGCCAGTGCAGTGGAGCCATGGTGGCAGATCTCCAGGTACAGGGGCGTTTTGGAACTCGGCAGCACCTGGCAACTCTTATGAAAGCAGCTGACGTGGCATAGGCATTGCCACGGTAACAGTGATCACACCCCAGCCCCTAGCCTTAAAAAAGCCTGAGGGAGGGCAGTGACACCAGGCACGGGGAGGTGAGACCAGCTTGTGAAATGAGTGAGTACCACCCACACTATACTGCAGCACTGGGTGTAGTAGATCATGCAGCTGGGGGCAGAGGTTCTGTCCCTCCTTGCTTGTTAGACCATCTTACCTACTGGCAGTCTCCCAGACTGCAGCTTACCATGGTCTCCTCCAGACAGAGAGCTTGTCCCAAAAAGACTGTGGTGACCCAGATGGAGGGCCTGCCCCAATCTGGCTGTTCAGGAAGTGCCAGAGCCTGCTGCTGCAATAGGAAGATGGGCATTCCACCTGCGTGAGGTGTGAGCAGGTGGAAGATCTGCTAAACAAGGTGGTGAAACTTAAGGAAGAGGTTGAGAGACTGAGGACCATCAGGGAGTGTGAGAAGGAGATTGAGTGGTGGAGCAATTCCCTGGCATGCCAGCCAGAAAGGTGCGAGGGAGATAGCCCCCAAATGGTGACGGACCCCCTGTGACAGCCCCTGCCCTGTCACTGTCGGGCAGAGGCAGGGAACCAAAAAGACGAGGAGGGTTGGAAGCAAGTCCCAGTTTGGCATCGTGGGCCTCTCCCTGCCTGCCTTGCTTCTCCAAGTGCCCCTCTGTAATAGGTTTGAGGCCCTGGATCTTGAAGGAGAGGTAGGTGAGGATGTGGTGCAAGGCCCGCCTATGAGGTCACATAGGAAGAGGCGGTTGACTCCACACCTCAAGACTGCATCCGATAAGAAAGAAAGAAGGGTAATTGTAGTAGATGATTCCCTTCTGAGGGGAACAGAGGGCACAATATGCAGAGCTGACCCTCATCATAAGGAAGAGTACAGTCTACCTGTGGCCTGGATCAGAGATATCATCAGGGCACTCCTCAGCATGGTGCACCCAACAGACTACTACCCACTGCTGATCTTCCAGACAGGTGGGGAGGAAGCTGCATCCTGTAATCTGAGGGTAATGAAGAAAGACTTCAGGGCCTTGGGACGATTGGTGAAAGAGTCTGGGGCACAAGTTATTTTCTCTTCCCTCCTTCCATTTTTGAGTGACGATGTGGGACAGAATAGAAGGATCCAGTACATAAATGCTTGGGGTTTTTTGGTTTTAGAAGACACCAATCCAGACAGTAATACATGGGAAAGGATTGTCTCACAGGGGCTAAAGGATGCTGGGACAGGAATCAGCAGGGCTCATTTGGAGAGTTTAAACTAGATTTGAAGGGGGACGGGGTTGTAGATGGGCTTGCACCAGTGGGACAGAACTCTAGAATTGACGAAGACTGGGAGGCCCCCCATAGCCCTAGGCTGAAATCAGTGTGCTCAGCTTACTCTCTGAAATGCTTATACACCAATGCGCGCAGCATGGGGAATAAGCAGGAGGAGCTAGAACCCTGTGTTCAGTCAGGAGATTATGATCTGGTGGCAATTACAGAGACATGGTGGGACAGTTCACATGACTGGAATGTAGTCATGTATGACTATGTCCTTCTCAGGACAGATGGGCCAGCAAGGCGAGGTGGTGGAAATGCTCTTTACAGGAGAGAGTGACTACAATGTATTGAGTACTATCTAGGGGCAGATGAGGAGCAAGTTGAGAGTCTGTGGGTGAGAATTAAGGGATAGGCTGGCAGGGGTGATACTGTTGTGAGTGTCTATTAGAGGCCACCAGATCAGGATGAGGAAGTTGACGAGACTTTTTACAGGCAGCTGAGAGCAGCCTTGCAATTACAGGCCCTGTTTATTGTGGGGGATTTTGACTACCCTGCTATTTGCTGGAAGGAATTCTCAGCCAGCCATCCACAGTCCAGGAAGTTCCTCCAGTGCATTGATGATAACTTCCTGATGCAAATGGTGGATGATCCAGCTACGAGAGGAATGCTACTGGATTTCATTCTCACTAACAACGAGGGTCTGATTAAAGTGGTAAAGGTTGATGGCTGCTTTGGTTGCAGCAACCATGAGATGGTGGAGTTCAGGATCTCATTTGACAGGAGCAGAATATCAAGCAGAATCAAAACCCTGGACTTCAGTAAGGCTGTCTTTGGCCTCTTCAAGCAATTGCAAGGGGACAGAATACTTGAAGGTAAAGGGGCCCAAGACAGTTGGTTTGGACTCAAGGACTGCTTCTTCTAAGCTCAAGACCAGAGTATCCCAACAGGTAGGAAGACCTGCTTGGTTAAACAGGTAACTGCTGGGCAAACTCAAGTGGAAGAGGAGAGTCTACACAATGTGGAAGGAGGGGCTGGACACTTGGGAAGAATATATATTGCTGTTGTCAGAGGATGTAGGGAGGCAACTAGGAAAGCTAAGGCCTCCTTAGAATTAAACCTTGAGAGAGGGTTCAAGGACAACAGAAAGAGCTTCTTCAAATACGTGGCAAATAAAACTAACACCAGAGGCAATGTAGGCCCACTGATAAATGAGCTGGGTGCCCTGGTGACAGAAGATATAGAGAAGGCAGAGTTACTGAATATCTTCTTTGTCTCTGCCTATTCTGCCAGAAACTGTCCCCATACCACTGAGGACCCAGAGGAAGTGAGGGCAATGGAGGAGTTTGCCTTGGTCGATGAGGACTGGGTTAGGGAGCAGTTAGGCAATCTGGACATCCATAAATCCTTGGTATCTGGCGGGGTGCACCTGTGGATGCTGAGGGAGCTGGCTGAAGTCATTGCTAGACCACTCTCCATCCTTTTTGGTAAGTTGTGGGGAACGGGAGAGGAACGTGAAGACTGGAGGAAAGCAAATGTCACTCCAGTCTTCAAAAAGGGCAAAAAGGAGGACCCGTGACTGGTCAGTGTCACCTCCATCCCTAGAAATATGATGGAACGACTTATCCTTGGCGCCATCTCAAGGCATATCAAGGAGAAGAGCGTCATTAGGGGCAGTCAACATAGCTTCACCAAGAGGAAATCATGTTTAACTAGCCTCATAGCCTTTTATAAGGACATAACCTGTCACGGTTGAGACGGACAAACAACATAGACCAAGTTCTTCCAGGATGAAAGTAGTAGATGCCATTTATTGCCACAAGTGCATTTTTATACAGTTTTACCAATTCATGTGTCTCTTCACTATTGGTTACAAGTTACAGCAGTAACATCTCATTGGCTATTTTTGCTATCATCAATGTTATTCTTTTACTCCCTTCTCTCTCACAGGTACATCCTTAACATCTCTGGGTACTCCGTTACTCCCATCTTTCTCATGGGTAGGCCTTAATATCTTCAAGGTTAATTTCTGTTCCCATGCCCTCCATCAGAGTATCCACAGACCCACCGTAGTCCCACAATCACCACGTGGATAGGTGATGGCAGAGCAGTGGATGTGGTCTATCTTGATTTCAGTAAAGCATTTGACACCATCTCCCTCAGCATCCTCACAGATAAACTGAGCAAGTTTGATTTGGACAATTGGGTCGTGAGGCGAACTGTGAACTAGCTGAAGGAAAGAAGCCAGAGAGTTGTGGTCAATGGGACAGGGTCTACTTGGATATCTGTATCTAGTGGAGTCTCTCAAGGGTTGGTACTGGGACCAGGACTATTCAATATATTTATCAGCGACTTGGATGAGAGAATAGAGTGCACTGTCAACACGTTTGCTGATGACACCAAACTGGGAGGAGTGGCTGACACAGCAGAAGGCTGTGCTGCCATTCAGCGAGACCTGACAGGCTGGAGAGTTGGGCAGGGAAAAATTTAATGAAATATAACAAGTGCAAGTGTAGAGTATTGCATCTGGGCAGGAACAAACCCCAGGTTCCAGTATAAGTTGGGGAATGATCCATTAGAGAGCAGTGTACGGGAGAGGGACCTGGGGATCCTGGTGGACAGCAGGATGACCATGAGCCAGCACTGTGTCCTTGTGTCCAAGAGGGGCAATGGCAGGAGGAACCTCCTGGACTGTGGCTGGCTGGCTGAGTAGTCCTTCCAACACACATCAGGGAAGTTAAAATCCCCCATGACAACCAGGGCCTGTGACTGTGAGGCTGCTCTCAGCTGCCAGTAGAAGGCCTCATCAGCTTCCTGACCTTGATCTGGTGGTCTGTAATAGACACCCACAACAGTGTCTCCCCTGCCAGCCTGCCCCTTAATTCTCACCCATATACTCTCAACTTGCTCCTCATCTGTGCCCGAACAGTACTCAATACATTGTAGTTGCTCTCTCATGTAAAGAGCACCTCCACCACCTCACCTGGCTGTCCTGTCTTTCCTGAGAAGGACATAGCCATCCATGACCATGTTCCAGTCATGTGAGCTGTCCCACCATGTCTCCGTAGTTGCCACCAGATCATAATCTCCTGCCCGAACACGTTTCTAGCTCCTCCTGCTTGTTCCCCGTGCTGCATGCATTGGTGTACAAGTATTTCAGGGAGCGAGCTGAGCATACTGATTCCACCCTAAGGGGATGGGAGGCCTCCCAGTCCCCATCAATTCTAGAATGCTGCCCCACTGATGCAAGCCCACCTAGAACCCCATCCCCCTTCAAGTCTAGTTTAAAGCTCTCCAAATGAGCCCTGCTAATTCCTGACCCAGCATCCTTTTTCCCCTGCAGGATAAACCATCCCCATGCATCACTGTGTGGACTGGTGTCCTATAAATCCAGCCATTATCAAAGAATCCGAAGCCCTGCCTGTAGCACGAGTCTTGAAGCCAATTGTTTACGGATTGAATTCTTCTGTTCCATCCCACGTTGTCGCCCAAAAATGGAAGGAGTGACGAGAAAATCACTTGAGCTCCAGACTCTTTCACCATCCTTCCCAGAGCCTTGAAGTCTTTCTTTATTCCCCTCATACTGCGGATACTGCTAGCCTTTTATATCCTTGTATTTAGGGTTTTGTTTTCTAGGCAGAAAGTACTTGAGCTTGACTTGCCAAAATGGAATTTTGCACACTAAAAAGAAGTGCTCAACCCGTTGCTTAGAAATACATTTCAGACTTTTGGCGTAGGTTATAGAAAGTACTAGAGTAAAACAAGCAAACATTTATGAATTTTAATTTAAATACATATATGAAAGTAACAGGGAAAGGGAATGCAAAAAAAATGCATTTGATTTCAGCTTTCTAGCAATAATCGATCACATAATATTTATAACTCATAAAGCTTTAAAGTGCTGTACAAAGAAAGAATTCACAGTTAGCTGTACAGCAGAGAAGAACAGGGAGATTAACTGACAGCAATTTGCTCTAAATTACACATGCAATTGAAAGTATGTCTATGAATAGAGCTAAAATGTTCTGAGGAGTAATCCCCTGGCCAAGCTAGCATTAACACACTTTATAATCTACCTGGAGGCATCAGCTGATAAATCTTTCCAGTGACAGAGTAGGCAGTGGGAGCCCAGATGGGAGTAGTCTTTATCACTTTTAGCACTTCTATTACTTTTATCACTTTAAGGCTGCTTTCCTCTAGGGTAAGAGTTATCAGAATTCGAAGTCCCAAGAACCTGAGAAATCTGAGAAAAGCAGAGGCACTGTGATACCACCACAACACTGCTTTGCACAACACTGAACAACACTTGCAATGCCAAGAGTCTAGTGATGGTGACTAGCTGTGATTTTTTTGTTGGTTTGGTTTGGTTTGGTTTGGTTTATGGCCACAGGTTACACCTCCAGAAACTTCTGTTGCTTTTAATCTGCTTTCTTCAATTTGCAAATCTCTTGCACATTCTCCCTCAAAGAAGGGGAACTGACTAGAAATTGAACTGTGTGTGTAGCAGACAGAATATAGTGATAAAACAAACATGGGAAAAGAGAGGCACAATTACAAGACAAAATCTTAGAGTGTTATGCATTCCACTACTAATGATATTGCATAAGGTTTTATAAAACCTGAAATAACTCACTTAGCTCCTTGTACAGAAAATCAGATCTTTGGTACAAAACGTTGTTATTACTCTCTACTTTAAAACTTTCAGACTTTATTTTTTTAAGTTACTGAGTGAAACACAATTTTAATGTATGCTTCTGATTCTGTGATGCAAAAACCTGCTTCCTCATTTGGTGCTGCAGGTGTTTTGAATTTAGCTTCTTAAGCCTGGAGATTGTACAAATCATAGACAGAAAATGTTTTTTTGAAATAAATATGTTTGATTTGCAAAGAATAAACATTAAATAATAATTTAGATACTTCCAGTAGGGTACTGAGATGTCTAATCATCTAATGCTACTTAAGTTTTAATTTTTTATAATTCCTACCATATTAAAATAACTTTTAATGTGTCCAACTTACAATGAATGTATATCACTTTTGGTATAAGACAGCAAAAATTAATACAGTATATTGAATAAACTAAAAAAGACAAAAATGGAGACTTCTGCCTGCTTTAAGTTAAAATAGAAGTGGATAACAATAATAAAACACATAATGGTCCAAAAATAAATCAAATTGGTGGTCCTGTATGAGAACGTATAAAAATAAATGTGCCAACTCAGATTATTCCCTTTCTAATCAAGAAAATCTACTAAACAAACAGATTGAAACTGGAAAAAGCAAAGAAACAAACAAAAAATATTCACTTGGCTTTCCTAGATTCCCTTAGAAGAATAAATCTGCCCTTTATATTAAACACATGAGCAGAAATCTAAACTGACTAATTTACTGGAAATGTCCATTTGATAAACATTAAATCAGAGATTCATCTATCTTGTTAGTTAAAATCAAATAAAGTTTTCTCTCTCCAAACTGTTCAGAATAAAAAAAAAAAAAAAAAAAAAAAAAAAAGCCTGAACTATCTTGTTTGTCAAAGACTACTCTCAGTAAAAGGGATGAGTCACACTCACCGAGGTATGTAGATTCCTATATATGATTAAGTTACAGTAACAGTCCTATGGATCTGTGTCTAAACTCGTAGGATCAGAAATGCTGATGTCCTTGCCAGTGCCAGCTAGCACATTACTTCTCAGAATGCATCACCGAGTTCCAGATCAAAGTGTTTTCATTTACGGTTGGATTTCAAGGGAGTCTATTAAGAAACATTGGAACTGACTCTTACAGAAGTGTTTTATTTAAGTGTAATTACGTTGAATGCTTTGGGTTACTTTTTTTTTTTTTTTCTGTGTTTCTGCACTTTCTCTTTGTTTCCCCTAATTTTCTTCTGTAAGTTGCAGACCTAATGTGTGTAAAGCCAAACAAACCATGGATCATGTTGTTCCATCTTATAACAAGCCTTTAAAGCTGTTGTGTAGCTTGAGGTAAACAGAAAGTTCAATGTTGTGTGGTTATTGAAAAATTATTTTAGACCATTAAAGCAGAACCCTGAAGACTTAGCATTTCCTACTGGGCGCATTAAATATCGCTCTGTTAATGCATTAAGCATGTCTCTAGCTGCTGGCATGATTAAATTATTTCCCATTATAACTCATAAAACTTTTCAATGCAAAAGAATAAATTCCAAAATTTACACGGTGGATAAAAAGTCAAAGTATCTGCATTTAAGCCACTCTATATGTAGTCTGAGATACTGGCAGACTGAGATAATGTCAGCAACTAAACATGAAGGATAAGAATGCTTGTGTGTGTCAGTGAGAGACAGAGAAATAGTTTATGTTGAACTACATTTTAAAAGAACGCATCCACAAAATTCAAGACTTACACGAAGAGCAGGAATCACTATTTATGCAAACAACAGAGAATCACAGAATGGTTGGGCTTGGAAGGGAGCTCTGAAGACCATTTAGTACAAGCCACCTGCAAAGTGGGTTCACCAAGAATAAATCACACGGGAATGCGTCCAGGTGGGTCTTGAATGTCTCCAGAGAAGGAGACTCCACAGCCTCTCTGGGCAGCCTGTTCCAGTGCTCTGGCACCCTCAAAGTAAAGAAGTTTCTCCTCATATTCAGATGGAACCTCCCGTGCTTCAGTCTGTGCCTGTTGCCCCTCATCCAATCGCTGGTCAACACTGAAAAGAGTCTGGTCCCATCATCTTTACACACACCCTTCAGATATTTATAAGCATTGGTGAGATCCCCTCTCAACCTTCTCTTCTTCAGGCTGAACAGACTCAGGCCTCTCAATCTCTACTCATAAGAAAGATACTCCAGACCCCTCATCACCTTTGTAGCCCTCTGCTGGACTTTCTCCAGTACTTAGTTGCCCTTCTTAAATTGAGGAGCCCAGAACTGGGTGCAATACTCCAGATGCGGCCTCACCAGGGCAGAGTAGAGTGGGAGGATAACCTTCCTCAACCTCCTTGTCACACTCTTCTTAACGAACCCCAGGATACCATTGGCCTTCTTGGCCACAAGGGCACATTGTTGACTCACAGTCGACCTGTTGTCAACCAGAACTCCCAGGTCCTTCCCTGCAGAGCTGCATTCCAGCACATCTGCCCGTAACCTGTACTGGTGCCTGGGGGAGTACTACTCGCTACTACACTTGCCTTGCTGAGTTTTGTCAGGTTCTTCTCTGCCCAGTCCTCCAGCCTGTCCAGGTCTCACTGAACAACAGCACAGCCTTCTTTATCAACTGTATCAACTCTTCCTCCCAGTTTGGTATCATCAGCAAACTTGCTGAGGGTGCACTCAGTCTCTTCATCCAGGTCAGTGACGAACAGGTTGAACAGGACTGGATGCAGTACTGAACACTGGGTAACCCCAATAACTACAGGCCTCCAAACAGACTCTGCACCATTGATCACAACCCTCTGAGCTCTGCCATCCAACCGGTTCTCAATCCATCTCACTGTGCACTCATCCAACTCGCACTTCCTGAGCTTGTCTATGAGGATGTTGTGAGATACCGTGTTAAAAGTGTCTTCTTTAAGCTACTAAGTGTTTTCATGAAGGTATTCAGGACTAAGTGGCTGGTAGTCATTTAATCAAGTTTTGTTTTGTGTTCTTTTTTTTTTTTTTTCTAGGACTGAATATACCCAAAGTTTATTCAACAGTACACCTGTGGCTCATAAACTGGTTCCCTAAACATTGACAATGTTTGACTTTTAAAAACCATGGGGTCTCAATTTAACTTATCTTTTTTTGTCTATACATATTTTGAATTTAACAGTCTTCTGGAAATGTTTTGAAAGGTGTATGGACTGACAACTAGGAGGTGGAAATTAGGTGAGGTTCCCACTGTGATATGCAGGACTAGTCAGTCACTTGGCTGGATTTTTTCATTATTTGTATTGAAAAGGATACATAGAATGACATATGTCTCACTTCAGTTTCTATATTTATAGATCTTTTCTCCATCAGCCTGCAGAACAACACAGATATTTGCAAGTCCAACTAAAAACTTCTGGTTTTGGTAACGCCAGTTCTAGCAAACTGATGGTAACAAATAATAAGCAGATATGGTCCACTACCTCTTTAGATTATTAAGATCTGTAGTACACCTTCTGGGCCTGAAGACTTGAAGCCTTACAGAATAATGTTAAACTTATTATCTCAGAGGAAGTCTTAAGTTCTTTCTGAACTTTTCTGAGATACAAGGATCTAATCTAAGCTATGCAGGTACCTAAAATTCTGATTAATTTTTCTTTTTATTTTCATAAAACTACAAAGATGTGGGAAGGATACAAATAAAATAAACAAAATATATAAAGCTAGAAAATACAGAAGTGGAAGCAAAAAGGGGATAGATTAGGATATATAAGTACATCGGTCTTCCATAAACATTTGGAAAAGTACTGCTGGGTTTCAGTCTTATTTAAGATTTTCTGAGAGAGATGACAACCATTTTCAGTGTTTCAGTCCCCTTTCCATTAGAGGGATATTGAAGGGTTACTAGCACTGAAGTGAAACATATAAGCAAGCTATATTTGAACAAAGCCAGTAGGAATCTATGAGGGGAAAATAATACATGGGAGAATGGATATTTGGATGTGAAGGGACAGAAGGCATTGCAGACAAGATGTGACAAAGACTATATGTCATGAGCATAATGGTTGGGAAATGAGAAGCAATGGAACAAATACATACTGAAATTGCTAATTATTTTTCTAGGAAATCAATGTAATTGACTGTAAATTGACTGTAAAATAGTGATGAAGGAGAGATTCAATAGAACAATGGATGAACCGAACAATGGCATAATCAAAGACTAAGGTAAACAAACAGACAATTCAGAGTATATAAATCACAGTCTATATTAACTAATTAATTAGTCGGGTAGCAGATTCATCAGGCGAATGATCAAAAAATTAATCTATTCATCAAGCAATAAGCCAGTTAGAGATCCATGCAATTAAATAAACATAAAATGTTGAGTTCAAAGAAGTGTATGAAGGAATCAGGCAGTTCAAAGCAGGCTAAAAAGCAAGATAAATTCCCAGGAGTGGACAAAACCATCCAGGAGAGGAAGACCAATGTAAAAAGATGCACAACAGTAGTGGACAGTCTGGACAGGACTCTAGCTTCAGCAAACATGTAGGTGATCTCTGTTCCTGTTGGAGAGAGTTGTTACTGCTGCAATCAGTGGCATTAACAGGCCGTGTTTGGCAATAAGAAGCCACATCCTTATTTCTGGGACATGTGCAGGTACTTAGAGCAATCTCTGAACTTTTTGTCCAGAATGATAACATTTTGGAGGCAGTTTTTTTAAGAAGACATGGTATTGCCAGGAGTAAATGTATATGATGAGACAGAGCTTACTGTGAAGTGATGAACAGTGATTTGTCTATGGTGATAGAAATGTTCCGTAACTTTACATTTTAAATTTGGAAGAGATTTCTAGAGTTTCTAGAGTTTCTTCCAACCCTAGTATCTCTGAAAATTTTACTATTCTTCTTTGTATTCCATTGTAGTAAAAGGAAGTTGGTAGGGCTTGTCCTTTCATGAACACTTTACTGTCATGCACCACTGCTTTGCCCATTGTGGGTATAAAATTTCTTCAAACGTACATAGAGGTATAATACCAGGCACTGAATGTATGTGCTGATAGTTATAAAATTTAATCAGATTAAATCGTCGTATTTGGAAAAATAATTTGCTTACAAGAGCAAACATTCAAATGTATTTGCTTTTATGGCACTTTACTAGTACTAAGCAACAAAAAGCTTGGTGAACAGCTCAATAATCTTTGTAGAGGTAGCAACAGTTTTAAAAGACAAAGTAGTAGGAATAGTTCTTGCCTTTCAGGTTTATCAAATGAACTCTTAACAACAAGTAAAGATGTGCTTTTAAAAGAATTAAGAGCCTGGCACTTTCTTCAGAAAAGTCTCAGTAGCAGATAATCAGGACTTTCTCAGCTGGACATTTTGTCATAGTACATTTGAATGTATGGGTAGGTCTCATAAGAACACTGAAGGGCAAAGGTCTTAATTGGAATTAATGAATTAATGGCATATTCCCGTGGTTCTCCTCGGCTTTGAGCCATTCTGCAGGAGAACTTCTTATACCCCATCTGTCTAGTCAGTTCCTTTTCAGAAAGGAGACCTCTAAGCTGTGTACAGACAAGTGAGTTTGAGTAACTTCTGTGTGGTTTTTCTTTTTCATTTTATTTATTTATTTATGTTTTTTTATTTTCTTTTTTTTTTTTTTTCTCAGCTGTGCAGACCTCTTATTGAAACCTTACTTTGTGAAACATCTGAAGTAGGTGAATATTTTTGTAAACAGAGTAACACATGTAGTGGATGCTCTGTTATGTAGTCTTCAAAATTAAAATGTAAAATGTTATGGTATTCTCTAGACAGTTCTACTATTTATTTTATTTGTTTAAAAAGACTAAATAGTTATTCAATGCAATCTCAGGAAATACAAGGTTTTGGTATTCTAGACAGATGACCATAAAATGGGTAGATAGTTCAACTTTATAGTACAACAAAGCATAGCTGTATAAGACATACCAATAAATGTCTTATTTACTTACTGTGACTACATTTGACAATGATTAATCTCATCATCTGCTCTGTATGTAATAAATTAAATGTTTGGTAGTTTCTGTGCATGTTACTTCAACAAAACACAACAAAAGAACAACATTGCTTTGTAAAGACAATCTCCACTTCCATCATTCACTCTGATGTTTCTAGCTTCTGAGAAAATTGTGGATAAGCAGCTGTAGAGTCCTTTCATTTTGCTTTAGATCTGGATATGAAATAAAAAATAGTTTGCTCATGAAGATTTCTTATATTACAGTAAGATGCCAGATAACCATCACGATTTTCTTATATCTGTCAACAGCTTTTTGGAGTTCATTAACAAGGAGCTTTTGTTGAGATAACTTTCATCTTTGAAGGGTATGAACTGAAACTGGCTTGCATGTCACTGCTTTTTCTTTCCTGTGGAGCTGCAGTTGGCAATGCTATTTGATTGCTCTTTCACACTCAAGGATTCCACAGTTTCTTTTCTTTGGTGTCTTCTATGAGAGAGGACAGGGTCTAGGCCAGCCAAAGGCCACTCTCCGGCCCAGAAATTGTGAATCAGTAATGACCAGAGAGTGCATTAAGATGGCATGTGTATTCAGACACCTGTGGATTCTTTGAAATGAAGATATTTGCCAGGGCTATTCAGGCTGTGTTTGCAGTCTGTCCATATGTTGATTAAATGTGAGGGAGACAGAGTGTGTCAGTAGATCAGGGATCACTTTTTCAGGGTAGGATAGACAATGTCTTTGAATTTGCTTGAGCTGTAGCCATCTTGTTGAGAACTGCTAAGAGAAATGTCCTTCCAAATGATCCATGGTATAATCACCATTTTCAGTCCTTGTATCATCATGCATTTCCAAAGGCAACATTTATTTTTGTTCTTGTCTGTGATCCTAATCACCTCAGTCATCTTATCTTTTACGATTGTTTGTACGTCTTCACTAGAGGTTTCCAAATCTGCTGTTCGTTTTATAAATTTCACTTTATCTCCAGGCACTGTTCAAAGCCAGTTTGAAATGCCGTTTCTACAGGTGTTATTATTATTTTTTTCTTTTTGTCTTCTAATACTTTTATTAAAGAAATACATTGCTGAAGTTTGAAATGATTTTATGTTAGAATAAAACACCAATTCACAAATAGGTTCTGTTATGCATTACTTCCAAATGCACTAGGACAACTAGCTAACTTTCCTGGAAGCCTACCTTTATTTGGTTTAGCCACAGAGTACATGTAGATTCTTTAGAAATATTATTATCTAATTATTTATTATTAAACTATGGACAGATTCTCATTGAATTATTTATTTCTCTTTAGTTTTAATCCCACATTCAGTGGATGCAATTGAATGCCTGACACACATTTCAGAGAATTCAAAGCAAGAATGATTTTTTTTTTAAAAACGGGAGTCTGAAAAGTGTTAAGAATCACAAAGCACCACATAAAGTGAGTTTTCTTTGACTTATATCAACAAGGCCTGGCAGATACAGTATGTAAACTAGCTTATGAAAATGTATGAGTGTGTTGTAGGGTTCTCCTTTGGGAATATTATTGGTTAATTTTTTTCATTAGTAGCAGTCTGCTGGAAGATAAAGTGGATGTTGAAGAAGTATCTCCTGTTTCTTCCATTGCAACGGGTGTTGGGGGAATGTAAACACCAAAGGCAAAATATTTCATGTACTCTTTTTCTTCTTGTCAGAACTGTTTTCCTCTAAACCTTATAAATACAAAGAAAATCAATGCAGAAGCTTCATATGAAAGTCTGCAGAAACCTTTGCACATTTGAACAGCAAAAGATCAATGCAGGGAACATGATTTCATATTTTTCATAGACAGTGGGATGAATACACTGTCACTATAAAATGTAAATCTGTCAATGGAAAAGCAGTGTCATGGTTTAACCCTAGCTGCCAACCAAGCATCACGTAGCCACTCGTTGCCCTCCCCCACTCCAGTGGGATGGAAGGGAGAATGGGAAAAAAATAGTAAAACTCCTGGGTTGGGATAAAGACAGTTTAATATGACAATAAAATAAGATAAATGACTAATAATAACAATGATAAAAAAATATACAGAATGAGCGATGCACAATGCAATTGCTCACCACCTGATGATCAATGCTTAGCCTGTCCCTGAGCAAAGGTTCCTCTGGTCAGCTTCCCACAAAATATATTGAGAATGACATAATATGTTATTGAATATCCCTTTGGCCAGTTTGGGTCAGTTGTCCTGACTGTATCCACTCCCAGCTTTTTGGGTACCTGGCACAGCATGAGAAGCTGAAGTCCTTGACTACTTAACAACAGCTAAAACATCTGTGTGTTATCAACATTATTCTCATTCTAAATCCAAAATACAGCATTATACCAGTTACTAGGAAGAAAATTAACTCTCTCCCAGCTGCAACCAGGACAAACAGTTTTCCAAAAATGTTATTTACCCAGTAGCTCTGTTTCAAATATTGCATAAAGATGTTATTCCCTTTTGATTTTGGTCAAATGTGGGGCAGCTGCAAGTATTAATTTTACATTTCTGAGGACAGTTTTCATAGTTATTTCATGTTCCTTGTGAACGTAACACCTGTCCTCTCACTTGCTAATCATTGCATGCAGTCAGCAACACATACCTACATAAAGCACATGTTACATAAATTATTGCCATTCAGGAATCTCCATTTAACATAGTCAGTCTTCATGTGTTTTCTGTCTGTATTATAATAAAGAAGAAATTTTTCTTCCATCATGCCACATCAAATGATCAAGTGCCTTAAAATAAGAAAAAGTCTAAATTGTCACTAAAATTAATGTAATATTATATAATGCAGAGAGAACTTCAAAAGGTTGTAAGAAAATAAACAATAGTCATTCTGAAGCACTGTGTTACTACATCCTTGTAGTTTTGGCTGTTTTGTTTTGTTTTGTTTTGTGTGTTTGTGTTTTTTTTTGTTTTGTTTTGTTTTGGGTTTTTTTTGTTTTTTTTTTTGGTGTGTGGGTTTTTTTGTGTGTTTTGGTTTTTTTTTTTTTTTTCATGAGAAATAACTATATTTTAGTAATAAAAAGAAAACCTATATTGCTTTAAGAGGGCACTCCTGCCTTTGTAATCCTTATTTAAAGGATAATAAAGTCAAAGAGAGAGATTTTCAAATATATAAATGTTTATTACCCTTTGCAGTAGGTAGTGTATTACTGGCATTATGTAGCGATTAATTGCCATTCAAAATATCATAAATGATTTGTTATCTATCACAAGAAAAATAAATTGATGCTGAAATACTAGAGCCACTTTGGTGTCAAAAATGTCATTTTAATGATTGGCAGGAATGGAGAGGAGACAAAATAAGCTAATTTGCTTTGTTTAAAAAAAAAAGCTAAAAGGAATATCACTGATGCATATGGATATATCATTAAGGCAAATGTTTGAAGCAAAGAAAATATGTAGACACAACAACAAATGAGCATAAATTTTCAGTGAATAAGTTTAATTTGGAAATTAAATAAAGTTTCTAGCAATTACTGGAGTGAGGAGAACAGTTCTGGAACAGCCTGGGTATATTCAAAGAGCTGTAGGAGCTAGAAACCTAGCTTTTTTTAACATAAAGCTCCTTATATTCTGTCGGTGACTATTTGACCTATCTATTTATGTAAAATAAGTAGGATACTCAGTTCAGTGACCCATGTCATTTTTTCTTGTATGAAGGTTATTAGTCATGTAGCAGCTGGCCTGTTTTTTCAAACGCCCCCTACAAATGCACTACTGAAGTCCATACATTGCACTGATAAGCAAGGATGCTGTAAGGCTACACTGAAGCAGTGAAATTGGATAGAAATTTAAATTGCTTTTATACAAGGTACCATCTTTAATGTAAGTTTTATTTTGAAGCACATTTTTTTTCCAGTTATACAGAACATGTGGGGTTTTTTTAAAGTCAGAGAGGTCACTTTCAAAATCTGTTTAGGATTGTTTATTAATTTGCATTTCAAATATGCTACATTTTTTTAACCAATGTATGACACTTCTACTTTCAAGGATTTGTAAAAAAAAATCTATCTTAAAATAAGATCAATTTCTTCTCATTTTTTTGTACTGACAGAGTTTTCAAAATGTAATTTTTAAATGACCTTTTACTTTCATCAGGAAAGTTAATCTGAATCACAAAGACAGGTGAATTGCAATGAAACTTGCAGATATCTTTGATCTGAAATGTAGTGTATTATTAATAATAGTCCTCTTCTCCTCATTTAAAGGATAAAAATGGGCATATTGTATATAATTTAACATTCATTTTCAGGACAAATATTATATATTTCTTCTTTGATTCAAGCTTGCTTGTTTTCTTTTTGACACTTTGACTAGGAAAAAAAAATAGAACTGAAGAAGCAAAGATATAATTCTCTTTACATTAAAAACAATATGTTAATGGTCTTGACTAAGTGTTCTCAGCAGGGAGCTTCATAACCAGAACTTTCATTATTGAAAAAAGCAGGTTACTAGGGTAAGTGAATAAGCCAAGAGTGCAGAAACTGCCTTAGAGTGGTGGTTTACAGTTTATAATATGCATCTCAGCAGTTATTTACTGACACAAGTATCTAAGAGGCACTCTTTCATCCTTTTTTTTTTTTATTTTCCTATAATCTAGAGCACAAAAAAAATACACTTATCAGGAATGACTTAATATTAGGACTCATTTTAGCGCATTTAAATGCTTCTTTGTATTTCATTATCTTCATGCAGTAAATCAATTATGTGTCGTGTAAAAATATTTATAATCACATTTAAGCTATTATGTGCTATCTTTACTGAGTATCACCTATTTCTTCTTTATTAAAAAACTTGAGTCCACCTAACTTTATTCCTGCTATTCATATGCTACTATATGTCACCTTCTTTTCATTTGATTGGTCTCCAGAATCTATTTCCAGAACAGTTTTCAATTCAGCTCTTTTTAGCAGATGGGCTCTTCTAGAAAAAAATTACACTTGTTTAAAATGAAGGGAGGGGCATTCCAAACTCCTATCTGTCAGTCAAAGCAATTTTAGCCAAAGCTTTAAACAAATTAGATAAAATTTTTAAAAATGGCCTTTTTTCTCATCTGACAGAGCTCATGGAATGTCATCTTAAACCTCCATCTTAGGTTCTCATGCTTCTGTATCCTGAGACTTTTTCCTAGTTGTTGCTGACTTCAAACTAGGGATGAGGTGTACATGTGTCAGATCAATAAGTCTATGAGTATGCATGTGGGAGAGATGTAGATATACTATATCAATATACCTACATGTGTTTGCAAAGTTAAATATGTCTCCTGTAGGTTTTAATTTATTCTTCTGAACTTACTCCAAAGAATAAAAATGTAGGGGGCACCAATATGTTCTGTATAGCAGAGAACAGTTAAAAAAAACCACCTTATTTTGAGTAATCACATAATTATAAGGATGTCTTAGTTTTTGGTATAGATTTTCTAGTTTTTTGAAGCTTTCTGAAATCTTTAGTATAAATGTCAGTTAAAAAAAAAAACAAAACAAAACAAAAACAAAACACAAAACAAAAAAAACATTGGCCAGGGACATTTGTTCAATGCTAGATCATTTTTGGCTTAAAAAAAGTCTCCAACAGTATTTACTATGTTTTCCTAAAGAAGATATTCCTTTATACACTGCGAGTGCATTAATTCCTTCCATTGCTCTAGTAGAACAACTTGGATCTTATAGACAGAATTGACCCTCAAAGACTTGAAGTCCACTTTATCCAACAAATTAGTGAGCTTCATAGACAGTAGTCTATTTGTGGCTCCTAATCTTCAGCATTGTAGCACCTTTAATTAGACAAATACATGCTTTTATTGATTTGAGCCTAGCCAGGTAAGTCCTTCTATTGATTTGAATGTGCCTTTTTTCCACACTTCTAACCTCTTTTCTGCCTGAGTGCGTGTGAACTTTCACCTTCCATCTGTTTTCCTGGAGGCTCCACTATTACTCTTACAGCAGCGGTCACATCTCCAGCTAACTTTTTGAAGAGAATTTAAGTGAAGATTTAGTAGTGCTTTTCAACCCTTTTATCCATCCTTTCTATTTCACATAAACTGAAGAGCATTTGAGGAATCATATGAACTTGTGGTCTTTGTAAAATAGGTAATTTCAACTATTATTGTTTTATTCTATGTGAGTTGGTAACTATTTTTTTTTAATTCATACTATTTTCCTCTTTTCAAAATTGATGGCAGTGATCTGATATTTTCATAAAAGTATCGGAACGAACAAATTAGTTTCTGATGTGGTTGTGCTCTAGTCCTGCAGATATTCTTAATGTAGAACAAAACCTGCTGCTAATTTTTATCTATATTTTACAATAAATATTCTTTATCTAATGTTTCCATTCTGTATATGAGCCACCATGAAACATTTTAAATTGACTTGAACAAACTCAGCCTGTTTTAGTTTGATCACATGTTTATGCTCAGGAAAAATTTTGAGTAGGCTTTAAACAACAGAAAATGCAGTAATTTTTTCCCACTAATTTAGATTAGGATACATGGTATTATAGAACAATATATTTAATAGTATTTGCAACATTATAATGTAATTTATAATATGTGCTCTTGTATACAATGTATAACACTATATGTGCCCTTTTGGCCAAGAAGTTCAATGGTATCCTGGGATGCATTAGGAAGAGTGTGACCAGCAGGTTGAGGGAGGTTCTCCTCCCACTCTACTCTGCCTTGGAGAGGCTGCATCTGAAGAACTGTGTCCAGTTCTGGGCTCCCCAGTTTAAGAAGGACAACTAAGTCCTAGAGGAAGTCCAGCAGAGCGCTACAAAGATGATTAGGAGTCTGGAGCATCTTTCTTGTGAGGAAAGACTGGGAGAGTTGGGTCAATTCAGCCTGAAGAAAGCTGAGAGGGGATCTCATCAATGTTTATAAATATCTGAAGTGTGTACTTCAAGATGACAGGACTAGACTCCTTTCAGTGGTGGCCCACAATAGGATGAGGCGCAACAGAAACAGACTGAAGCACAGGAGGTTCCATCTGAATATGAGGAGAAACTTCTTTACTTTGAGGGTGCCAGAACACTGGAACAGGCTGCCCGGGGAGGTTATGGAGTCTCCTTCTCTGGAGACATTCAAAACCCTCCTGGACATGATCCTGTGCAACCTACTCTAGATGTACCTGCTTTAGCAGGAGGGTTGGACTGGATAATCATGATCTCTAAGAGGTCCCTTCCAACCCCAAACTTTCTATGACTCTGTGATTCTGTGATTTTCCCTGCTTTGGGGAAAATGGTGCTATTGCGCCATAGAACTTTGATATTTGAATTGAAAACTGAAGTATGGATAATATTGTTTTAGCATTTCAGAAAACAACATTTGTATTCATTTTAAACCAGTGTTGCAGATTATTAAACCAGAGTTTTTCTTTTCACTTGGAAGTGCCATTCTACCCTGTTAATCCAATAGTAAAGCAGCAGGTTTAGAGGACTTTGCATCTGTGCTCTTTTGTCAATTTCAATAAGTGTCTAGTATGATGCAGTGATTCTGTTCCCATTTTCTAAATTGCTCAATTGACTTTTATTGCTGTAGCACAACCTGCTCAAACAAAAACTAGGAAAACTTTCAGCTCCTAAGTTTTCCCTTTTGTGTCTCTCTCCAGACTTAGTTGCTTCAGTCTTTTTACAGCTCAGGCTTAGTCAGTCAAGTGAATAATTATGAACCTTATTTCATGCTCTGCTGAAGTAATAGATTCATTCTGTAGCTATTATAGGATAGTTCATGCAGATTTGTTTATCTTTTGGCCCCTTGCATATGTTTGATCATCTCTTGAAATTAGTCATAGAAAGGAGATCCTGTTGCATAGGGAAGATAAGCAGCTTTTGATCTTGAAAATCAGCTTTCCACTCTTCTTTTTTTGTGGCTTGCACAGTTATACTCCTCCAGAGGAACCAAAAGAAATGAATTTCAGAAAAAAATGCTAAGTCAGAACCTTTGATACAAAACTGCAAGGTTCCTAAAAGAATTCTTAAACACATCAGAGACTTCTAATGCAGGAGTCCAATACAGTTCAGGTCTATTTCCTTAAGAGTTCTTTAGAGGTGAAGATTTCTTTTGGACCCAACTCACTTTGTTGGGTGCAACAGCTCATAAGTACTGAATACAATAGAGGCCTTTTGTAAACACCTCTTCACAGACAAATTCTTCCTGCCCTCCAAACCTTATTAAACAAGGTATGCCTTGTTTTAAGGCCTTGTTTTTAGGCCTTGTTTTTTGCCACATGTGGTTCTGTGATGGTAAAATTGAAGTAGCATACAAGGTACATAATTTTTGGCTTGGACATAGTGATAATTTACTTGAATTTTTACCATGCTCTTTCCACTTTATTTCCATTTCATGTTAGTTTCTTTTAGGGAAGTGCTTTTTTTTTTTTTTCTGTATTAAAGTAATAACACAGGTTCTAAAGAGACTCACTCAAAGTGGATATTAACAGAACACATTGATGTGCTTTAAATACACACATAAAGTTAAATCAGTATTTGAAGTCTAAATCTTATGTTACACTTGAGAAACTCAAAGAAGCTAGAGCAAAACCCTAAGTTATTCAATAAAAGTATTACTTATAGAACAACACAAAATGTTTAAAAATTTTAATCCTTCATGACTTCAATTAATGACATTGAATCAGTGTTTTCATAATCATCTCTTGCTAGAGGTTGATGTAGCTTTGTTTCTGTGTAGCTACTTTCTCTTGCTGCTCTTAATGGTTGCATCAAACAAACCTGTGGATGAATGCTGTGTTAGTTCACTTCCAGAGTTTAAATTAGGAAACTGTGCATCTTCTCTGAGCCTTAATGGTTCACGACTCCAGCTTTCCTTTCCATAGAAGCAGGATGCATAGGGAATTTGGAAAGAATCATGATACAGATGAGATGTGTGAACGGGGAAGTCTTCCAGACTCTCTGCCTTGATTTACTCTGAAATTATGCTATTGAGAACAAACGGAGGTAAACCTTCCAGAGAATAGTTACCTAACTCAAAGAACGTGACACCTTTTGAATAGATGTTTTAGAAACAGCTTTTTGTTTGGTTTGTTTAATATGGATTGTAACAGGATTTTTTATCTACCTTTTACATCTAAGACATGGTCTCTACCTTCCTTTTCACTGAGGAAAGTAAATATTATGTTTTGGGATTTTTGTTTTTGTTTCAGAGAATGACTGAAAAAAGAGTCATATTCCTTTAGAGTATTCCTGCCACTTAAAGTCAGTAGGCATTTTGCTTATATGCAGAAATTTCACAGATAGCTGTCCACTTCCTTGTTGAAAAAGAAATCTAAAACCAGTCTTCTGATTTTAAAACTTAAATAAATCATACTTATTTAACAATTGTCAAAAAACTCTATATGCCAGTGATTTTCCTTAATGTCATTTAAAAAATGCTAAAGATTTTGGATATTATGGTGCTTTTTCAATACACAGATTAAGAAGTCAAATATTTAGTAATTCAGTTTTGACAACCATGACATTTCAGCTGCCTGACATGGTAAATACATTATATTGGATCTCTGACCAGTCCATGTCAAATGACCATGTTTAATTAGTTTCAGTATCTGTGATTGAAACTTACTTATTTTAATTAATATTGTAAAGGTATAAGACTTACAGGCAGATGTGCAGTACGAGATGGAAATGCCCTGAGAACATTTTTTGTATATATAGATCTTATTGCAACTTCTCTTAGAAAAGTTTTTCTTTTTTTGTTAAGTAATACCTGTATTTTTAACACTATTTTGAATTTAAAAAAATTAAACAGGAATAATTATTTTTGTTTAAATTCTTTGAAGAAATGTTGTACTTCTGACACAAACAGAAAAGTGAAATGCTTTAGCTACAAAACCCTCCACTGAGAATTTTAACCATTTCCTGATGTGTGTGTCCTTTGCAAAATATTTAATGATCTGCTTTCAAATACAGAATGAGCCTCAAGTTCAGAGAAACACTCTTGAGGTATGCAGGGCCCCATTTGCTTCCTGCCTGTGGACTGAAGAATAGCTTGGGTCCATTCTCCAGATGATTCTTAAAGGAGATTGGAAAGGAGGTCTCTGTAGACAGGTGACAGTTATCCCAGTGCATCATTTTACATCAAAATGCAAGCAGACTGACTGCCATGTCACCTATGCTGTGACTTGTTCTTCCACAGCTACAGGCTACATCAAATTAACTGTATGTCTACTACAAATAAAGGTATTACTGAGTCAGATTTAATCAGATTTCCTGCATCATAGAAAGGGAGTTCAGGTTCTGCTACTGCTTCTGCTGTGCCAGTGCTGGTCCTTTGTAATGTTAGGGCAGGACCTTCTGTTCTGCTGTTTTAGTCTCTCAGTTTTCCAATACCACCAGTCACTTTTTATAAGCTCCTAAGTAATATACAAAACTAATTTCTTCTATCCATTCAGGGCTTCATAAAATTCATCACAAACATTTGATCCTCACTTCACAAGTCTTACAGTAAGCTTCAGGGCTCCTTCAATGTAGTTTGTGTTATTAAAATAAGTTCAAGAAAAGCAATATATTAGTGGTCACAAGGTTGGTTTTTCACAGATTCCTCCTTACCAATGTATCTGGCCAGATATTTCAGGAGGAACTTTGAAGTTTCTGATATGCTGTAACAACTTTCGGGAAACTTTGATAGAGAATGCCCTTCTTCCCTGACTTCACTTCCCACGTACTGTTACATGACACTCAAATAAAATGTTCTTCTAAAAACTGCAGAGCATGGATATGGACTTCCAACTGCCATGGCTCCTAGGAAATTTAATTTCAGTCTTTCATATCTGTATCCATCTCTGTGAGGTCACATCTGTTTAGGCTGTGTCTTATATGACATAACTGCTAGGCCTTGAATTGAAGTTTCCCCAAAGCTGGGTCTCTAATGGTAGTAATTACTTCTATATTTTAGCTTCCATTTTATCTTATACTTCCGTCTATTTAATAACAAGCTTGTTTTTTGTACACATATATACATGCATTTATGTATGTGAAATCATTTGAGATACGTGTACATGTATACATTGCGGAATGGTGTCCTGATTAGTTTAAGCATCTGGGCTGGTGCTCAAATTCTCTTGACTTAGCATTATGAATATTGGATAAAATGTAAAAAGAACCTCAGATGCTTATTTTTCATGCATGGATGTATGAGCTATACATGAGTATTAAAGCTACAACAGCTCTAGATGGAGGAGTGGTAGAGATGGACAGACAGGAGTGGTCATCAATTCTATGAGTAAACTCTGTTTAGCAAACTGGTATCAAGGCTCTTTCAGAAATGCATGAAGCCCTGAGACATCCTGTGTACCCATGGAAGGTTATGATTTCATATGCAGAACGTAGAGAACAGATGGCACTTACAAGAACACTGATTTAGACCCTACGTTTTTTATCTGCATGTGTTGTTATTAAATTCTATTTCATTATCTCTAAATGGTTATGCCGTACTTTATGAGTGTATTTGTATTATTTTTAAAATTCCTTGCATAAAAATTGATTCTCAATGAGAATTTGAACAATCTTTTCTCCTCAACACAGTTCAGAAGAAAACATCAACCTGCACCTCATCGATCTTTTTAATAGAGACTGTTCCTAGGAGTGATACAAGTTTCTTAATAAATTGCAAACACATGGAGTTAAGTTAAATAAATTATTTCCAGTGTGCAGTAATCTGGCTGTAAACATTACCCTGGTCTTATAAATCAGCCCAAATATTCATGGCATTTTCATTAATGTGCTCATAATAAATATAGTAAGGGAGACATAAACACATTAATAATACATATCACACTTAATAGCTTTTGCCCTTGGAAATTCTTATCTAGCTCCTTTAAAAGTCAATAGAAAACCTGCAGCTGAATGCATGTAAAGAAAATGTGAACCAATGTATGAACAAGCACATTCAACATAAAAGATTTAAACTGCTGAGCTATTGCTCTTTCTATTCTTCAGCGACTTGTTTCAGTATCATGAGAGAACAGTTCTTTTTGCAGGTGCCTAGTAAAAATGACAGGAATAATATCTGTAATTCAGAATTGATATCTAATGAAAAATCCTTTTAAAAAATACATAAATAGTAAGTTTTTACTTCTTCAGTATGCTTCATAGATACATACTAATAACTAATAGAAAATGTCTACATCAGATTACTTTCACCAACTTAAAGCAGCTGTATTTGGTGTCTGTTCATTAAAAAAAAAAAAAAAAAAAAAAAGAAAGCTTTCTATGAAAGCTTAAAAGTTTATTTTTGCAATGAATGGTCTCTACATGTGCACATGCACACAGGAATATACATATGTTTTAGCAGAATGTATTCAATTTTCATAAGGATATTGCATAGCCTCCAGGATTTATTTCTACAACATTCTACTTTTTGTAAGAACTCTGAAGAACATTTCTTAATAGGAATGTGTACAATTAGACAAGGTGCATTAAAAGTTATAGTAGCTAAGAGCTACTTAGATGTTCAGTAAGTGCTGAGGTATTTTACGAAAATTGCATGGAAATTGTTGCCATTACCATGTCTTCATCAAGCCCACTAAGGGACATCTTAATCATATCTGCTTTTCTCTTCATAAAGGTTTATTGTGACCAGCAGCAATGTGACAAGGAGAAATTTAAAAAAAGAAAATGTGTTATGTTTGGAAAGAAAATGAGAGTTGGAAACCTGAATAAAAGGCAAGTGGATTTTTTTTTTATCCCCTTCCTGGAGAAAACGAAAGATGTAAATAGGAATTCAAGACCAAACTCTAGACTGTGACAACTCTAAATGAATTTTTTTGCAACCACATTTATGTTATCTTGCCCTCTGGAATCAGACAGAAAGATACTCTTAGTCTCAGTGATAACTGCCTGAAGAAAGGAAACAGACAGTATAATATGGTTAGTCTCATACGTCACTGATCTTGAATAAGATATAGACTATATAAATACAATTTATTGCAGTGCCTGACACCTATTAACTTGAGTTTCCTGGAGGAAAGGGAAACCATGTTAAAAGATTATACTTTGTTATCACAAGGTAAGAACGAGAAACATGTGGAAAGAAGCACACCTGAGTAATTTTGGCACCAAATATCAAATGACAACCCCTACAATAGAAAAGAAAGCGAACACTTAGGACACGGACATCCTAAGAGGCCAACAAAAATGTAATTAGCTTACATTTGTTGTTTACATATTATTTCAAAGCATGCTAGAGAACTTTTCCTGCAGAAAGGAATATATTTGCTTATTTTTGCAATATGTAATTGTTTTAGTAAGCAAAAGCTCTGTCAGAAATTAAGTTTGCAGCAAAATGGTGCTAGCTCTATATTAGGATATACTAGTAATACTGTCTTGTCTGATTATGTAAACAATCAAAAATTAGATACATTCAAGAAGGAAATCATACTCATTTTTAGTAAGAGAATACAAGGGACTGAAACACCCATGAACACTGGCAAAAATAGCAAAAAAGAAGCCATTTAAAGATAAGTTAGATATTCTCTTGCAATGGATATACCTTCAAGCTGTTGTAACCCATTGTCGAGGTTTGATTGTGGGGTGACAATAAAACTGTGGCAGATGTATTGTTAACCCCTCTCCCCCTGCTTTCCCCTTCAGCCCCTCCCTCTCCCCACTTCCCACTAAGGACAGGCGATCGGGAGGGAAGAAAGACAGAGAGAAGAGAGTTGGAAAAATTAAAAATGTTTTACTAATGCTGCTGATAAAAATAGAGAAAATAATACAAAATATACAAAACCAATCTTGAAAGTCCCGACAGCTGCTCCAGCAGATGTAGGGCTGGCACCCGAAGTTTTGGAATAGACTTTGCAACCAACCGGAACTGGATTCAATCTGTCACTAGGCCTCAGTTCGCAGGGACAACTAGCAAGATCCTCTCCCAATGTCGGCCATAAGCAAAAGGGACAAGATCCTTGTGATCTCCCACTTTTATATGAAGTATCACGTGAATAGGATGGAATACTCAGTCAGTTTCAGTCACTAATTTGCCCTGCCCCTCTCACGGCATGTGCATCCATCCTTATCAGTCCAGCGACCTTGCATACCATTGCTATGTCTACCAAAACATGTATCTGGCTTTCAGGAAAGCACAGTTAGTAAGAAGACTTTAGCTGACAGGGAAATTCACTAAAAGAGAAACTTGTTTTTAACAAAACCAGGACACTCATTTTCTGAATAGTATCTTATAGGAAGTACAATAGCAGAATCTGTGTGAAGGATGAGCCCTGCAAGAATCCAGGCAAGTGCTGAAGTGACTCAACCTGAGGTAACTTTGATAACTAAGAATTCAATTTGATACATCATTTCTCCTCCCCTGAATAACAACCATAACAGATAGAACCCAAGTCATGGGCTGAACGGACTGGACATTTTTTGGGCATTTTACGGGCATTTTACAGGGGTGGCCCATAGACTGAGGGAATGATATTGGTGTATATATCAAAGGAAGCAGAGGGAGAACGTGGCTAATGAGGGTGTATAGTGTAGTGTGGAACCCACTAAGGAGCACAATATAAATGGTATGGAATAAGGGGTGGAGATTGTACTGGGTTTGTCTGTGATGAAGTTAATTTTCTTCATAGCAGCCCATACAGGACTGTGTTTTGGATTTGTGACTAAAATACATGGATGGTTGACAACACACTGACATTTTAGCCATTGTCAAACAGCGTTTGCACAGCATTAAGGTCTTTTCCATTTCTCATACTTCCCCCAGTGCAAGCAGGGTGGTGATGTGAAAGATGGTGGGAGGGGGCACAGGTAAGATAGATGACCCAAACTGACCACAGGGATGTTCCTTGCCATCTGACCTTGTAGTCCAAATTAAAAGCTCAGGGAAATGAGGAGAAAGGGGAGACATTTGGAGTTTTGGCATTTGTCTTCCCAAGTAACCGTCATGCATGCTGAGGCCCTCCTTTACAGGCAACAGTAAACATTTGCCTGCTGATGCAAAGTAGCATATGAATGCCTTATTTTGCTTTACTTGCCCATGCAGCTTTTCTTCACTTATTAAGCTGTCTTTATCTCCCTTCTTCCCTTCTGATTTTCTCCCCTATCATTCTGGGGTAGGAGAAGTGGGGGACAAGGTGAGCAAGCAACTGGATGTAGTTTAGTGGCAAGCCAGGATTGACACACCATATCATTGCATATACATTGTTAACTCAATTTAGAATTTTGGAGAATTGTTTTCATAAATCCACCATAAACCCAAAAAGCTGTACGACTTTGGTGTAGTATTTATTTCCAGGAAATATGTGTGTAGTTTTTTGGTGGGGGAGAGAAGATTGTATGTTTAAAGATGTGAAATCTCTTCCAGATGTGCTACCTTCTGTGTAAAGAAAATGTTCTTCCATGCCATTAACCTTATTGTTTTAATGAACATTATTTTTTTCATCACATTCTACAGTTGTTAAACTGAAGCTGGGAATAATTTTACAATCTCTTTACAGGTGACCTGAGGTTGTGATAGAAACGACATTTCATTATCACTTTTTATATGAACTCTGCAAGAAAAAAAATTAATTTGAATGCTGAGATGGAAAACATGCTGCTACAGGAATAAAAAATATCCAGCTTAAACGAAGTCAAGTGTCATATATGAATATTGGCACTGTTTCTGAAAGAGCTTTTTGACCCTAAAACTATCAGACAAGACAAACAATAGTAATCTGCATTATTAAAGGCATAAGAAGATATGGAAGACATGAAAGAAAGCAGATGGAGATATAGTGGAATTTACAGACAAAAATAAAACAATAAATCTGAAAAGAATAGCAAGCAGAACTGCAACCTTGGACTTCAGCAGGTCAAACTTTGGCATTTTCAAACAATTGCCAGGGGAAATCCCATGGACAAGGCTGCTGAAGGTAAAGGGGCCCAAGATAGTTGGTTTGGACTCAAGGACTGCTTCTACCAAGCTCAAGATCAGAGCATTCTGACACACAGGAAGTCAAGGAAGGGAGCCAGGAGACCTGCATGGTTAAACAGGGAACTGCTGGGTAAGCTCAAGTGAAGGAGGAGAGTTTATAGACCATGAAAGGAGGGGCTGGCCACTTAGGTAGAATATAATGCTATTGTCAGAGGGTGTAGGGAGGCAACTAGGAAAGCTAAGGCCTCCTTAGACTTAAACCTGGTGAGAGGGGTCAAGGAAAACAGAAAGAGCTTTTTCAAATACATGGCAGATAAAACTAATGCCAGAGACAATGTAGGCCCACAGATGAATGAGGTGAGTGCCATGGTGACAGAAGATACAGAGAAGGCAGAGTTACTGAATGCCTTCTTTATCTCTGTCTATTCTGCCAGAAGCTGTCCTGAGGAGCCCCGTACCGCTGATGCCCCAGAGGAAGTCAGGACAATGAAGGAGTCTGCCTTGGTTAATGAGGACTGGGTTAGGGAGCAGTTAGGAAATCCAGGCATCCATAAATCCATGGGTCCGGATGGGATGATCCCGTGCGTGCTGAGGGAGCTGGCTGAGGTCATTGCTAGACCACTCTCCATCCTCTTTGCCAAGCCTTGGTAAATGGAGGTGCCTGAGGACTGGAGGAAAGCAAATGTCACTCCAGTCTTCAAAAAGGGCAAGAAGGAGGACCCAGGTAACTACAGACCTGTCAGCCTCACCTGCATCCCAGAGAATAACAGAATGACTTATCCTTGGTGCCATCTCAAGGCATACCAAGGAGAAGAGGGTCATTAGAGGCAGTCAACATGGCTTCACCAAGGGGAAGTAGTGCTTGATCAACCTCATAGCCTTTTATGAGGACATAACAAGGTGGACAGATGATGGCGGAGTGGTAGATGTGGTCTGCCTTCAGTAAAGCATTTGACACAGTCTTCCGCAGCATCCTTACAGCTGAGGGAGTGCAGTCTGGATGATAGGGTAGTGAGGTGGACTGCGAACTAGCTGAAGAAAAGAAGTCAGAGTCGTGGTCAATGAGGCAGAGTGTAGTTGGAGGCCTGTATCCAGTGGAGTGCCTCAAGGGTCAGTACTGGGGCCAGTATTATTCAATATATTCATCAATGATTTAGATGAGGGAATAGAGTGTAGTATCAGCAAGTTTGATGATGACACCAAGCTGGGAGGAGTAGCTGACGCACCAGAAGGCTGTGCTGCCATCCAGCGAGACCCGGACAGGCTGGAGAGTTGGGCGGGGAAAAATTTAATGAAATATAACAAGGGCAAGTGTAGAGTCTTGCATCTGGGCAGGAACAACCCCAGGTTCCGGTATAAGTTGGGGAATGAGAGCAGTGCAGGGGAAAAGGGTCCTGGTGGACAGCAGGATGACCATGAGCCAGCACTATGTTCTCGTGGCCAAGAAGGCCAATTACATCCTGGGGTGTATAAGAGGAGGTGTGGTTAGTAGGGCAAGAAAGGTTCTCCTTCCCCTCTACTCTGCCCTGGTGAGACCACATCTGGAATATTGTGTCCAGTTCTGGGCCCCTTAGTTCAAGAAGGACAGGGAACTGCTGGAGAGAGTCCAGTGCAGGGCAACAAAGTTGATTAAGGAAGTGGAACATCTCCCTTATGAGGAAAGGCTGAGGGGGCTGGGTCTCTTTAGTTTGGAGAAGAGGAGACTGAGGGGTGACCTTATTAATGTTTACAAATATACAAAGGGTGAGTGTCACGAGGATGGAGCCAGGCTCTTCTCAGTGACAACCAATGGTAGGATAAGGAGTAATGGGTTCAAACTGGAACACAGGTGGTTCCACTTACATTTGAGAAGAAACTTCTTCTCATTGAGGGTAATAAAACAGTAGAACAGGCTGCCCATGGGGGTTGTGGAGTCTCCTACTCTGGAGACACTCAAAACCCGCCTGGAGACGTTCCTGTGTAGCCTCATCTAAGTGTTCCTGCTCCGGCAGGGGGATTGGATTAGATGATCTTTTGAGGTCCCTTCCAATCCCTAGCATTCTGTGATTCTGTGATTCTGTCATTCTGTCATTCTGTGATGTTAATGTGAGATATTAATGTTAGATCTCTATGGCTATCATGCATACAATGTGTATTTACCTACTACAAGGTTTATCTTTCTACTAGTTTCTATGGGGCATCACTGTAGATTAAACACAACCTGGAGGTGAAAATTTGATACTCTTGAGTGATGTTGAAATAATTATTAGAAGCCTAAAAGTATTACATTGCCATTTCTATGGTCATTTTTAATCGGCGTATTCTTTAAGCAGATATGGAAACAGAAGTTTGTTAGAAGAAACATAGATCATGTGAAAGTGTAAGTCAAAAGCATTCATCCAGTCCAGGAAATATACTTTCTCTAGAAAAATTCTTCTACCCTCAAAAATATCCATATATGACGATCTATGCAGAGATATAATTTGTTTTTACCTCAATAAGATGAATTACTATAGTTATCATCACTCTATACAATGATTCAATTAAGAAGGAAAACAATTCTTTCATAATATCTGAATTTGTGTCAAACGTAGCAATTTTGTTGGTTTTAACTCAGAAAATAGCTTATTGATGTTGATCTAAATTCTAATCTTATAAATAGGAATAAACAAATACACCAAAGTCAAAGCTAAAGATTGAATTACCTTGCTAAACTGCATCTCTTTCTCTGCTGATACATCCATAACAAAGTGCATTATTTTAATACAGTATACTCATACTGTGTGAATGCTGTTTATGGAAAATGGAAATCTACAACATTAGTGTTTCTGGTCATAAAATATCAGTGAATTTGTTTGTAAAGTTACTGCATACTTTTAGAGACTGAAAAATATGGAAAAATATCACAGAACAAGGAAAAGGTTTTCTCAATTTAGTTGAATATTCTTATGTTTTTAAATCTGCACATATTTCTCTCTTGATGAAAATTTTAACATGAAAGCAGTAGCCTAACCCAGTATCTGTTAGACAGCAATGAAAAATATAGGAATAGAAGAAGTCTGTATCAATACTTTCACAGAAGTGTCTTTGTGTTTAATCCCAAATAAATTATCCTGCACAAAGTTGTTCAGTCAAATAAAAACTTCTGCTTCCTGAACCAAATAAAAGTTTATAATTTCTATCACCCCTTGATGATAGGAGTTCCAAAACTCTGGAGAAATATTACTATTTTCATTTTGAAAATATGCTTGTTATTTCCATTTGTGTCTTCTGAGATTCTGCATAATAAAAAGTAATTCTTCATGCCATCCAAGATTCAGTAGACCTCTTTTAGAAGAACAAAACTATGGTCTGCTAGTGTTTACCCTCCTCTGTGAAAAGCTATTATTTATTCCAATCCTTTGTTTTGTACTTTTTTACCTAATATTTTTCTATATTAGGACTTTTTTTTCCTCTGGCAACTTCCTTGTTCCTTCTCATTGGTGAGGGATTCTGCTTCTTTGCAGGAACCCGCTGCAGCAGCCACCAGCCAGACCCTTCCACTTGCTTGCACCTTTGCTGGCAGATGCCTCCAGAGACCATTCCTCTCCACAAATTGTGTGGCAGAATCCCTACCTTTTGCTAAGCCTTGAACGTGTTCCTTGAACGTTCCTTGAACGTGTTTTAAATAATGTCATTATAGGGAAATAGTACTAGCATTTTCCTCATTAAGTCTGGTACACAGGGCATCTAAGTTACTTGTTGATGTGATTAGTATGTTATTACAACATGTAATGGTTATTTTATAATAAAAATTACAATATAAAGTATACACATTACATATGATACTTAACTGTAATACTGTTTTGATATGTATTGTCTCTTCTCTAATAATATGATCTATTCTAATGTTCATAGGAAGTTTGTACCCTGTTACTTCTGTTACACACCAACTGAAAATCCTGGTGGGGAATTGTTCTTCCTATTTGTTCTTAGACTTCTAGGTTTTGTGTAGGAGAATTCAGCTATAAGTCTATTTTTAAGCAGGTCTTCCCATATATTTTCCTCTTGAACGAAAGAAATGTGCATCTGACCAGGAAGCTGGAATGTGTTTAAGCCTGAACTTTGTCTCTAAGTCCTTTTAATGTAGACAGGTTAAGCAAAATTCTCTAATGTATGTATGTAAAAGTAATGTATGTAAATGTAACGTGTGTTAAGAGTAATCACTTTTAATAGCTGGGTAATCCTAAGTGGGCTTAGATGTCTTTTTGAAGTGTCTTATGTATTTGGCTGGACAAGGACAGTTGTGGCTTGTTCCCTACTTCAAAATGAAAGTAGTAATATTTTCAATCTCACCAAGCTTTTATGTCACAGTAAATGAATGAATCTTTAATGCACTCAGATGCTATAATAAAATCCTCTCACCTTCTGGCTGCAAATAACCTGACTTGGAAAATATAACTTGCTAATTAATTAAAATTGTACTTCCCTTAGGAAATTTGTACAATAAATCTTCCTTGATGCCAATGTGTGGCAAAAAGTGTCAATCTCTTGCCTATAATTTTTTTACTTCATTAAAGGAAAGAATCATAAAGTACATGGTCAGATTGAATAATTTGGAAGGCATTTCTGGATGTAAATGTGTTCAGTGTAATGACTGTCTTAAATCTCTGTACTAATTTTGGCCAAGATAGAGTTAATTGTCTTCACAGTAGGTCGTATGGGGCCATGATTTTGACTTCTGACCAAAACAATGTTGATAACACAGGGATATATTAGTTATTGCTGAGCAATACTCACACAGAGTCAAGGCCTTCTCTGTTTCTCACACCACCCCACCAGGCTGATGGATGCACAAGAATTCAGGAGGAGACACAGACGGGACAGTCTGTGACTAGAGGGATAGTCTGTGACCAACTAACCAATGAGATATCCCATACCGTATGACATCATGCTCACCAATAAAACTGAAGGTTGCGGAGACATTGGGAGTTATGGCATTTGTCTTCCCCAGTATCCATTACAGGTGATGGAGCTCCACTGTCCTGGAGATGACTGAAAAACTGGGAAGTGGTGAATTAATTCCTTGTTTTGCTTTGCTTGTGTGTGCAGCATTTGCTTTACCTATTAAAATGTCTTTACCTCAACAAGCAAGTTATCATAGTCCTGCCCTTCCAATTCTCTCCTCTATCCCACCGAGGGGGAGTGAGCAAGTAGCTGTGTGGGGCTGAGCTGTCTGATGGGGCTAAACCATGACAAACTGTTTGGAAGAAAGCAAGAAACAGAAATATAATACAATTTTTTACTACTCCTTTGACATCACAGTGCACCTATAGAATGCACGAAACTCAGCAAGCAATGAATTTATAGTGTTTTGCCAGCAGTTATCCTGCTGAAATATTGAGAAAACAGGCTGTGATATTTTTTAAAGATTTATTTTATTTGTCATCCCCATCTATATGGCTTATAGGATTCACACAGGATTGTGATAGTTTAGCTTTCCAGAAAAGCAATGAACATTCTTATAATCTCCCTCATGAAAAAGGTGGCAAATACTGGTGGAATCAAATGTCAGAGATTAGTCCCACATATATTTTTTTAATGGGCACTCAGAGCTAATAAAAAGCTCAGATCTATCTCAGTACCACAAGAACTGAAAATAAAATTTGGAATAAAAAATAATTTGAAATGTAATTTAAACTTGTTCAGAATCTATAGTTTACAATATAACCCCTTCAGATGCTCAGTACTTTAGATACTGAAGTCCTTTTAATGTTAGAACTTTGAAGTTTAGATAAAAGATTCCCTCCTAAGGATCAGGTTTTCTTATCTTAACGAACTATAAAGCACTGGACATTTAACAAAGTGTAGCTTCTTTATAAAAAACAAAAATGAAAGCTGAAGTTCTTTTATTGCAGAAAAATATTAATTCACATCCATGATAAAAGCATATATGATCACCAGTTGTATAATTTGTGGTATATTCAGCAGAGATAGGGAATTGTTAATTCTATTGTATTAACTGCTAATGGACCTAATTTTGAACACTTCAGAGTTTTGATTGCCTATTTTCAATAATGAGTAACTCTTACTGAAACAAGAAATTACTTCAAGGATCACCGAAAGAGTAGGCGTGCATGCTTTAATTGGTCCAGAATGTTGTAGAGGAACTTGCTTATTGTGGATATGTACAATGAGGCATGGTAGGAATGTGATGCAAACCCCAGGGAGGAAGATGCAAGTCACATTGGCACAAAGAAAGGTGGATAGAAACTGATGGAGCCAGTAGATTTAATCAAATCAGAAGGTCATGTAGAAGAATAACAGAAAAATTCAAAATTGTTTTTGAAGTGGATCACATAATACTTATAAAAGCAATTGTATAATACAATACCAACTAATCAGACCTGGAGGCCTCCCAGTTCTTTCTTTGCTTTGTGGAGTGATTCAGTCCTGCATTTTTTGTTCTTGTGCAATTTACACAAACACACAAAAAGAATATTTTTCTATAAAGAGACTTGTATTTTAATAAAATAATGTTTTCTAAAACTAATGAACTAGTTAATTCCTCTGTAGGAGGTGGCTCAAATTTAGCAAAGTGTTGCGGTTTAACCCGAACTAGGAATTCAAAACCATGATAGCTGCTCAGTCACTCTGCCCACCCAATATAAGAGAGAGAATCAAAAGAGAAGGGAGAAACACATAGATTGAGATAAACAGAGTTTTACAAAATAACAAAATAACACTAACATACCAGTACTACTACTAATATATGTATAAAATGGAAATAGAATATAGAATAAAAGATACTCAATGCAATTCCTCATGAACCCCTTCCACACCAAGCAGACAGTCCCAGAAAGAGAGAAAGAGAGAGAGATTGAGCACTCCAGTCCCAAACAGCTGATCCCAAGAGAGACTAGAGAAAGAGGCAGAAAGACCCAGAAGGAACTGAAAAACGGCAGAATGGCAAAAGGCTGAACTAAATGAACTCCCAAACAGAACTCCACTGAAATGGAGCAGAACCAGAACAGATCTTCATCTCCCTCCACAGCCTGAAAATTCAGCTCTCCTTAAATACGAAGCATGATGCTATTGGCATGGGAAATTCTTATTGATCAGTCTGGATGTCATTCAAGGTCTGCCCCATCTGTGCCCCCCTTGCAGCTGCCTCACTCATGTGGGCAGGGCAGTCAGGAAAGTCCTTGGCTCCCAGACAACAACTGAAAAATATTAACTCTGTCCCAGGGTGTTATCTTCCTGTTCTCAAACTAAACCAAACAATGACTGTACTAGCTATGAAAAATAAAGGTTTCTAACTGCATAAAGAAAATTAACTCCCTTTCAGTCAAACTAGCAGAGTGTTGAAACAGTGGCATTACTTAAAGCTTACAAATAAGTATTTAATACTCCAATGTTACTTATTGTCAATAAAGAAGAGTGCATTTGCAATTTATTCTGTGAGACCAGCATAGTACAGAAATAAAATGAGTGAATAAGAGAAGCTTATTGCAATAGAAAGAAAGAAACTGTTTCTGAGTTTTTATCTACATATTTTCATTTCTTTTTACAAATCTGCACTTTTTGATGATATTTTTTTATTTCTGTATGCTTCTAGTGATTTGGATTGTTCCCTTTTTAATTGTCCATTCTTAGAAAGACTTTTTTCTTGAATTACTAGAATTTATTCTCCTCTCTTTAACTGCAGGTAAATAAATAAGGTTTTTGTTTGTTTGTTTTGGAACAGAAACTTTTTTTTTTTTCAATCTAGAAACATTTTTTTAGGGTCTTACTTGGTTTTACCTATTATGATGTAGTAGAAGTAATGCAGATCTAAACACTATAGAACTCTGCAGGTTCCTAGGCTTGAAAGAGCTTCCAGTTTCACAGGTACTGTAAGAATGAGTTGCTTGCAAACAAAAAAAATTATTAAATCTGTTTCTAACATTGCTGTTACAGAAAACTGTTGCATTTAAAAGAATCTAAATGGAATCAAGAGGTTAAATAATTTTTAAAGGAAAAGGTCTTTGTAAGTGTTGATGCTAATGAATTTTGGTGGGTTGACCTTGACCAGCTGCCAGATCCCCATCTAGCTACTTTCCCATTTTCCCTTCTCAAGAAGGCATGAGAGAGAAAATAGGATGGAAAATCTCCTGAGTCAAGATAAAGACAGGGAGATCTCTTACCAATTACAATCATGGCCTAAACAGACTCAGCTTCAGGAAAATTAGTTTCTTGTCAGTTAAACATGAAGTTGGATGGTGAGAAACAAAGACAAAAGCTAAAAACATATTCCTTCTTAACCTTTTTCTTAGGCTGAACTTCACTCCTTCACCCACAACTCCTTTACATCCTCCTCATCAAGCAGAGCAGGGGGATGGTGAATGAGGGGTTGTGGTCAATCAGCAACAGTTGCTTTCTGTTCTTCTTCCTGCTTACTCTTTGTGCCAGCTCAGTTGTGGGTCCTCTCCATGGGCTGAAGTCCTACAGAAAAAGACTGAGCCAGCATAGGTCCTTCATGGGCCTTCATGGGTCCTACCAGAAAAGCTGCTCCTGTGTGGAAAACTCTCCTCAGGCTGCAATTACTGTCAGGAATCTGGTTTAGCATAGGTTCTTTATGTGCCCCACCTTACTTCAGGAAATATCCACCTGCTCCAGTGAGGGGTACTTCATGGGCTGCAGCGTGCATGTCTGTCCCACCGTGGCCCTCTCTATGAGCTGCAGGGGAATCTCTGCTCCTGTGCTTGGAGCCTGTCCTCCCACTTCTTCTCTTACCTTGGTGTCCACAAGGCTGTTTCTGATGCTTTTTTTCCTCTCTCCTAACTGCTGTGCAATGTTTTGCATTTTGTTGCATGTATTTTACCAGAGGTGCCACCATGTTGGCTAACTGACTCAGCTGTGTCCTGTGATGAATCTGTTGATGCTGCCTGGCATGAGGCAGCCCTTGGCCTCTTCTCATGGAAGCCAACTCTACCACCCTCTCATTCCAACTCTTTGAAACCTACACCCAACACATGTCTTTTTTTTTTTTTTTCCTAAATAATCTTACAGATTTACTCTTAAAATATAAGATGTTCTTCTTACTGATGAGTTCATATCATAGTATAGACAAAGGTAAAGTACTTTTGTGGGGCAGCTTCTACTCTCGATGCATGATTGAAGATGTCTGGAATATATGGCCCTGCTACTGATGTTCAGAAAATATCTCAGTTTGATTTGAGCAATGTTGAATTTTTGCTGAGAAAGCAAGTCTAGTATGTGAATTTGAGACAGAATTGGATCTGATTTCTGTCAAGCTGAATATGTTTATTACCGGTCTGGGCAAATGTTTCTGAGGATAAAGTTTATAATCAAATAAGACAACACTGATGGATTTATTGATGAATTTGCCAATGTGTCTGTGAACTTGAAAAGAGTTCAATGTTCATTTTAAAAGCAAATCTCATCAGTAAGGAAGATATGCTTTGAACAAAGTGAAATGGAAACCCATTAAAACACATTTTATGTGAGAAAATGTCAACATGAATTCATTTTGATTTTTAAAAGTTAATGGATTCCGGTTTGAGCAGGTAGGAGTGTTGAGCAATCTTTACTTCATAAATAGTATGTGTTTATCATTTTTCCTGCTGATGGTGTACCTTCTGCTATTGCAGAAGTAAACCCTGATACCACATAAACAACAGTAATCATCGAAGGACACTACCACTATGAAGCTCCTACTAAAGATGTGATGTAACTTGCAGGTTCTGTGCTGCTACCTTTACGTTTGTGAGATGGCTTTGTGACTAGTGTTTTAATACAGTAAAGGAGTATTGAGAACTGCCTTATACCAGAAGCTCCCCTTTAAGGCCAGCAGCATCACTGAGCCACAGTGGCTGCTTATTTTTGTGTTAACCACCTCTTATTCCAATGTTAAGTAGCTAGTGTCAAACATGAAACTTGGATCTTCTGACTCCTCTAGCCATTGAATCCAAATGTTTCTTTTGCACAAACAGAAGAACAGGCTGTTGTTTTTCAAGTCAAATTGCTTTATTCAAGCAATCCAAAGTGAACCTTATTCATAGGAAATTGGTTCGTAGTCATAGGTCAACAGTTCCACTGCATTCTGAATGGCTAAAATTATTCCACTGCATTCTAACATTTAATGGTATATGAAAGTAGAATGCCATATTATCTCCCACTGGAGAATAACCTGCTCTCAGAAAATGGATGAATACTAATGCTGGGAAAAATCTGCTTAACAATTCAAATACTTCTACTAACTTGTATTCTTGAAAGAGTAATACACTTCATGTATAGGCTGCATTTCTACAGTTTCTTTTCTTGACTACCTTGAGCGTGATAGTTAACCTTTTAAGACTTTTTCTTTGTGCTAAGACTAATTATTGCACAGCTCAGATGCTTCACATGTTCTCTTTTTAAATGTTAGTTTAAGAAATTAAATGTTCTAAACCAAATAATAATGCTTATGAAATATAATTAATATATTTGATCAGGTGTTCAGATGATCTGTGTTGACACAGGTTCACTGAGGTCTAGGTAGTACACTAGTTTAAAATATGCCAGTTGAATTTTATAAAAGAAAATAGTCTTGACTCACATGCCTTTTGTCTACAAACTAACCCTTTTCTAGAATAAGGATATCAACCCATCCAGACCATTTGATTCTTTCTTACATCTGGATCACACCTAGATTTCATTCTGTAGAACACTGACTTAGCATCTCTGCTCTTGTTGTTTACAATTTACAATCTAAATGTTAAAAAATATGTTTTTTAAGAAAGTCCTTGGTAGAACATGATATGAAATATTAATGGAAATACAAATTGTTCAATTTAGCTCCACACAACCATGACCATATAAACTCCCTTTGGCTGGCATTTATTACCATTTTTCAGACTAACTAAACAATGTTACTTAGAGGTCTGAAGTTATGATATGGGTGTATTCCTAATATTTGTCTGTCTCTTTTACATATGGCTGGCTTCAGCTGTTAGGGACTTCAGGGCACAAGCAGACCTTTATTCTCTGACCATCCTTACCATCAGACTCCATTTCAGCTCAGGGTTGAGCACTTGTTCCTTTCATGAGCTTTCGTGAGTATACCTACCCTCATCCCTGTCACCAGTTTTGGTTCCGGGGTGGGCCTTGGACCTATTCTGTGGATGGACTAGTCTCCAAATGTCTCTTCAGTCCTGTCTCCTTTGCAGTAGCCTTGGCCATAGATCACTCTCTGGACTTGCTTTTGCTACTCATTGACATACAGGTCAGAGGTAAATCAACTGCAGACCACACATATATTAATTACGTTGTGATCAGAGAATTTGAGCTAGGGATTAATATTAAAATGTAGACATATTGACTATACTATAGTGAAAGGTTTGGTTTTTTTTTAAATTTCATTTTTACTGGTTTGTTTTGTTTTTTCTTTCATTTTTTCTTGGTTTCTTATCCAAAACTGTCTTCTCATTTTAATGCACCTTTAAGTAGTATTTTGCCCATGTACAGCAATTCCATCTGTATAAGATTTTTTGACCTGTGGGCCTTCATTTCAGGAGCTCTTCTTTATTATTATCTTGTTATTGTTAAAAATATATATTAAAAAAAAGATATATTGATTGATTCTATGGTTATTGTTTGAAAATGAGATTTATCATGCATGGATATAAAACACACAAAAGACCACAGCAGACTTTTCCTTGACTTAGTGGACTTTCATTAGTATTTTTGTAGAATTTGCCATATAAAATTATAGTTTAGCGCCTCTTCGATACTGACACAGAAATATAAAGACATCTTTATATAAGATGTCTCATGTAAGTAGATTATACATATGTGCTCATTTAACACCCTTTGTGAGATAAGACAACATGATACAAACCTGTATGTTCCTTGGAAGAAAACTGGAGACAAACACAGTTCTGTTTTGAAATATATAGTGATGTTAAACATGTGCAATTCATATTTACAGAAATATCTCAATATTTAAAAATATTTTGCTCTTGGTATTTATAATTAATTATCTTGAGTAGACATAATAGTAGCATTTACTTTATTTTTTTTTCAAGGTTTACTTACAGAAAAGGAAGAAAAAATATGAAAGTACACACATTCAGAGATACCCTGAAGTAAGTGGTAAATAAGAGATGTGAAATTCAGGATTAAAATAAACTAACAAACTCCCCACAAAACCCCCCAAAAACACAACACCAAAACAACAACAACTTTTTATTGTTGCCAAAGTGTTTTAGCACTTTGTTCCACTGTGTCACTTCAGCAGGTTGGCATCAACAACAGAAGAAAACAAGAAACATGCATGAGAGAATAAAACAAAGCTGAAACATCTAAAATATTATCCTCAAAATATTCTTAATTGGCAAACCAGGTGAAAAATATAAAGATAGGTTAATACTCAGCTCAACTTCTATTAAGTTTAAATGTTCTGTGATAATATTGATAGAATTTGGATTGGCTGATCAAAAGAGGTAGTTTGGTTTAATGAATTTTTGCTTAAAACCAATACTTTTTGGAATTATCACTGAATTGTTACGCTAAACAAAACAAGATTATATTTTCTATTGTAAAATATAAATTGAGAAGAGTCAAACAACAATTACTAATCTTCACACTTTACATTTATGGTAGACTTTTCAAGACAGAAAATGTTGAGATAGATCACTTTCTAGATTAGACTTTCAAGTTTGGGCTGGGTGTACTCATGGAAAAAGTAATAATCACCTAAGACTCATTGCCTGGGTCTGCAGCTAATAAGAATACATAAATCCAAAGAGAACTTGTAATTACTTATGATGTCAAATACTGTATTGTAATTGAACCATTGGTACACGATGAATAATTTTTATGTCATAAACTAAGCAAAACCAGTTTTAAATGTTATATTTTTACAGCCAAACCAGTCTATAATGTCAATCATCGTATTTCTTGGGAAAATAAAGATTTGAAGAAAGTCAAGGAAGGTAAGAAAAGTACTGTATGAATCAAAAGTGAAAAACAGTCTGTAAAACAAAGTAGCCTCTCTTTTAAATATTGTATGAAACCGTGTAACACATAGTCAGAAGCCATGATAAAGTTAAGAGATTCTAATGTTGTTATATAGTCGACATATACTATATAAAATAAGCATTAGCAATAAAGATAAGTACCAACTTTAAGTCTTTTGTATATTTTTATAGGCAACAGAATAATTTTCATTTCTATTGTTTAAAGAAGAAATACACACTGTTTTAGAAGTGCTTGATAAGATCCCTTAGAAATTTTTTAAAATGAAAGTAGTTAAATTTAAACATGAAAATATGCTACTTGATTATAATTAACACATTTAATTTAAATGTGTAAATGCCAAGTTCTGTTTTAATAAATTTTCCTAAGATAAACAGAGCCACAGGTGACTGATTCTTATGCTAGATGTTGTAGTGGTCTTCAATTAGTGCACCAATATTCCTCATTTTAAAAATATCATTGTAATCAGATTTGCTCTGTTCCTCTTCCTGTCACTGAAACTTCATCTATAGATAGATTTTCTCCTATGTTCCCCTCATTACAGTGCTAACACTCACCATTGTTGAAGGCTGAGCCAAAATACCTCACAAATTGTTTCAACAAGTAAATGTAATTTGATGTTGTGTTCTAGAATAACCTAACAATCTCAACCCTGATGCTGAGAAGATCTGAGAAACAAGGGAGAATTTATTGAAAAGCAGTCTGTCTATAACAACCATATAATTTACTTATTGATGTTTTGCTTGTATGCACAAGTGGTAAGTTGCTCAGGAGCTTAGTATGGGTCATAAAATATATAGTCAGGTGTTCAGTTTGTCGTAAGTTTCCTGTTGTCATGATCAGACTCTTTTCTCTCTTCTCAGAGATCCTTTGTAGCTTATTGATACCACACATCAATAAAAGATATCCCTTCATAAAGTGGATTGAAATGCTGTGCAAACATGAGCATAATGAATGCACCACTAACCAAAAATGTGTTTTTAACAGAAAAATACTGTTTATAAACTTCCAGAGCACTATTTTCATACTAGTATTTTAAATATTATTATTGTAACTGGCTAGTTTAATCACAAGTTTGTGATTAGCCTTGCTGGTGATTAGCTTCCAGGAGTGATTATCCTTATAGATGAAAATACACACATTTCTTTTAAATTAGAAGCATTTTCAAATACTGTATAAACAAGATTCTGGACACTGAATGTCTAAAATCCTTCACATTAAAAATGTAAATGAGGGGAAATTAAAGCAGAATCATTCTACTGATAAGGTAGTGTTCAAGAATTGTAATTGCCCATATCCTTTCAGTGTAAACTTTGTCTTAAAATCCTTTTATAAAACACAATACTGTGAAATATTAAAGGCTCATCTTGCAATTATTTAAAGATATTAAAAATGTTTCACTGTAGCAAAGTAAAAGTGATAGAAAGGAATGAGCATGCTGTGTAACATTTCAGTTTGCATATGCAAACTCAACCCATGCTGGGGTTATTTAAAGGGCTATGGTAATGTGGAACCATTCATTCTTCAGAAGTCACCAAGAACAGTGTGGCTCTTCTTTGGAACTGCTTTCATTCTAGTAAAAAATCTTTTACTGTACTGCAGGTTTTTTTTAGACATACTGTGGAAACAAGGACAGTTCTGTCTTTTATATCTGCTGTCACCTACAGTACTGTTGTAAAATGACAAAGCATTCTGCATTCATACCATAAGGCTTACCGTATTTTTATTTGACAGCCAGAGATGAATTTTACTGATGATCTCATGAAATACCTGTTTACATTCATTCTGCTACATCCAAGCATTTAAACTTCATTAAAGTCACCTGAATGAAGGATTTTTATAAAGTTAGTTTTGTCACTAGTGTAGCTCAGAAGAGATAATCTATAAAAAAGCAGACCAGACAAGTTACTTTTCTAAAGCAGTGCCTCTCTTGGCAGCCACAAAAGGCAGGTTAGTACAAGACAATCCAACAAAACTTTTTTTGTACCATTTCTTTTCACAGTACCCTAAAAAACATTTCCCAGCAGTGTCATCATTGTACTACTTTGCCTTCAAATTATCTTCTGCAATAATAAGCAGAATACAAACATTTAAGAACAGTGAAAAGTTTTTAAATCTGGACATTCACAGTCACTGATGTATTCTGCTGTGGTAGTGTGCACTGGATAAAGGTCTTAATAGGAAGACAACAAACTAATTTGCAGTAATTAAATTATAATTTCATTACAGATTTTTGACAAGCCATTCATGCATTTTTTCACAGCATTCCCTTATATATTTTTAAGAACAAAATTTATAAAACTATAGGTATATTAGTTTGTTTATATGCACATATTCAGATAGCAGATCAATAAGCAAGAGTTCCTAAATATGTCTATTATTTGTTTAACAAACTATTTTTATCTATTTGATGGATTAATGTGTGTATAAGAGAGAGCAAGAGAAGGAGAATGAATGAAGAAACTCGTGTTTCACGCACGTGACAATCTTTGCACTTTTAATGCACCCTTCTATCACTAGCTAACAAATTTAGATAAATCTTTCACAACTGTTAAACTGACAGAATATGTCTATGAAAGGTAAGACACTATAAAATGGAAAAGGACACCTTTACTAGTTACTGCTGGTGAATGAGAGTGCACGAATCTTTCAAGTCAGGCTTTGTGAGACAATGATGAACTCTTTGCTGAGATGCCGAAGTCCTTTGGCATAGGACTGGTATAGGGAGAGAATAACATCCTGTCTGCAGCAGACTGGGCAGCTATAGCAGATTCACTCCCAAAATTTTTGTGAGAGGAAGACTTAGAAGTTTTTATAGAGCAAGTGTGATCAATGTGTGAGCTCTATGCTAGGGGCAGGGAGCCAGGTGAAAGTGTAGAAATATTTCTATGGTAGCATTGCACAAAAAGAAGATGGGGTGTGCACCTGACATGTACATGTATACAGAGCAGATGATGGAAGAAGATTTTCATGATGTCATGGCTGTCAGTGTTCCCCAATTTTTCCTAGAGGTAATGCAAGTGTAGAGCAGGGAAGACAGGCCAGGTTTTGCACAGAAATCCTCTACATAGCATGAGATCTCTGTAGCACTGATACAAAATCATAGAATCATAGCACGGTTTTGGTTGGAAAGGACCTTAGAAATCTTCTAGTTCCAACCCCTCTGCCATGGGTAGGGACACTTTCTGCTAGACCAGGTTGCTCAAAGCCCCACTTAACTTGGCCTTGAACACTTCCAGGGATGACTTCTCTGAGAAGTGTGTTCCAGTGTCTCACCACCCTCATGGTGAAGAATTTCTTCCCAATATTTAATCTAAATCTACTGTCTTTCAGTTTAAAGCCGTTACCTCTTGTCCTATCACTACATGCCCTCGTAAAAAGTACTCCAGATGGGGTCTCACAAGAGTACTGTAGAGGGGGAGAATCACCTCCCTCAACCTGTTGGCCACACTTCTTTTGAATGCAGCTCAGGATAAGGTTGGCTTTCTGAACTGCAAGTGCACATTGCCGGATCACGTTTATTTTCTCATTAACTAACACTCCCAAGTCTTTCTCTTCAGGAATGCTCTCAATACATTCTATGACCAGTCTTTATTTGTGTTTGGAATACTTGTTTTCAGTCCCCTTCAGTCTCAGAGATCTTCTTTAAAGCGCATGTAAGTCCATCAGCTATTACTGAAGGAGTATACTGTAATGAATCTATGATGGTTTGCAGATGTCATTTAAGACTAATGAAGCTGAATGGAGGTCAAAACTAGAAATCCTTTTTTCTCTCCTTTACTCCAACTTTCTTTGACAGCAAGCCTTACTCGCGTTATACGCATTCAGATAGATTGCTGGTGTAAAACAGTAGAAAGATGACCTTTCTTCAAGAACATTGCATATTCTTGGTTAATTTTCTGCCTTTTTCAGTCTATGCATAATACTTTCTGGAAGGAAAAGCATGGATTTGCTGTTTCATTTCCAAGAGAGAGGACTGTTGAGATTAGGGATGAAAAAGCAGTCAAATATGTATATACTAATTTTGCTGGAAGGGGCTGAGTGTCATCTTCGTTGGTCATTTATTGGTTGCACTTCATGCAACTGAAAAAAACAGTGTATTCTTCTGTAAGCATATTCAGAGATGTCTCTTTTGACATCCCATCTTGCAGTGGATATTATTTTGGGGTTACTTGAGAGATTAGGTTAATATGGCAAATTTGCCTTGGTGTTGAGTTCTTGACAGGAATCTTTAAAAAGCAGATGAAACCTCCTAAAATTTAAGTCCTGCTTACACTGAAAGCTGATAGTGGGATGAGATGATCTCAACCAGGTGATGAAGATTACTTTGTTGCTGAAAATCTAAAACAAACTTCAAGAAAAAATAATCCACCAAGGGGTCCTAAAGACTCCCCTGCTTAGGAGAGAGATGCTTGAACCAAAATTTGCTTAACACTGAAAAGGAGGCACAATCAGGTGGGAAGGGCCCTAAGCAGGTCTCAAGTCCAGCCTCCTGCCCAAAGAAAGGCCATCTTTGTGATGAGCCCAGGCTGCTCAGGGCTTTTTTTTACAGCTCTTGAAAACTGCAGCCACAGACCCTGCTCAGCCTTACTGGGCAACTTGCTTCATTTCTTGTCAGTCCCCATCACTAAGAAATTTTTCGGGTATCCTGTCTGAACCTCTCCTGTTTCACCATACCGCCCTCTTGTCGTCCTGCCATGCACTTATGTGAAGATCCTGGCTCCATCATTTGTTGGCCTGCCTATATGTACAGCCAAGCAGCTGCTAGGTTCACCTCAAAGTTCTCCATTCTCCAGCCTGAAAAACCCTGGTCCCCCAGCCTCTCCCCAAAAGGCAAGTGTTCCAGCCCACAAGTGGCTTAGTGGTATGACCATATGCCTGCTCCATTAATGTTTTTAGTCAGCTCTTACTGGCCACTTTCGAGACAGGATATTGTGTTGCCTGGACCTTTGCTTGATTTGTTATAAACATTTTTATACCTTGAAACTGTTGATGGGATCTTACTGTTTACTTCACATGTGCTATACTGTGCATACTCTAATTTAGGATAGTTGCTGTTTGTACATGTTCATCCATAGGTAATATATACTCTCCTTAAGATATATGATCTATCTAAAATATTAGATAATAACGATACTAAAAATTTAAATAAAAGTTTGACACGCTAAAACTCGACTCAACTCAACTCAAAAGACACCTTTTCTTTCTCTATCTTATTTTCCCTAATATCCCATTTCTGAGCTGCAACACATTACATTTTTCAAATTACATATTTTAGTCATACAATACAAAGAGTATCACATGAGAAAAAATAGAAACAAAAAAAGATTAAAGATTAATACGAGTTCCCAAACCTTATCTGTGACACTTTCTGCACTTTTCTAATTATTAACTATGTTCATATAGCCAATTACCTACACAAATTATTTTTATGGACTTGTTATATTTGCTATATTTCATTAGGCGATTAATGTTCATTAGCAGTGGGCATAAACTTTTTTCATTTCATTTTTAAATTATTATTAGAAAATCCAAAATATGCTAAAGCATAGTTTAGTCTTCTATTTGTGTTAGTAATTTCCAGGTTCTCTGAAGTATGATACATTTCTATGTAAAACACAAACTATTAAAAAAAAAAAATTATATGGGAGTTCTGGGTAGAGCAATCCCATATACCGGTATAAAAGTGGTCACCCAACATGATTTTTTGTTCGTGGAGATTAGGTAATTTGGAAGTGTTTGAGACAAATTCAACATTTTACCACTCATTGTATCTTATGGACTGACTTTTCAGATAATATTTTTAATCATGTAGTGGTCCACTTTACTCAATAATCATATCCATTAGATACAAAATGTGCAATGAATAATGATTTCAATATATTATCCAGTTGAAGTTTAAAGTTAAGCAGAAAGTAGTACTTTTCAACATAGCACTTTCATACCACTTCATTGTAAATGTAGGACTTACTGGCAGAGTGAGTTGTAGGTGCCAGAAATATAGTTTATTGAAAAAATTAGAGAACTTATAGAAAAAAAGTTCATGAAAGACTGTTATACAAAGAGGTGTGGTTATAACCCCTTGTACAGGAAGTGTCCATGCTGAAATTTCTAGAAATGCAGAAGGATAAACAGAAGAACATTGTCATATATTCCCTATATTCTGGTACACTTCTAGTTCCTGACCCCACCAAGGGCAGGATGCAAAGCTGTCCAGACCTTCAGCCTGATCCAGTGTAGCTATTTGCGTGTTCTAATTCAGCTTGAAAATATATTTGTATTTTCTGCAAGTTACAACCTGATGCGTTTTAGGTTAAACATTTGTGTACCAGGAAAAGAAAATAAGATCTCGCAATTAGTTTGACCTGATGTTTGCAGTATAATGTAGATCAGAAGCAACTCTGTTAAAATCAGTAATGCTGCAATAAATAGAAGTGATAAAGAGGGTACAGTTACACTGCATATTTACTTTGTATTTGCTGGTTTTTAGGTTTGGACATTTGGTGTTGTTTGTTGTTTTTTCTTTGGTCGGTCAGGTTATTGTTTTTTATTTTTTGTTTGGTTTGGGTTTTTCTTATCTTGTTTGTTTGTTTTGTTTTGGGGGTGGGTTGTTTTGTTTGTTTCTATTGTGAACCACACAAAATGAAATGAAATTTCCTACAGATTTTTTCCATCTCTACCTTCTTCCTGATTTGCATACAAAACCTGTTATTTTACCATATCTAACATTTACTTTCAGACTGAGAGTTGCTTATTATTTTTTCATACTTTCCACTAAAATTCACATTTGATTTGTTATGCTCAGTTTCAGAATGGTGCCTTGTAACACAGGATTTCTTTTTCAAACTGCCAGACACACTACATGAAGTACTATGTTTGCTTTCATCGGGTTGCCATAGTTTAAATATTCTGTCCACAGCGAAATTTATTTCTACAATATTGGATGAATATGCTTATGTTGGAAGGTAGGGTGTGATACTTTTCATTAGAACGAGTTTTAAAAGAAAATAATTTTTTTTTTTTTTAAAGAAGTCTGACTTTATAAATTGATCTCTGACTTGAAGGTCTCAAGTCTCTCTGGCTGTAATTCTCTGGGTAAAGAATCAGATTTTAAAATTATGCTCTGGTATGTATTATTTAAATTACACAATTTACTACTACATCCTGTAGTTTTGTTTATATATGTATATATAAATAACTTCAAAATGTCTGTTGTTCACCTTTAAAGCTAAGATATGTTCATAACCTGAAACATTATTCACCTAAGATCTTAGCTAGAAACATATGCCTGCTGGCTTGGACTGCCTGTCTTGGAGGAGCTTCCTTAATTCATTTTTTGGCCCTTTCTTATGTCACTGCCATAGAGAGTAGATAACTGTACAGTGCCAGCATCTCTAGTCCCAGATATGGGCTCTTATAACTGAATAATAACATGAATGAGGTTTTCAATTTTTTCCTATTATTCTCTGCTGTAGAAATCATACAGCAGTTTGGTCCCCTGTGATTTACTTGTTGGACAGCTAAATAAACAGAAGACAAACAGTCTGGCATCTTCAAAATGTTATATCACTGATTCTTAACAATAGAAGAATTTTCCTTATGAAGTGCAAAGTTATTAATTCTTTGGCCTTAGTATTTTGTCTGTATTGTACTTTTAAATGGATTATGTGCCAAGAGTTTTTGACTGACTCCTCTAGTTGTTTTTACATCTAGCAGGAAATAGTATCTGGCTGGTGTAAAGTGATCAGGCAGGGCTTCAGAGAAGGGATTTTTTTATTATAATATCGCCTTTTGAGTCATACAGTTCTCTTATCTTCATCAGATATCTCACACACCAGATACAGCATGACATTTTATAACTTCAACTAGAAATAAATAGCTGTGTGCAGCCACCATGTTAAGTTCTGAAAACTGAAAAGACACACATATTAAAACATGCAGAGGCTAATATGAAATACAAAGGATGCCATAGAAAAAAAAAACAACAAACAACTGTTCTTAAATAATCTTAATTCAGAGCTGGAGAGTTATTTTGGCAAGTAATAACAGCACCATGTCACTCCGAAAGCATTAGAAAGATCCATGCCTCCTGTTCTTGTGACAAGTAATCAATGTGAATTGAAACCTGAAGTTTAAGGTCCAGGTCTATGGGTATTTTCAATGGTATCCTGATCTTAAGCACCCTTGTCAATAGCTCTTTACGTAATCATCCTGAAAGCCTTTAAAACACTGAAGCACTGGTATTGCTGCAGCATGTCACTGTGCTACTAAGCTCTTCAGCTCCGAATTCAAAACATGTAACTAGATAAAAAAATAAATGCACACTGCAGTGTACAATAGCCAGGGGTAACTAGGGCACTGAATAAGCCTGTTATGCTCAAACTAAAAGCACGAGCATGTTAGATGGTGTACTTGGTACCCACCCTGAAATAAAAAGCCCTATCTCAGAAACTGGCATTATTTGTAGAACTTGTTAAACTGTTAGCTTAAATAGGCAATGAGGTCTTTTCAATTTTCAGATAACTCTTCCAAAGTTCTTTCAAAAGTGTTCTGAGGAAACAGTACTAAGTGCAAATCAGTATTTTAGAAGACAGATTTTGCTGGAATAAACTTTCATCACATCAGATATATGTCATATTCTATTTCCTTCTTTGTTCTTGCAGCATAATTGAGAAAATAATAAAAGAGGAGAGAAAAGGAGAATGAGTCTCTGTGATTGCACGGCAAGATAATTCTAGGTCAAAAACCAGCTAAATAACTGTGAACAGGATTTGGGGGTTTGGGAAAGTGTTTTAATGCATGCTGTTGATTGCCAGAACTGTGCAGGCACAAACTACTGAAATATCCACCCTTAACATTATTTTGATAAAGAAAAAGGCAGAAAGCTCATGTAGTGTTTGGACAATAGTTAACATAGAACTACTTGAACCAGTTCCTTTGGATGAAAACTGCAGTCAATTCAATTTGAAAAGAACTTTCTGATGTTTTAACACTACAGCAGAGATCAGTTGGACATGGCATTAATCAAAATGGAGTGGGCACTACCAGTTAGATCTAGAACTACATAGTTTTCTGTGCACTTACAGTGAGGTGTTAATGGAGTTTTATTTGACCTTGCCAACCCCTCAACCTGTGTGTGCCCTAATACAGCTCATAACAAATGACATTTCATGTGATTTATTTAAACTGTTGCCTATTTTAGAACATTTCCTAGTATGTCATTATAGGCCATATTTGAGAGAAAGGAACCCTATTCCTAGGGAGGGAAAACTGGGTAGATAAGATTTGCCTTAGATGCCTTTTATATTGTTCAAGCCCTGCAATTTTTATATTCCACCAGTCTTAACTGATTAGCCATTTTTAACCAGCAGTGTCAGCTAACACAATTATTTAAATTGTTATGTTGTTACTTGTGCATGTGTAAAGGAGAGAGGAGGATGCAGTGAATTCATTAAAAGGTGGATGGGCTAAGAATCATCTCTGGTTGTACAACTGCTGGGTTTTGTCAGAAACAGAAGGGAAAGGAATAATTTTATTTTGCTGTGAGGTATAGGGTATAGGGTATTCCTTTTCTCTCTAAAAAAATAATACCCAGGAGAAATAATCATGTCAGGTGTGTGTTTTGAGGTGTTTATTTGGCTAATTCCTCCTGACTTGCTCATTTTGAATGATCAGCAGGGACAGGTGAGTACTTCATTAGCTTTGAGGGCTTCAGTAACTGCGTTTTCTTTTCCTTCTATTATCAGTACATCTTCTCATTTCAACACTTCCCAATTGCTTCTTCCTCCCTCTCTATTCTGACCCCTGCCTCTTCTTTCTTCCCTCCAATTAATTTTGGATCAATCAAGCCTGTGAAATTTTACTTATGAAGAAGCCCTAATTCATTAGAATCCATTAAAAGTAAAACCTTCACAAGTCTCTCATCAGGATATAATACCCTCCTCTTGAACAGAAAGATAAGCTTAGTTAGAACATGCACTTTTCTCAGGATGGGACAGAATTTATTTACTGAAGTTGAATATTTCATGTTGATAGTTTTCAAATTAGTTCATGAGACATTTTCATTTAATATTTGTTAATCCTGTTAAGCTGAAGTGAGACTGCATTTTTTTTTTTCCTTATGACAGCAAGGATTACTACTAAAGCTTAAACAAGAAAATAAGGTAAATGGAAAACTAAGATAAGCAGATCTTTTGGAACTTATATTGTCTGTACCAATATGAAAAAAATATAATAGACATTGATTTTATTAGTAGTTCGAATGTTTTTTTAGGGCCAATCCAAAAGGAGAAGAAAGGAAATGATGTAATTAATCTTCACAGCTTGCTGCAAAACAAAGTCTTTTTTTCCCTCTTCTTTGTCATTATTCTCTTTTTTTCATAAATGGTCAATTAAAATCTCCACTTGCTACTTTACAAAGCCATGATTGTCACTGTATCAATGCATGCAGATGGTAATTGCTGTTTCATTTGCTGGCTGTACCTCAATAAAGGTTAAGACTGTTTCAGTGAGGTAGCACAAAGCTTTTTAGTAAGTCAGCAGTTCTGAGCCTAAAAAAAAATTATGATCTAAATGTAGGTCATTGTATTTTATTGTTTGCCTAGAGAAAAGTAACTGCAAAATTTGTTACAAGTTTCTTGTTCATAACAGTTATAACATCCAAATAAAAACTCTCATAAAAAATCAGCTATTTTATGCATAATATAGAACACATGAAAATTTAAATGTAAACATAATATATAAATAACTAGTAATATCAATAATTCAAATTGAAATTTAGGTTCTAATTTTTGTACTGAACTGTTGAATTATTATTGAAAATGATGAATATTTCATTCAAAATTATCGGAAGAGCTTATTTCATGAAGTTAGATCATATTGCCACTGGATGTTGTGCAGGGCAAAGGTATAACTGGTTTGAAAAAGGAAAATTCATGGAGGACACAAGGTTAGCTGATAAAAGCAATGATCTAAATGCTGTTTAATGAGTGACTGGCAGAAGCTAGAAGGATATTCTAAAGGAAGACTACTCTATAATTGAACGCTTTCATAAACATCTGCTGGTGGCAATTGTCAGAGCACAGCTGGAGAGCTAGATGTATGTTATGGCTAGACCCACATTATTTCACAGTGTAGTGCAGTAGAAGTGAATCAGCAAACTGAAGCAGCTGATACTGTATTGCCTTAATATAACCTGTGAGCGTTATCAGGGATTTACATATGACTAGATTTAGTCTGCTACCTGTCATGGAATACTGTTTGCAACTTGACAATCAAAGTGTCTGAAGAAGAGTTCTCCCATAGTCCTCTGTTTTCACTACTGTGGGTCCTGTGAAGGCCACATACAGAAATGTCAGACTGACCTTTCACCACCTACCTAACACCAATCACAGAACCACAGAATGTTAAGGATTGGAAGGGACCTCGAAAGATCATCTAGTCCAATCCCCCTGCCAGAGCAAGAACACCTAGAACAGGTTACATAGGAATGTGTCCAGGCAGGTTTTGAATGTCTCCAGAGGAGACTCCACAACCTCCCTGGGCAGCCTATTCCAGGGTTTTGTCACCCTTACCGTGAAGGAGTTTCTTCTCATATTTAAGTGGAACTTCCTGTGTTCCAGTTTGTACCCATTGCCCCTTGTCTCATCACTGGTTGTCATCGAGAAGAGCCTGCCTCCATCCTCATGACACTCACCCTTTACATATTTATAAACATTAATGAGGTCACCCCTCAGTCTCCTCTTCTCCAAGCTAAAGAGAACCAGCTCCTTCAGCCTTTCCTCATAAGGGAGCTGCTCCACTCCCTTAATCATCTTGGTTGCCCTGCACTGTACTCTCTCCAGCTGTTCCCTGTCCTTCTTGAACTGAGGGGCCCAGAACTGGACACAATATTCCAGGTGTAGTCTCACCAGGGCAAAGCAGAGGGAGAGGAGAACCTCTTTTGACCTACTAACCACCCCGCTTCTAACACACCCCAGGATGCCATTGGCCTCCTTGACCACAAGGGCACAGTGCTGGCTCATGGTCATCCTGTTGTTCACCAGGACCCCCCGGTCCCTTTCCCCTACACTGATCTCTAACAGGTCATCCCCCAAATTACACTGGTACCTGGGGTTGTTCCTGCCCAAATGCAAGGCTCTACACTTGCCCTTGGTATATTTCATTAAATTTTTCCCTGCCCAACTCTCCAGCCTGTCCAGGTCTCACTGGATGGCAGCACAGCCTTCTGGCATGTCAGCCACTCCTCCCAGCTTGGTGTCATCAGCAAACTTGCTGACAGTGCACTCTATTCTCTCATCCAAGTCGTGGATGAATATATTGAATAGTACTGGTCCCAGTACTGACCCTTGAGGCACTCCAGTAGATACAGGTCTCCAACTAGACTCTGTCCAATTGACCATAACTCTCTGGCTTCTTTCCTTCAGCCAGTTCGCAGTTCATCTCACGACCTGATTGTCCAGATCAAACTTCCTCAGTTTAGGTGCAAGGACGCTGTGGGAGAATGTGTCAAATGCTTTACTGAAATCAAGATTGACCATATCCACTGCTTTACCATCATCTGTCCATGTTGTTATGTCTTCATAAAAGGCTATGAGGTTGGTGCAACATGATGTCCCCTTGGTGAAGCCATGTTGACTGCCTCTAATGACCCTCTTCTCCTCGATATGCCTTGAGACACTGCCAAGGATAAATTGTTCCATCACCCTTCCAGGGATGGAGGTGAGGCTGACCAGTCTATAGTTACCCGTGTCCTCCTTCTTGGCCTTTTTGAAGACTGGAGTGACATTTGCTTTCCTCCAGTTCTCAGACACCTCTCCCGTTCCCCACAACTTATCAAAGAGGATGGAGAGTGGTCTAATAATGACCTCAGCCAGCTCCCTCAGTACTTGCAGGTGCATCCCATCAGGACCCCTGGATTTATGGATGATCAGATAGTTTAATTGGTCTTTAACCCAGTCCTCATCAACCAACGCAAACTCCTCCATTGTCCTTACTTCCTCTGGGGCCTCAGTGGTATGGGGCTCCTCAGGACAGTCTCTGGCAGTGTAGGCAGAGACAAAGAAGGCATTCAGTAACTCTGCCTTCTCTGTATCTTCTGTCACCAGGGCACCCACCTCATTCATCAGTGGGCCTACATTGCCTCTGGTGTTAGTTTTATCTGTCATGTATTTGAAGAAGTTCTTTCTGTTGTCCTTGAACCCTCTCACCAGGTTTAATTCTAAGGAGACCTTAGCTTTCCTAGTTGCCTTCCTACACCCTCTGACAACAGCCTTATAATCTTCCCAAGTGGCCAGTCCGTCCTTCCGCATTGTGTAGACTCTTCTCTTTCACTTGAGTTTGCCCAGCAGTTCCCTGTTTAACCAAGCAGGTCTCCTGGCTCCCTTCCTTGACTTCCTACATATTGGGATGCTCTGATCTTCAGCTTGGAAGAATCAGTCCTTGAGTCCTAACTGACTATCTTGGGCCCCTTTACCTTCAAGTACCCTATTCCATGGGATTTCCCCTAGCAATTGCTTGAAAATGCTGAAGTTTGCCCTGCCGAAGTCGAGGGTTTTGATTCTGCCTGGTGTTCTCTTCCTGCCACATGAGATCCTGAACTCCACCATCTTATGGTTGCTGCAACCAAGGCAGCCCTCAACTTTTACCGCTTCAGTCAGATACTCCTTGTTAGTGAGAATGAGATCCAGTACACTTCTCTCCTAGTTGGATCATCCACCATTTGCATCAGGTACTTATCAATTTCACCCTAGGGGTATGGGAGGCCTCCCAGTCTTCATCAGTACTAGAGCATTGCTCCGCTGGTGCAAGCCCAGCTAAACCCCCATCCCCCTTCGAATCTAGTTTAGAGCTCTCCAAATGAGCCCTGCTGATTCCTGTCCCAGCATCCTTTTGCCCCTGTGAGATAAACCTTTCCCATGTATTACTCTCTGGCCATTATCAAAGAACCCAGAGCCCTGCCTGTAGCACCAGTCTTGCAGCCAAGCATTTATGGACTGAATCCTTTTACTCTGTCCCACGTCATCACCTAAAAATGAAAGGAGGGAAGAGAAAAGTCTTGTGGCCTAGACTTCTTGACCAACTGTCCCAAGGCCCTGAAGTCTTTCTTCATTCCCCTCAGATTACAGGATGCAGCTTCCTCCCCACCTGTCTGGAAGATCAGCAGTGGGTAGTAGTTTGTTGGGTGCATCATGCTGAGGAGTGCCCTGTGACATCTCTGATCCAGGCCCCAGGTAGACTGTACTCTTCCCTATGATGAGGGTCAACTCTGCATATTGTGCCCTCTGTTCCTCTCAGAAGGGAATCTCCTACTACAATTACATTTCTTTCTTTCTTATTCAAGGCAGTCTTGAGGCATGGCGTTAACTGCCTCTTCCTATGTGACCTCATAGGTGGGCCTTCCACCACATTCTTACCTAACTCTCCTTCAAGATGCAGGGCCTCAAACCTATTACAGAGTGGCACCTGGGGAAGCAAAGCGAGTAGGGAGGGGGATTGCCCACAACGCCAAACAGGGACTTGCTTCCAACCCTCCTCATCTTTTTGGTCCCCTACCTCTGCCCAACAACAACAGGGCAGGGGCTGTCCCGGGTCTCCCCGCTCTGCCTGACAGGGCAGGGGGTCCGTCACCTTTCGGGGATTATCTTCCTGGCACCTTTCTGCATGGCATGCCAGTCTTCTTCTCACACTCCCTGATGGTCTTCAGTCTCTTGACTTCCTTCTGAAGTTTAACCACCATGCTGAGCAGACCTTCTACCTGCTCACACCTCACGCAGGTGAAATGCCCACCTCCCTCCCCTGGCAGCAGCAGGCTCTGGCACTCCCTGCAGCCAGAGACCTGAACAGCCACAGACTGGGGCAGGCCCTCTATCTGGGTCACCACAGTTTTTTTGGGACAAGCTCTCTGTCTGGAGGAGACCATGGTAAGCTGCAGTCTGGGAGACGGCCAATAGGTGAGATGGTCTAACAAGCAAGGAGGGACAGAACCTCTGCCCCCTGCTACATGAGCTACTACACCCAGTGCTGCAGCACAGTGTGGGTGGTACTCACTTCACACGCAGGTTGTACCTCCCAGCACCTGGCATTGCTGCCGTCCCTGAGGCTTTTTCAAAGCTAGGGGCGGGGGTGTGATCGCTGTTACCATGGCAACACCCACAAGCTGCCAGCTGCTACCAGGTCCTGATATCCCCCTGTATCTCACAATCTTCTGCTGTGGCTCTGGCTGTACCAGCTCTGACCAGCTGACCTTAGGGACTGAGTGACTTTAGCACTTTCACAAGGACTCACAAACCTGGTTTCAGTTCCTGCTCATGTTTTTCCCTCATTTATCTTCAACCTTATTGCACTCCTGCTCATTTCCAAATGTGGACTGATAGCCCAACACAGCCTTTGTGACGCCACACAAACAATGGTGGTTCCAAAATTTTTTGGATGTGAAGGGATAAAATAGAGATCATGTTTGTTGGCTGATGTCCTGGTGCTGTCATGTTTGTGCCAAACTTTGAGAACATAAATCCATGTCAAGAGAGTGACCATCACATGATGTTACCTCATACCTCTTGACTTTCACCACGTATGGCTTACTGGTATGGTATAAGTAAGTCCACCAAGGGCAAAGCTGTGATTAACGTTACCAAGGCTATTCTCAAAATTGTCTTCCTTTGTGAAAAACAAGTGGGAAACACATATTAAAAATATCCAGACTTTGTGCTGGACCTCTGAACTAGGCAGGCGTGGCTAATAGGTACCCTATTTCTTTCTGACGCCCTCACCTGTCCACTACAGCTTTGTAAACCATGTAAATCACTATTGGGAAACAAGACTCAATATAGCAAGGAAATGGATTTGTGAACTTCCTATCAGTCTTCCCCAAAGGATTCATCCTATCAATCCTGTCCACGTTTTCCATATCTCTGACTTCAAACTCACAGGGTGCACTTGAGCAGAGAGGTTAATGTGTGATGTTGGCCTACCTGCCTGCAATGTAAGGCACATGCAAGTCCCTATCCCACTCAGTCAGTAGGAAGCATCCTGACAATGATCAAAACCTGGTTTAACTGTATTCTAATATGAAAAATGTGTCTTGATTCCACAAAGATATTCTAGTAGAGAGTAAAGTGACCTCTGCACACCCTTAACATTTAGCATTTGCTGAAAATGAGCTTTTGATTGTGTCCTCTGCAAATGTCTCTAAAGTATAATGCAATGCTGCACAGATAAGTTAATTATGACGGAGTTCAGTCAGGTTTCAGAGGCAATATCACATTTACACATTGCTCTGCTTGAAATAATTGTCCTTATATATATTATGAGCCACTAGCAAACTGGCAAATCAAGTTCTTCTTGCTTAAATTTTGGGTTGTGCAACTTAGGTGATATCTGACTTGTCACCAATACTGTGAACAATCTTGGATGAACTTGCAACTCCCTGAAAAATGATTAGATTTTTGCTATTCCTTTCTTACAAATGGAATTATTATTTTTTAAAGCTTCCTATAAGCAACAGCTTCCTAATACATATATATATATATATTTTTTTTTTTTCCTGACATCCTTTTTATTTACAATGGAATTAGTGATGTCAAAAGAAAATATTCTTTAGTTCATATTTTAATACTTGTTTATGCTGATCAGCACTTGGGCTTTGGAATGAAACATTCTGGGTTTTGCTTATTGAAAAATGTGAAATTTTATGAACAGATGACAACCTGTAGATTTTTCATAATAAATATTTATTCACTGAAGTCCAATGAATGTCCTAATGAAGTCCCAAGAATGGCCTAAAGAATTTCAAGATACAGTGTTCGACTGCTATCTTCCAGTTCCCCAAAAAGAAGAAAGACAATGAAAGATATGCTTTTTTGTGTGTGTGATTTCTTCTTTTCTTTCCCTTCCTCTTTGAACAAGAGAATTTTCATCTTAGCGGTCAGCTAAAACAGTTCTAGCATCTTTAGCATCTTCTCAGTATTTTAGGAGTCTCATTCTGTGTTGTTTAAATAAAAGTCAAAATATTCATTGACTTCTATACATTGACTTTTTTCACATCTGCATTAATCCCTTTATGATTTTAGTTTTATCTCCCTTCGCCCTTCATCTCCTATGTCAAACATGTTCCAAGTAAAGAAGATTTTTTTTTTTTTAATTTAAAGGAATTATGGTTAGAAATGCAGGTAAATTTAAAATTATTTCTTTTTGGACATCTAGAGGGAAATTAATTCCTGTGCAGAGCATCAGCACAAGACTTGTGCACTAGTTAGCATAAAGCGTAAGCAGTATGTAAGTGATACAGACATTTTGAGCTGTACCTCTACATAGAGAAGAATTGCATTCTTATTGAATTAGTGTCTCAATAATAAATCTCTTTTAAAATGTTATGAAAATAAATAATTTGTATGGGTCATAAATTGGACTTGACTAGTCTCCTTTGAAAATATGAATAATAATAAAAAAATACATTTAACTTTACTGTCCTGTGTCATTCTGGCAATAGATATTGTACCCAAATTCCTGGTAATGGATTAATGTGAAATAAAACAGCTTTACAAAACCATATATACTTTTTCTTTGTACACATGTATATGTATTAAATACACAGTCTTAGTGTACTTTTTTTGGATGCAAACTTTACACAGTCTTGCTTTCTGTGAGTGCAACAGCCTGTTTCTGCCAGACCAACCTGAACTGAAATTAATAAAACAGAAGTCTCAAAGATATTTATATTCTTGGAAGTCTGATGAGGTAAATGGATGTGTAGAGGGAAAAAACCCAGCAAGGGCCTGATGGGAGTTTTCACTGTATTCAACATGAAATCATCCAAATGGAAGAAAATCTTCTAAATATTCAGAATGTAAGAATAATTAACTCTGATGGGCCTTTTTTTTTATTTCCCATTAGCAACAAAATAATGAAGAGGGCAACACAGCAGTTCAGTAATTGAGCAGGTAACTCCTGTATGTTTTAGCAAAAATGTATTTGAGAAGGCAGTCAGTCTACAAACTGGAGGTACACCATCTCTTTCAGAACTAAGTGCATAAAATCTTTCTTTTTTTTTTTTTTTTTCTTTTTTAATGTTGAATTCAGTCTTTCATAACACCTTCTGAGGAAGTAGTAATTTTGGGGTTTTTGTTCTAATTTTCCTATTTTTTTCCCCATCTCTTTCCTCTCTTTATTAATGAATACTCAGAGATTAGCTGTCAAGTTGAAAAGGGAAAAACCAAAAACCCCTCAAACATCTGATTATTTTATAAACATAGATTAGACATATAAGAATGCAAGCACTACTAGCTATGTTACTAAGCAAGTATATTTCCTATAGACATCAAGTCCTACCCAGAAAAATTTACAGTATATTCAATTTTTTCTATACCACAAGATACTGATTTTGACCACACACAGCTACTAATAGTTGACAGGGTAGTGATTGATATGGTATGGTATGGTAATATGATTGATATGATATGATATGATATGATATGATATGATATGATATGATATGATATGATATGATATGATATGACAGGCTATTCAAACTGATTCTTTGTAACGTAGATATGTATAGATATTTGTAGATTCTCATTATTTTTCCTATAGAATCTCTGCAAATGGTCTTTCTTGTCATGGAAGTCCAGGCAAGGCCTTAACAGTTTTGAGTATGGCTATAACTCAATATGATTTTATGTATTGGGGTAGGCATATAGAATTCCAGTCCTGTCTTCTAACATAAAAAGAATGTTTTCCAGTTTGCTATTTTCTGAAAATAAAAAAAAAATAGCTATACCATCGTCCAGATCATTAAAGGGTGAAAAATGAAGTGGCAATGATATAGGGCAAATCACATCAGAACCTTATTTGATAGCATCCTCCATTTTTGTAGTGAACTACCCATGCTGTTCTCTGAATATACTTTACCAATGAATATAGCATTTACTTTGTAGTAATTAACTTGCAGTGGTCTAACCAGATAAATTTCTAACTAATCTGTGCTAATTTTCTTATATGCTTACAAACAAAAATGTGATTTTTTTTTTGCCAAAATATTTCTGGGAATTTAAATTGTTCCCCAAAAGATGATTCACCTCTTTTCAGCTAATTAAAAGCTAGCATCATACGTTCCTGTTCCTTATCTTTTTGTATCTTTCTGCGTTGTCTGCAGTGGCTCAAGGATTTCATCAACTACTTCTGTGACTACTGGGTCCAGCCATATGTGTGACACATCTGACTTGTCTCCATACTGTCTAACCTTTCCTCTTCTCACTCAGTGCTGTCACTGATAGTAACTCTGTTAGTTGTATGTCAGTAGTTGACCTTTTCAGTGAAGACTGATTCAGAAGGTATCAGCACTTTGGGTTTTGGGGGGGTATCTGTTGTTTTCCATTGAAATGATGGATGTATGGTTCTTTTCCTTGGTCTTTCTCATACTTTCAGTGCTTTGATAGTGTTTGGTTTTTCTTGATCCTTAATTATTGCATACCATTGTGAGCCTCGGATTTTATTATTTTGTCTTTAAGTACATATTGTTATAAGATTTGTTGTTGTTGTTGGTTTTGATATCTAGTCAAAAATGGTGAATAAATCATTCTGATATATTACTCTATAGACCATTCTGTTGTCTACTGTTCCTAATCGATGTTAAAATAGCTAAAATCCTCCATTTTCACAAAGTCATTTTCTCTGTCTGAATCACATACTTACAAACAGCCTCATCTACTTTCTTGGTATATAGTACATCACAGATCAGCACAATAATAACAGGTACATTTTTGTTCTCTGTCTTAACCCAGAGACAATGCTGACAATTGGACCAAGGAGAGTCATTATCTATAAGATAACTTTTCTTACACATCCCCATCATAATTTCAAAACAACTTCTAGGTTTCTGCATAAATTTTCTAGTTGGAATAATTTAATCATTTTTTTTTGTTATAACAGCTAATTTATCTTACTGGTCTCCTGTTAACACTTCTAGGTTGGTCTATTGCTACTTCTTGGTCTCCATTTTATTTTCAGTAATAAGCATTAGTAAATAAACTTTCAAATATTCTGAGGTGTTCCTCCTTCTTTGTCATCCCTCTTTACATTTTGATTTTGTGTTTCCACTTTCCAGACTTTTCTTGAGGATATTGTTGTTTACATCTACCTGAGGACCTTCATTATTTTAAAGGACAACTTTAAAGGCCAACAGTTATTTTAAAGGTCAACTTTAACACATCATCCAATATGGCCATACATTTGTCTTTATGATGTTCCTGCACTGTCTCTGCGTAAGACAACAGGAACAACACTGAGCCTCCTTCAGCTTCTCCAAAGAGGCTATTGTGACTATAAGGCCCGAGTGCTCACATGTGCAAACAATCAGTAGCTAAGTAGCTGTGATTATACATTTGTTTGCAAATACAAATAACATCTAGAGAAAGAAGGAGAGAATTCATGCTTGAAGAACATCCTCAGTGTTACTCCATTACCTGTGCAAAAATAACATGACTGTTTTTACAACCTGGTAGAAGGAAGATTTTCAGCTGTTTGACAATTGATAGTACCAGAATTTTTCTGTTCCCTGTGGCAAAATGAAGAGGAAAGAAAAAGCTGTTGAAATGTGAACTGAGCTTTTTAAAACATTAACAATTCAGGAGTTCATATACAAAATGCTGAAAGAGGATCCTTTGACATTTCTAAAGTGGTTCAATTTAAAAGTTACTTTTATTTTATTTTATTTTATTTTATTTTATTTTATTTTATTTTATTTTATTTTATTTTATTTTTAAATAGAATTCTACCCAAATTGATTTTTTGTTCATTTTGAAGTAAAAATGCAATATTTTCTGTTGAAAAATCTATATTTAAATAATTTTAAATAGCCATTAAAGGAGTACTCATACATAAAGTATGGTGAAAATGTATTAAAGTAATTATCTGTTTAGTATTAGGTTCAGATCTAATGGCTGAAACCCAAGGAAGCTCAAAAATAAAGATAAGAAAAACTTCAGTCTGCAGAACCTGAACGCTTTGTCAAGCATCCTTGGCAGGCCTTGGGTAAGACTATATGTTGAATAGAATCTGCCTTCTGGCAAGCATGCTTATTCAATTATTACCTTGGGAGGTAGACAAGAAAGGACATATGGATACTGTCAAAGTACAGAAAAGAGATTGAGCCTACTAAAGCAGCATCTTATCTGTGTGGCACGAAACAGGCTCCACTGTAGCTCTATATTCAGAGCATGAGATGCAAAGCTTGGAATACTTGTGTGATCTAGTGAGGTGCCTCAAGGGTCAGTGAGGGGGCCAGTGCTGTTCAATATATTCATCAATGACTTGCACGAGGGACTAGAGTGTACTATCAGCAAGTTTGCTGATGACACCAAGCTGGGAGGAGTGGCTGACATGCCAGAAGGCTGTGCTGCCATCCAGCGAGACCTGGACAGGCTGGAGAGCTGGGCGTGAAAAAATTTAATGAAATATAACAAGGGCAAATTGCATCTGGGCAGGAACAACCCCAGGTTCCAGTATAAGTTGGGGAATGGTCCATTAGAGAGCAGCGTAGGGGAGAGGGACCTGGGGGTCCTGGTGGACAGCAGGATGACCATGAGCCAGCACTGTGCCTTTGTGGCCAAGAGGGCCAATGGCATCCTGGGGTGTATTAGAAGGGGGGTGGTTAGTAGGTTGAGAGAGGTTCTCCTTCCCCTCTACTCTGCTCTGGTGAGACCGCATCTGGGCCCCTCAGTTCAAGAAGGACAGGGAACTGCTGGAGAGAGTCCAGTGTAGGGCAACCAAGATGATTAAGGATGTGGAGCTGGGAGTCTTTCCCTTATGAGGAAAGACTGAGAGAGCTGGGTCTCTTTAGCTTGGAGAAGAGGAGACTGAGGGGTGACCTTATTAATGTTTATAAATATACGAAGGGTGAGTGTCACGAGGATGGAGCCAGGCTCTTCTCGGTGACAAATGATGGTAGGACAAGGGGTAATGGGTTTAAACTGGAACATAAGAGGTTCCACTTAAACTTGAGAAGAAACTTCTTCACAGTGAGGGTAACAGAACACTGGAACAGGCTGCCCAGGGAGGTTGTGGAGTCTCCTACTCTGGAGACATTCAAAACCCACCTGGACACCTTCCTGCGTAACCTCATCTAAGTGTTCCTGCTCCGGCAGGGGGATTGGACTAGATGATCTTTCGAGGTCCCTTCCAAACCCTAGCATTCTATGATTCTATGATTCTATGATTCTATGATCAGAGTTCTTGACAGGGAAAGGAGTGCAGAGAGCCCTCCTCAACTCTGCCTGGGGTCTCTGAGAATGCTAGAAGCCTTGAATTAGCCCTATATATTGTTGTTATTGTGGTGATACTCTACTAATCTTTTAAAGCCTGTTATTTTTTTTTGGTGAAATATCTAATGTAAGAATTCACAAATCACAACCAATATGCGGGAGCTCATAAACTGGCTGAAGAAAATACAGAGTCTACTTTTAGCCAAGTATGAACAGAGGACCCAAACCCTCGGGGTGATAGTGGTTTTGTGCAGTGTGAGGCTGAAAGCACAGTGATAGGTGCAACACAAAGAGGTTTTGATTTCTCCAAAAGCAGATGCCAAGCACACATGTGATATAACAGATGTGGTGCCCATGAAAAAGCTTACACACTTGGATAGGTCCAGTCTTAGCTCTTGAACTAGTCATAAACATCCTAATACCATCTGATCTTTCTTGCAGGCTAACAGGCCCTAAAAGCAGGAAATGGCTTAGAATATGAAAGCTAGTTTTACTTCCAGACAATTGGGGAAGCTACATTGAAAGGGAGAAAAACGTTGATGCCATCAGTAGCTCTGAGAGGAGTAGTGTGACCTCACCAGTGATGAAGGACCATCCTGTGGAAGGTGGAGAGAGCAGGATTATAGCCATGAGCCCAGCTACCATGAGCTAGGCAAAAGACAGCCTCACAGTACAGATAACACTTAGACATTTTCTCCTCACACTCCATACGAGTGCTAAGGGCAAAGTAAGAGCCACTGAGTCGTTCTGTTCACCACTCTCTGGCATGTGTAGCATCAGCACAGACTTTGTAGTGGGTGACTTCTACTCCTCATTGCTAGTTGACAAGACTTGTCAACAGTATAAGTAGCCATCATGCTGCTCAGTTTAGCATAGACTCAGTGAAACTTGTCAGTCAGCCACCTCACAGAGGAGAGACTGGAAATCTGTACCAGAATATGGCTGAGGCAAAAATGTTAAGAGGACCTTCATGGCTGTGGGAAAAGCACTTGAATAATTGCATCCTGAGACAAAAAGGCAGGATGGATTGGGTGAATTAAAGAAGATTATGTCATAATGTTTAGCCAGGTGGTTCAAGCTGCATGGTTCACTGAACCTGAGAGAGAAATCAAGTGCACCCATGACATACAGTTTTGAATCAGATGATGTGTCTATCCATATGTCTGTCTCCCTGCTCCTCACCAAACTATATATATTTTCTTGTTTTCCCTCTTCTAAGCCTTTCCTAGAAACTGCCTCTCTATTTTAGGTACATTTTTCAGCTTAATCCATTTAAGTGTTGAACTGGTGGGCTGAAAGACACCTCAAATGAGAAATCATATTTAGTAACTCATTTAAGTAATTGTGTTTTTTAAATGTCTTTCCATAAACTTTAGCTGGAAACAATAACTAACCTGCAGCAGTATTTACACTTTCTTTGATGCTTATTCAACTGAGACCCAGATAACATATTTTTCTTAGCATTCTGTCCTTTATTCTTCATTATTTTTTCTCTTCCTCCTTGCTCTTACTGCTTTCCTCTTTCCCCTCCCTTGAAATTTAACATATGTCTCTCTCTTTTATATGTTGATTTACTTATTTACATCCACACATTATTGTTTCCACCATATCTTCTTTTATGGTGCTATGATGCAAAGGTAATTTATTGAGTTTTTATGAAAAATCCATTCAAAGAAAGAAAGTTAAAATGGAAGAAGCCATCAAACACCTTCCAGATACATCTTTCTCTTACATTATGAGATTACAAAGAGTTTCCTTTCCTTACTTTTAAATTGTCTATTAAATGGTAATGGTTGGACTTTATGATCTTAAAGGTCTTTTCCAACCTAAATGATTCTATTATATGATTTGATAATATTATGGTATGCTTGATATTATGGTATGCTTGATGTTATTTAGCCCTTCACCACTCTGTGATATGTAGAAAGAGTAAATTCATTAATGGCAAACAGCATTTCTGAGGCACAATATAACCTTTCATAGCCTATAATACTCTGTTACATAAGCAATTATTATACTATCAATATTCTTGTGTGTACTGGGGAGAGGGACCTAGAGTGAAGGAGTGAGTCAAAACTATGGAAGTAGGGGGCTATGTTTTCCCTAAGTGTGTAAATGTTTCTTCTTTGTTGTTGTTGCTATTTTTTTGTTGTTGTAGTTTTGGTTTGGTTCTTTCCTAATACCCAAAAGAGTAATTAGATATTTATATTAAATGTCAGGAAATTAATTTCCCCAAGTCAAGTCTCTATTACCTATGACAGCAACCATTAACAGATCTTCCTGTCTTTATCCCAGCACATTCATTTTTTCACTCTCCTTGTCCCTTATGTTCTTCCTCATATTCTTCCTTGTCCCAGGGAGGGAGATGTGTGAGTGAATGGCTGTCTGGGTGCATGACTGCCAGCCAGAGCCAACCCACTGTATTATGCAATGAATGTTTTAACACTCTCAGAAATGTCAGACAAAATTATGACATAACTGATTACTGAGCACCTGTGTTTTCATGTCCTATGCCACGAATTTTTTTTTTCTTTTTTTTTTGGTAAGTTTTTTAATTGCACACAAATTATTATCTAGAAAATTAAAATCTATTCTGCATTTCTCAGATAATGTTTTTTGTTCTTATATTGTGTACATTTTCGGTAAGATTCTGTCTATGTTCACAGGAGCATTTGAAGGAAATAAAAAATGATCTTATACTGATGAAATATTCATTGCCACTGAATACCTTTGCTTTGGTTGTCTGTATCTCAATTAGCACATTACATGGGAGATGATTTAAGATACACTTTTGTGCAATAAGTAATTATAAATTATTCAAATACATGAGAGCACAATTCATAAGGGTCACACAGTGCTGGCAGAAACAATTGCCAATTTCTTGTGAGATATTATTTTTTCAAGCTGTCTCATTAAGGTTTTTCTGCCTTCCAACACTTCTCTCTCATAGTTTATAATAAACATCATTGAACCTGTGAATCCAAGTTCTCTGGGCCTGAATATACCTTCAGTTATTGAAAGATGGCACAAAAGGTCAAAACTGGCAATTTTCAAGCATTTTATAAAATTATGTGTCCAAGCTTTCTTTGAAGTGAACTGGGAGTTGTGACTTGGAGCGTATTTTATCAAATGACAATGAAATATGTGGCCCTAGATTGCTTCAGCAGCTTTGAAATTCCATGTAAAGGAAGAAATGATCCCTATGTGGTGATAAGAACTGATCCAGGAAATGGACTACAATAACTGTCCCAAGTTTTTCCATTGCATCTATGACACTCATTAAGGCTTTTTTCCTATAATAATATCTTAATTCTTTTTAAAAATAGGAAACAAAGTTTTTCCATAGTCAGTGATTGTAAGGAAAAAAAAAAAAAAGTGCCTGTTTTTCTTCCTAGGAGGATTGTCTAGATTAGGGGGAAGAATAAAATAAACTTCCTGTTGTTTATAAGACCTCTCTTCATCTTCAACACAGGAGTCAGAAATGTAGAATATCTCATTAAAATAGAAATGTCAAGCCTAAAATGGGTTGTGAAGGACAGCATAAGTTAAAGATCCCTCTTAAATACCACAGTACTGCTAGTTCATTAAGTTGGGACTGGAATTGTTAACTAAGTTGTCAACTGGTACTGAGAAGGAATTATACAGAAACATCACTTTGATACACTCTGTGGGTGCAAAGATTTAAATACCATCTTTTTGTACCTAATGAGAATTAGATATTGAACAAAATGTCTCAAAATGTCAGTCGGTAAAGCTGTGCTGTTGAGAAATTTTTCTATAGGCAATTAAAGAGGCCAATTCATTGTTCTTTGTGGTTTGACCTCAGACAGCAATTAGGACCACATAGCCACCCTCCTACAGAAAAGACCTCTTGAGGTGCTCTTTAATGAGATATAGTAAGAAAATGCGGTGAAATAATCATTGAAGAATCATCAGCTTCCACTCTCATATTAAGGGATGATCCAAATTATAGGATTCTAACCTGAGAATTATGAACCCATTGTATTCCTCCAAAATCACTCTTTTTGTGTTTTAGTTTCTTACATATATGTAATGGTAACAATAGCAGAACTGATTAGATAAGGTAATTCTCTGCTACAATGTCTGTGATTTCAACAGATATTTTTCCATCATTAATTGCAATGATAAATTCAATAATTTTTTATAAAAGAAAATTGCTGGATGAAAATTGATTTGAGCTAAATGAAATGTTACATTTTAGCATATTCTCCCTGTTTTGGTTTTATTTGATCATTTTGCAAAAAGGTTTAATAACAACCCATTGATCCATTAAGCATTACAGTTAGAAGTAATAAAAACCCTAATGTATTGAAATATATTTTCCTTACAAATTAAATTACATCAAACCTTGTACAATTTTAGCACACAGAAAAAAATGTTGAACAATATTTGCCACTGTTTTAACAAAACAGTCCTGGGCTTACTGACAGCACTTCCCTCTTTAACAGTACCAAAAATAAAAGAGCAGATTGCGAAGTGTTCTGATCTTAGGACAACAGAGTCATACAAGCACTTAAGTCTGACAGGCAATAAACAAAAAGGGGTGGTGGTGAGGGGAAATATGAACCTGAAAAAAAGTGTGGGAAAGATTGAAAAATGAAGGAAAAAAAACATCTGGAAAAAAAACAAAGGAACAAACAAAACCCCCACATGTTTCAGGAAGACAGAGTCAAGAGAAAGTAACTGAAACAAAAATATGAAGTGAGCAGGAAAAGACCTCATGTCTTCATGTCTTCATTATAACATGGAGGCTGAGAGTTTGAGGGACTGTGTTTTTCTTGAGTGAGCGTAGACTGAAGCAAAGGAGGATCCATCTGATTCATCTAAACACAAGGAGAAACTCTTTACTTTGAGGGTGCCAGAGCACTTTGAACAGGCTGCAACTCCAATGTATTGAACACTGTCCAGGTACAGATGAGGAGCGAGTTGAGAGTCTATAGGTGAGAATTAAGGGGCAGGCTGGCAGGGGTGATATAGTTGTGGGTGTCTATTACAGGCCACCAGATCAGGGTGAGGAAGTTAATGAGGCCTTCTACAGGCAGCTGAGAGTGGCCTCACAGTCACAAGCCCTGGTTGTCGTGGTGAATTTTAACTTCCCTGATGTTTGCTGGAAGGACTATTCAGCCATCCATCCACAGTCCAGGAGGTTCCTCCAGTGCCTTGACGATAACTTTCTGATGCAAATGGTGGAGGAGCCAACTAGGAGAGGTGCACTGCAGGACCTCATGCTCACTAACAAGGAGGATCTGGTTGAAGCAGTAAAGGTTGAGGGCTGCCTTTGTCACAGTGACCATGAAATGATGGAGTTCAGGATCTCCTGTGGCAAGAACAGATTAGCAAGCAGAATCAAAACCCTGGACTTCGTCAGGGCAAACTTTGGCATTTTCAAAAAATTGTGAGGGGAAATCCCATGGGCAAGGGTGCTGAAGGTAAAGGGGTCAAGATACTTGGTTAGTGTTTAGGGACTGCTTCTACCAAGCTCAAGATCAGAGCATCCCAACACGTAGGAAGTCAAGGAAAGGTTGGTTAAACAGGGAACTGCTGGGCAAAGTCAAGTGAAAGAGGAGAGTTTATAGATCATGGAAGGAGGGGCTGGCCACTTGGGAAGAATATAAGGCTGTTGTCAGGGGATGTAGGGAAGCAACTAGGAAAGCTAAGGCCTCCTTAGAATTAAAGGTGGCACGAGGGGTCGAGGACAACAGAAAGAGCTTTTTCAAATACATGGTAGATAGAACTAACAACAGAAGCAATGTAGGCCCATTGATGAATGAGGTGGGTGCCCTGGTGACAGAAGACACAGAGAAGGCAGAGTTACTGAATGCCTTCTCTGTCTATTCTGACGGAAACTGTCCTGAGGAGCCTCGTACCTCTGAGGTACCAGAGGAAGTCAGGACAATGGAGGAGTCTGCCTTAGTTGATGAGGACTAGGTTAGGGAGCAATTAGACAATCTAGACATCCATAAATCCATGGGTCCGGATGGGATGCTCCCGTGGGTGCTGAGGGAGCCTCCTGAGGTCATTGCTAGACCACTTTCCATCCTCTTTGCTAAGTCTTGGGAAATGGGAGAGGTGCCTGAGGAGTGGAGGAAAGCAAATGTCACTCTAGTCTCCAAAAAGGGCAAGAAGGAGGACCCGTGTAACTATACACCAGTCAGCCTCACCTCCATCCCTGGGAAAGTGATGGAACAACTTATCCTTGGTGTGATCTCAAGGCATATCAAGGATGAGAGTGTCATTAGGGGCAGTCAACATGGCTTCATCAAAGGGAAGTAGTACTTTTATGAAGACATGACGAGGTTGATAGATGATGGCAGGGCGGTGGATGTGGTCTACTTTGACTTCAGTAAAGCATTTGAAACAGTCTCCCACAGCATCCTCACAGCTACACTGAGGAAGTATGCACTGGATGATCAGGTAGTGAGGTGGACTGCGAACTGGCTGAAGGGAAGAAGCCAGAGAGTCATGGTCAATGGGGCAGAGTCTAGTTGGAGGTCTGTCTCTAGCAGAGTGCTTCAGGGGTCAATACTGGGGCCTATATTATTCAATATATTCATCAGTGACTTGGATGAGGGAATAGAGTGTACTATCAGTAAGTTTGCTGATGACACCAAGCTGGGAGGAGTGGCTGACATGCCAGAAGGCTGTGCTGCCATCCAGTGAGACATGGACAGGCTGGAGAATTGGGCGGGAAAAAATTTAATGAAATATAACAAGGGCAAATGTGGAGTCTTGCATCTGGGTAGGAACAACCCCAGGTTCCAGTAAAAGTTGGGGAATGACGTATTAGAGATCAGTGTAGGGGAAAGGGACCTGGGGGTCCTGGTGGACAGCAGGATGACCATGAGCCAGCACTGTGCCCTTGTGGCCAAGAAGGCCAATGGCATCCTGGGGTGTATTAGAAGTGGGGTGGTTAGTAGGTCGAGAGAGGTTCTCCTTCCCCTCTATTCTGCTCTGGTGAGACCACATCTAGAATAGTGTGTCCAGTTCTGGGCCCCTCAGTTCAAGAAGGACAGGGAACTGCTGGAGAGAGTCCAGCACAGGGCAACAAAGATGACCAAGGGAGTGCAGCATTTCCCTTATGAAGAAAGGCTGAGGGAGCTGGGTCTCTTTAGCTTGGAGGAGACTGAGGGGTGACCTCATTAATGTTTATAAATATATTAAGGGTGAGTGTCGCAAGGATGGAGCCAGGGTCTTCTCAGTGACAACCAATGGTAAGACAAGGGCAATGGGTTCAAACTGGAACACTAGAGGTTCCACTTAAATTTGAGAAGAAATTTCTTCACAGTGATGGTAACAGAACACTGGAACAGGCTGCCCAGGGAGGTTGTGGAGTCTCCTTCTCTGGAGACATCCAATACTCGCCTGGACACATTCCTGTGTAACCTCATCTAGGTGTTCCTGCTCTGGCAGGGGGATTGGATCAGATGATCTTTTGAGGTCCCTTCCAATCCCTAACATTCTATGATTCTGTGATTCTGTGAAATGAGGGAAATTACTCTCCTGAAGCAAGCATGAACCAATCGGAAACTTAAAATCACTAGGCAGGAAGGTACCTCTGGAGATCATCTGATTCAGCCCTCCTGCTCTGGGCAGGGTCAGCCACAATGGGATGCTTAGGGATGCAACTGGTTGAGTTTTGAGAATCTTTGAGGGTTTAATTTTAAACAGGATCTCCTGCACTTCAATTTGTGCCCACTATCTTCTGCATCACTGGATAACATTCTTGAAGATAGAAATGGCATTGTCTCTTTTCCATTTGCCAAGAGCTTTCAAATATGATCGACAGTGGCCTCCCAGTGCTAACCACCAGCTCCCTCAGCACCTGTGAGAGCATCCTGTCTGATCCCAGGGACTATGTACATCCAGATTGTTTAAGTGTTCCTTAACCTGATCCTCCACTGGGTCTAAGTTGCCTAAGATTTCTGAAGGTCAGTCTTATTAGTGAAGACTGAAACAAACAAAGCTCTCTGACATAAAAGGATAGCTTCCTGTAATTCATAAAACATCTGTACCCATCTACTGGCAGCAGTCTAGTCATGGGAACTACCTGTGATAACAATGAGATGGTATATATAGAATACACAAAAAATCACACAAGCTTTCAGATTAACAATGAATTATCTGTACAGAGTATAACAGGCAGTTGTATGCCTCTCATGAAGGACTGTAGTAATTATAATATTAGACATTTTACAAAATGGTTTTAATACTACTAAATGTAGTCTTGGTTAAAGGACAGATGAAAGCACCCTTTTCCAAATGCACAAATGGTGTATTGTGGTATATGCAGCATTTATTTTGGGATGTTTTACAACATGGTGACTCTAAATGAGCATACTTATGTCTACTTATGAAAATGAGAGTAGAGTCAGGCCCAGCACCTGTGTGTTGTGGTTTAACCCGGAAGCAGCTAAACACCACACATCTGTCTGCTCACTTCCTCCTAACAGTGGGATACAGAAGACAGAAAAAAAAAAGGCAAAACTCATGGATTGAGGTGAAGACACTTTAATAGAACAGAAAACCCCTTGAATATTGTTCAGTTTTGAGCCCCTCATTATAAGAAACACACTGAGGTACTAGAAAGAGTTCAGAGGAGTGTGAGGGAGCTGGTGAGGGGTCTGGAGCTCAAGTCTTATGAGGAGTGGTTGAGGGAACTGGGGCTGTTTAGCCTTGAAGAAAGGAAGTTGATGAGACACCTTATCACTGTCTACAACTACCTGAAAGGAGGTTGTAGCATGGAGGGTATTGGTCTCTTCTTCCAAGCAGCACGTGATAGGACAAGAGGAAATGCCCTCAAGTTGTGCCAGGGAAGGTTCAGATTGGATATTAGGAAAAAAATATTCACAGAGAGGTTTGTCAGGCACTGGAACAGGCTGCCCAGGGAAATGATGGAGTCCCCATCCCTAGAAGTGTTTAAAATGCCTATAGGTGAAGTTCTTAGAGATATGGTTTAATGCTAGAGTTAGGTTATGCTTGGATTTGATGACCTTGAGGGTCCCTTCTAACTGAAATGATTCCGTGATTCTATGAGAGCAAGGGAAGGCAATAATAATAATAATAATAATAATAATAGACAAAACAAATTATGCACAATGCGGTTTCTCACCACCCACTGCTCAGTGCCCAGCCTGTGCCCAGGCAGAGGTCCCTCAGACAACTTTCTCCCTAGTTTATATACTAAGCTTGACGTCATGTGCTATGGAATATCTCTTTGGTCAGCTGGGTTCAGCTGTCTCAGCCACGTCCCCTCCCACAGTCCTCTCCCACTGGCAGAGCAGTACAAGAAGCTGAAAAGTCCTTGACTTAGTGTAAGCACTGCTTGGCAATAATGAAAACATCGGTATGTTATCAACATTATTCTCAAACTAAATCAAAAATTCAGCACTATATCAGCTACTAGTAAGAAAATTAACTCTATTCCAGCCAAAACCAGGACACTGTGAAAAACTTCTAGGAAACAAGTTGAAACCAGATCTAGTGGGTTGTGCAATAATTTACAGTGCTGATTCAACACATGCACTATATATACAGCAATTATCATTTCACAGTTCCTCTTGGTTAAACAGATTCTAATGCTAAAGTGTTTTGTATCATAGTCCTTTTTTTATTAATCACCTCTGTTTCACTCTTCCTTCTGAAAAGAGGTGTAAACGATTTTCTCAACACTTGTTTGCTGTGATGAATAATTATATCTAGTTGATAAAAGGTGAATGTTTTCTCTTAGTTCACTTCTGTGTATTGCTCTGTCTTACTTCTATACCTGATTGCTTCTATGACTGATAAGTGCTAAGTACTAATATGTAAGTGGTACACAATCATAGAGGGTTATTATTCTGGATGAATAATGCATAAGTCTAACTGCAATTTTTTGCTATTATCTGAGAGTGATTAGAAGTGAATAGCTGCTAGGAAGCTTTACAGTTGCCAAATTAGATATCTACAGGTTTTTATTGTGCTTGTTTTCAAATCTAATTGTTTTTGTTTCATTGTCATATATTTGAATATACCAATATTAAACTTAAAAGAGGAATAGTGAAGGATTTTATTTCACCAAACCAATAGAAATTAACAGTAGCTTTCAACAATTTAAAATCAAAGAAGTGGTCAAATTCCCAGTCCCCTGGCTTCAAAGAAAAAAAAAAATTAAATCTATTTTGCAAATTCTGACTTGTAAGAACAGAAAAATATATAGTGGATATCATTTCCTCATTCTTCTTCACTTTATGGTTTTCATTAGTGTAAATATGCTTACTGATTTATCAGTGGAATTCAGAAGGGCATTTTCATTAAATAGAGAGACCAGAAACAACATACTTGAGTGGTGTAATTAATGGAACATTACCAGCTGATGAGCCTAGAATAACCTGAAACTGACTCATACAGGAAAATGCCAAGTCCTTTCTTTGCTCTTTTCCAGCATCCTGAGTGGCTGCTGCACAAGCTCCTTTCTCTTTTTATCCTCAAAGTATTGTTAGGTATGAAAAGGAGACAGAATGTCTAAAGCAAAGCATTTATAGTTAGTGTAGCTGAAACCTTAATAGTTTAATCAGAGGATTATGATCAGTTCAGATTTAATTAGAATAAAGAAAAATAAATATTTTTAAAAGTCTCAATCATTATAGAAACACTTTTAAAATTGTTTGAAACCCTTTTCCTTGTGTTATTCTTAGTCTTCTAGTGTTCCATAGAGCCCTCATCTCTGTAACTTCAGTCTGGTGATGGCAGTGGCTAGTGCAGTATACAGTGAGTTGTCAGCACCTGGAGTCCTCTCTCAAGTCCTTCACCATGACGGATATGATGCTAATGTCAATGATTTCTTTCTTTCTTTCTTTCTTTCTTTCTTTCTTTCTTTCTTTCTTTCTTTCTTTCTTTCTTTCTTTCTTTCTTTCTTTCTTTCTTTCTTTCTTTCTTTCTTTCTTTCTTTCTTTCTTTCTTTCTTTCTTTCTTTCTTTCTTTCTTTCTTTCTTTCTTTCTTTCTTTCTTTCTTTCTTTCTTTCTTTCTTTCTTTCTTTCTTCCTTCCTTCCTTCCTTCCTTCCTTCCTTCCTTCCTTTCTTTCTTTCTTTCTTTCTTTCTTTCTTTTTCTTTCTTTCTTCTTCCTTCCTTCCTTCCTTCCTTCCTTCCTTCCTTCCTTCCTTCCTTCCTTCCTTCCTTCCTTCCTTCCTTCCTTCCTTCCTTCCTTCCTTCCTTCCTTCCTTCCTTCCTTCCTTCCTTCCTTTCCTTTCTTCCTTTCTTTCCTTTCCTTCCTTCCTTTCCTTCCTTCTTTTCCTTCCTTTCCTTCTTTTCTTTTCTTTTCTTTTCTTTTCTTTTCTTTTCTTTTCTTTTCTTTTCTTTTCTTTTCTTTTCTTTTCTTTTCTTTTCTTTTCTTTTCTTTTCTTTTCTTTTCTTTTCTTTTCTTTTCTTTTCTTTTCTTTTCTTTTCTTTTCTTTTCTTTCCTTTCCTTTCCTTTCCTTTCCTTTCCTTTCCTTTCCTTTCCTTTCCTTTCCTTTCCTTTCCTTTCCTTTCCTTTCCTTTCCTTTCCTTTCCTTTCCTTTCCTTTCCTTTCCTTTCCTTTCCTTTCCTTTCCTTTCCTTTCCTTTCCTTTCCTTTCCTTTCCTTTCCTTTCCTTTCCTTTCCTTTCCTTTCCTTTCCTTTCCTTTCCTCTCTCTCTCACATCTTTTGTGTGGGGTTATTTTTGTATGCTTTCTTACAAGCTTTTATGCCTTGCTCTTGCTCCAGTAATCTGTAACTCTGTATTATATTCAAATTTTTGCATGTTAGATTCTGCATTTTTGTCACCTTTTTTTCCTCTACAAACAAGTTTTCCCAGTTTCACGTCTTCATGTTTTTTAACTGACCTTATGCGAGTTGTTTATAGCACGGGGAAGAGGGTGGAACACAGGACGTGCCCTATCTCTTATGATGCTATGCCTGTACTCTTCTACATGTATCCTGTGTCTCTGCTTCTCTAGGTCTCTGTACTACTGGGTTACAGGACTACACAAAAAACCACTCTGCTTTTTACAATTACATAATCACTAGTGTGGGAAACTGAATTTTTACAAAGTTCAGAGGATATTTGTAATTCCTGTTATTGGCTATTCTGCAATACCACAGTGTGATTTGAACCCAAACCTTAGTCCTTAAGCTATGCAACTTTTGTTGATGAAAATTTCCTATAAACTGTTGTATTTCTCAAAAATATTTTGTTCACAATGAATCTACATTATTTGGAGAAAAAAAAATTCTTAAAAATTCCATTGTATGACTTTGAATTATGATTCATTATGTTAAAGTGCATGGAGCTAGCTGTAAGAGACTAGTAACAGTAGCCCACAATACTGAGAAAAACCCTATAGACATAGGAATTACTGCAGAAATTCATATTGGTGAATACTGCTGTCAGAAATCTATTTCATAACTATTCATCTGTAGTAATTTATACTTGTCAATACTGTGTTGCATATGTAACAAGTTTCTGATTTTGCTTTTCACTATCTCTTTTACAGAATCTTCCATGCAAATTACAGGTGGGAAATATTCTACTTGTTATTTGGAATACGACATACAACAGTATCAGACATGAAAGAGAAATAGTGAAAGATTAGGTTTAAATGAAACAAAGGAAAGGAACTTGGTAGTAATTACAGGCATAATGTGATTACTGATACATTATTCAAGAAGCTTGTGTTATGGATAAGACTTTATATTCTAGGAGCAATAAGAATTATTTTCTTAACTACTTTCAATCCGGCCATAATATTTAGAAAGACAAGACCTCTGACCTGATTAAATGAATATCTATTCTGTGAAAAATTCATGTACTTTAAAACTTGTTTTGTTTTAAGAAAGGACAAGAAGTCATAATGCCAGTTATAACAAAATGAAATTTTTAAAACAGTTAATTAAGAAGCCATCACAGTGTTTTTGGATTTTTGAAATATTTCTCTTGGTCTTAATGAGCTTAAAACACTAAATTTCATTGAGGAGAGAACATTTCTTTTTAGACATCGTGTAATATATGACATTAGAGGTTCTGTATTTTCATTAGAACATACTTGACTTGGTTTACCAATGCAACTTTTATTTGTTTGCCTGAATCAAAAGGACTTTTTTTGTTTGTAGAGCCACAAACTGGAATAAGTTTGCTTATTTATGACTTAAAGAAATATTTACATAAGCGTAAAGATGTCTTACCATGATATGAAGAAACTCATTGTCAGTCAGAAATGCAGTAATTAAGAAGGTGGCAAACATGGAATTGTTGCAATAACTAGAAGGAAAGTTGTGGGCTTCTGGAGACTTTGTTAAGAGTTGGCTACCTGTATAGACTTTCAGGAGGGGATTTTTTTAGGCTGGTAGCTGTGGATTTTTAACAGAGTTGTAGTTGTCTGATACATGCTGATTTGTTTCAGAAAGTTGTTTAGTTGCTGCAAAAATCTCCTGGCTCTATAGGGACTAGAGAATTGAAGTTTCCACAGGAGTTCAAGTTATCTGGGGATTTGCTGCAAGTAATTTTCATGAGCAAAAGTGATGCAGCTGGAAATTTAGTCTCATTTCTTGCCCATCTAGTGGGCTAAAATAAACCAGGTAATACTTGTAGGAATACATTGAGAGGTTTTGGCCTTTTATCTTTTTCTTTTTTTTTGTGTGGGTTTTTTTTTGTTTGTTTGTTTGTTTGTTTTTGTTGGTTTTTTGTTTTTTTTGTTTTTTGTTTTTTTGTTTTTTTTTTTTTTTTTTTTGACACAGAAATACATAGAGACTTTTACTCTTCAAAAGAACATCACCTATAGTTATCCATAGCATAGTTACCCACAAGCTTCTGTACATGTCCACCGGGATGTGATCCTTCCTCGTAGAATCAATGATACAGACTTGGGCCCTAGATAAGTAGATGGACTTCTAAGCTGCATTGCATAGTGTCTTCCCCTCCTATGCCTGAACAACATCCTATATATCTTAAGTTTTCATGTGTGTTTTAGATTTATTTAGCTCATAAATTCATGAACTTATCACAATTCATAATTCATGTTTCATACTTCATTGTAGAAATAGTTTCCACTATTGTTGAACACTTGGAAGTGTTGTCACTTAAAGGTCACCTTTACAAAAAAGTATTCTTACTTGAGGAAAGACTTTTAAATAAGCAAGGTTTGGTTTTGGTTTTGGTTTTGTTGTTTTTTTTTTTTTTTTTCAGTTCGAGAATTCTCATCGCAATATTTCAAACTCCAAAGAATTCTTAAAAGGAAAAGCAGCTTAGCTAGAGCAAGTAAGGTATGCTTGAAAACAGTATTGATCTGCATCTAAAGTCTTTTCTGGATGTTTATGAAAGGTTACGAATACAAAGTCTGAAGACTGCTGATCTCCAAGAGTATATGTCTATATTGCCTGATAAGAAACCCATATACTTTATCTCAGTTTACAAGATTTGCATCTTTCAGAACATATACCACTTTGAGATACATTTTCAAATTTTCTTCCCATCAAGTCTAGAGGAACATACAAAATGATAGCAAGCAGGTTGAATGATTTTCTTCCATACTGAAAAAAAACAAGCCATTACAATTCAAACAGAAATGTGCATTTCTGTCACAGAAGAAGAAAAAAGTATTCTTTCAAGGATGAAGAATGTGGCACTAAACCTGACCTCTTGCTTGTGTGTCAGGAAGGGCTTGAGTGATGCTTCTCAAGAAATATGTTATTGAGAAATCCTCTCAGCGAGAACAACACAGTTCAAACAGAAGAACAGAAAGTGTACTTGCTAGTGCTTACTCTCTTGTTACCTATGCAAAAAAACAGCAGTAGTGTGTTCTTGTATCCCAAGTCGCTCCCCTTACAATTCATGTCTGCTGCTGAGGTGGATTTAGCTCAGCTCTCAGCTGGTGAAACATTAAACTGCTGCATGGAGCACACAGAGAGGACCTGCACCTATGTTTACCACCCGGGCTGTAGCACAGCCTTGCTGCAGTGAGTAGGGGAAGAGTGAGCAGCTGGTGCGAACCTCAAAAGGAGGATGAGACAGTGGTGGGAGAGGAGATGAAGGGATAGACAACAAAATCGGGAAATTAGGTCAGTGACTACTAAAAACGTGGAAACCACTGAGGCAGCTAGAATACTGCGGAACCCAGGGTCACTGAGTATACTAATTGCTGTATATTGTGGTAAGATTAATTTAGAGGGCAAGAAATGCCATCTAACTTTTCAACCAACATCATTATCTAAAATATCACAACCTAGCAGTATAATTACAGTAAGAACTTGTACTTTTGCTATTACATACTTAGGTGAGTCAAATACTACCCAGAAAATGTGATGACAGTTGCTCTGAGGTTGCTTGTCAATCCAAACCTAATCAGTCAAATAATTTCATTTGAAAATAAATTCCTTAGGGCCTTTTCTGGAAGTCACACTGAGATCCTTTTATTTTTTTTCTTTTTTCCCAATTGTCTCTGTTTAAGGCACTCACACTCACTCTCAAAGGTTTGAAGTCTTAATTCAAAACACTTTCCTTTTGAAAAACTGCTGAATCTACATTTCTTTTCTCTCCACCTAAGAGAATATCTAAACACTCATGACCTGGTGGTCTGTCTTCCTCAGTTTTTCTTTATACAGCATGGATTCCCTCTTGCAGAGACAAAAATGAGAAAACCTTTCTGTCTGTGATGGTGATGTGGAATGCCAAATTCCATCCACTACTTGAGGGTTTGATTAATAATTTATATAAGTTACTACAGCATCAAAAGGATCAATAGGTAGTGTAACACTTAAGCGTACCCTTAATCATGGCCTTTAGGCTGCTATTCTTTGAATGCAGAATGTGAATTCATATCTCCCAGGAAATAACTCCCAAGACAGAAGTATTTACTTCAAGTCTTTTGGATGAAAGGAAACAGCAGCACTGTCTTTTTCTATTGACCTAATTTTTCATTTCTGTTACTTGGTCACAGATACACATACAAATCCCAAAACACATTCTGGATGACTTGAAACTAGTGGTTTTATCTTTCCATTTTGTCTGAAAGTATGTATAACTTTGTTGGCTTGATCTGGGCTAAAGTTTTGACATTGTGTGGATAAGGGGAAAAATGCATTATTTGCAGAATAATACTTCTGGTTCCAGAAAGCTGAATATATCAGAGTCTTCACTTGAAGGAGATTTTCAACAGTGAGAGCCAATACTTACTGATTTCATAATTTTGCTTTTTTTCTCAATATGCTTTTTTAATGACTGCTCCTCAAGATTGTTTTTTTCACGTTACGAGTTACTGGAAGTGACTGTTTCCCCTTTGGCACTTCATCTCTTATCTGTTCGCAGCAAAGAGTATAACGCTGCAATATGCTAGCAATAACAGTGCTAAAAATTGTAGAAATGCATTTTTAGATGCTATAAGGTATACATGGACAATACTACTTTAACTGTATTTACCTGACTAATAAATACAAGTTAGGACTTAGATGCCTTATTCTTTTGTGTTTTTTTTTTTTTCCTATCCAATGAAGAGAGAAGGTGCTCCAGACCTTGTGACATATCATATCAGTTTACAAAATTAAATTCTTAACTTTGGTGCTTATTTGACAGGTGAGTCTGGAACGAACATATCAAAGCCTCAGACAGACTCCTGTACCAAAGTAAAGACCCACAAAATTCAGCAGCTGTGCATAAAGTTTAAGCAGTGAACTAAGCAGCATTCAGTTCTGCAAAACAAGAGTCTTGGACTTTTCCTTGGTATTGTAAGTATTCTTCTATCCCTAAAATGCAAGGTACTGATTTCTTAGATACATTATTACAAGCTTTCAAAATGGAAGCAATATCAAGTAGCAAAAAACCAGTAGGACAAGGGTAAGGTATATTTCTCATTCCTTTTTCACCTGAGTTCTTTGGATTGCTAGCAAAACAAGCAAGTAAAACATTTCACTGTCAAACATTTGAAAAATAAGTTACTTTTTCTTGCATCTTTTCAAGACCTCTCAGTATGTATGCCCGGATACTTTTCTTTGTTATGTGTTTGTTCAAAATATGATGAATTATTTGAAAAAACACTTGGTAGGAGCACAAAGGGCATAAAAGCAACATCTTGTTGAATTTTTATTTTGAAATGTGTGCTATACATGTAGAACAAGAGTAAAAGAGCATGAATAAGTTTTGAAATGTATGGATGATTATAGAAACTTTTGAAAAAATGCCTTTTCAGGTCCTTTTTATCTATGACCCTTGGTTTCTGGTATGTGCCAAGAACAATAGCTAACTGAAATGTTCTAAAAACTTTATCACCTGTCTTTCAATTATGGCTGTAGTAAAACAAGGCAGAGTAGCCTTTGATATCAGTAAGTTCTGACAGTAAGACAGTAGATGACCTACTTAATTCACCAGGTACAAGAAGATGTCAGAACACAGGTCTGACATGAAGCTTATGAAGATCAGGTAGACACTGCTGGCAGTGCAAGTGTTGTCCGTTTTCTAGTCTCAGTGAAAACAGCTGAATTCTATTTATCTTTTGACTTTGTAGAATTTTCTCATATGTCAACATATAAGAACCAATAAAAATAATTATGGAAAGAATACATTAAAATTAAAATTAAAATTAAAAAAGAGGAAAAAAGGGATGCTGGAGGGATTAATTATCCTTTACTATTTTTCGTCCTCTAGAATAAAATTATTGATTCTGAAAATGAATCTATTTGTACTCTTAACACTTATTAGGCCATACCCATTTGAATTAATGCAAAACACAACAAATTGAAAAAGTGTGTTTTAGAATTCTGAACTACATTTCCGGTAGCTTTTTCTCTGCAGAAAGTAAATTTCAAAGAGTTTTAAAAAATCTTCTAAGTTGATGTTTTTAAATAATTTAGGTTAATCTCAAAGACAAAATGCATTCTAGTCTCTTAGAAACAGAATGAGCATATACTGTTTTGTAAATTGGTTGAAAAAGATCTAGTCCAAATTCTTGAAACAGAAAACAAAACATCTTATAAATCCTGAATAGGAAAACTCAATACATAGTTTACAGAAATGCTTTTTTATCCTGCATCAGGACAGGCTTTTTGTATGATGGAAGGTTGGAATAATGTTCTAAAACATTTGACATAACAGATTAACATTCCTATACCTATTGATTTTCATATTTTTTGATCATTTTCCCAAAATACTGTTTGCTTTGGCACAGCAGTGCTAAACATTTAAAGCAACATCTCTTCAAATATTCTTAAAAGAGTGCAATTTCTGTTTCAACAGTGTCTCACTGAATTTCTATGACAATGCCTTATACTGATCTTCCAGTTTATTCTCCTGAAAGTTGAGAACAGATTCAACTTGATTTTAAAAAGGGTAGATCATTCCAAAGAAACTTTCTGCCAAAAAAAATGATTAATTTTCTGAACAAAAGGACATACAGGAGATCAAATTTATGCAATCTTAATTTCACATGAAGCCTCAGATGAAATTATTAAATTAAAATGGAGGAGAATATGATATAGTTTAAGAAGGGTGAGATGTATAAGGCAGATTTATAAGCTGACTAAAGTGGTTTCACCGCAAGACAGAGGACATTAGTCGTGCTGAAAGATGAACAAAGATGGAGAGTTTTATAAGTGGAGTACGACAGACTGCTCTTCAACTGTATTTAATATTTTCATTAACAAATTTGGCACACAAGCTGAAAGGAGAAGTTAGCAAATGACAAAAAAATATTAAAGTAATTCAGGAAGAAAAGAATAAAATTTATCAAGTAGAAATCATAGAGACCAATAATGAAACTCTTCCGTGTATAGTGATGTGCGCTTTAGCTAGAAGAGACAGGAGGGAAGACATGTGGTTACATAAGTCACAGAGTGTGGGATTCACCTGCACCTTTTCTAATTAACTGATGACAAGCAAGACTGATTGTACTTCCTCAGGGGTCTGTACTGGGACCAGTACTGTTTAATATCTTCATCAGTGACAGAGACAGTTGGACAGAGTGCACACTCAGCAAATTTGCAGATGACAGCAAGCTGAGTGGTACAGCTGACACACCTGAGGGATGGGATGCCATCCAGAGGGACCTGAAGAAGCTTGAGAAGGTGGGCCCATACAAACCTTATGAGGCTCAGCAAGACCAAGTTCAAGGTCCTGAACCTGTGTCAGGGCAACCCCAGGCATCAATACTGGCTGGGGGATGAAGGCATTGAGAGAAGCCCTGCCAAGAAGGACTTGGGGGTGCTGGTGGATGAGAGTTTGGACATGAGTCAGCAATGTACACTTGCAGCCCAGAGGGCCAGTCGTATCTTGGACTGCATCAAAAGGAGCATGGTTGGCAGGTTGAGGGAGGTGATTCTGCCCCTCTGCTCTGCTCTGGTGAGACCCCACCTGGAGTTCTGCATCCAGCTCTGGAGCCGCAACGCAGAAAAGACATGGATCTGTTGGAGAGAGTCTAGAGGAAGCCACCAAGATGATCAGATGGCTGGAACACCTTTCCTATGAGAACGGGTTGAGAGAGTTGGGGTTGTTCAGCCAAGAGAAGAGAAGGGTCCAGGGAGATCTTATTGCAGCTTCTCAGTACTTAAGTGCTATAAGAAAGATGGGGACAGACTTTTTAGCAGGGTCCGCCTGGTATGATATGTAAAGGGGTAATGGTTTTAAACTAAAGGAGGGGAGATTCAGGCTAGACATGAGGAAGAACTTTTTTACAATGTGGGTGATGAAACACTGGCAGAGGTTGCTCAGAGGGGTGGTAGATGCCCCATCCCTGGAGATATTCAAGGCCAGGCTGGATGGGGCTCTGAGCAGCCTGATCTATTTGAAGAAGTCCCTGCTTGTTGCAGGGGGTTTGGACTATATGACCTTTAAAGATCCCTTCCAACCCAAACTATTTTATGATTTCCATGAGAAAATATGATATCATATGAATCAGATTCCATTGAGTACTGTAGAAACATAAAATAACCAAGGTTGGAAGGGACCTCAGGATGTCTCCTAGTCCAGCCTGAACTCAAAGCAGGGCTAATTTCAAAGTGAGACTGAGTTGCTCAGTGTCTTGCCTGATTTAGTTCTGAAAACTGCCAAAGATGGAGATCCTGTGACTTTTCTAGGCAGCTTGCACCCATACTTGACCTCTCTCAGTGTGAAATTTTAAAATTTATTTTATTTTTAATGATGTCCAAGGTATTTCTCTTGCTGCAATTTGTGAGAGCTCTTCTTGCACTTCTGGTGGTCACCACTGAGAGAAGTATGTCTTCGCCTTCTATAAAACTCCTCTTTGTATAGAGGAAGATAGCAATTAAATTTCTGCCCTTAACCTTATTTTCTCAAAGCTAAACAAGCCAATCTTTTGATCTATTTACACTCATACCGTGTGCTCCTGCTACACTCTAGTCATCTTGGTGATATCCCACTGAACTCACTCCAGTTCGTCAATGTCTTTCTTTTATTGATGGACTAAGAACTGGATAGTTTTATAGGTGTAGCCTCCTGAGAGCAAATGGAAGGAAAAAAATACTAGGATGTCCTAGCTATTGTCTCCCATCCTCCTGCAAAAAGCTGCAAAAGTCTTGCTTTTAAGCTATTGACTGAATTTCAGTTTTGTCATAATTTTTGAGCTTTTGACTCTATAGTAAGATTCATTTTTCTGTTACTTTCAACTGAAATATTTTTATAAACTTATGGTAAAAATATGATATAATGAAAAAATAATGAATATTATAACAAAATAATGTAATGTTGTAGAAATATTCTATAAAACTTTAAAAAGATTAAGAGAAAGAAATCCAGCAACAGGTGTATTCTGAAAAGAAAATGCACACTTATTTCTTTGGAAAACTAATTACTCAGAGAGGGAAAAATATCATGTTTGATTTCACAAAATCACAGAGTGTTAGGGATTGAAACAGACCTTGAAAGATCGTCTAGTCCAACCCCTCCAGCGGAGCAGGAGCACTTAGATCAGGTTACACAGGAAGGCGTCCAGGTGGGTTTTGGTTGTCTCTAGAGAAGGAGACTCCACACCTCCCCGGGCAACCTCTTCCAGTGTTTTGTCACCCTCACTGTGAAGAAGTTTCTTCTCATATATAAGTGGAACCTCCTGTGTTCCAGTTTGTACCCATTGCCCCTTGTCTTATCATTGGTTGTTTTTGTTTGCTTGAGGCCACTGTTTGAGTAGCTACTGGTGACAACAGCAACTGAAGATGGACTGCAATACAGCAGAAAACAGGATCATAACTGGAGATAGCTCCAAAATATATCTGATGTGTCATCAGAGAAAATAATATACTTCATAAGTGCAAGACACTGCATCTAGGAAGAATAATCATAATTGGTAATATCGAAAGACGTAAAGGATCAGAAGGAGAATGTGTGTTACGAGAGGTGATGAATACTAGTGACAATTATTTTTATGACGTTTGCAGAAATTTTATGTTCTGCTTTGTTTAATAATAATTTTTAAAAAGTCTTATTTTTTCACTTAGTGTAATCATGATACCTTAAGAACTCAGTTCCTGCCGTACACTTGTAGATGTGGCTAATGCTATATTATGGCAATAGTCACTGTAGTGATGTGCAGACAAGATGATGGCCTGTGAATGCATATGGGGGTCTGAAAGTTTGAAACCTTAGAGGGAAATATTCAGCAGACAATGCCAAACACATCTTGCAAATTAATGTTTTTAGGTTTATTACAGCTGTTCAAGGTAAAACAATGTTCCAGACTGAACATAACATCAGTAGTACATCACAGCCTCTCTGGGAAAATGTTGCTTATGTGATGGAACTATTTTAATGTTGCCAGTTTTACCAGTCTTCTATTTTCCACCCACTCTATTGCCTTCTACCTAACTGTCCATATTTTATAATAAATTAGGTCTAAAGACTTAACAGCCACTAGAATGACTGCATAGCATTAAATAGATTAGAAATATTCATTATTATTCATTATCTATCTGTAAAACATTAGCAATCAATTTGGGAACAAAGGCTAATAATATTTTGTGTTAAAGTTGAAAGAAATGTGCTAGTTCAATTTCATTTACTATTTGAATCATTTTAATTCCAGGATTTACAGACATCTTGTCTCTCTACTATATAATTTTTCCTTGATACAAAGAGAACAGAAATACTTCAGCAAAAATAAAAAAAAAAAAAAAAATAGTGACAGTACAAATCAAAAGCTGGATCTGAATTTGAATTTTGTATTAGGGAATTCATTCTTGGTTCTAGAGTTCTGAATCTGGACAGAAAAATGCTAGAAACTGCAAGCCTTCCATCCAGGTTAGGCTCATCTGTGATAATAACCATCTTTTGAAAATGTTGAGCAAATTAATATTTTACAGAGTATCGCAGAAGATGAGTAAATGAAGATGATAGATGGATGAAATCCTTCATTATGACATTACAGGTTGAAGTAACCCAAAACTACTTTGGTGAACAAATCACTGTCAGTGCCTTCATTATCTAAATGGCAGAAGGATCACACTGTTCCTTCTTTTTTCCATGGATTAGGCCTTTAAGAAGACCAAAACATTGTTCTGGCACTGTGCTGTGCTTCCAGGTAGAACAGAATTTCACATAGCTTTTAGCTGCCTTCACTAGTTGAGTTTGTTGACAAAATAGCATGACGCTAAAAATGAAAGACTTCAGTCTATTCAGTTCCTCAGGTAAATGCCCAGAGTCATCTGAAATGAAGAGGAGCCTTTGGAAGTATAAGGCTAGAAATGGCCAGAAGACACACTAAGTAAATAGACTTTAAACAGACTAAGAGTCCCTCAAAGAAGTTTTGTGTTTTCTTGAGATGTGTAAACCATAAACTAAATCAGAATATCTTTGGTTTGTGGAAGGCAGAAAAAGCAAATGTATTATCTTTTAATTTATTATACTATCTTGAGAAATAAAAAAAAAAAAGTCAATGATAGCCATCTAGAAAGAAATTATCACAGTGAGGCCATAAACATTCACCACACTGAGGAAACAATACAGTTTCACTGCCATAAAGTCTACTACAAAGTAATTAATTATTCCTAATTTTTAATCAATTTAATTTAAAAAATGCATTGACTTAATGTACATTAAAAAAAAAAAGCCTGGAAATTCCATTACACCTTCAAATAGCAAATCTGTACATGTACTAGTAGTCTGAGTAACTTCTACAACCATAGGTAAAAGATTAAATCAAAATATTCTCCCCAAAATAAGCTAGCACAGATAACAGCAATGGAAACCAGTAAGAGAAACAGGACAGAAATTTATAATTCAAATACCATTGTACAATCTCGGTTCAATACAGGCACTTCAGAGTACAGATGAGGACCTTTGTTACAGTTTAATCCACCTGCATCCATTTATGTTGTTGGGTCCTGTTTTGAAAATAACAGGGTTTTTTTTTGTTCTTTTGCCTCTGCTGAATACATGAGCTTTCATTTAATTTAGAAGAACACACACTGGCACTCAGGTCTTTCCCAGACAGTACCAAATAAGTGTCTGCCTAAAGCTTTTACAATTGTATTTTTTTCACCTGTAGCTCATTTTGAAGCTGTAGTGTGTATTAGCATCTAAACTACAGAAGAGTTTTATTAATTTATTTACAATGTAAGTATAAAGAAATTTCCAAAGCCCCTTTAAAATTACTCACGTAAGCTGTGTTCTTATTTCATTGATGAGATAAGGTTGCCCTTAAGAAGACTTGATGACTTTGAAAATGGAAGCATCATGCCATTAATTCAGGAACCAAAGTGACAGAGCTGGTGACTGTAATAATAAACGTAAGATACATCTCCCTTAAATGGAAGCAAAATGAAAAGGAGGAAGAAAATGATTCTCCAATCATTTAATGAAGCTATTCATAGTAAGAACCATTTTTTTTTTCTCTCTCTCTCTTTTTTTTTTTTTTTTTGGGGGGGTGGAGATATGAATATATACACCAAAAAAAATCTGTGATCATGGTATTTTTCCAGTCTGAATTAAAAACCAATTCATTGATACAAACCATCAATTCAGAGAATGTACATAAAATGTATTTTTCAGTTTTCCAGGTCAAGTGCCAGGTTCTGCCCTTGGTTCACAATAAGCCCAGGTAGAACTACAGGCTTGGGGAAGAGTGCCTTGAAAGATGTCTGGCGGCAAAGGATATTGGGTGTTGGTCAACAGCTGGCTGAACATGAGCCAGCAGTGTACCCAGGTGGCCAAAAAGGCCAACAGCATCCTGGATTGTATCAAGAATAGTATGACCAGCAGAACTAGGGAAGTACTTGGCACTGGTGAGGCCACACCTCGAATCCTGTCTTCCGTTTTGGGCCCCTCAGGAAAGACATTGAGCTGCTGAAGAGAGTTCAGGCAGGGGTGACAAGGGTGACATGGCTGGTGAAGGGTCTGGAGCAGAAGTCTGATGAGGACCAGCTGAGGAAAGTGGGGCTGTTTAGTCTAGAGAAAAGGAGGCTGAGGGGAGACCTTATTGCTCTCTACAACTACCTGAAACGAGGTTGTAGCATGGAGGGTGTTGGTTTCTTCTCCCAAGTACCAAGTAATAGGACAAGAGGAAATGGCCTCAAGTTGTACCAGGGGAGCTTTAGATGGGATATTAGGAAAAATTTCTTCACTGAAAGGGCTGTCAGGCATTGGAACAGGCTGCCCATGAAAGTGGTTGAAACATCATCTCTGGTGATATTTAAAAGGCACATAGATGAGATTCTTAGGGACATGGTTTAGTAGTGAAATTGCCAGTGCTAGGTAGTTGCGTGGCTTGATGATCTCAAAGGTCTTTTCCAACCTAAACCATTCCATGATTCTGTCCATGTATGTATGCGTATTGCTTGTGTACCCAACAAAAGTCTGTGTATCAACAAAAGTCTGCAGAAGCCTGATAGAGTTTGTTTCAGGACAAACTCACTGTCTTTACTTTCATCCCTTTGCTGTAACCACGAAGCTGCACATTGCTCTAAACCTATGTTTCAGCTTGGTCCTGGTAGAGCATGAGTAGTTCAACAGCCTCTGGAATGCTAATTTCTGCAAGATGTTGTTAAAACATACAGTTAACTAGGCCTGTCATTAAGATTGCTTTTTATTGTTAAATAAATAGTTTATAATGTGTTAGTTAAGGTGCCTTGTACATTAATGTAGACTTAAAAGACAGTATATAATAGCAGTCCTAATAATACACTTTACAAATCATGACTAATCTAAATTGAGGTAGCATCTGGAGTGAGCTCTCTTCCACTTACATCAGAATTAGAATATAAAAATATGTACACACAAGTACATTAACTGATTGTTATGCTGTAAACTCCCACTTAACTTTAGTCTTTCGGCAACTTGGCAACTCATATCACACTACTGTTTGTCATATATTATGCCCTTCCATGAGTTAATAAAAATTCAATTGGAATGAGACATTTATTTGGAAATCATTAGTTCAGATGCATATTTCTGCTTTGTTAATATTATTGAAGCACTAGACGTTTATATAGAATGAGGAGTCATGCATTTATGTTAGGGAACATTCAGATACCAGCCTTTTACTTTCTAATCAGGTCTTACAAAAGGATGTTACTCATAGACTCATAGATTGGTTTGTGTTGGAAGTGATTCTTAAAGATCATCTTGTTTGAAGCCACCTGCCATGGACAGGGACATCTTTCACTAGACCAAGTGTCTCAAAGCCCTGTCCAGTCTGGCCTTGAACACTTACGGTGGGGAGGCACCCACAACTTCTCAGGACAACCTGTTCCAGTATCTTGCCACTCTCACTGTAAAATAATTTCTTCCTAGCGTTCAAACTAAATATACTCTCAGTTCAAAACCATTACCACTTCTTTTGTCACTACAGGCCCTGCTAAATAGTCTCTCTCTATCTTTCTTATAAGCCTTTTTTAACTATTGAAAGGTCACAATAATGTCTCCCCAGACCTTTCTCTTCTCCAGGCTGAATAATGCCATCCCTCTCAACATTTCTTTACAGGAGATGTGTTCCAGCTCTCTGATAATTTTAATGGTCATCCTCTAGACCTTCTCCAACAGGTCAGCCTCAGAGCTGGATGCAGTACTCCAGGTGAGGTGTCACAAGAATGGAGTGAAGGAGGAGAATGACCTCCCTTAGCCTGCTGGCCATACTTGTTTTTGTGCAATCCAGCATCCAATTTTCTTTCTGAGCTGCAAGCACACAGTACTGGCTCGTGTCGAGACCTTTGCCCACCAATATCCCCAAGTCCTTCTCCTCAGAGCTGCTCTCAATCCATTCATCCCCGGTTTTGGGGATTACCCCAAAGCAGATGCAGGACATTGAACTTGGCCTTGTTAAACTTCCTGAGGTTGCACCAGCCCACTCCTCAAGCCTGTCAAGGTCTGTCTGGAGGGCACCTCTTCCTTCTAGCAAATCAGCTGCACCACTCAGTTTGATATCGGCAGACTTGCTGAGGATGTGCTCAATCACATTGTCTATGTAATTGATGAATATATTAAAAAATATTGGTTAGTGTATGGACCCTCAAAGGACACTGCTCTTTACTGGTTTCCACTTAGATATTGAGGCATTGACTATTACTCTTTGGATGCAGCCATCCAGAAAATTCCTCGTCTATCAAATAATCTATTATTCAAATCCATAAATTTCCAATTGAGAGACAAGCATACTGTGTGGGAACATGCCAAAGGTTTTGCAGAAGTCGATGAAGCAGCTCTTCCCTTGTCTATTGAAACAGTTACTCCATCACAGAGGGCCACTAGATTAGTCAGGCATGATATACCCTTGGTGAAGCCATGTTGTCTGTCTCTAATCACCTCCCTGTCTTCCATATGTTTGGACATGTCTTCCAGAAGGATCTGCTCCATGATCTTACCAGGCAGAGAAGTGAAGCTCACTGAATGAGGCTGATGAAATAAAAATAAAATGTAATTAATAGACAGTATGGAATACGGCAGACCACACAGCCCTGAATTTTTTTTTTTTTGTTTTTTTGCAAGTGATGTGCAGATTTAGGCTGTTTGTATGACAGTATGCTTGATTTAGGTATGTGCCCTTTCTTCCCTGCATTCTTGATGTGGACACAGAGATTCTGAAGCACAGTCTTATGATCTGAATGGGGTGTTTGGAACATGTATCAGGAACAGATAGTGGACTATGTGATATGAAACATGCAACTAATCTGAACAACTTCACCAAGAATTCTTTAGGAAAACACTGAAACCACTGTTTAATGTAGCTGAAAAACTGACTTGCATATAGGAGTTTTCTAATTTATTCATGAGTAACAGTTCCAGTGTCAGTAAAATTAGATTAAGAATAAAAATGCCTTTATTGCCTAGTTATATCACTGAATATTATTGTTCATACTGTAGGTTAGAAATAGCAAGAACTATTGCTAGGGAATCTAAAAATTATGTGTTTTTCAGGTGGGTAGATTGCAAAGCTGTTATCGGTTGCTATCAAGAGTACAGGCAATCAATTCAACTTCATATTATCATAATAAAAAGAAGAATTAAATAAAATGTGCCTTTATGAACCTTGTCTCTTGGTAGTTGTTTCACGTTAATGAGTTTATTATCTTAAGTGCCTTTAGCATTTTGGAGTAGTACAGCAATTACGACAAACTCAGAGCTGCAAGTGCCCACAGATTTTATCAGTGGGAAGAGCTTTTTAAAAGTTATAATCTTAATTATTTTAGTCATTTTGTGGGAGTGAAGAAAAGGGTGAAAATATGAATACCAATCTTAATTATATGGTTATTCTATAAATTATATACAAAATGCTTGGTTGCAAAGAAATAAGAAATATTTGAAATGCAACAAAAATGTTATCTTTCAAAACCTTTGCTTCGTTATGCTTGAGTGTGGGATCTGCACCAAGTCTGATCACTTTAAACAGTGAAAACAGATGTGACAGATAAAATATGCTCAATTGACAGCTTATTAAGCCAACTTAAGAGTAGAAACAATTGTAAAGCATAGGGCTAATGGCTGCAGCTTGTCATAGCGAAGGAGTCCATTTCATTCCAACACTTGTAGCAAAAAAATTAATTCCATGATTCTAATTTAATTTGTCAATGCTATTCTTTGTTGAGAAAGACAAGCTTAGTAGAAACATCAGGAGTTGGAGAACATAGGAAATCAATGACTGATCCAATAAACTGTTCCAGATCAATGTGTTTGTTAAAAGTGATGCAATTTATCTCAGCTTCTTCAGGCTCCAGAAATATCAAGACTGATGGTGTCATGTGCATTTGGGAGGCACAGATTTCATTTCATAATTCCATTTCATCCTGTGAGAAGAGCATTGCCTGAAAAAATTAACACAACAACTCCTTGGCTAGGAGTACTGGGACTTCTTAGAACTGGCATTCTAGGCGCAGATGTTTTCATGGCTATACCTGCTAGTTCATATCAATGAGAGGTGAGATTTTCACACAGGAAAGTAACAGGCAGTGCTTCTGAGATGAGAAAAACAGATAATACAAAGAATAAAAAACAATAACAACAACAACGCCAAATACCACCTTCCCCCCCCCCAAAAAAAAAAACCCAAACAAACAAACAAACAAAAACACCAGAAAACAAACAAACAATAAAACCCCACAAACAAACAACCAAACCGTGAAGTGACAAGTTTCTTGAACCCTGAAATCACACACTGAAACATAGTAGGTGTGGATGCAATCTGCAAGGCAAAACTGGATCAATCAAGTTCTGTTAGAAGATTTTAGGTAGTTTAATGTACTGTCGTTCTTTCTAAGTCAAAAAAGTATTCTATAGAAACTCTACAGTTTGAGGATTTGGATGATGTGAAGACCAGAGTCCCTGATTTTTAATAGAGAACACATATGAATGCTTGTTCTAGTGTAGGCAATGAAGTGTGAAGAAAGTAATTTTAAAATAAGGTGAGTGTGTTGAGAATAAAATTTACCTAATAAAGGTAAAATTTTGGCACTACTAAGATGTTTGTTCTAAAAATAATGATGCAAATTTTGGTAATATCAAGAGGACTCTGACAGTGAGGATCCTGTAATAAAACCTGAACCTTTTTTTTTTTTTTTTTCCCAAAGCAGGATTATTTACATCCACAGTTTTTTCATGAATGGGGCAGAATTAATGAGGCCTGTGAGTGGTGCCACCTGCTTGCAAACAAAAGTGGGGAGGTAATTCAGTAATTTCTGCAAGAAAAGCTTTTGCTGTTTATTCTCATGAGAATTCAAGAATGGATCAGAGGGACTGGAGAGCAGAGTAGGTGTAAATCATAAGTTTGCAAACCAGAAACTGATTGAGTTAATAAGGCAAAAAGTAGCTGAAGGACAGTATGGTCTATTCAACCGTTTTGACTGTGTTCTTACAAGTTTACCAGAGGTGTGTGAGCTGATTCTGCACAATACAAGTAGTTACCCAAATTACTTCATGTGATTGATAATATTTATACTTGTATGTAGAATTTCTGGGGCTACTTTAAATTATTCTGACAAAAGACATAAGAAGGATGATTTAAAGCCAGTCTCTGAGAGTAGAACCACAGAGATCATAGCGTTATGGTGAAGAAGTTAGATGTAGGCTGAAATGAAAACTTCTGTTAAACACTTTGGGGACTCAAAGGACTTACTGTAAGTGTATATTGTGAAGGGAAGAAGGGAAAAAAACCCTAAAACTTCATACATATTCTGGTGTTTTTTGGAAGAACATGGTGAAAGGAAGGCAGCTAGGATAGCCAAGGCCTCCTTAGAATTATAGCTGGCGAGAGGGGTCAAGGACAGCAAAAAGAACTTTTTCAAATACATAGCAGATAAAACTAATACCAGAGGCAACGTAGGCCCACTGATGAATGGGGTGGGTGCCCTGGTGGCAGAAGATACAGAGAAGGCAGAATTACTGAATGCTTTCTTTGTCTCTGTCTACTCTGCTGAAGGCTGTCCTGGGGAGCCCTGTACCCCTGAGACCCCGGATGAAGCCAGGTCAATGGAGGAGTTTGCTTTACTCGATGAGGACTGGGTTACGGAGCAATTAAATAGTCTGGACATTCATAAATCCATGGGTTGAGATGGGATGCATCCGCAGGTGCTGAGGGAGCTGGCTGAAGTCATTGCTAGACCGCTCTCCATCATCTTTGCCAAGTTCTGGGAAACAGGAGAGGTGCCCGAGGACTGGAGGAAAGCAAATGTCACTCCAGTCTTCAAAAAGGGCAAGAAGGAGGACCTGGGTAATTATAGACCAGTCAGCCTCACCTCTGTCCCTGGGAAAGTAATGGAACAGCTTATCCTTGGTGCCATCTCAAGGCATATCAAGGATAAGAGGGTTATTAGGGGCAGTCAGCATGGCTTTACCAAGGGTAAGTCATGCTTGACCAACCTCATAGCCTTTTATGAGAATGTAACAAGGTGGATGGATGATGGCAGAGCGGTGGATGTGGTCAACCTTGACTTCAGTAAAGCCTTTGACACAGTCTCCCACAGCATCCTCACAGCTAAGTTGAGGAGGTGTGGTCTAGACAACAGAGTAGTGAGGTGGGTTGCAAACTGGCTTAAGGAGAGAAGCCAGAGAGTGGTAGTCAATGGTGTGGAGTCTAGTTGGAGGCCAGTATCTAGTAGAGTCCCTCAGGGGTCAGTACTGGGGCCAATATTATTCAATATATTCATTAACGATTTAGACGAGAGAATTGAGTGTACTATCAGCAAGTTTGCTGATGACACTAAGCTGGGAGGAGTGGCTGACACGCCAGAAGGCTGTGCTGCCATCCAGTGAGACCTGGACAGGCTGGAGAGTTGGGCGGGGAATGACCTGATCAAATTTAACAAGGGAAAGTGTAAAGTCCTGCATCTGGGCAGGAACAACCCCAGGTTCCAGTAAAAGTTGGGGAATGACGTATTAGAGATCAGTGTAGGGGAAAGGGACCTGGGGGTCCTGGTGGACAACAGGGTGACCATGAGCCAGCACTGTGCCCTTGTGGCCAGGAAGGCCAATGGCAACCTGGGGTGTATTAGAAGGGGGGTGGTTAGTAGATCGAGAGAGGTCCTCCTTCCCCTCTACTCCGCACTGGTGAGACCCCATCTGGAATATTGTGTCCAGTTCTGGGCCTCTCAGTTCAAGAAGGACAGGGAACTGCTGGAGAGGGTCCAGCGTAGGGCAACAAAGATGATTAAGGGAGTGGAACACCTCCCTTATAAAGAAAGGCTGAGGGAGCTGGGTCTCTTTAGTTTGGAGGAGACTGAGAGGTGACCTTATTAATGCTTATAAATATATAAAGGGTGAGTGCCACGAGGACGGAGCCAGACTCTTCTCGTTGGCAAACAATGATAGGACAAGGGGTAATGGGTTCAAGCTGGAACACAAGAGGTTCCACTTAAATTTGAGAAAAAACTTCTTTTCAGTGAGGGTGACAGACACTGGAACAGGCTGCCCAGGGAGGTTGTGGAGTCTCCTTCTCTGGAGACATTCAAAACCCCCCTGGACATGTTCCTGTGCGACCTCACCTAGGTGTTCCTGCTCCAGCAGGGGGATTGGACTAGATGATCTTTTGAGGTCCCTTCCGATCCCAAACATACTGTGATACTGTGAAAATTTAAGCCGTGTTGGAAAGAGAAGAATATTATTGTCCATTTTCAAATTTGATGGACTGATATAGGCATTTCTCCTGTTTTGTGTAGTAATGCAAAAAAAGAGCCAGTCCTTCCGAGAGGAGATGCTGGAGGGCATAGGTGAATTTTGTGTGTAAGTAATTCTATACTGTCTTTGAACCTGTAGTATTGCTGTTTGTTGTTTCTAAATTTTAAAGTCTCTGTAAGAGTTCTGTTTATTTTTAAGATGTTCAAAACATTTACATAGATACAGTCAGATATATGTCAGAAGAAAATTATTTTCCATTATTTCTTGTACAATCATAATAGTTTCTCTATGCACACTATTTTCTTTGGACAAGTAGCAGCTTGCTGAGATTTGGCTTTAGGTATTTCAGAAAAATAATGATCTCTTGTATGTTGAATTGATGAGCAAAATGTCTTACTCACATGGATGGACCCTGATCACTAAGATATTATGTGTGGCAGGAGAAGCTGATTATTTCAATTCTTATGCATAGCACAATAATAAATCTTTTCTGTGCTAGTGAAAACAATAATTACATCAGTGAGTTTAGGCGATATCTGTTTAAAAGCTGATGAAAGAGGAAAATCAATTACTGTGGATGATGCTTAAGGCAACTATGGTAAACGAGAAAATTACACCTGTGCTTAAAGGCATAATTTTATGGCTGTGGTTTTGAAAAAATCTGCATGTAAGACAATTGTGAAAAGTAAGTTTGCAACAACAGTCATCTAGTAGAATAGATGTATTCATCAACATTTTTGATGTTGGGTAAAAGCAATTTTGCCATCCCTCTATATTAAAATGTAATTATTTCTTCTTCACTTCAGTGTTCTCAGTATGCTCCACCTTGTGATTGTTCTTGCTCTTCCATTGAGTCTGTTAGCTCTGGAAAGACTTTGAATATGTTTTTTCAGGAGTGCAAAGAGAAGGTGGTTTTTAATTCTTCCTTGGATAAAGGTTTAACTTTTCTAATTCATGACTTCAAGCAGAATCCTATTGGAAGGAACCTAGGGAAGTCTCTAGCCAAATATGATTGGCTCTGGGACTAGACCAGTGATGTCTTGGAACACCTGCAGGACCTCTCTGGGCAACTTATTGCACTGCTTATCTGTCCTCACGGTATGTATTCCTTATATCTAGCCTGAACATTTATTATATCAATTTATGCCCATTATCTCTCATTCTTCTGTCATGTGCAATTGTTCAGATACTTTTTCTGTCTTCCTGATGATCTCCACAAACATACAAACAGATGGCTCAAAGACATCTCTTCTCCAGGCTGAACAAGCACAGATCCCTCAGAGTTTCCTTACAAAAGAAATCCTCCAACTCCCAATCAACTTGTTCTAGTTAATAAATATTTTTCCTTATACTGGGGGTCAAAAGCAGGACAGAGTGTTCTAGAGTATTCTAGATGGGATCAAAGGTGTGTTGAGTAAAGGGAAATAATAAATTCCGTTAATCTACTGGCTACAACTCAGTTGACACAATGAATTCTAAGAGCTAGTCTTCCCCTCTGCTGGCATGCACTGCTGGTTCCTGTTTAGCTTCCTGTCCACCAGGGCCCCTATTTTTCACAGATCTGCTTTCTAGCCGATCTGTCGCAGCTTTGTACCATTGCAGAGGGTTAATCCATTCCAGGTACAAGACTTTGCATTTGTCCTTGTTGAATTTGATGGCTTATTTTCTTCTGCCTGTATTTGTGCTTTTGAAGGATAGCTCTGCTCTTGAGCATACTGACTGTGCTTCCCATTGTGTAACGCAAAGCTTTGTGAGGTGCATCTGGCCTTAATTAGGTTGCTCATAAAGGTACTACACTTCATATCTCCTAGAGGGGACTCCCGAGGAACAGCACTTATGATTGACCTTATAAAGTAGAATACAGGCCATGTAGTCCTACTTTTTAAAGCCCATGATTCAGCCATATTTTCACTTGTCTGGACAGTAGCATCAACATTTCTCCCACAGATTCCTTGCATCTATGTTGAAAGGTAGGTGATGACTACTCCTCTGCCCTTATCCAAAAATCCTGTAATTTTACCACAGAGGGTAATCAAGTTGGCCAAGAACAATTTACTCTTGATAAGCCCATGAGGGGTGTTCAAATATTTTCTTCTCCTCCTTCTGATTTCCATAAGTCACAAGTTTATATTGTAATTTAAACCTTTTCAAGACTGCTACCATTTGTATAGTTCTGTAGCTTGTGTTTTGTGCTATCTTGGAACAAAATTATATTTTTCAGCCCAAAGGTAGATTTTAACTTCTTTTAAAATACGAAAACTCAGATGTTGCTGATTAATGTCAAGGACCCTGAAAAAAGGCTCATCTCAACTGTAGTATGACCTCAAACAGAGGTTCACATTGTACAATGCTGATGAGTTAAACAAGTTTTATTGTTTTTGGTGAAAGTTGTAAGGTACCTTAATCAACCTACACAGCAATCTGAGGTTCTAGTTTGCTATCTAGGCATAATCTAACTTATTCTGAAATCAGTGTGTCACTCCAGTACCTCTTTAAGTGGTGTCAAAGAAAACTACTGAGGTGAAAATAAGTTTCCCAATTATTTACTGGTTACATTCAGCCTATGGGAAAGGAGTACTTTCCAGTACTGCTGTTGGCACAAGATTTTCAGCTAGGTAGAGATGCATTCAGAAATGTTCCACTTGCTTTCAAGTTGCACAGGTTGTATGAAAAAAAACCAAACCTCTAAGAAAAGGTGAAGACTTCCTCTAAAATAATAGTTGTGCAGCTGGCATCTAATTCACAAGATTATGCAAATTATGTAGATAATTGTATTCTCCCCACTCTCCCTCCTTCCACATGCAGTGCTGCGTTTGTGGCATTTAGCACTGCATGGGATCATCATGTATTGCCCCTGCTGTCCCCATTTCCCTTGAAGTTCATCTTCAACACTTTAATTTGGATTCTTTCATGTCCATACTACTAGACCTGGTCCCCTTTATCCACTAAATCTGTGGCTTCACTGAGTTCTTATTTTTTTGGGAAGATGTTTCTATCACCACATACTCAGCCCCAATTTTCTTTTAGCACCTAATTGTAATACAATCTAGTATCAGATTCTCAGCCTGGTAAATCACATGGTTAAGTTAATGTTTCTAAACTTTGAGCATTCTGGGCCCCTCAGTTCAAGAAGGACAGGGAACTGCTGGAGAGGGTCCAGCGCAGGGCAACAAAGATGATTAAGGGAGTGGAGCACCTCCCTTATGAAGAAAGGCTGAGGGAGCTGGGTCTCTTTAGTTTGGAGAAGAGGAGACTGAGGGGTGACCTTATTAATGTTTATAAATATATAAAGGGTGAGTGCCATGAGGATGGAGCCAGGCTCTTCTCAGTGGCAAACAATGATAGGACAAGGGGTAATGGGATCAAGCTGGAACACAAGAGGTTCCACTTAAATTTGAGAAAAAACTTCTTCTCAGTAAGGGTGACAGAGCACTGGAACAGGCTGCCCAGGGAGGTTGTGGAGTCTCCTTCTCTGGAGACATTCAAAACCTGGACATGTTCCTCTGTGACCTCACCTAGGCGTTCCTGCTCCAGTGGGGGGATTGAACTAGATGATCTTTTGAGGTCCCTTCCAATCCCAAACATACTGTGATACTGTGATACTGTGATTTACTTTTATAAAGTTTGAGTGTTTCTTTCAACTTCTTTTTGTCTAAAACCCCCTCACCTGCATTCCACATAAAGCTGAAATCCATAAGGCTACATCTGTTCAGTTTCATGTGTTAGAAGCACAGACTTTTTTTTTTTTTTTTCATTAAATGACAACCAACTGACCTCAAAGGCATGAAAGGCAGCAGTTGGAGAAAGACAGAATAATGAACTTGTTTTCACATGACATGAGTAGTTTCTTGTAGGTGCAGAGACAATGTAGTTTAAACTACTGATGGAGCACCTAACTCCTCTGTGCTAACTTTGGATCTCTCTTGGTGGCTTGTTTAATGTGACAGTCACTTTGCACTCAGCATTAGAGTGCTGTGATTGATAAGCTCTTCCTATTTTGGTCAATCTATATTGTTTTGTCTATATTTCTGTGCAACAAAGTTGAATCCAGCTTTCTCAACTCACCTGCCAAACTGTCACAAAACTCTTCTTCCCTTTTCCACAGACTGCTTCTCAACAGCATTTGAGATTATGTTCTACTGTTTGTGATGTCTTTCTTACATTCTTATGTATTTTGTGCTCAACATAACTGTTGTGGCAGAGAATCTAAGTTATTCTCGAATTGTGTGCTCTGTCTGCTGCATAAATGTCTTAAATCAGTGTGTTTTCCCAGATTTCCTAAAAGATTATTCCATCTATTAGAACACCCATATGATAAAGAGTGTGTGAATGACAAGGATATGCAACTTCAATTCTTTGATACACTCTGATAACAAACTCAGTTTAGATGACAAGTACAATAAATCAAATGCAGATTAAGCAGAGATCATTTTGAAAGTGGTCTAATAAGCTTGCTGCAATCACCAAAATGTTGACGGGGAAAATAAAAAATTCTCAATGCTAACATTTAATGTGCTTCTACAGACACCATTATCTTGATGTAATGGTAAATAATGTAAAGAGGTTTTTGATCTGGAAAAAACTAACAGTTGCCCATGCATCTCCAAATTCCTCTGGTGACTTTGGTAAGCAGTTGTTTACAGAAATAAAACCCTTGTCTGGGCTTTAGTAGCCCACTAAATACACTTACACATCTATCTTTTTATTTTTTGATCAAAGATCAGCAAAAAAAAAAAAAAAAAAAAAAAGAAGAGGTATGCAAACCTTAGAGATGGCTATTCTCAATATACGAAAGACAGAAGCTTTCATTAGGTTAACATCAGCATTAGCAATCTAAGACCAACTTCTCACTGAAAAGTTAACAGCTTCTCAATGAAAACGGTTTTTTGGTTTTGGTTTTGTTTTTCTTTTTTTTTTTTTTTTTAATTTTCCCAGAGACTGAGTATGTTGCTGATGAATCTAAATAGATAGGAGTATAAACCACAATATTTTTGCTTCCTCTGCTCTCATCAAGTGTGCAATTACAGTATGATTTCAAAAGTTACTTGCAGCTGCATTTATGGAAAAAACAATCAGTCTGATCCAGGTGTGTTTTCCTTTTGCATGACAATGAAGACTCTGTATACTTACTTCTCCCAGTAAAACACAATTTCTTTAACTCCAGTAGCTGTCAATGGCTTATCTATTCAGTAGAGGCTTATGTGCTATAACTGTAGTTCAGACAACTGCTTGAATGTCTGTAAGTATTGGAAAAGGGGAAGAAAAACAAACAACAAAGATTATGCAAGAGTATATATGTGTTGACTGACATTTAATATGCAATCAGCAGTGACTTGAATTCTTATTTCCTACAGCACCTCTGTTTGCTCCAATAGTCCTGTCCTAGATCTTCAATAAATTTTCAAACTGTTCTAATACTGTCTGTCACAGGCCTCAAAACTGCTGAAATAACTAAGTCGAGAAATTACCTCTTCACTTACAGTTCTGCCCTTGTGATTGTGGCTTAAGAGACTAGAAGGACAGCTGGTAGAATACAGAACACATTTACTTATATAGTTACATACTTTCTCATGGGTCTGGCCTGAGAGCTGTTTTCCAGCCTTGGAGCTTAATAAAAAAAAAAAAAAATCTGACCAACTCTTAGGCCTGAGGCAAATTATTGTTTGTTTGCAAAACATAAATAAGGAAACATTGGCTTCTGTTACAAATAATTAAACTATGGTGTTCAAAATACAAAGCTAAACAGAGAAAGAAAACAAAGTGCTGACTACTTTTCTATGGAACTATAGGAATTATTTTAAATTTGTTCATTCTAAGTTAGCGAAAGAAAAAGCTTTCTGGAAAGGGAAGTCAAGATATATCAACCTCTGTATAAATCAAAACAGTTAACGGTACCTCTTCACTGCAACGTTCACAGCTATAGTACTGTTTTATTCACATCATGATCCTCATTTCATTGCATTTATTTTATGCACTCATGATGGCAAGAGGCAAGAATTCTTTAGTACAGTTTACTCTTAAGACAGAGGGACATATTTGTTTTTCTGTATTCAAGTAATATCCATTTTAATGCTTCCAAAACTGCCTGAACACTAATATCTCTAAAACAATTACATGAACTGTTATATTCCTTAACAGTATAAATTTTAATTATGTGTTAAGATAAAGAAAAATATGTTGTTTTATGGATAGAAAAAAAGCAGTATTTTTTTTATATAATCAAGCTTTGCTATGCACTCCCCTTAAAATATTGTACAAGTGTAACAGATTTGGTTATGTATGAGAGAACACAGCCAAATAACAAGTGCTTAGAAGTAAGGAGTGTCTGATTGTTTGGTTTGGGATTTATATATACACTTTTTATGTGCCATGCATAAGTTCTGTGAAGAAAATGAAATAATCATAATGTAAGGTCACATACACGACAGAATTAATATTCCCACCAAAACAATAATCTGAAATACTCTTAGGCCTCAACTTATTATTTCTGTTTTATTTTTTGTTTTGTTGTAAAATATATAGAGAAGTAGCTAACATCCTTACTTCCCATATTAGCTCAAAAAGAAAACAAAAATGTAACTTGTACTTAAAACAGAAATACCTTCCCTGGAAGGCTGACTGTGGTCTTTGAATATAAGTACTAAAAGTTTTGATAAGCAGGGAAGTATTAATCTTTTGAGAGTTCTATGTTAAGCAGTCATAACAGCTTCTTTTGTTATATTTCAAGTACTTTTTGTCCAGGAAATTTCTCCCGGTACTGAAATATAATTTAGTTGTTAAACAGTTTCCAATCAGTTAAGGTTATTATCAGTCAGTTCTAGCTGCATATATATTGTTTGAGATTTCAAAATGTTTGTCACAAAGAAATATTTTCCAAAAATCTGATGAAAACTCTTTGAACAGAATATCACATGATGGAAAAAATTGGCAGCTGAGAGCCTTCAGTTCTTTTAGTGCCTTACCTTGGATTACTTGGAAATTACTTACGTTTAAAAGGTTAATATTCATATTTATGAACATGTGGAATTCATGAGGTGCTTATCTTCATTTTGATTTCCTAAAAACTTACCTAAAACATTTCCAGCATTTCAATCTTCATAGTATTTTTGCCCGCAGCAGTAACTGAAGATAAAATCTGTAAACCATAATTATACATAAACATATCATACATAAACATATTTTACATATACATATTAAACATAAACATATTATACATAAACATAATTATATATAATAATGTTATATATTTCTGGAGTCCAGTCTTCATTATACTGTTTTAACTGATTGATATTTCATAATTTGAAAACAACTTCAGAATCTGTAATGAAAGCAGAGCTCAATTAACTCTGTTGGGTTGAAAAATGTTGAAAAAAAAGAGAATAGTGCTATGAATCTCCAGATCAACTCAACACACCTTTGAATTCAAGGACTCTGTACTCTGTGAGTAAAGAATAGCAAAATATCTTTAATGTTATCAACTTACATCAGAAGAACTGTATTTGTCAAAAAACTTGGACAAAATACATACAGAGTTTTTCTAATATTTTCTATTCTGAAGGGACGACAGTGTGTTTTAAAAAAATAGAAAAATTATAGCAAAGCTGAAAAGTGCTAGGAGTAGGGGAAAGCACAACATGCAAAATGGGAGCAAACAAAGGGTCAGAAAGAGGTCAGATACAGAGGAAGATCCTACTGCTGTCTGCCAGTTCCTCTTTTGATATTGTTGGAACAGCTTTTTTTGCTTTCACTTTACAGTTTCTTTTCCAAACCTGGAAGGATTAAGGAAAAACAAAATCTTGAAATGTCTTCAGTGACATGAGTGAAGGAGCTGTCAAGAAGTTCCTTTCAAACAAGAAGCAAGTTCTGAAATGCTGTTTTTGGCTTTGGTCTTGGACTCATGCCTTCCTGACAGATTTTTTTGTCAGTTGTCTTTTATGGAAGATGATTTTGACAACCAAGGTGTCTAGATATATCCTACCCATGAACTAGGAAAGTTCTCCTGGTTTGATGCAATGTACTACTAAAGACTGATGGAGAAGAGGCTTAGTTTAGTCAGTTTATTTTGTGGGTTTCAGCACAGAGCTGGATATTCCTTTATATAATCTCTTGAATATTTCTTGTACTTCAGCACTTGCAAAAGAACCAACCCAACCCCTCCAATGCCTATTAACCCTTCTTGCATGCAATCTCTTCTCATGCAGTTTTCACTGGTTTGTGAGATTTTTCCTGAAGTTTAAATATCCATGGCTGCTGTTATATTTGTCCAATGAACAAATGGAGGTGACTCCTTTCAATTTTTCAGTAACCTTTTGCATATTTAACCTGTTGAATCCTCAGGTCTCATATTATTCTCATCCTTTTCCAGGATTTAGCTGTCAAATAAAGAATATTTTTACATTTATTTATTTACACTAGATTTATATAATGTTTTTGACTAAATACTATAATAGAGAGCATACTAATAAATACCATAACCCAAAATACTGTAGCAGTAGATAGATTAAATAGCTTTCCTTCTCTGAAAGAAAACTGCTTTTCTTTGAAATTAAAACACACATTTCTAAGTCTTTTGAACACTTCAATATTTGAAATGGCATATACACTATGAATAGAAAAAGAAAATAAAACATCAGAAAGTTTGACAGTAGGACTTCAGCTGTCTTATTGGAATGATAAAGGAACAAAATACCATGTAAAATATACAGCTGCCTAGCAGCATTTAAAAGCTAATTCGTGTTTTGTAGCAGAAATAAACTTGATTTCCTAACCATAAGCTCCTAGGAAAATGATAAAACCACCAAGCTTTTTTCACAACTCAACTGTAAACACATGTACATCAACAACACAACCTACGTGAATCACCTCAAAAAGCAGCTCAAAGGACTGTGATATGCACTTTTTTAACATAGATGAGGAAAATGCACAATTATGTGTATGAAGGATAGACTTACCTCAGTTTGTACAAGATTTCTGACATGTTTTTTTCATAGAGCTGGTTGTTGTGGGTTTTTTTTTTCTGTTTTGTTTTGGTTGGTTGGTTGGTTTTGTTTTTGTTTTTCCCCAAAGGAAAATTCTTCTAGGTAAAATTTTAATTTCTTTTAATTACTTTTAATCAAACTGCATGCTGAGTATTTGATAAGGATGTTTTTCTTCATTGCTAGTGAATTCTTAAAATTATTGTGTAATGATGAAGAAACAAAAATTTGGGGTCGGCTGGAGTTAATGGAAACTTACTAAAGTAGGAAAAAAACCCTAATATGTATATATTGTTTTCTCAAGCAATTCTTCAATGTTTCTGTCCTACATGTAGGTGGAAGCTACAGTTAATCCCTTCAGCCTATTACTGCACATATGTGTTCAAGTAATCTTTATTATTTTTCCTTTTTAAAGTTGTGATGAATATCAGAATTAATTGATAATTGATAACATGTAGTTTTTACAAGCTGTTCTGAAGATTTCCAGGATCATCAAAACTCTACTTATGCAGCTATACCAGGCCTGGCCACAATGGAATTCATAGCAGACTTTATGGTGCTGTGTTCTGCATTTGTGAATAAAATAGTGTTGCTAACACACTTTTATTTTTTAACCTGTTGTTGAGCAGTGTCAAGGCTTTCCCTTTTTTCCATACTGACCCTGCAGTGAGTAGGCAGAGGGTAGGCAAGAATTCTAGAGGCTACACAGCTAGGACTGACCAAAAGGATATTTCAAACCCCATGGCGTCATGCTCAGAAATAAAAAATCAGGAATACAAAGATGAAAGAGGAATGTTATAGCATTTGTCTTCCCAAGTAACCATTAATGTGTGTTGAAGCCCTGCTTTCCCAGAAGTGACTGGACAACTGCCGGCTTGCTTGTGTAACTTTTGCTTCACTCAGTAGTCTTTATCTCAATCCATAAGCCTTTTTGTCGCCTTTCTATTTTCTTCCCATCCCACAGCAAAGAGTGAGCAAGTGCTGTGTGGTGCTTGACTGCTGGCTGGAGTCAACCCACTACAATCCTTTTTGTAACCCAAATGGGACTATTAAAGAATGATTGAGTCTTGCTGATCACACCTCAGCTCTCAGGTTGACAAATCAGCTTGAGGTTGGGAACAAGAGAGATGCAGTTGTTGAGATGTTGCTGCCAGTGCACTGTCATGATAACAATTGGCACTTCTTGTTCTTTGACGTGCAGCCAACCCAGAACAGAAGGATCATCCAAGAGGCTGGGCAAGGCAGACAAGTGTGTAACTTTCTCTGCATCCACAGTGACTACACCAGAGGCCTACTATCCTCTAGGGTCCTTCAGTTATCTTTTCTGAGGTAGCCTATGCCAAGGATTCACAGTGCCTCCAGGCTGGTCACAAAAGGATAGTTCTGCCACTTGTCCACTCTTAAGCTCACCCTATCATCCAACCCAGACAACAGTGGGATCCCCTAGTAACTGAGCAGTATAAGGGACATATAAGTAAAGAAACCCACACCTTAATATTTCATTCACAAATCATTGTTATTGCCTTATACATTATGGAGTTTAGCTACTTCAGTGAAGAAAAAAAAAAATCAGGAGAAACGTAGTAAGAAAGAGCTTTTGCTTTTAGAACAAGAATGAAATCAAAGTTTTAAAAGGCATCACAAGGTTGTATTGAGGGACTGAAGCAATATCAGGAAAACTTTGAAAAACTCTACTCCTTTTGAATGGCTTTAAAAATTTGCCTTAATTTGAGGGTGAAGCATAGAATATTTTTCTCTTTCTAAACTGCCATAGAAATCATTGCAGCCCAATTATCAGCCCAATTCTAAGCTGCATGTGGGTGTTCTTATAAGTATTTAAGTGCAGGAAAAGAAATTTAAAACAGTTCTTTTCTCTTCCCGTGCAGTTACTTAAGTATTTTGCAGCTTGGGAGCTGGATTAGAAAAATATCTGATTGCTCCACTTCTTTAAATTTTTTTTGTTTTTTTTTCTAATTGCTTCAGATTTTCGACCATTTATTGAATTCAGAATGAGATGATATGTTCCTAAAAGGTTCCAGATCAATTGGTGTGTCCTTAAACACTGTAGAATAGGTATGTGAATAGTTTGGTAATTTTTATGCAGATAAATTGCTGTTATCACATGTACAAACTTGTTTTTCCTAGTTATATTTACTGAGCTCAGTAGAAGTCATCTAGAATTTGCTGGTAACCATTGTATTTAGGGTATATTGTAGACCTAAAGAAATATGCTAGATCTTGTTCAGAAAGTTGAAGAGCTGTCTTGGTTCCTGTTGCTGATGATTTACTTGTTGCAGCCCATTTTAGATGGTGGAACAGACTCAATAAACAATGTTATCAAGCTGTCTGAAAAATATATCATAATGTAGCTTGAAAATTAGATTATTTAGATGCAAATTAAGGGGTCTGGATGTTGTGAATTGCTATCTCTATTTAAGCAGTGGATCCATATCTCTGTCTTTCATCGTTTATTCCCTAACCCTGAGCTGTTGAGCAAAAACATAATTTTCATTATGGGTGATTGAAGCAGTAAAGGCTGAGGGCTGTCTTGGTTGCAGTGATCATAAGATGGTAAAGTTAAGGATTTAGTGTGCCAGGAGTAGAATACCTAGCAGAATTGCAACCCTGGACTTCAGCAGGGAAATCTTTGGCATTTTCAAACAATTGCTAGGTGAAATCCCATGAGCAAGGCTGCTTGAAGGTAAAGGGGCCCAAGATAGTTGGTTAGCATTCAGGGACTGCTTCTACCAAGTTCAAGATCAGAGCATCCCAACACGTAGGAAGTCAAGGAAGGGAGCCAGGAGACCTGCTTGGTTAAACACGAAACTGTTGGGCAAGCTCAAGTGGAAGAGGAGAGTTCACAGATCATGGAAGGCCACTTGAGAAGAATATAAGGCTGTTGTCAGAGAATGTATGGAGGCAACTAGGAAAGCTAAGGCCTTCTTAGAATTATACCTGTCGAGAGGGGTCAAGGACAACAGAAAGAGCTTTTTCAAATACATGGCAGATAAAAATAATACTAGGTAGCCATCTAGGCTCACTGATGCATGAGGTGGGTGTCCTTGTGACAGAAGATATAGAGAAGGCAGAGTTACTGAATGCCGCCTTTGTCTCTGCCTACGCTGCTGGAGGCTGTTCTGAGGAGCCCCGTACCCCTGAGGACAATGGAGGAGTCTGCCTTGGTTGATAAGGACTGGGTTAAGGAGCAATTAAGTAATCTGGACATCCATAAATCCATGGGTCTGGATGGGATGCACCTGTGGGTGCTGAGGGAGCTGGCTGAGGTCATTACTAGACCACTCTCCATCCTCTTTGCTAAGTCATGGGAAACAAGAGAGGTGCCTGAGGACTGGAGGAAAGCAAATGTCACTCCAGTCTTCAGAAAGTCTTTATCAGGGCAAGAAGGACGACTCGGATAACTATAGACCAGTCAGCCTCACCTCCATCCCTAGAAAGCTGAAGGAACAACTTGGTGCCATCTCAAGGCATATAAAGGAGAAGAGTGTCATTCGAAGCAGTCAACATGGCTTCAACAAGGGGACGTCGTGCTTGACCAACCTCATCGCCTTTTATGAGGACATAACGTGAAAACTGTTATTTGTTTACACGAAAATGAGCAAGTTAACTTTGGGTCAAAATAATCTGGAACTCAATCTGAAACTCTAAAACAAATTTTAAAGATCAAGAGATATCCTGCTTAGGCAGTATGTGAATGTATTAGTCATCAATTAAGGTAGGGTTCATGGCGTTTTGATTTACATCTTTTTAATACTTAAAAACTATACTAGAACTGTGTTTCCTCATATTATGTTTAATAACATTATCTTCCCAGTGTGGCGTTCATAATAAAGAATGAAAATAGAAATTAGATTTAGTAAAAAGCAAATAAGTGTGTTTTGGGTATTGAACTATTTATTTATCTGTTTTTATGTTCTTGCATATTGAGTGTCTGTCTCTTTGATTTAAAAGAAGAAAAAAAGCTCTGAGTCTGACTGACCTAAGCTGCTGATAGCTATGTAGAACATGTGTGTTCAGGCAAAGTGTATGGTGTTTGCAGTTAGTGCTACCCTTTTGGGCATCATGATTTATTGTGATACTTCTTTCTGCAAGCAGTATTTGCTCAGCATCTCTTGCTCTACAACATTTCCTACTGGAAGATAAATTATATTCTCATAACAGCGACTCCTTCCATGCTTTAAATTCCATGGAGTAACTAAATTATCTGTCTTTTTTATTTTTAATGGAACCAGCACACTTTGCTATCTAGAATAAATAAAATCAGAGCCCTGTAGTAGTGACACTGGTAAACTAAGCTATTTTTCCTTAGGTTATTCACTGTAAATTAAACTATCATTATTTCTGCAAACTTCTATTTAATAGAGTTGTATGCAAGTGCTCTCTCAGCAGTTAAGCTGCTAATGATCACTAAATTGTCTGATAAATAATTTACTCAGAAGGCAAAGACCTTTCTAACCTTCCATTACAGTAACCAAAGTCCTGATGATCTGGCTTTCCTTGATCCTTTCCTATTTCTCCTACTAAATAATTCCTGTGAAATGTGTAAATTAATTTGCATTCATATAAGTATGAAAGAAACTCTGTTACAATGCTATTTGTTTTCAAACCTTATCAAGGGCTGTGGTACTTACTGGGGGTTATGAATACACAGAAATCTGGTACTTTCTAGTTTGAGCTCAAAGAAGGTTGAGAACTATCTTCCAAAGTACTGTGTGTGTTTTGATCATTATACATATTCTTCAAGCTGTTTGTAACATACAGAAATTTCTCTGCCTTACTAGGAAAATTATGTTGACCTTGTGTCCAGCATGTATAAATTACGTGCTTGATATCTAGCTTAAATGTATGAGTAAAATATGTTTTTAAAATATAAAGTGGTTGTTTCTTTACATGGAATTATTAATTTCACTTTCTATAGCATATTTCTATAGTATATTTCTACAGTATATTAATTGGGTTTTTTTCCACCCTCTTACTCACCAAGTCCACAGAGTGATTCAAAACAAATCTTGTCTGTTTGCTGCTTGAAATTTTACACTCGTGATAGCCTGCTGAACATTATTAATTTTCCTGGCATATACTTCTGTATGCTGTGGATATACAATTCTGATCAATATGTGTGCAGAGTACTTTAAAAGCTTATATGAAGAGGTTCTGGATATAAACTGAAATTTAATTCTTGCACTTGTTTCATGCAGGTTTTTGAAAGTTCCAAAAGGTGACAGGACTTATCTACTAAACTTCTGAACAGGAAAGAACAGAAGTTTGAAAACTTCTAGAACATACTAAGCAGTCCACTGATACGGTAACAGTTTACTTCGACAAGCACTTCACTTTTTCAGCTGAAAGATGAAAATGTTGAAAGCTATTAATGCTGAAGTCATTCAGTCATCAAAGTCAAGTCACCAATACAGCAAAGCAAAAATTTCAGGAAAGGAAATTGGGAAAAGCTTCATAATTTGAAAGACTAGTATTTTGGACATTCTTCCAAGCAAGGTGGCTTAAGCAAAGGAGGTTATAGGTAGCTCTATATCATAGCTTCAATGATAGGTAAGGAAAATCCATGCATATTCCTCTCGTTGTGAGGAGATCAGTACCCACACTTTCAGCTGCTTTGGCATTGTATAATGCAGGAGTACAATGCTGAGCCAATGTAGCTTCCTGAAAAGCAGGCTGTGTTAGATTGTTGTGATGTATTAATGCATCTCTAAGGTTAAAGTCTGAAACAACTTTGTTCCCAATAGCTGAAGACTTCAGCACATCAGATTGGCACCTGCCTTCAAAACTGATCATTTTGGAAAAAATACTTTCAGGGAAAATAAAGGACACAGTAAGGGGAGTTAAGCCAGCAGTAGACTGTGCATAACATAGAAATTCAGATCAATGAGGATGGAAAAAAACACAGAATTTCAAAAAAGGAATGTAATTCAATGTGTGATAGCACTCAGTATTAATTGCTCCTGGGGAGCAATCACAATCTCTAGATTTGAAATCTGAATTTTTAATTTTGATTACTGAATATTGAGATTTGCAGAAGGTTATCTAGTTATTTGAGATTATCTAGTTATTTGAGATTTGCAGAACATTATCTAGTTGCTAGAAGAACAAGGAATACAATATATATATTTCTTTGTATTAACTGACAAGACAAATCAAACCAGATTCTATACACGAGAAATGTTTGAAGTATTCGTAATGACTTAAACTAGAAACTGAACTGTAGGAAGGATTCATGTTTCCATATGGTAGAGGGGCAGAGCTGTCTAGTATAGGAAGGAAAATTAAGGGGAGTTGAAAACAATTTTGAGAATTTATTAAAAAAATGAAAAAAAAAAAGTAGACTTGAGAACAAACTCCTTGTGGGAGATAGTTGCAGTCTTATCTTTGATTCTGGTTGCTAGACTATTTACTTTAGCAAGCAGTTTTACATTAACTTGTGAAATGGGAGCACTTGATTGAATGATATTTCATCAAACTCATAACTATACCTTGTGATTTCTGTGTGTTTGAGGTAACTTTAAATTATAAATTAAACACTTTTAAAACAGCTAATATATTGTGGTATATATATTAAACACCACTTGAACTTGTGGGTCTTGTGAGTATTATCGATTTTCAGATAGCAAGTGTATCTGTCTATATGATGCATATGTGGTATGAATATGTAACTAACAGATAAGAACTCTGGCTGATTTGCAAACTAAATGAAGAATGTTAGCAAAGCTTTTTCATTTTTGAGTCTGAATGTAATCAATGGGTTAGACAGAAAGAATCTCTAGAAAGAACTCTTTTCTAATCTAGTGAGGTATTCTTGTTTAAGAAACACAAAATTCTGCATGAACATATGAGTTTTGAGAGCATGTCTCATTGACCATGGATAAATGTACAAAGTGAATGCACATCTAAATTAGTTGTTGGTGGGTGTAGGGCACTTGTAGTAGGTAGTAGGACAGTGGCCTTCCTCTCCCTCTGGATAAGCAGTTGGAGCACTAGTGTGAAAGTGAGTACCCTGCTTTGCACAGCTCCGACAGCATCTCACCTTACAGTTGTTTTGTTAGTCTGAGAGGGGTGTTGTCTGAAATCACCCTTGCTGACCACAAATATCCCTCTGAGCCACCATGGCCAGCAATGTCTTGGGGGGAGGGGGTATTGTCCTGAGCCCTCTAATACCTGCACTTGAATGCGGCAAGATGATATAATATTTTTTTCGAAGGCTTAGGGATAGGCTGAATTTTGCTTACCTGGAGTCTTTAAATCTTTACATCCTGGTCACACCAAAACAGCAGCAGAAACAGCTGAATTGGGAAGTGACCATGACAGTTTTGTCATCAAAATTGACTAAATTAATGGTCTATTACTAATGATCTTAGTTCTTATTCTGTAGATAGGACTTGACCGAAGGGAAGATTAGACTAAATTTGTTGGGAGAAGTACACATGAACAATAAATCTTCTCCATTCTTCCAAGTAACAATGAATAGGATGAGAGGAAATGGCCTCAAGTTGCACCAGGGAAGGTTTAGATTGTGTATTAAGAAAATTTTCTTCATTAAAAGCATTGTCAAGCACTGGAACAGGCTGCCCAGGGAAGTGGTTGAGTCGACATCCCTGGAGGTGCTTAAAAGATGTGTAGATAAGGTTCTTAGGGACGTGGCTTAGAGCTGGACTTCGCAGTGCTAACTTAACAGTCAGACTCGGTGATCTTTAAGTCCTTTTCCAACCAAAAATGCTTTACAAATTTTGAGTCATTTCCTCAGTAAATTTGGAGGTAAGCAAACATGTTCTGACAACTTTGAATAATTTTTTAAAAACACTTTTGAAATGAAGCTGACATTTTTTAAATGGTCTAGTTTCAGATTCTTGTGAAACCCTTAGAACTCCTCTGAAAGCCTGGAACAATGTAATAGACAAGTACACAACTTTGGGATGGAGATGGGAGAAATGGAGGCAATTCCTCTGTGTATAATTTACTAAGGATTTGCTTTATTTGAAACTGTGTGATATGAGGAGGAAAAAACAGCAGCTTTTATAACCTGAAATTTCTGCTCTTCAAAGAATTTGACAAAAAAAGCTAAGCTGACCTATCTTGTGGTCTATATTTTAGCTGAATATTAATAGAAACAACTAAAAATATTATGTAGATGACAAAAGAACTTTCCCTTTATTACTAAAAAGTAAATTATTTTGTTAGCTCTAATATTTATACTCTTCCTTCTATTGTAGTATAACTTTGTTACGGGGTTTATATTTTTTTTCACTAAATCAGAACTATTTTGATGACAGATCTCTAAACAATAGTATTTCCGAGTTTTTTTGATGCAGAGAGGGTTCATTTACTTGCACATTAGTGTTTTGTCTTCTGTATTTCCTTTTCACGTATTTAAGTTGGCATTAGTAACTTATTTTTTTAAATATTTTTCATAGTATTTTATATTAATTAGCTCATACATACTCTGAGCTTTAGGAGATGCATGTCTCCAAATTAAGCCCATGTTGGCTGTCTGGGAGGAGAGGAGAAGAAGAAAGAAAACAATGGCCTCATTCCATTTTTCTAAGGCTACCAAGCAAGTGATAGCAAAACTGGGATTAAAATTGCCCCAGTGCAGGGCTTTGCAGGAGGCCTCTTTAAACCATATTACTGTTAGTAACTTAATTTTAAACATCTATATGAAACTTCTCACAACCAAATCCAAGACCACCCACTGTTTCCTATCAACTCAGCTGATCCTTTACACGTTAATGTATTGTCACTGTGAAACATTCTTTTGAGGGAAGAAAAAATTGAGGTGCATGTTTTCTAAAGCAGCTAAAAAAAGGGTGGAAAAAGTATCAAACTAAAATTAAACTACTTCATAAAGGTGTTTATACAGCATTTATAACTACATAAGTTTTGGGAGTGATATGTAAATATTATACCTATAGACACATGTAGGGCACTGGCTTTTCTTTCCTACTACCATCGGCACTGGTTCAGATGTTAAAGTCAAGGCAGCTTGTCATAGACAAGCAAGTAGTTCTAATCTATCTTTTCTGAGTACCTCCTTTCTCTGTGTGTATGTTAAAGCTTTTAAAAACCATGCAAGACTTATTTTTCAGGAACAGAGCAGAACAATACAAAATTATTTATAATGCAAAGACAGAAATGTAATGAAAAATTATTTCAAGAGAGGACTAAAAAATTATACAGAAAAATGAGAATGTGTAGACAATAATGTGGTAATTCTTGCATTTTCAATTTTATGAAATTAATAACTGCATTTACATAAGAAAATAATTATAATACAAATGACAAATGAGCATAGCAAAATTAACAAGAGCTGCCCATGTGTAAACAGCATGTCTAGGCATTGTCTAGCATGTTGAACAGCTTTGTGACAGGCAAGCCAGTTCAGTTCTGACCTTTGACTTTCAGCAATAGTCAGTAAGGGAGGTTACTCATAATACTGGTTTCAGGTTTGTATTATTCAGTGTGTCTCCTGTCCTCTTGTTTCAGAGGTACAGCACAATAATTCTTGGTGTAAATTAGGCATAACAACTAGAAATGGACTCTTGTTTTGGAAAACATGAGCAAAAAGAATGTGACAATTGTAAGAAAATTCAGTAATGTGGACTCACTACATTGAATCCTCTCAATCCATAATATAGCCAGCTACAAATTTGATATCTATTAAACCAGTCAGGTTGAAACATCCTCTGGCAGATTTAGCTTTTACTGTTCACTGTTCTTCTGTGTGTGTATGTCACTGTTTTGATATTCTAACATAGTCTTTTTTTCAAGGAAATGAATTGAGATCATGATCATACTAGTTAATGAGCTGAAAATACTGAAAACCTTGACATTACTTTTGACAGCTATAGAATGAAAATAACATATTTCTATCCTTTGTTATAGATTTCATGCAAGTTGTTTTGTTGAAGTACACTCAGCATTGTTTGTGATCTATATAAAATTACATCATGAAATATTTACACATAGACTTGTTTAACATACAGTAAGATGATACATTGGAATAAAAAATGGCTCTAGTCCTGTAAAATAAATGTGAAATATAGAGTTTTCTGGATGGATAATCAAGATTCTTCCATATATAATGTAACTTATATAGGAATTAATTTAATCAAAATAATCTGAGCACAACCAAAACCATAAGCACATATGGATTTGGGAGAGTATTGGGTTACACCCACCGAAAAAAACTGTAACATGCACTTGAAGATTGCTATGGTCATATTCCAAGACAACATTAGTTGTGTTCCCACCTTGAACATACTCAAACACTCTCTGGACATGGTCTTGGGCAACTGGCTCTAGGTGGAATGAAAACTTGAAGTCTCTTGTGTCTTTTTTTTTGTTTGTTTTTGTTTGTTTGTTTGTTTGTTTTTGTGAAACCCTTTGTCTTCTACCTCTTATAGCCCTTTGTCTTCTACTTCTCTCCAACCTGGAGTGGAAGTGATCAGCTGAGCAGTAGGAATGTGGTTCTTCTCCAGCATTCAGCACTGATGACTTTTATCTACGGCAGCTGTAAGAAAACTGATTTCAGTATGCTCATAGAAGAGGCTGAAGTTTCTGCAAAGGATTACATTTCATAACTTTTTTTTTAATTAAATTTCTCTGTATTCAGCTCTCACATTTTCTGTTTCTCTTGAGGCTCTGATCCATATAAGTTCTTCCATGTCCTGTCAGAATCAGTTTATTGCATTTCAGATGTGTATTCAGCTTGAAAACTACAATACACATGTGTTTATTGTAAAGATAGAAATAAATGTTTAAGGCTTGTGTTGTGGTCAGTTGAGTAAAGATAGCTGTGTGCTGAATACTTAAAATATTAATTTTTCAGTCTTATGTATTATCTGGAAATGTGTGTATATTCCTTGGTATACTCAGTGCCAGCATCTTCACTTCCTTTAAAAACAAATTAAAAATATAACTTTTAAACACCTGAGTATATTTAAAACAAAGATCTTTGGGCCTTTAAAAATTCTAATCATGCAACAAAGATCTAAACATGAAATAACTTTTGTAAAAAAAGCATGGCAAACCTTCAGGTTTTGCTTTGTGTAAGAATTTAACACTTGGTTCTTGTAGTGAAGTAGCCCACAATATGAGGATGACTTCTTATGAGTGTTGGTGGTGTCCTTTGAGAACTTGCTTTGGGTTGCTCTTATTTTATAACAAGCAACTGAACTTTTGTGATAGATGACTCTTGTGCTTTTGTCTCAGCTTTAGGATGTAATTTCTCACCAAAGCCAAAAGAAAAGTCAAGCATCTCAGGGTTTTAAGGTTACTTGTATGTTGTCCAGGATAACTGTTTCTTGCAGTTGTGTTTGAGTCAAAGGCATAACAACACCAGATTGCCCCTGCATGGTCAATACAGTCCCTGAAATTAGAACTCAAGTACAGGTCAGGTTCCTGCTGAGCACATGAGTGTCCACACCTGAAGATCTGTGTTTAACTAGCAGCAAAGAGAGAAAAAAAGCAAAAATGAGTAGCATGGATGATTAGGTAATTCAGGGTTGCATTCAGCTTAAAGCTTAAGCTGACTTGACAGAGTGATTGTGATGATGTCCATCACTATTGGGTATTTCATTCTGTATGTAATAGACTGTGAAAATTAATATTTTATCAATGGTAAAATGTGCATGTCTCATAATAAGTTTCCTCCACTAATAAAAGAAAAAACAAGCAAACAAAAAAACAAAAACAAAAAACCACCAAACAGAAAAACAGGAGAGGGACATATGTTACCTCATAAATAAACAGACTTGAAAAATTTCTTGGCATCTGGAATCTTACATTTGATTAAATACTTATTATAAAGAATCTACTTCTATAGTAAATGAATGAAATGTTTCTGTATTTCCTAATTTTCTGTGGAAAAATAATCAAGTATTTGTGGCTGGAATACTCACTACTGCATCAGTAACATAAAGCTTTGCTATTTGAAGTATGATACATTTCTCTTCTTTCTTGAGTGTCATTCATGCTCATATCTTACAAATCTAGACCTTATCAAAAAGATTTTGTACATTATAAACCATATAGAATAGATTAATTTACCTTTTTATATGCACCTTTGTAATTGTGGAGATAAATGAACATGACTTCTCGAACATAATTATTTTTCTATTTAATGTTGAAACTGTAACTTAAATTCTTTGTACAGATTACTTTTTCATCACTTTCCATTTGTATTCAGACAGTTGTCACAGTGTATGTTTTTTAGATGAGTACTTGGCTTTATCTTCAACCAAAGTCAGACTCTACAGCAACTGAGTAGAACCATTTAATTATGTGGAATAAATTATGTAATAAATGACCAGCTGACTGAGACATTCTCTTCTTCCTGTCTTAAAATTGTATTTCGGTTTTTAAATGCCTAATACGAAGACTCGATCTGTGCAAACATCTTCAACCACAGAGGTTATTGGGAAAGCAGATCTTGTAAAGGTGCTCTTTTTTTGGTATGGAGTAGTGTTCTCCAAAAAGTGTTGCACTGTTGTGGGGATTATCTCTCTGAGTACATATGGTGCGGTGGTAGTTCATTCTCCACACCTTTTCAGTTTTACTCTTTGGGAAGCTAATAAAGGTATCAAAAGGTATATTGACAGTTTCAGTCTGGTTCTTATTATGGATAACTATCTCTAAAAATCCAGTCATGCATGGTTAAACAGTGAGCTGCTGGGTAAGCTCAAGTGGAAGAGGAGAGTTTAGAGATCATGGAAGGAGGGGCTGGCCACTTGGGGAAGAATATAAGGCTGTTGTCAGAGGGTGCAGGGAGGCAACTAGGAAAGCTAAGGCCTCCTTACAATTAAACCTGGCAAGAGGGGTCAAGGATAACAGAAAAAGCTTTTTCAAATACATGGCAGATAAAACTAACACTGGAGGCAATGTAGGCCCACTGATGCATGAGGTGGGTGCCCTGGTGACAGAAGATACAGAAAAGGCAGAGTTACTGAATGCCTTCTTTGTCTCTGTCTGTACTGCCATAGGCTGTCCTGAGGAGCCTCGTACCCTTGAGACCCCAGAGGAAGTCAGGATAATGGAGTAGTCTGCCTTAGCTTATGAGGACTGGGTTAGGAAGCAATTAAGCAATCTGGACATCCATAAATCCATGGGTTCAGTTGGGATGCACCTGCAGGTGCTGAGGGAGCTGGCTGAGGTCATTGCTATACCACTCTCCATCATCTTTGCCAAGTCTTGGGAAAGAGGCGAGGTACCTGAAAACTGGAGGAAAGCAAATGTCACTCCAGTCTTCAAAACGGGCAAGAAGGAGAACCTGGGTAACTATAGACTGGTCAGCCTCACCTCCATCCTTGGAAAGTGACAGAATGACTTATCCTTGGTGCCATCTCAAGGCATATCAAGGAGAAGAGGGTCATTAGAGGCAGTCAACATGGCTTCACCAAGGGGAAGTAGTGCTTGACCAACCTCATTGACTTTTATGAAGACATAACAAGGTGGATAGATGATGGCGGAGTGGTGGATGTGGTCTACCTTAACTTCAGTAAAGCATTTGACACAGTCTCCCACAGCATTCTCATAGCTAAACTGAGGGAGTGCAGTCTGGACAATCGGGTAGTGACGTGGACTGTGAACTGGCTGAAGGGAAGAAGCCAGAGAGTCGTGGTCAATGAGGCAGAGTCCGGTTGGAGGCCTGTATCTACTGGAGTGCCTCAAGGGTCGGTGCTGGGGCAGGTATTTTTCAATATATTAATCAATGACTTGGATGAGGGATTAGAGTGTACTATCAGCAAGTTTGCTGATGACACCAAACTGGGAGTGGTGGCTGACACACCAGAAGGCTGTGCTGCCATCCAGCAAGACCTGGACAGGCTGGAGAGTTGAGTGGGGAAAAATTTAATGAAATATAACAAAGGAAAGTGTAGAGTATTGCATCTGGATAGGAACAACTCCAGGTTCCAGTATAGGTTGGGGAATGATCTATTAGAGAGCAGCGTAGGGGCAAGGGACCTGGGGGTCCTGGTGGACAACAGGATGACCATGAGCCAGCACTGTGCCCTTGTGGCCAAGAAGGCCAATGGCAACCTGGGGTGTATTAGAAGGGGGTGGTTAGGAGGTTGAGAAAGGTTCTCCTTCCTCTCTACTCTGCCCTGGTGAGACCACTCCTGAAATATTGTATCCCGTTCTGGGCCCCTCAGTTCAAGAAGGACAGGGAACTGCTGGAGAGAGTCCAGTGCAGAGCCACAAAGATGATTAAGGGAGTGGAGCAGCTCCCTTATGAGGAAAGGCTGAGGGAGTTGGGTTTGCAGAAGAGGAGACTGAGGGGTGACATCATTAATGTTTACAAATATATAAAGCTTGAGTGTCATGAGGATGGATCCAGGATGTTCCCGGTGACAACCAATGGTAGGACAAGGGGTAATGGGTTCAAACTGGAACACAAGAGGTTCCACTTAAATTTGAGAAGAAACGTATTCTCAGTGAGGGTGACGGAGCACTGGAACAGGCTGCCCAGGGAGGTTGTGAGACATTCTAAATCTGCTTGTACACATTCCTGTATAGCCTCATCTAAGTGTTACTGCTCCGGCAGGGGGATTGTACTATATGATCTTTTGAGGTGCCTTCCCATCCCTAACATTCTGTGATTCTGTGGTGGACCCTGTCTGAAAGATTAATTCTGTTGTATCAGTATAGGTACCGGAGAGGGTTAATCCACTGAGCTGATGTTTTCTTAACTTGTGGGCAAGTCCTGTCATTTCTACATAACTCATTTTTTCCATAGGTAATCTTGACACTCTTCACAATTCATTCTAGTAAGTTTCTTCTTTTACAGCCTTTTTCAGGGTAATTCTAGCTTTTGGGATTGTTATGTAGGCATGAACCGATATTAAAACTATGTAGTGGAAAAATAAAAAAATAATTTGCTCTGAGAACCCTTCTATCAAAACAATAGCTTTTGTATTTTATCACAGTGAAACTGAAACTATTAATAGAATTTTAAGGTTAATGATGCTTGAAGAGCATAATCATACATTGTACTGTAAATATCAGTAAATTACAGCAAGTAGTCTAAGTCCTATCATGTTTTTCTTGTATTTGTAATATAAAAAATTCTGGAAACTTTAGAAGAGCGGTTGTATACTGGGACAAAATACAGTAGCTGCTGTAAGGGTCATGCAATGTATCCATCTACTCCATGTTCTTTATTGTGTAATTTCACAGAAATTATTCAAATTATGTAATAAAAGTATGGTACACAATTTTAAGCAATGTATGATCTCATGTTAAAATGAGGGTGAAGAGATACACCGATAAGAGATCCATCAATTATTTATTTCATACTGTTCTTTGAACCTTTGAAGTAGGACCTCAAAACCTAGACATGGATTTAAGTAGTGGTAAGACTAGTAAAATGTTTTGTGCTTGTGAATCTCCTTTAGGAGAAAAATTATTCTTTAATCAGGATTCTTGTAATTCTTTCTCAGTGATGCCTGATGTACTAATTTCTGGAAACCTAGAATACAATTTTTTTTCTGAATTTTGACTCGTGAACAAGAGTTAACCTTTTTATCTCTAAGATAGTTTAGGCAAACATCAAAACTAAATCTGTCTTAAAAGCAAACCAGTCAAGCTGAATCAGTATTGAATTATGTCATGTTTAATGCATTAGTGAAGACACAGTAGTATTTGGGGCCTTCACACTGTAGGCTGTCTTTTAGAGCATCCTCATCTCATTTTTGTCTCTTGCTGACTCTTACTTCCCTTCCAATACAAGAATACCAACAGAGAAGGCAAGAACCTTTTTTTCAATAACATCTAAGCACGAAAATCTTGAGGCAATGTCAAATTGTGGGAATATACAATAAAACATAACTCTTGTAAGATCATCTTCCAATCAATGAATTGAATAAAGTTTCGAAATCGCTCAAAGTCCAACTTAACTTTCTTCTAGGAGATTGTCAGGAAAAGTTACTCACTAATCATTTCTTCACAGGGACAAGCGATACAGAGGACCGACTTTTCCCCAGTAGTGCATGTTTCAATGTCATTTTTTGGTAAACCAGAACTGTTTTTTACAGTGTACTGAAAATATTTGGTGTTTTCTTTTAAGGCTGTATGAGATTTCTTTAGACTTAAAAAAATGAAAATATATTAGGCATTTATACTTTGTTATTGTTTTATGAACAAAAATATGTAAATCTTCTCATGTGAGAGTAGGTATTCTAATGGCATCTCTCAGAACTTTCTTCCTTCTTTGCAGAAAAGGAAAAATGCAACACAACAGTTTGTCTTTCAATGAGTGAAAGCTATTTAGGGTATAAAATTCAAACTCTGTTTTCTGTATCAGTAGAGTTTGAAATATCAGTTCAGCAGATAAATGCTATGTTTGACTAAACTATCTCACTATCTCAGAAGCATTTCTGAGGACTTTCCAAAACAGAAAAGCTGTATAAAAAAGGGAAACAAAAATTGTATGAGCTGCAACACTTCAGGAAATTACGTCTCTGCCTGGAGCTGAGAAAAAGGCAACAGGTCTCAAGACTTTTTGCTAAGTCAGGAGTATGAAGTATCTGCTTTTCTTTGTGCATATGAAACTATATTCAGAAGTTAAAACTTGCTTTCAGGTCTGCTTCATGGGCACCTCATTGGATGATTCTCTTCTTCCTTTTTTGTTCTTGAAAATCCTGTAGACTTTTGAGTCTATTCCACCCAATAGCAGAACACCTGGAGTTGGATGTTACGCTTATTTGTGTCTATATGGGTTGTCTCAGTGACTGATTAAACCATTAAGCCAAAATGATGGGGTGCAGAGGAACTCTGTAAATCCTCTGTCTACGTGCAAATAAATGTAGCTGTCCTTAAGTTAGAGATAAGTGTACCATTTCTTAGAAGATTAAAGTATCTGTCACTTTGATTCTGTGTTTGAAAATTGTAGGACATATGAAATTAATATTTCTCTAAGTGATGCATAATGGGGGACTGGTGATAGAGTCTATTTTAATATATTTCACCCTTACCATCTACTCAAAGCGTGTTGTTGTCAGTTTTGATAAGTAGTGTACTGTGCTATGGCTATGAGCAGAACTCTGTGGCCATTGGCAAAGCCAGCAGGGATGATGTGGCTGTATTCCTTCTAAAGTCAAAAGGTGGCTGTACTGCTAATCACTCCTTACATCACAGATTTGATATCCCTAAGTAGTATTAAACATGACAGGCAGGTTTCTGAACATAGTTTCATCACCTACTAGATAAATCCCTACTTTGACAGTTATACTGGGATGCAATTTTGTCTGTATTTTAATGCTATTGAATGCTGAAATCAGATAAAGAACATAGAGGTTCAAGATTTGTTTTTTGTTAAGCAATGGTTACATAAGCATATAGCAGGAAACAATTGCCTCTCACAGTGATTTAATGCATAAGGTATACAATCAACTTAAGGTTGAATAATTTACCTGTTGTTCTTCTGAAAATCAATGGGAAAAATTCTATATCTGAATATAAATTCTGATGAAAACACTTTAAGGTTGTTGAAGGATTCTGTTTCCATGTTTTAACATTTTCATGGAGATGTGAAAAACAGACAATCAACAAATGACAGCTGATAAAGCTAGAAAGGCTCCGAATGTGGCATATTGCCTAATTTTACATATCCTGCTGAGAAAAGAATTAGTAATATTGGAGTATGTCTACTAGATTCAAAGACTAAAGGATAAATATAATAACTTCAGAACAGAATTTTATGTTGTCATGCTTTCAAAGCCGAAAGCATGTGAATTTTTAAAGCCAAACTCTTGAAAGTAATAGTAATAAACATTGTGAACTTCCACAGTTTGCTATTATCTGTGCATACTTAGTGTATGCTAGTTTTTCTGTTTCAATTAAAATTGAACTGATTATGCATGAAGGTAAATTACTGCAGTTGTCTAAACAAAACAGAAGAGCATCTTTCAGTTTAAATTACTGTAATTCAGGGAATATCTTACTTCTTTTGCAGACTGTGAAAACTCTTTCATCCTTGGTGTATACATTTAGAAAGTGAACCCTAACTGGAGAAGAAAATGTTTACTAGGGCTTTTACACAATCCATATCTCCTTTTTCTTAGCAATGATCATTGTAAATTGTTTTCTCTGTTCACCTGTTGGTGTTTCTGTTTCATCAATGTGGGGACTTCATCAGCTGCTGTTTTCCTAACTTGCTTCTTGGTGACAGAAGGACAAAGGGACACCATTCTGCTTTTGGTACCTGCTAAGAAAAATAGTTGAGCCTCCAAATGACTGCTTAGGTTCTAAATATTGCAATTCAACAATCTAGGGTAAACTCAGTCTTGAAATACCTTTTTTTTTCAGCAGTGGCTATAAAACAAAATCTGTATTTCTCAGCCAATTGCCATGTCATTTGAAGCCTGCTAAAAAACTGGTGATAGCAAACAATAGAGTGCAGAAACAAAGTAGAGAAGACAGAATTTGTTGTTCTGTTCTTTATGTTGATATCATTGTCATCACACCAGCTGCCTCTGGAGAATTCAGTCCATTTGTGGTATTACTGTATCTGTTCCCTACAAATGAATGATTCTGTGATGACCTAAGTAACAAAAAAATAAGTTTTACAGTGAGAGGAACCTATTTGTATATCAACACAGATTGAGAAAAAATATTTGTTTGGGAAAAGATTTTTGAAGACTTCGATTATATGTTTCATAACTATTTTTTAAATGATTCATTAAAAAGTCATTGCATTGAATACTTAATCCTGAGTGGATATTTTTCAGTCTGTTTATTCGATAAGACTTACACTTGAAACACCAGAACAATACTCCTGAGTAACTAGAACAAGAATAAAATTTCACCAAATTCAAATATAATTTCCAATCTCCTTAACTAGCAGTGAGGATAATTTTTGTATAAATCACTCTGCTTCAGACCTCATCTTTGTCTGCCAGATAATCCAAATATCCTAACCATGAGTTTTATTCTGTTTTCATGGGAATGTATTAACCAATGGAGAGCTAAAGTACATTGCAATTAAGTCCCTCTTTATAAAAGCATTTTATGTAATTAGAACACTTCATTGATTGGGAATTGCTTTACAGATCATAGGCTAGCTCTGTTTAAAATTTTAATTAGTTGAATCATCACACAGCATGGCTCTTTCTGTCTAAACTTAGATTAGATTCTGTGTTTGTGTTAAAATAACTGTGCAATGACTGTGAATAGGAGTCAGGGAGAAGATGTGTAACCTTAACTAACCAAGGTGAAGTGTTAAATTATTATTTTAGTTTATATTTGATCATTTTTCCATTTCTTAATATCAGAAACCAAAACTAACACTGTATTTTCTTCATATCAAGCATTCAATCACTGTAAAAATTGTGTTTAATAGTTTGGTGTTGTTAATGAATATGCAAATTAAAAATATTTATTATATTGAAACTCGATTGCCATTTAACAGTTCCAAGCCAACAATATTTAAAGTGAATCAATAACTCTTTTTCAGTTTGGAAAAATGAATGCATTGCGTGTGTTTTTATCAGTGTGTGATCAGTATCTTTATTCATCTGGTTTTTGTCTGTGGAAATGTGGTCCAACCTCCGAATATAAATCCACCCTCCAGCATGCTGGTGAAATGTCCATTGATTTTGGAGAAGGAAGCATATGGATATAAGTATCAGTATACTTGATCTACAATGTAGATATGTATCTCCAGGAGTATGTAATATGGTTGTACTCATGCCAGTGTTCAGTGCATGAATATTCTCTCAGTGCAGCATTGAGGAATCAGCAGTTGATTTAGCTAGGTATATTTACATTTTTGAAAGCTGTACTTGGAAGTCGAAGAAGTATAATTAATTCCCAAACTGTTTTTTGAACACTGAATCATCACTACCTGTTGTAGTAACACCACAGTCATAAATTATAAACACCAGAAAATGTAGAGGCTAAAGAAAAACCTAGATGATCTCTTAAGATCTGCCTTTGTAAGTCAATGTTTTCAAATCTACCTCTTTCACATTACCTTGGTTTCAAGATATACTGGTCGTAATACAGCTTATCTCTTCAGAAATATCCTCATAAATAATCCTTGCTCAAGTATTCTCCAGCTAAAATTTTGTATTCAAATAGAAAGTGTGGAAGGCTGTTTTGCAACATACTTTCAACACACATGTATGAAATCACAGAACACTTTAATGTTCTTACAGTCCTAAAAAGTCATACATCGATGTTTGTTCCTATAAAACTATGAGTATTCCTTAATTTTAACTTGGAAATCTAGTTCTTTAGTAACAGCTGAAGGTATGTGAGGAATGGATCATTGCTGTTAGCTATAGAATAAATGACATCTGCAAGCTTTTGATCCTTGCCTTCAGTGTCAACTTTTTCTACCAAGAAAGCAATAAACTACTGGGTATTTAATGATAAATTAAGTCTCATAGCTTAAGGAAAGCTTCATATAATTGATAGTATTTTATTCTCAGAATCAAAGAACCGTTTTGGTTGGAAAAGACCTTTAAGATCATCTAGTACAATAGTGAAACTAGCACTGCCAACTCCACCACTAAAACATGTACTTAAGTATCATGTCTACACATCTGTTAAATACCTCCAGGAATGGTGAATCCACCACTTCCCTGGGTAGCCTGTACTAGTGCTTCATAACACTTTCCATGAAGAAATGTTTCCTAATATAAAATCTGAACTTTCGCTGGCAAAACCTGAGGCCATTTCCTCTCATCCTATCAGTTGTGACTTTGGAAAAGAGACCAACACCTTTCATGCTGCAACCTCATTTCAGGTAGATGTGGGCAGAGATAAGGTCTTCCCTCAGCCTTCTCTTCTACAAGCTCAACAGCCCTAGTTCCCTCAGCAGCTCCTCGTAAGACTCATACTCTAGACCCCTCACCAGCTTCATCACTGTTCTCTGTACTCACTCCAGCACCTCAATGTCTTTCTTGTAGTGAGGGGACCAAAACTGAACACAGAAATCAAGTTCCAGCCTCACCAGTTGTTGAGTATTGATAAGGATCACCGCTGAAAACATTGTGGTGAAACTAGTTCAGCCAGAAGACACATTCAGAGCAGGGGGAACTGTGATCTACACATCAAGGATGAGCTAAGGAGCCACAGATCAGGCCGGCTGACCGACAGCAGATGGAGGATGTGCTGGAGGGCACATAGCCCCACCTCCTGATATGTCCAGCTTGGCAAACAAAGGGGAAAAGTTGAGACCCTTTATCATGGCCCAGGGCTTGTTGATCTTTCTTGTTGAAACTTGTTGATCTTTCGCAATCACCATTTCCCCCTGGATTTCTGCATGACACAAAGGGGCAAGGCAGAGACCCCTCAACGTGGCCCAGGACTTGTCCAGACTTGTCCCTCTTTCACAATCACCACTTTCCACCCCCAGACTTTCCTCTACTCTGGGAGCTATAAAAAGCTCACCAAAACCAGCACAGTTTGAGGGAATACCAGTCTCATCTAAGGGCCTGTCCAGTCTCATCAAGGGAATACCAGCTCAGCCTCACCAAGGGAATACCAGTTCGTCCTCACCGGAGGAGCCTACCAGTCTCACCAAAGGAAATACCAGATTGGCCTCACCAAGAGAATACCAGCACCCTGGGGACCCTCACTCTGAGCCAGACATCAGAGGACATTGCGCTCCTGACCCCAGCACCCTCACTGTGGAACACCGAGGCCATACATCATCGTACCAGTCCTGTCATCCACGCTGTGGGGCCGTAAGAGACTGGATCCCTCACTCTTTTCTTTCTTCCTTTCTCTCTGCTCTTTCCTTCTCTCCTTTTTTCGATACCCCCATTTCTTTGCCTCTCCTTTCGTATATATATATTACTCTCTTTCTCTCTCCCTTATACCTTAGTTTTCCTTCCTTCTCTACCACTCTCTTTCCCTTTTGAACATATAAGGAAAACACCATCTTTAAGCTCTGCTGTTGTTTTCTAGTTTAATTTCTTATTATAGCTACTGATGGTTGCCAATATATCGCTCATAGTAGATTTTTTGCTGTTAATGTGTTGATAAGTTCTGTTATACTTTTGCCAAGTCACCATTCACTGTAACCAATATTCCAACAAGTACTTTTAGTAAAACTCACCATTGAATTGGACCCCGGAGGTGATTGTCTGTTATTCACTTCACATAACCGCGCAGAATTAACCCAGAGCTAACTTACACCTAGTCTCATCTGTCGAGTCAGGGCGCGTGTCGCGTCTAGAGTTAACTTATCCCTCATCCCATCTGCTGGGATGGGACACCAGTGCCGAGTACAGGGGGATGATCACTTCCCTAGTCCTGCTGGCCACACTATTCCTGATACAACCCCAGGTCCTTTTCTGCCAGGCACCTTTCCAACCACTCTTCACCAAGCCTGTAGCATTGCATGGGGTTGTTGTGACCCAAGGGCAGAACCCAGCTCTTGGCCTTGTTGAACCTCAAATGATTGGCCTCAGGCCATCGATCCAACCTGTTTAGATCCTTCTCTAAGAGCCTTCCTACCCACTAACAGGTCAATACTTCAACCCAACTTGGTGTCATCTGTGAACTTACTGAGGGTGCACTCAGTCCCGTTGTCCACATCGTTGATAAAGATATTAAACAAAACTGGCCTCAGTACTGAGCCCTGGTGAACACCACTTGTGATTGGCCACCAACTGGACTTAACTCCTTCACCACAATCTTTGGGCCTGGACACAAATGTATAAAAAAGATACAATCTTCCAATTTGTGGGATAAGTAGGTATTTTTTGTCAAGACAAAACTTATTACTTGTATCTTTCTACCAAGAAAGTACTGAGTTTTGTCTGCCCTTCACTTTCTTTCCAAATGTTTTGGTTCAGGAGGTGCTATGTCATAATGTGTTTAGAAACTGTTCCCTTAAATATGCTACCTACTTTAATTCTAAGTTATGTTAATTTAAACTTTTTATTTTTCTTCTTTAAAAATACAAATGCTCCCTTCCTCCCAACTTTTTCTAGATTTCTCAAGGAATGCAAAGAAAATGCAGAGGAGGTCATGTGAGATTAAATCATATTTCTAGGATTCTGTGCCTTTTTTCCAACTCTTCTATTGTTAGATATTTATTGATCAAAAGGCTATAAAAATTATCAGACATAAAACATATTCACAGTACTTACTACAAATATTTTCTTCTCTGCCTCCAAATCCAGACTTTTTCCCATTTTATCCAAACTGTCTGAATTTTAAAATTTATGCTTAGCAGCAAAAGTGCACACAAAGTCACATCCCACTTCCCTACCAGATTCAGTTCTCTAACAAAGTGCGTTACAATATAAGTATTTTTAAGTCCTTTAATAATTTGACTCTTTCAGATGTCTTTGAATGTGTGACTTGACTTTTCCTTCACTGTAGACTCTGAATATATTCACTGTCTCTGAATATATTAACTGTCATTAGGTTTCTACTTGTTTTGCTTGGTGTTAAAAACTTATGTAATTTTTCTGTTTGTTATGAATTTGTTAAAGAGTTCATGTACTCATCTCAGAATTACTGTACTTCAGGCAGTACACTCTTGTTCAAGGGAAGAGTGTTTTAATCATTTTGGAATAATTAACTTCCTAGACATTTGCTCACTCAGTTGATAAAAGCATCACATAAATCGTAATACAAACTCTGCCTCTTTTTTAATTAACTACTTCTTTTCACTTTTAGTTCATTTTTTTTGTAAATCTCCATTTTTCCAAATTCAGTGGTGTTTTCAAGCCTCCATCCCACACCAGAAAAAAAGTTGAAACATCCAAGGGTCTCTCTGTGGAGCAAGACTGGAGGACACCTTTATGACTTTTGTAGAAGTATGAAGGACCCCTTCCTCAAACAGGACACATCAGTATATTTAGTAGTTTCAATCTAGAAAGAGCTCAGTGACAAAGCTGTTTACTGTTTCTTAAAGATGACTAATACTTTATGAAATTAAAAAAAAAAAAAAGGAACTTCAGAAAGTGAAGACAGAATTAGAAAAGAGTAACAAATTTTAAGAGAATGCAGCACCAGCAATATGCCACTGTAAAAAGGAGGATAGATGTATCTTATAGCATACAATGAGGTGAAACTGGATGTAAGGAGAAAATATTTACTTTCTCTCTTCCATATTCACACTCACAGCTTTGTCAGATATGTTATGCAAGTTAAAGATGACATACTATGTAACAAACCATGTGTTTTCTAAGATTTTATAATGAGTAAGAAGTTAAAACTAAGGTTTTCTTTTTCCTTTGAATGTTTTTTTGCAGTACTGGCAGTAATATGATTCCTTGCATGTCTCCAGGAAACCCTTCTACATTTACCACAAACAGTATGTGGTAAGCAAAGAGTGTGATGAGTTAGTCTGATTTACTTTTATATATGCATGTTCACTTATGTGTGACAATGATTATAATTTTCAGATGGGGAAAAGACTTATTCTTTAGGGAAATATATAAATGTATTTTTTTTTAATGTGGATCTAGTTATTCGATCTGACATGTTTTGGAAAAATATCCTATTTTTCCAGCATCGAGGAGCTTCTTCATGGTGTTTTTATAGGATGGTTCGCTGAAATTTCACTGTACATTTACAGATTTGAATTAGTTGTACCTGAAAGGCCAGTGATTTTTGACTACCTTATTTTAAGTATGCTCAAGAACCTTATGCTTTTATTTCTCAAAACAAACAAACAGACAAAACTGATCTGTAGTGGAAATTCTGTCCAGGTATTTGAAATGAGTTCCCATAGCCTGACCAACCTTTTTAACTATTTTCTTCCTTTTTCTTTAAAGCATATTGTACTTTACTTTATACTTTACATCATAGCAATTTAGTAATATACAGAGTTCTACAGCAAATTCTTGTCAGAGATCTAATTTTTAACATGTTAACTTCTTTCTCATGGTTTTTCCCACATGAGTGTTGCTGAATATCTAATTTTTCTTTCTGTTTTTGAAATTTTCATTCTTTGAATTCAAGCTTAAACTGTAGTAGCTTTATCTCTCCACAATACATTTTTTTTAAAAGCTCACTTGTTACAGTCTTCATGTGTTCTGGTTTGTGATATATAGTTTATCACTACTTAAACTGGCAACACCTCTGTCCATAGGGTTTTTTTCTAATCACTAACATAAGTTCTGAGGAAGACAGTTCAATTCAGAGCTCACTGGTTGCCTCATCAGTTATCAGAATCGTTAATTAACTGTCTTTTGGGGCCTATCTGTAAAAAATTTTAGTGTCAAAGCTTCTGTTCAGAAAATAAATAGCAGCTCTAGATATGAAGTCAAGCCTTATTTAATGATGACAAAGTATCAGCAGAAATTAATTTAGTTTGCGCAGTTGTCAAGACAAATTCAGGAAATAGGTACCATTATGTTCATGTGACATGATTGTTTTAATGGTTTGAGTATTTGGGGAGTGGGGATGAGAGGAGAGCAAGGTGAAGAGAGAATTGGAGTTTTTTTGTGGTGGTTTGATTTGTGTGAATTTGGGGTTTTGTGGGTTTATTTGGTTTTTATTTGGGCTGTCTACATCAATAGCTTTGTACTGAGGTATTTTTTCTACACTGTTTTAAGCAAATTTCTCATTGTCTGACTCAGTATTTGTTACAGATGAACTTTGCATTATGGCATGGTGATCACCAAATAGTGATTGCCGGACGCATAACAAACTTTATATTTTTACCTATCAGTCATGTCTTAACATAGATGTGCTAAAGTATAGATTATTTGTGTATATTTTTTTCTCCATATTGAACTATGCATTCAAATGTTCACTAATCCATATGATCTATTCAAAATGTAATCTCCAAGTCAGTGAACTAGTTTTCCTCTGACAAAATGGTTCTTTCCACATCTGTCTTTTTAATCAAGCCCAGGTCATAAGAAAAGGGAAGAGAGGTAAAGAAGGAAAAGAGAAGGATGTTAGGAAGAGTGTGGTTGGTTACCTTGGCTGGATGCCAGTTGCCCTAAAAGCTGCTCTATCACTCCCCACCTAAGTAGGGCAGGGGGAGAAGAAAATAAAAGGGAAAAAACTCATGGGTCAAGATAAAGGAAACTTAATAAAGCAAAAGCAAAGGCTTTGCATGGAAGTGGAGAACAAAAGATTTATTCTCTACTTCCCACCAGCAGGTGATGTCCAGCACCTTCCTGGGAACCAGGGTTTCAGTACGTTTAGCAGTTGTTCCAGAGGACAAAAGTTGTAATAATGAGTGCCTCCCTCCCAATTTCTTTTAGCTTTTATTGTTGAGCAGACAACATAAGGTGTGGAATATCCCTTTGATCAGTTTGGGACAGCTGTCCTATGTCCCTTCCCAAGGTCTTGCACATCCCCAGCCTACTCGGTTGGAGAGACAGCATCGATGCTGTGGGATCACGACTCAGCAGTAGTCAAAACACTGGTGTGTTATCAATGTCTTTTTAGCTACAAGTACAAAGCACATCACTATGAGGGCTACTGTGTGAAAAATTAACTCCATCTCAGCTAGATCCAATGCAAAGAGGAATCCCACTTCATGTGGGAGAGAGCAAAGGCAGAATTAATGCTTAGGAGACTATAGAAACCTAAAGAGGAATTTGCATGAAGGTATTACTTTTGTATAGATCTTATATTGTTCACATTATAGTGCAATTATACTTTTTTTTTTTTTTTTTTTTAGAATACCATTGCAACTCCTTTATTGTATTAATTGCCATTAAACACTGAAGAAACTTCAGCCTCAGGTGAAAAACTGTTAATACGAAAGTTCACAGACTCAAACCTTGGAACTTTCTTATGCTATTGTGGCAGATACTGCTAAGCACTAATATTAATTTCAGGTTCTAGACATTTTATTTCTGCCCAGGAACATCAGAAGAGTCTCATATCTCTCAAAGTAGTGTTAAACAAAATTTTTATACAGAGAAAATACTTATGACCTTGAAGGCTGTCCTGAATATGCAAGCTGACAAGGTCCATGATTAAAATTAAGTATGGCAGTCTAGTAGACCTATTCTGATTTTTAATGCAGTTCTTTAAATCTCTTCTTATTCATGCTAAATAAAGAGGGTTCTAGTGTCAAACACTCTGGCTGGTACAGACTGCATATTTTTGTATATAAATATTTTTGCCTTATATTCTGAATGTGAGATTGCAAACTTGAGTTGATAGCAATTACTGCAATGTTTTACCCTTTATACATTGCTATCTCCAGTATTTTTACTGAGGCTCTGAGGTTGACAGCTTGAGGCAAGGTGAAAACTGACATGCATGTTTTGTTTCTACCATTCAGGGGATCATATGCAAATGGTAAACTGTCTGCAACCAGGTCTGTAACTCACCACTGAAGCTGGTGTGAAAGTAGCGAATGACGAGGAAAACAGGTACCGGGCAAGAAACTCACCTAGTAGTGAAGATCTCCATAGAAACAAATTTGTCAGGGTTTCTGAAGAAGATCCACCCCCCCAAACAACAACAAAGACTAAAATGTGTTTAGAGAATATCTTGCTGATGGTGGCAGCTTGCTGGAATGTGGAATGATACATGTGCAGCAAGAAGTGTATGAGAAGTAAACTGTTGTGGGGATGGGAGGTCATCACAATATTTGCTCTGTCATCTCTTTTATAAAAGTCACACAGAAGGTATCAAACTTCTTTAAAACAAACAAATATTAAGAAAACTTTTTCTTTTAGAGAAATATGGGAATTGGGGTGAGGGGATGGTTCACATTTGAAACATTTTCCTTTCTTTCAGTTTAGTCACAATTCACCGTGTTGACACAATTCATTAGATTGTCTGTTCCAACCACAGCTACAACATTTATGAAAAATAAGCTACTTCAAAAAAAAACATTGTCCAACTATATTCAGATTTTAATTAAAAACATAAGGCAGATAATCCCTGTGCAGAGGAACTCCTTTCCTTTCAGCAATGCAATCAGCCCACAGCCTAACGTTATAGCAGCTTCTGTTTCTCAGTGTAAAATTTCTGTAGGACTCCATTAGATACCAACCTTGCCAAGGGTTTTATTTTTCCAGAGGAAAATGGAGCAAGTCAAATGATAGAAAAGAACAGTCTTAGCTTTCACAAAACAGAAGTGTCCATTTTGATATGGGGTGCAGGTGCCCAGGGTCTGCAGGGCACCTCTGTGAGGAGTGACCAGGGCTGTCCTCTGCCAGACACAGCTGGTTCGAGCTGCTCCAACGCACCCACCTCAGGGCACAGCTGAGCCCTGCAGCCACCGTGGCGGTGCCTTGGGGACAGTCTGTGTGAGGTAGGGAAAAATGTTGTCTGGCAGTGAGGGGAAAATGTGAGAAACAGCCCTGTGAGCCCTGAGGGGAGCCAGGGAAAGGAGGTACTCCAGGCACCTGAGTGAAGATCCCCTGCAGCCACTGGAGAGACCACAATGGAGCACATGGATGTGCCCTGAGGGACTCCAGCCCATGGGAAGGACCTACACTAGAGCAGGGGAAGAGTATAAGAAAGAAGGAGTAGCAGAGAGGAACCCTAATGTGCTGACCACGTTCCCCATGCCCTTGGGGGTCTTGGAGAGGAGCAGGCAGAAGAGCCAGGAATGAACAAGTGAAGTTGAGCCTGGGAAGAAGAAGTGTGCAGATCTTTGTTTCTCACCAGCCAACTCTACTTTTAATTTGCAATAAATTAAATTTCCCTAGGTCAAGTCTGTTTTGCCTGTAATGGTAATTATTCAGTCATCTTCCTGTCTTTATTTCAACCCACAAGCTTTTTAATCTTATCTTCTCCCTGTGTCCTGTTTGAGGAAGGGGAGTGAGAGAGCAGCTGGGTGGGAACCAGCCACCCAGTGTTAACCAACCACAGGGGCTGGCTGTTCTCTCAATTTGGGTGGTGGTTTCTCTGAGTATTCCCAGCATAGAAAAAATAAATTACATTTATAAATAGATTACATAACAGTATGACATTATGATTGTCACTTTTGGCCTCATAAAATACAGAGGCTTTTGGCCAAGTCATATAACCCGTACTGCCCAATAATATTTGCAACTGAAGAGTAGGCAAATGCTGGCAGTTTAGGACCCTGGTAGGAAGAAATCAGCATAAGCAAACATGTTAGCCCTGTAATGTCTGAGGTGTAATCTTTTTGATCTTTTGTAATCTTTCTGATTAACTGAAAACTAGAAAGACATGTCTTCATGAGAAAAATATCATTGTGTTATGGTCAATAAAAACCATTTCCAAAAAAATCCTCATGTAAAATTTGAAGGTAAACAGTGAAAAATTTTAGAAAATAGTTTATGTTTTCAAATGCTAACCTACTTGCATTTAAATTCTCACAAAAATATGGCTTTGGGGCAAATATTCAAAAATTAATAACTTCATATCTATGTGGAAGTGAAATAAGCATTTCATATTTGGACTCAAATAGAGATAAAGTGAAAACATTTTTGGTTAAACCACTTCTTTCACTTTTTTTTGCTACTAGGTGTTCAAGAAGGAATTGAAATAACTGATTGGAAAACAATTTTATTGCATTTAGGACAAAGCTGCTTTTGTTCTGATTAATTCTGCAGGGAAGTTATGCTTCAAAACTTATTGGTAAAGGAAATTAATTCCCAGGTTTGACCTGCCTTTATAAAAATGCAACTCTTGTTTCCTTCTCCCTCCACTGCCCTTCTCACTCACAAAGCCTGGACCCATGTCTCTTTTCTGTTTTTCAGTATCTATTTAAAGAGATGCTACTTCTGTCTTACTGTTCTTTAGAAGTTGTCTGATAAACCAAAGAGAATAAATGGAGTAAGCTGAGTGATTAGAAAGTGACTCTTCTTGAAGCTACTGCTTTAATGATGAATGTCACTCCATAAAATTGCTGCAATCATACAGAACACTCTTGAAAAGGTAGTATGAAATGTTCTTCATGTTAGCAACTGGAGAGGAAGAAAACTACAAAACCCCAAAGTCATCCAAAACCTACAAAGTTTAAAAAATACTGTGCAAAGAACTCAAAAGGTGAAGTTCAACAGTTTCATATTGACTTAATTTGATTGCCACTTTGACCTAGAACATGAGTATAGTATCTCTAAGGACATAGATATTATTGCCTTTGCTTGCATTGGATGCTTTGAAAAATCATGACAAAGGTCATAGCGGTAGTGGTCTAGATATAAGTAGCTTTCTGGGGAAGAAAAAAAACAAACAAGCAAACAAACAAACAAACAGCTATGTATTTGTTTAAAAAACAGTAGGAAAAAAATCTCACATTTTTGTGAGACTTTAAAATATTGAAAGAAACCCACTCAAATAAAAGCCTTAAATGCTTTTGCTCCTATCATGTCATGAACAAGGAGACAGGAAAGGCTTGTCTATTGCTTTTTGAGACACAATTTACTAAATCAGGTTATTTTAAAATGTCTTGTCTCTTACGTTATGCTTTTCTCTCTACAAAATACAAGGTGTATCTGTGGGACGAGGGAGTTCTTGCTAGGTTCCCAAGGATCATCCAACAGGTCTGCTGGTTTTAAAGGTGTTTTTGCTACATGCCAGAGTTTATATCTGATTGCAGCTACCTTGGAGCTGTGGAAGTTTTTTGAGGAAAGAACTGACAAGGTGATTACATTTTGTATTTCTACAAGTTATTGGCCCTCAGTCTATTTTTTCCTGTCTTTTTTTCCACAGTACAAGTGATATATGAAATCATGAAGGTTTTTTCTGTGTGTTTCTGGCAGGGGAAATAGGGAGGGGTAAAAGAATATTAAAATATGCCCAAATAAGTTAAAAAAAGAACATAGAAAATTTTGATTGTCTAGACATTATGTCTGTAACCTTTCTTTACAGTACATTTAACTACTCCTTCTAATATCTAGATATGCTAATAAACACAGATAGGGTTTGTATTCCCCTTCTCACAAGGTGACTGTGGGAAAAATCTGACTAGATTAAGACTTCCTAGGCTTGCAAAGTGATACCTGAGAGAGTAGGTATTAAAAATTGTGAACTCATAGGATGAATGAGGAACAAACACTTTTTCTTCCCATGCAAGAAATGAGAAAAAAGAAGCTAGCAACAGACATTGAGTTACTTTGCTATCTGTGTTGCAAAGATGAGCAGCTCAGAGACAGGGTGTAGACTGAAAAAAAGCTGGGTGGTCAAATTTGTAGAAGTCAAACAGGTCAACTAAACAGGAGTTGAGAAACATCTCTGATGTTTCTCTAAGCTTGCCCAGTTCTCCTTAAACCCTTGAGGCACCTGCTGTTAGTCTCTGTCTCTGTCCTAAAGACAAAGAGCCTTTATCTGACTCAGTTTGTCTGTTCATGCATCTGTAGCAAGAAACTACTCCATGGTCCTGTAGTTTTGTCATTATTCCTAGGGGATGTTTATCCCTGCTTTTCTAGCTGCACAAAAACTTCGGTTTTACCTTTTATGTCTTTAAGCCTATTTTACGTATGTACTTAGGCCTCTTGTATAGCAGACCAAGGCTTTGAGATGTGACACTAAAGCATCATGAAAGTTAAAAATACATAGAATATTAGAACAATAGCATGTCTGGAGGTTTTTGTTTGTTTGAAGATTTCAAGATTTTTTACTGGTCATTGGAAATATTCAGAAAGACTAATGTAGTCCTCAACAGCAGCTGGGTACCTCTCAGGTTTTGGATTTGATTAGTATATCTGTACTCTTATGAAAACTAATGGTATAAATATCTGATGAAAAATGTCTACCTACAGTAGGTGATGTGAATTGCCCTGTAGAGAGCTCTGTACAGAGCCCCTACCAGTGTCTTGAAAGTATTAATAATCTGTTTTTTCTAAATGGGAGCTCAGGGTTGGGAGCTTCCTTTCCCCATGTTTGTGAGGGATCTTACAACTACCTATAAGACTGTTGCAGGGTGCAGGCTGGTGCTATATATGTTTCCTTGTCTTTAGATTGATGCTGAAAATCAGATACAGAGCATGCCATTGGACTGTCCTGTTAGACTGTCCTGATTACCACAAAGGCAACAAGACTGTTGGAGCACAGACTGCATGAGGCCCATGCTCTTAGAGATCACAGCTGCTGCAGAAAAAGCAATAACATCAGTAAGAGCAATGGGGTATTGCTCTTGAAAGACCATGATCATTATCCAGTGCAGACAAGTAGTCAGCAGGATGCCAATGATAAAAGGGCTCACAGTAGTGTTATGATAAAGACTTGTGGATGTCGTAGGGGTGGTCATACAAGTGCTAGCTGTGCTGATAAGACTGTGGCTATTGTTCACAGGATACATAACAAAACACACACAAACAAGGCCATTAATTAGTACAGCTAAGGAAGATTTTCGGGGGGTGCAACATTAAGCAAATGGGTTTAGCATTCAAAGATCATGACTGGTTTTGAGGTGTAGCAGTTAGGATGGTGGTGATAAAAGGGCTTATATATTATATAAATTATACAGATTATGTATCATTGTGTTGGTTTGAAAATGATTTAATTTTCCTTCATGCAGTTATAAACATCTCCTATTTGTAGTTAGCACAGTCATTATTTAGACTTTGAGAACAAGAGATAACACCCTGGGACACAGTTAATGTTTTTTAATTGCTCTGGTCTGAGAGCCAAGGATGTTTCTGAGCTCTTTGCCCACAGGTGTGAGGCACTGGGAAAGGGGGCACAGATGGGGCAGAGCTTGATTGACATCCAGACTGATCAATAAGAATATTCCATGCCATTAGTGTCATGTTTCATATTTAAGGTAATTCAGATTTTTTGGCAATGTTAGTTCTTTTTTTTTGCTTCTGTGGAGCCAGGATGGAGACCTCTTGGTGGAAGTTCTGTTCAGGAGTTTCTTAATTTGGCCTTTTGCCATCCTGCTTTTCTTGCAGAGGCCTCTGGGATGTTCTGCCCTTTTTCTCTCTTCTCTCCGTGGATCGGCTGTTTGGGACTAGGGTGCTGCTGCCTGGGACTGGCTGCTCAATGCATATGTAGTTCGTGAGGAATTGCATTGAGTATATTTTATTTTATGTTTTATTTCCATTTTATATATATTAGTAGTAGTAGCAGTATATTAGTGCTATTTTGTTATTATATTAAACTGTGTTTATCTCAATCTAAATTTCTACTTTCTCCTTTGATTCTCTTTCCTGTTTGGGGATGGGAGGTGGGGGGGAAGTGAGTGAGCAGCTATCATGGTTATATTGCTAGCTCAGTTTAAACCATGACAATCATATAAACTACAAATTATATAAATTATATATTAATATATAAAATTATGTATCTCTGTATAGATGAAGAAAATATGTATTTATTCATATTTGTATACTTCTTTATGTATATTTGTGTGTTCGTATCTATTATATAAATGTATGTATTTTTATATCTGAGCACTTCCTGATACAAAGGAAGGGGCAGCCAGCCACAGGGCTGCCTGAGAACACATGGGTATGACAGTATCAAGAAATGGCTGTCAGCCAAAGGAACATAGAGCAGTATGATGTTTAACAAAATGGCAGCTCCCTGCCATAAAATGGTGGAGCTCTTTCATAAAATGGCAGCCGAAACAAAATGGTGGCCCCTGTGTATGTTGGGAGGGGGTGAGAGTTTTGCCAGAAGCCAAGGAGCAGGGCACCTGTCAGTTCTTTCCTGGTAGATCAGTGGTAGCTGTACAACTGGTGCTTCCTGGTAAGGGTGTGAAAGAGGTGGCAGTTCACCTGGAAGAGCTGCTACAGCTAAATCTTGCTGAGGGACGGAACTCAGATGGATGAAGTTATGACAAATACCATCAAAAGCTGTAATCTGAATACCCTTGGGTGATCTGGCTTCTGTTAAAATACTTGGGTTTTATATTAATTGATATGTCACATCATTTTGTAACTGCGTGCTTTGCAATTATTGGAGGGTGGTGGGCTAATGTTGCCATGACAGATATACTCTGTATCTTGTTTGAATCTTAAAGCTAATAGTTCAATAGTCTTAATACATTACAGAGGGAATATCAACAAAGGTTTTTGCCAGCTAAGGCATGTTTTATGAACACATATGTCATTATGTAGATGAGGAGAATTCACTTCTAGTGATCAGTAGAAGGACATTTACCACCTTGAACTTTGATTTTAACCATGCAGGCAAGCATTGCTTAGCAGTTTCAGTAACTGCTGCCCTGAAGCAGGAATAATGTGAGAAAGATAAAAAGAACAAAAGAACTTACATATTTCCTTCAGTAAGAATGTCTTGGCTCTTACCTTTTTCACCATAAAGAGAACAAAACAGGAATACTTCCATGTTCTTTGGAAATAAGAAATACATGAGGATGTGAGAAGAGGTAAAGAACATACAAAAAGATAACAATTTAAAAGACTGCAGAACAGCAAAGGAGTAAGCCAAAAATGCCCTTCTATAAACAGTATTTCAGTATGTCCAGACACTGATCTATCTATCTATCTATCTATCTATCTATCTATCTATCTATCTATCTATCTATCTATCTATTGTATGTGTGTTTGATTAAAATTATATTTTCTTCCTTTGTAAAATGTAAATGCATTCACCACCTGTTTGTCTGTCTTGCAGATACTTAGTGGGTTTGCCTGCTGCAGTAGATTTAGATTCTTGAGGATTAGGACCAAGACTTTGTCAAGACAAGATTTACTTCTGAATTTGATTGTACCACAGAAATGTATAGCTTTCTAATAGTATCCTGGTGCTATGTTTTGTACAGGAAAAGAGGGGCTGAGGTATTATTTCAGTTTAACTCTGCTGGAGTTTTTGCATCTGATATGTAAAAAGTAATCTGGGTTGTAGGTTGGGTCTACTGTTACTAAGGTTTACAACATGGAGAAAGACTGGGGTGTGTGTGTTTGAATAAGGATGACAAGTTTAAGTACTTGAAATAAAATGTTGTTATTCAAGGTGCAGTAAGGTAGTCTTTACCTCCATTTATTTTAACATTAAAGCCATTGAGTATGGTATTGAATCTCTAATATGCATAGCAGCAATGTTCTACCTCCATCATTGTATCATGCAAAATACAGATGATAGGATATTAAGAGCACTTTAAAGCTTGTTACATGTACTGTTCCAAACATCTTAGGGGACTTAGGAAAGCCAAGTGGTGAACAAGGGCTCTCATGAGAAATCTGTTGTCCTGTCACAATACCTGGCTTGCAAATCCATATGTCTGCATGTCAAGACCTTTATGGAAGTGAAAGAAGAGAGCTCAAGATTGAGTCTCTTGCATTTCACTAGGTCATTTACACAAAGATACTTATCTATAACATGCAAATTTTCTGTCAGGATGTTACTTCCAAGGGTCTTAAATATTCTCTCTTACTACTAGGAATTCATTAAAAAGTTGAAATTTTTTTGAATGAATTACCATTTCCAGTTTGGCAGCTGATTTCCTGGGATTATTGATTTTTATGAGCAACTTCTACACTAAGGTTCTTACACAGCTTGTGTGGGCTTTGTTGCTGTTGTTTTGTTTGTTTTGTTTTGTTTTGCTTGGATTTTTTAGTTTTAGTTTTGTTATTGTTTTGGTTTTTTGTGTGGGTTTTTTTTTTTGGTTGTTTTTTTTTTGTTTGTTTCATTTTGGTTTTGTTTGTTTGTGGTTTGTTTGTTTGTTTTTGGTAGTGATGTTAATGCTTAGCTTTGTACTTTGTCTCCTGAAGACTTGGTTAGTATCTGAGGTGCTATTAACAGCCAGACAACCCTGAGGTTTTTTCTTCTGTTTAACAAAGTGTTTACAATCTATTGTCAGGAAAAAAAAAAAAATAATAAAAAGATGGTTTCATAGAAGCCCAAGAAAACTCTGGCAATGTACTGACCATTAGATAAGGTCAAATAGGAGGTCAAATAGGTACTAAGGGGAAACTTTAATATTACATTTTAACTTCTGTCAGAAAACATCCTTACAAACAAAAAAAATGCAGGAAAACTAAAGGGACATGGAGCTAGTCTAGAAGAAGTGAAATCTTAGAAAAACTCTTAGTGCCCTGTGGAAGAGTGTGCAGTCCTCATGTGTATTCACACCAAAACCCAACTTTCTGTTAATAATTTATTATTGATGAGACTCTGTCTTCCCTCTGTGCAGCTATTCCTCCTCTTAGTACATAGTATTATGCTCCTACAGTCCTTCATAAACTTTGTAGGGGAATATGAGTTTTCAGATATAGCCTTGTGATCAGCACTTCCCATCAGTAGCCTAAACAGCTTCATGCAGCTTGTGAGGGTCTTTTGGATTACCTTCTGAGGCAATTAGTTCTCTGTACATATACTATTAGGAGGAATCTTTGTGCTTAAAATGGGGCTTTGGTAGTTATCTCCACAGGCTGAAACCAAAATGCTACCAATAACTGAGATGTTAATAATGTGATTAATATTATGAGGCTGCCAATGTCCTTTATGGAATTTTGCTGGTAATCATGACTTAAAACACAGCAAGAAAACTCAAAGAGAGAGAGAGAAAGATATGCAATCTTAAAAAGCATAATTGAAAGTTCCAATATATTATGATAGCTATCTTTTTTTTTTATTTTAAGCCAATACTTTAACAATTATCAGGATGTTTTGCATTGTTAAGGAAAAATAGGATTAGAACAATCTATCTTCTTCCACAGGTATAGAAAAATATCTGCAATGTAGAAAAATAAGTTCAGTTTCTAATGGCATCAAAGGAAACAATGCTGAATTTAGATAGCAGTGTTCTTGTGCTCCAGAACAGCTTAAACATGTTTTCACTGTGAATGTCATGAAATTATACTGACATGTTGTGAAAGCATACTAATGTAAAGCAAGACAAATAGTGGTAAGTGTAGCTGATGATAAAATACATACAAAAATCCTGCATTTTATCCTAATAGACATATTTCTTTGTAAAGCAGGTGCATTCTGTGCTCATGCAAACAGTGGTCTGTGACTGACTAAACCCCTAAGGGTGGAAGGTGACTCACTGAATAAACCCCTATGATGAAAGAAGGCTCAGAGGAGATAGGCAAAGACATTGTACCCATGAAGCTCAGAGAATAATGTAGGGTATGACTGATCACAGCTGATGCAAAGAAGCTGACTTTATCTTACTACAAAGGGATCAGAGGGTGGCCTTTGTAAAAGAAAAATGGTTATCAATAGTTGAGTTGATCTGCTGTTGGTGTACATGTTTCTCCCTGAGTTCAGTAAAGCAGTATGAATATCTTCCTGAGTTAGCCCGACGAGCATGGGATGGGAGCAAATATGTGACTCAGCCCAACAAACTAGACAACTAGCAAAATAAGTCTGAAGACTGCAACAGGCTTGAGCTGGTTTCAATAGCCATATTCTTCCTGGAGACTGGAGACATCCAGTGTCATGACAGTGAGCATATTATTGGGAATCACATTGGTATTGTGTACTGGAATTGCTATATTTTACTATGAGTAACTTTACAGTTTTATTGTGTTTTCACTCTTTTTTTACCTTTCTACTGAATCAGAAGTCCCATTTAACATCAAATATCTTCAAATAAATACATTTGATATTAAATATTACACCCTCCATGCATGGAATATCTCAAATAACTTTGTCAGAGATAATTGAACTTTGACATAGTGTGATGAAGGAATGAAAATACAAGATTTTCTCTCACTTTTTCTACCAAGTTAAAAACACTTGCATTAATTGCGATCAAATATTTGAATACATCTTGGTCCAAGCACACAACATGAGAGTGTAGTGCTGCTCAGCCTTAGCCCCCTTTCCTGATAGGAATACCTCAGAAACAACCATATTGGCAAGCAGTTGGTTTGTCTAGTTTACATAACATTTCTCAGGTATGTGTGTTTGCATGTTGGCTCTTTGATTTTTCTGAAAGATGAAGTAAGGGTGAGGGACCTGTGAGAGAGAGGAAAATGCATCCAGTACAAAATAGCAAGAGTAATACATATTTTTTACTTGTTTTAAAAAATTATCTTTTAAAATGTCTTTGGCTCGTCTTATATTTAGTTATTTCTTGAAGCAAGACAACTGCTTGAGCTTTTAGTAATAAAAGAATAATAATTTATGGCTGTCGTTTTTTATTGAAGCAAACCCATATGTTTCCTGTAGTAATGTTGTAAGAGGGACAAACGACAAAGTACTATTTTACAAGGCCTGTCTCATGTTCTTACCTGCAGTATGGTTTATGTGAATTAAGTTACATCTTTGCCTTTGAGTTATTGATATGCCTAACATTTTGAAATTTATTACATGATTTGCATTCAAGTTTTACAACTCAAGATCACTTTAAAAATGAAGAATTGTAGTCTATACTTGAAAGTTGTAGGGTTTTTTCCTGCATGTATACTTATAAACAATATTTTGCACAACAATGTTGAGCAAAATGCTTTTGGAGCTTCCTATTGCTACAGGGTCCACTGTAAGAATATTCCCACCTGAAGATACTGAATTTGTCTAGTAGTCTTATTTCAATAGCACTTTTATGAGCAATCGCACACAAACATATGCATTTTCAATGTCTATCAAAAGGAAAATATCTGTGTGTGCATTTATATATCTCATATACATATTTTTCATCCATGTGAATATGTATTCCTGAAAATTCATATAGAGCTCCATCTTATGATTTCTAGATTTCTGCGGTCTCACCTAAAAGAAAAGAAATATGATATAGCTAAGAGAAATTATTTGATTAGTACTAGAAAATTTACTACGAATGCCTTGTAAAATATTTCATGTTAGCTCTATGAGATTTTCCTTGTTGAAGGAGTAATGGGAGGTGGTCATACAGGGATGATGGGAAGAAATTGTACAGTTTTATCTGTTACATGTTGTTCCTATATAACAAGTGGAATTATGCTCCATTTAGAAGAGCTGTGGTTTTAAGTGTTTTTAGTCTGAATGAAGTTCCTTTATATAGGTCTTCCTATAAAAAGAGCTGGACTTGCTATTTTATTGCATAGTTGTTCATTTTGAAGTTTATATAGTTTTCACAGAATAGGCAATAGTAGTAAAAACAAGCAAATAACACTCCCTGCCATTTCTTGTTAGAAAATTAAGCAGCTGTAATTCTGAACATGAAGTGGGAATAATGTGACTGTTTTGCAGATGTTTCATGATCCTAATCACATTAACTGTGTCAGTTCTTTTTCCCTAGTATGAGCTGATGGTAATGGATGGCTTTATAAAATTTTCAGGGACAGGTATGAAAAGGTGATTTTGGGCAGGAAAAATATTTTCTGTCATCCTAGTAATGTCAAAAGCAAGACATGAGTAGCAGAGAAGTTGAGGATAATGTGTAACTATTTTACTGGTCCATAGAATCTTGGTTTCTGTGGCATTTGAAGGATGCTAGAAACTACAGGGGTTTAACGACCTTATGGAACTTTCCATGGCCATTAAATCAGAGAAATCACATGGGGAGGGAATGACTTCAGTGCTGATGATGGAAATTTTTATAGGCACCTTGCTGTTTCCCATGATGGGGAAATATGGTATAAACTAATGACAGGCAAAAGGTCAAACGCTTCAGAGTGCATAGTCACCCAACTGATAAGATATTGATCTGAAGATTACCAAAGCTTTTTTGGAATGTTTTTGGGTTTACAAAATTGTTTCACTATCATAAACACTACCGTTCTTTTTGGCCCCCCCCCTTTTTTTTTTTTTTTGGAGGGAGGTTGTTATTTGAAGATATGCCCATTATTTACCTATCAAAAGTATAGTATTTAGTGCTGTTGGAGGATTTTCAATTTAAATTTCATCATGAGTTCAGAAATACAAAATTTAGTAGAAATAACAAATTATTTTTTCACCATGATTATGTTTTTGTGGAATTTTTCTTAGCATTCTGCTCATGCACTCCAGGATAATAGAAGTTTTAATACCTGCAAACTATGTTCACTGTTTTTAGAATATCTGAAATCACTGAAGTTTAAACAGAGAGTTTGTTTCCTTTGAATTTCATACTTACCCTGCATGAGGTGAATTATCTGATGTAAAATCGAGACAAGCTGACAGTATTTCACCAAAATCAATTTCTAGCTTGAATAATTGAATAGGTTATAGTATATCCTTGCTTAATGGCCTGATCTTCGGAACTATTTTGTCCATGCATAAATCCACTGTAATAAATAAAGCCCATGCAGTCAATGTATGAAATCTTGGATTCACTGAGGAAAAAAAATTGCTTAACTTTGATAAGATCTGAATTTCATCCAGAAGGATAATTTGCAAGACCTTAGTGTACTTACACTTAATGAACTTATGGCATAGAAACATTGGATTTGCTGTAGTTCTTCTATACAAAGGTAAGCTTATTGTTTCCTTGCCGAAAAATATATTTTAAAACTCTTCCTATAAGGTGGTGTGTTTTTTGCATATATGCATTATTTATACTTAAGTTATAGAACATAAAGAAAGTGGAGTATTTGTGGCCACAATTATTACAAATAATATTTGTAAATGATACCCATCTTTTAAGTTGAGAGATACCTACAGTGAGAAATCAGGATTACTGGAGAAATGTTTAGCAGTCTAGCATTAATACCTTGGAAGAGTTACCATTCAAGAGTGGATAAAATCACAAAAGTAGACATGTAAGCAAGCTAAAAACTATGCTTCTTTTGTTTGTTTCTTTGGGGAACAGCCCCCAGCAGTAGCATATGCTTCATTTGTCTTAAAAATAAATCCTGTTTTCATTAAGCAACTGTGTATGTTCCAGAAGGTCATGGTGATGGGGAAGATGAAGGAAGCTGAAAGTGGATAAATGTGAAACTCCAGAGGAAAGAAAATTACCGTTTCAAATAATTAATGCTATTGAAAAACAACACCTAGAACCTCTTCTCTAGTGACAATAATGGAATAATAGGCATTAATTTTAGAAACTCTAACAGGATTTTAAAACTCTAATACACATCAACCCCCAAAATATCCAACACGCTGAAGCTATTAAGTTGTGTTTCCCAGAGAAAATTACACTTTGGATCTCATGGAGATGTGATTATTATGAGGTTTTCTACTTTTGGCTGTGAAGGTTTGCTTGTCTTTGTCATCAGGTAGATACTACCAATTGTTTTATTTATACTATTCAGGAAAATTCTGTTACATTTAAAGGAGGGAACTTACCTGGTTTAAGATCAGATCTTTAAGAAATTCAGACCACTACTTTCGTGTATGAAAAGAGTCTTAGAATGCTTATTTTACAAGAAAGAACTATCCCATGCACCACTACATGCTGGAGGCCAACTGACTGAAAAGCAGTTTTGCAGACAAGGAGATGGAATTCCAGGTTGAAAATGAGCCAGAACTGTGTGCCCTTGCTGCAAAGAAGGCAAATGCTATCTTGGGCTGCATTAGGAGGAGTGTTGCCAGCAGGTGAAGGGAGGTGACTCTTCCCCTCTACTCAACACTGGTAAGACCACACCTGGAGTGCTGTGTCCAGTTCTGGGATCCCCAGTACAAGGCAGACATGGACATACTGAAAATAAGCCAGTGACAGGCCACTGAGATGATTAAGGGACTGGAGCGCATCTCACTTATGAAGGAGAGCTGGGAGGTTGTGGAGTCTGCATCCTTAGATGTATTCAGAAGCCATCTGGACATGGTCTTGGGCAACTCTAGGCACTAGGTGACCCTGTTGAGCAGGGTTCTGAGGCCAGAGGACTCCAGACATCTTTGCCAACCTCAACCATTCTATGCCTATCCAATGTCTTACTAGAAAGAAAATGGACATAGCTGTAGGTTTTATGCTGAACTGTCTAACAACCTTTAAAAGGTGGGTAATGGAGTGGTGTGTAATAATGGACATGTAGCCTTATTTAAGTTAATTTATTTCTGCTGTACTTTTGGTGTTAGTACCATGGTAGCATTTAGAAAAGAGAATAGTAAAAGCAGAGAAATTTTGAAAAAAAAAAAAAAAAAAGCATTTAAATACTCAAATATGGAAAAATATTTTTTTTTTATTACATCATATGAGACAAGGTAGACATCTATTGAGTTTTACTCATCATTCATGGAAATTAAAGTGACCCCTGAAGATAAAATGAAATATTTAAACTTTAGGAAAACTATATTCAAACTCTAGTTGTGAAGTAAGTGATGAATTCTGACAGAACCGAAGACATTAGGATCATTCCACAGATTCTCAAAGGAGTAGCAGCTTGCTTCCGTATGCAGCGTTTGTATGCTGAAGTGTTTCTGTATGTTATTTTATTGGTCACTTTTAATTCCCTGCCTCTTCCCTCTTCACAGAACTTGGTTCACCCAAGTAAAGGGTCAGGATATTAGACTAGCACAGAGCAAAACTGAGCTGGCAGATATTGCCATGTTATCTAGAAATTGCCTATTTGAGTGCTATTTCTGTATGACTCTTCTTAGCACGTTTAAAATACTCTATTCCTAAGATGATATTTATAAGAGTATGAGAAATGTATCCTTTAGCATTTAAAAAGACAGTCACTTAAATAGGCCTCCAACTTATTCTGCAATTAAAAAAAAAATCTATATATTTAATAAACAGTGTCAAAGACCTGCCTGTTTGACTTGCAGTTAATGATTTATGGCATCACTCCAGAAGGAATATATATGTAAAATTTGTTCTGTTAGCAATTTAAAATTGAAATTGCCAGAAAATTGATTTTGTATACCTGGAATGTGTTCATTTTAATCCTTTCTTTGCTTTCTTTTCAGTAAGTACTTATTTCATTTAACACTGCCATTTGATTTGCTCAGATAAGCTCATCTTTGGTTTTTGTTACCAGTTGAGCAGAAATAGCCATTGTCTTTGGTAGGAACAGATATTCTAGATAAGACTGCAGCATTGAATGAATTGATAACAGTTCAGTACACTGATAAAATAAAATCAAAATAGAATACCTGTTTTTAATAAATGCATTTATGCAGTTTCACAGGTTCTCTTGGCTACTCTATTTCATAGTGTGCTTTCATACTTGCTGTTAGGCAGTTGGACTTGAAAGTATGTAGAGAATGATTTACATGCTTTCTGCTTAAAGCAAATTTAACCTGAGGGACTTCTCTGCATTCATTTACATTCAACCTATATTATATGGCATTGTGCATGCTAATTTTAACTGTGGATATGTGAGAGAAGTGACTTGCCTATATATAAAAATTTGCAGCCTCTCGCTGTCAATATATTTATGTCATATGGGCCAACATCTCTCCTTGGATACCCTTGCAGAGGTATCAGTGTGTGCACGCGAAGGAATAATTGGGTCCTGCCTATCAGTTCTGGTGTCAATTTTTACTATGAGCGGTACAGGGTTGTTATGGCAGGATCCCCAATTTACTTTCTAACTCATGCATGATTAGCAGTGGTAGACTGCATGTCAAGTGTGCTGAAAGTGCAGACATTATTTGTATTGATCATGTTTTAGACAGAAAGAATCTAATTTGATTTTCAGATCCCAGTTTGACTTTTCAAGGCTGATGGCTGAGACAGGAGGAAGAGGGAATGTTTGGTTTGTTAGCTTAGAAAATAAACTTAAAAGGGGAAGGGACAAACATCACACTTCTTTATAGGATTTTTTTTTTTTTTAATAACATGGTAATAAGACTCTGTTTTCAAATGAATTTGCAGATGGGTTTAACTTTGCCTATAAAATGCCTGATCTGAATCTCATTGTGTAATAAAACCTAATAATCCTTTGGGTCTGGTTCTGTCCTTAGTAATTGTGAAACTCTGTATGGGCTCTTGGATGGCTTTGCTTTTTTCTATGAGCTGCTTAGTTTTATGAATTACAACAGCAGCATATTACAGCAGGTCCTACTGTGCTAAATACCATACAGACACAAAGCAAGGGACAATGTCCTTCCCAAGACCTTACAATTTAAATAGATTAAAAGATCAATAGGAGAACACAGATAAGTTTCTTGCTCAAGGTTACCCATCAGACCAATAGCAGAAGCAGAATTAAACTGATCCCTGTGTCCCAATCTAGCACCCTGTTGATTGCACCATGGTGCCTCTGGAAGTTAATTTGAAGTAATATTTTCAACTTATGCATACAAATTGCTTTAAAACCTAATTGTGATAGTCTAAAAGGCAGCTTGGCGAGAATAAAACTCCCTTGACAAGAGAAATGCAGGGCACATAGTCACACCTATGGCAAGGCTTACTTTTTTATCATCATTCATCATCCTCTGACAAGAGAATGGTTTGGGTACAATAGACAGCCTTTACAGTCAACCCTTCATAGCAGAAGAGGAGGAAAGAAGCTCTTTCTATTCTCCAGGTGCCTGTTTAGTTATGAAATTGTAGTCCGGGAAGTTTTCTTGCTGCTTCAGTAACACAGTTTCACTGGGTCACCAGGAAAAGCCCAATTCCAAATAGTGCTGTGGTCCTATACTTATGGGGAGCTGTGCAAGTCTTCTCAGGAGGAAAGACCAAATCACCAAGACAGGGGAAGTCCTATTAAGAAGTTATCTTGTAGAATGTATTTCAGAAATGTTGAATCTGATTGGTCATGATTGTTCGGATGACCTCTTGGTCAGGAACATTTCAAATTAAATTTAGGCCTTATTTAAGTAAGTCTCAGCATAGGCAATATTCTAATCTCATACAGCACTGAACATATGTTATTCTAAGATTTGAGTAATATTTGAGTAATAAACAAAGCAGATCTGAAACCCTACATTTTATCTTTGTGGAACCTTTTTTTGTTTAACTCTGTGGAACCGTTACAAGAACACATAGTAAACAAGAAAACATTGCATGAATCGTGCAGAGTGTGGTTTGCTACTGGTTGACTGTGCATTGTAAGGTGTATTCAGATTTCCTCTGCTTCTATAAGCCATACAAATTATTTTAATCTATGAAAAATCAATACAAAAAATTATAATGACTTATTTCAAGCATTCTTATTAAGAATATGCTGTCTTTCTACCTTTCTGTCTCAATGGGAGTTTGAAGATTAGATTTGGATTTTGAAAATTTTAGCCATTGTCTGTGAGTGATAGTTTCATTTTTTTGTTTGTTTGTTTGTTGTTGTTGTTTTTTTTGAAAAAAAACAACACGAACACCTCAGTAATTTTGTATATGTGTTTGCACTGCATGCGGTATATATTTTTTTGCAATTATTCTAGTTAATTGTTTCATCACCTTTCCCTGAGGGTAAGGATTGTGTACCACAACCTTGCAACAAACTGTGAGGAAAACAAGAATTACTTTTATCTTGTCTGAGCACAGAATGAGACAAGACACGAGACACATGTTGCATTCGCTTTAGCTATGTTGTTACTGCAAAACTGATTTTGAAAGACACAGTGAGTGGAAGAGAGGGTGATGAAGTAAGACAGCAAAACCAAAGGAAATACCCTAAAAGAAAAACACGTTCTTTGAAAAGATTCAGTATTGTATGCCCAATACTGTATAAATAGTTTGAATGGAATATGCAAGGTATTTAATGATGAAAATTTTTATCATATCTGAGGTGTTTTATAGAGAGGCTTTCCATTACCGTTTTTTTCCCTGAGAAAATACTGATAATTTATGCTTTGAAGAGCTATAACTGGAAAATCAAATAGAAGGAACACGTTTAACCATTTGAACAACAGAAATAAACATTGATCAAATCAAGACAAATAGACATTTTAAAATTATTAAATACTTTGTGCAACATTCAGACCAAGAACTATTCTCATAAGTTATTCAATATATTTTTGGTTAAGAAATGGCTCACTGTATTCTAGCCACTCTCAGTGGTTAGGAGCCTTCCTCTGTAAAATGGTGTACACATTTGCCAAAATGTAGATCTGGATTAGAAATTCTGATATTCTAATAATGTGTGGTCTACAAAGAGTGGTGTAATTGAATTGCTTCCACAATTACGAATGTATCTTAAATCAAGTTCGTAAGAAAACTTGCATTAATAATTCATTTAACTTCATAAGCTAATATTTAATGGGCATCAAAGGGCTGATCTTTATGCTACAGCAGTTTTATGAGACCTGTTAAAAACAGAGTCTTGACATTTGCGTGATGCCATTGTGCTGTATGGCATACTATGCAAAGACATGTTATTTATGAGAAAGGGCTGCAATTGCAAATTCTCCCTAGTTACATTGTCTGTTTAACTGTATACCTTGCAGTTGCCCTGTTTGTTAAAAATTACCCTCTCTGTTGCCTTAGTCTGACTTTTAGGAGCAGGGAAGCAACAAAAAGTTCAATAATGTCTTAAACCTTATCATACGGAAGACAACTTTACTGAAACTTGTAGTGGGCATTATGTTAAATCTGACAAGGGCATGATCTCTTGTATTGTTGTTTTTATTGTTACCTACTTTTTATGCACTTTTTTTTTTTTTTTTTTTTCCCTGTTGGCCTTTCCTGCAATGGATAGAATTTGGTTAAATGATGGGAGTTGGACACATCCTGGTTTCCTTGGTTTCTTAACCTGAAAGCATTGCACACTTTTTCTTTTTTTTTTTAACATAACTGTGGATAGTCTTTGTGCTCTCTAGCATCTCAAAAGCATAAAAAAAAAATTCAGCTTGGCACCTGAGGTTTTTCTGAATTTAAATGCAGCTGTCTCTTTTCTCTCACTGTTTCAATATTGGTTTTCCCTGTTTCTCTGACCATGTACTTATTTCTTCTGGCTGTTTCAAATCCATTTCTTCTATTATTTAGTATCAGCATATATTACAATTCAGTGATCCTTATCTATAAAAATTTGCCTAAAAAAAATTACATTAACAAAATACATATATTTTCATTTCCCTATTATTCTTTCCGAGTTCTTTTTTGGTTTGGTTTGGTTTGTTTTTTCTCCTTTGGTTCTTCTGGATTCCCATATATTCTTCAAGCAATATATTGTAAAAATAGTTTTTCATAAAATAAACATTCTAGAATGCTTTACAGCTTATAAATGCTGAAGTGCACTATGTGAAAGATGATACTTCTTCTCCAGGAATTTTGATTGGAATACTCATGGTTTTCTACTTCAGAAACCTTGAACCATTGCAGGCAATTATTTTCTGCATTAAAATCATCTTCAAACTAGCTTCTTCTCTTTATAAGTATCAGACCATTTTGTAGAAGAGTTGAAGGTCTCTTGGCAAGTTTTCAGTCCAACCTTGCTAGTTTGCTTTGAACTATACCTCTGGTGAGGGATAAAGGAGGGAGGAGCACTAGATGTAAAACTGTAGAAACCAGTGACGTGGAAATGGTAGCCAGTCTCTTGCCATATTTGGGTGATTCATCAGTGTGTTTAAGGTTAAACCTAAGTCTGTGGTTCTGCTTTTGTTTTACTTGCACCTTTCAGACATAATTTTAAACAAGCAACTGCTATTGTACCCAGTGTGGAAGGAATAGTTATGGATGATTACTGTGTTGTTTTTATCCTCATTAAGGTGTCAGTCATAATTTGTTCACTGGCTGCTAACAGGAAATGTCCTGCTAGAGGAGGTTAATGAAGCTTTTATGTTAATGGACATGATTAATGGGAGACAAATTTTAGAAACGCTAATATGATATCATGCCCAGAATTAGTTTCCATGGCCTCATATTGCCCTGTAACATTATAGTTCTAAGATGCAGTGGGAGGAAAGGGGTGTTTAGATCCAGCAATGAATGCCAGTATGAAACTATCAGAGGTAAAATACAGTCCCACTACCTGCTGAGTGAAAGACCAGAAAAATAAGACATCCTTTTTCCTGTATTTATTCTCTGTAGAGTTCTCTGAAAGTCTGTAATCTGTGATTCACAGGGGGCTTGTGAACAACCAAAACATACAACTCTACAATTATATGGAGAAAAAAATCTAGAAGAAAAGTTCTGTGTCTTTATTCTTATAGGTATATTCTTATAGGTAGGTTAAAAACTTCTGGAAATAACCCCCATACTAAAAGCCAAACACATTTGAAATATTTTTTTCCCAGTTGATATTAGACCAGCCTGAAAACATCTGCTTAAATTGATACGCAGTTAATCTCATTTGCTTATCTTTGTTTGAAAAAGTGTTCATATTCATGATTGCAACATGAATATTGACCTTTACTGAAAATTTGATTGAACGTGTTTATTTATATTGTGAAATTATAGTTACAATGTCTTTATATAACTTTTAAATGTGTTTTAGTACAGAGCTTTGTGTTTGTGGCAATCTTTTGTTTCAAATTCAAAAATCTGATCCTGAAGTTGGGAAGTAATACTTGTGCACATCTGCAGAAAGATACAGGTTAGTAAACAACTCTTTTGGAGAAAGTAAGACACTTTGTTAGAATATCTTGAACAAAATAAGCATGTTTCAAAGATTTTAGTAAGTTAAATTAAATTCGAAGTCTTTGAAGAGATGGGATACAAACTGCAGCAAAAATATCTTAATGCAATAATATGGGGAAATTGCCGTATGGAAAATTATGAAGTTATATGTCAAAATACCCTGGAATAGATTTAGCACTTAGTTTATAAATGCTTGTGAAACCTCATTATATTTTTCCTTATTGTCTTGGCTTTCCCATAATTTTTAAGAGGCATCTTAGGTACAGATTTTTTAGGTGTAAAGTTACTTCTTGTTTATTTTCCTCAGCAAAAGCAGTGAGGATATTTTTTCCACTTGTATTGACCACTGTGGTGATAGCTGTGTTACTGAAATGCACTAATAGGCCCACAGTGTTAACAGTTTTTTGGGGTTTTTTGTTTGTTTGTTTGTTTGTTTGTTTTCATAATAGATGGGAAAAAAAAAAAAAAAAAAAAAAAAAGACGAAAAATACCCTGAACACTCAGGAAGTTTATTAACAGTATTTTTGGTTTCTTCTCTCAGAGAGCAGACCAGAGTAGTAAAGAGCTGCTGCCTTTTTTATGAGTGTGTAAGGCAATTCCACCAGTCAGGAAAGACTAGTATGGTAAGTTTCAAAGAGTGAGACTGTCCAATTAGTTTAGCTGTATATATCTTTCTCATGGCATGTGGTGTTGCATACATTTCTATGGAACTTGGTCTCCATTTTAAAAGAGGATATTATCACTATCTGAACAGATCAATTGGTCTTAAACATAATCACCTAATGATATTAGTGATACAATTCAGGCAGTGGATATTCAAGGCATGATGGATGAAAGACGATGATGCATGTTTTGGAAGTGAAAGGTTGCCTGTTGTTGAAAAACAGATATTATTCCATTTTTGAATGTTGATGAATCTATCAGGTTTTCACAAGATTTTACGTGCTCCTCTTTCCCTGCCCTGAGAAAACAAAATACTACAAAATGTAGGGAAAGGTTTCTAAGTGCCAAAAAACCCCACACCCATATTAATCAGATATTGCAACACATAAATCCTTCAAGAAGGCAAAATTAGAGTTTGGATTTGTGAAATTGCTGCCATGTGTAAAGCTACTCATATCAGAAAGTAACTGAAGAATTTGATGTGCTTGTTTATTAAACAAAACTATTGCAATACTTCTCCATGTTTGTAAGTGCTCTGAAATGTCTCCTTGAACTGTGGAAAAGAGGAAATCTACTGATTGATTAGAAAGAACAAAAAATGATAACGCTGTTTGAACATAGCACATAGTCTTTTATTTGCACATAAAATAGTTTTATCTGTTCTAATCCAGTTTGGTTTTCCAAAATGAAGCCTGCCTCTACAGAGATACATCCTGTTTTGCCAGAAGAGGGCAGTGTTTCTTTACAATTGTGAATGGAAACTATGCATGTTATTATAAAGATCAGTCCCTAGAGAGTATTTTGAGCCAATGAATTTAAATGTAATAAATGCCCTCTGAATATGCTACTTAGTAAAAATAACAGGCAATGAAAAAGTAGACATTACGGTTAATTAATTGTTATGAGCACTGAATTGTACTGACCCAAGGAACAACATGCAACCTTTAACATACTACATAGAAGATTGATTTTTGTATAATGCTCAAAGATTATGAAACAGCATCTTAGGTTGAAAATGGTAAAATAGTGAAAATTAAGCCTAATACTTTGTGGAATGTATTAAGCATATTAGTATCAATGAAACAGCTTTGCAGGAGTTCAATATATGAATGAGCACTCACCTGAAGTCTCACACTTCAGGATTTGTCCATGCTGCTGTAGTGTCACCCTTTATAGAGCAGGCAAACTAAAAGAAAAAAATACAATCACAGTTCATCAAATAATAAGGAAATTAAGTACACCTTTTATTTTAAATGCTCTAAGTCACAGCTGACTACAAGTGAAGTATTTGTCCTTGTTTCATCTGGGATAGATTTAATTTTCTTCCTAGTAGCTGGTATAGTGCTGCATTTTGGATTTAGAATAAGAATAATGTTGATTGTACACTGATATTTTAGCTGTTGCAAAGCAGTCAAGGACTTTTCATCTTCTAACACCATGTCAGGTGCACAAGAAGTTTGGAGGGAACACAAGCAGGACTGCTGACCCAAACTGACCAAAAGGATATCCCACACCATATGACTCATGCTCAGTATAAAAGCTGGAGGAAGAAGAATGAATGGGGAGATGTTTGGAGTGATGGTGTTTGTCTTCCCAAGTAACCATGACACACGATGGAGCCCTACTTTCCTGGAGATGGCCGAACACCTGTCTGCCCAGGAGAAGTGATGAATGAATGCCTTGTTTTGCTTTGCTTGTGTGTGTGGCTTTTGCTTTACTTATTAAACTGTCTTTATCTCAACCCACAAGTTTTCTGACTTTTACTTTTCAGAATCTCTCCCCATCCCACCAATATGGGAATGTGCAAGGAGCTCTGTAGTGCTTAGTTACTGGCTGGGGTTAAACCATTACAGAACTTGTTTTATTGGCTTTTTAAGATAGACATGTTTGCTAAGTCTGAGCCTATATGATTGACATATTTCTAAATCCAGAATGTTTTTCTCTATTTCTACCTGAAATAATATAAGATGGGGACAGGTTTCTCCCTTTCCTCCTCATTCCTACCAAAAGCCTGCCCTAAAGTTCTTCCTTCCCTGTATTAATACTTTGTCCCTGTTCTCTGAGCATTTTAATTCAACAGGGGATAGATGAACCTGACAGCTCCTCTTTAGGGAGTACCGAGTTACTCCACATCCAAGATGAGGTTTCTTCCTATGGACATAGGGAACAAAGTTTCTCTGGTGTTTAATGTAAGTTATTGGGTAAACAAATATTGAAATTTGATCAGGGTAAATAGTGGAAGTGATGTATTCTCTTATTTCCACGAATACTCATAATATTGCTGCCAGCCTCATTAGTCTCTTGTCTGAAGTAAATCTTATTCAAAGGAGAGTCCTAGAGTCCTAGGAAGAAAATGGCTGTTCGGAGACAAAAAACAAGTTTAATTAAATAACTAATTAATGAAGAACAAAGAAAATTAATTAATCATAGAAAAAGTGTATTTAGAAGATTGTTTGTTTGTTTGTTTGTTTTTCTTGCTTCCATTTTATAAGTCTATTTCTTTTCCTTCTCTGCCTATTTCTCCAAATAATTTTGATTAAATTTGGTGCTTGGGCATAGTGGTTCCTCAGTCCCAACACATGTTCATGGAGAAGCAGTAGTACAGGAAGTGATGGCCAAGAGTCTGTCAGCCTGCTCCAACTGCAGGAAAAAATCATGCCATAGTCTTCAACTTTTCCTTCCTTACCTGTTCACAGACATACCAGGTATAACTCACTTGAAACCGGAGACAGTCCATTAAGCCTGTTCGTGTGAGCTACCAGAAAAGTCCTCACATTTAGTAGGACATGAATTTTATGTAGCAATAATGTGAATGCATTGGGAAGCAATGAGCTGAAGTGAGAAACCCTACATCTTATTGGCAATTGCTTGAACAAGCCTTTTGTAAAGCTTGGCATGGTTGTCAGGGTTGTGGCAGCAGCCTGCCAAAAGCAGTAATGAGAGAGATTGGCCTTGATGTTCTTTAAATGGTTGAATATCTTCAGTTTTAGATGTTCAAAGGTGTGAAATGACTCTTTGTAGTAAGACTACACAGAAAAATCTTTTTCATTAAACCTATGTATCCTAAAATAAATTTTCTGAGAGACCTAGATTGCTCCAAGTTTTTTGATTGATACTTATCCTGCAAATGTCAACACTCTTAGTTACTGTAGTGCTCATGAAAGAAGTCAGGAAATAAGATAATGCTTTCAGATAGAGGGAAACTTTAAAAAATATAATTAATCATTTTTTGAATAAAATTCTAAAGCACTGACATTTGATATGTCCCAATGTTAAGGATATATGAGATCAAGTACAAGATGAGATATGTTGTTCTTGCGGGTGATCAGTTCTGAATACTTCTGGAAATAAAAATAAAGTGTTCTTTTTCTTAGTCATAAGGTCTTTGGTGATGGTAATTTACTTCTTTGATTTTACTTACTTTATGCTTGCTGGTTTTTTATAGTTTCTGTTCATATTACTTGGTTTATTTGCACTTGGTTTCTTTTCTTTTTTATACACAGTGCCAACTAAAATGGAAAAGTACTGTTTTAGCAGTCTTCTGCATTTGTTCTTTTGAAATGAAGCTAGAAAATTATTACTGATTTTTTTTCTGCATAAATTCCTTAAGAAAACTTCTTGGTTTTTTTTAGGACTGATACACAAGCTGGTCTTAACTTTGCTTCTGTATATAAGCCTAACTTGAAGAATTTCAGAATTTTTGTGTTTGCAAGTAAAACTGTAAAATAATCAGTCCATAGTGTCAAAAAGAGTGAAATAAGCCTAAAATTTTGAAGGTGACTGAATAGTGAGGAATTAAAAACATGTTATAACCTAATTAACACATTTGACATTTGTCCTTGCACAAGATAAATTCAGATTTTAAACACTGGTTGAATGCCAAAACATTAAGGATACATCTACCAAGTTTAAGAGTAGAATTAAAAGATTAAGAATTCTACCTTTTCTATTCACCTCTTATGCACAAAATGATCATTAAATGAACATAGAAGAAACTGCGCTGGAGAGACTTGAAGTAAAGACTGAGGCAAAAAATACATTATTGATACGAATATGTATATAGAACTAGATAAACCCTGTCATTAATAGACAGCAACTGGAAAAATATGTTCCTTTTGTGTTCTATTGTGATGTTGTGCAGTTGCCGTATGGCCACCTGATACTCACAATCCTGAAAACCTTTATGTCTGAAAACCATGATGAAGGGCAAACAAAAATGCATTTCCAAATATTTCTGCTTGAGGTGAGACGAGAGATAAATCTGATGTGTTTCACTTGATTGCATTACTCAAAAAAATCACACTTCTCATGAAAAATCACACTTCTCATGAAAAAACACACTTCTCATGTAAAAATCACAAAGCAATTTGAAAATATTTAATGATGTAACCAGCAGACACTCCTTGTAAAGTAGAAAATGCTGCTTAATTACAGACAATAAAGGTAAATTGTTAACCAAAACACAACAGAAATGTTAACACTTCTTTACTGTGGGTGAAACATTAAAAATCTTCCCAGTACTCAGATAAGTATTTGTAGGTGTGTGGGTTTTTTTGTTTTTGTTTTTGTTTTTGTTTTTTTTCTTTTTTTTTGGCCTATGACATAAGGTATGCTTATATATCACAGCATTGACTTCAGGTTTCTCAAGTACATGAGAAAAGTCTTGAATTCCCTGTAGTTTTAACAGCAAATTAAAAGTACGTCACCTCAATCCTACAAGTCACTGAAGTTGGGTATTTTAATGAGCCATAGGTTGCCCTCAGTTGCCAATTTTTATTGCACTCCTCACACACCTCTTTGAAAGCAATCTCGGGCAGGATGTTATGTCCATGAAAACATAATTAGCCTGATTGAGAATAAGATTTCAGAGAGATTTGTGTGTCATGATTTCAAGAGAAAGAGGTCATATCTTTCCAGGAATGGGTTGGAGGGATGGTGGTTTATTTTTTTCACAGAGAAGATATGTCTATTATAGATTAATACATTAGTCTGTTCTTCTTGAACCATTTACAAAATACCATATTTTTATTCTCAAATTCTTGACTTCTTGCAAATTAAGAAATTCAAAATTAATTAAAATAATTACAAAGCTATGCCTTTTCTTTTGACTACATTTTGTGAAGATTTTTAGACAAGTTTGAAAGTTTGGATGTTGTGCACTTTTGACCACTTTAACTTCTTTTTTATCTGTCTTCTAATTTCACTATTTTAGAGCAACTTGCTGAAAAAGAAAGGATGTGTAAAAATTAATGTTTCTTCCTTGTCCTATAGTTAAGTTGGAAATGTTACATGGTCCTCAAGTCCTTGTTGTAACTGAAGCCCAAAAGTGCTGTAGTGATACTAAACTATCTTAACAAAAAAATACAAGATGGAAGGTCAGACATTTACTTCTTTCTTTAAAAGTTTATATCATTTCAATTAAATTAATTGTATTTTTTAAAATTCAGATACACTTGTATCCATGCTCTTTTTGCTTTCCATAATTTAAAGGAAATAACTAGCACAGTGACAAGTAGAACTTGAAATAAATTATTTAATTTGGCTCAGGTATGAATTTTTAAAATATTAATAAAATAGCTACTTGGATGACTAAAGATTTCCTAATGTTCTTAGAATTCTGGAGTTGATTTTAATATGGGGGACATTTTAAACAAGTTTTTCATTCTCTTGTCAAGATTTCTATAGTTGTTTTTGTGGGGCTTTTTTTTTGCTTTTTTTGTTTGTTTGTTCATCTGTTTCTTTTTCTCCATAGTTTCTGCTGACAGCCTCATCCAGACATTAAATGTGAAGCAGACACATGCAACTGAAGTTGTAGTAGACAGAAAGCAATTTGTAGAAATTTAGATGACAGAGATCAGTGTGAATACGCCATTTGCAAAACATTTCTTTCCTCCTTGACCTTTGTCCAGGAATATTAGGGATTCTGTTTGACATACCAAAGGCTAGGTCTGCAATAAAATGACAGATACAGAATGAGAATGATAGGGGGGGGGGAAACAAACAAACAAACAAACAAACAAACTTAAAAGGTGGTGTCTTTTACTACTTTAAAATAGCTTTTTGTGATTCTTGCTAATTATTTCCAAACTAAGTATTGTTTTGTCATTGTTATTGTATACAATTAATTGTTATGTAGGTGAAGTTGACTGTGAAAAATAAGGAAGTCTGCAGGAAAAGGTGGTCCCAAGTGTATATATATTCAACATTAATTTGAAAAGGATGGATACAATCATAATGACTTTAGCTCATGCATCCATTTAATGGAATAAATTCAATGTTCAGGTGACCTGCTGTGAGTTCCAAAATGAAATCTGGATCCACATAAGTCAGTTCTAATTTGTTACAAACTGGGTCTACGCCTTATAAAAATCATTGCAGAACTACTGTTCTTCCACTTCTAAAAAATGTGCATAACTTATGAAGGATTCATTAATTAAAACTTTCAAACAGACTTCAAGGTGTAGACTTCTATACACATCATCTTGAAGAGTATGTAGCTGAAGAAACTGAAATGCAAAAGACTGGAATATATGACTGATGTTGTTGGCTGTAGATTCTATTATCCTTTGCTTGATGACAAATAAAATAATCTTCTATGCTATCAGTATTGTATGTCAAACTGCAAACAACATGAAACATCCATATTTTAACTGCAGCTGTTTATATCTGGATTTATTTATCTACAATATTTCAAGGTATTTGACAATTAAAATGGAAAGAATATAATCACACGGTATCACAGTATGTTTGGGATTGGAAGGGACATCAGAAGATTATCTAGTCCAATCCCCCTGCCAGAGCAGGAACGCCTAGATGAGGTCACACAGGAACATGTCCAGGCGGGATTTGAATGTCTCCAGGGAAGGAGACTCCACAATCCCCCTGGGCAGCCTGTTCCAGTGCTCCATCACCCTCACTGAGAAGAAGTTTCTTCTCAAATTTAAGTGGAACCTCTTGTGTTCCAGCTTGATCCCATTACCCCTTGTCCTATCATTGTTTGCCACTGAGGAGAGCCTGGCTCCATTCTCATGGCACTCACCTTTTATATATTTATAGGTCCCCCCTTAGCCTTATATTAATAAGGTCCCCCCTTAGTCTCCTCTTCTCCAGACTAAAGAGACATAGCTCCCTCAGCCTTTCTTCATAAGGGAGATGCTCTATTCCCTTAATCATCTTTGTTGCCCTACGCCGGACTCTCTCCAGCAGTTCCCTGTCCTTCTTGAACTGAGGGGCCCAGAACTGGACACAATACTCCAGATTGCTAAGGAAATGGCAACATCCTTCCTTCTCCTTTTGACTCTAGGGTATTAAACCCTGAAGCCTGCTGCCATGAACCTGCTGCTTGAAGTAAAATCTCAATTGGGACATTTCTAAAGTCAACTGTGACCATCCTAGACTGTTTCCTCTCTGCTGTATTGTATTTCCAGAACATATCTGGTAAGTTGAAGTCCCCCACAAAAACAAGGGCTAGTGATTGTGAGACTTCTCCCAGCTGCTTATAGAATGTTTTGTCTGCCTCTTTGTCCTGGTTGGGTGGTCTGTAAGTCTTGCACCATGATACCTACCTTGGCTTTTCTCTTGATCATTACTCATAAATGCTCAACCCTATCATCACCATAGTCAATCAAAACACTTCCTAACATACAGGGCTACCCTGCTGCCTCTCTTTCCTTGCCTGTCTTGCCTGTCCCTTCTGAAGAGCTGATATCCATCCAATGCAGCACTCCACCAGTCATCCCACCACATTTCCATTATTGCAGCTATACCATAGTTTTCCAGACACATAATGGCTTCCAAGTCTTCCTGTTTGTTGCCCATGTTGCATGCATTGGTGTATATGTGTGGAGAGTTTTTGGAAGAAAGAGGACATGGGCTGTGTGCTGTGAACAAGCCAGAGCTTGATGTGGCTGAGGTGTAGGCCAGGACCTGCACAGAGGGTTGTCTGGAGACATCAAAGACAGAACGGAAGTCGCTTAAGTAAACAGAAGCTGGTCTATCCTCAACCCAGGCTGCAGGAGGGGCGCTGTCGTCACTGCATGTGAACAGCTCATGGACAGTGCCCTGCAGCTAATCACCATGGGGATTGATGCATGACTGCAGAGAGTAACCAATCGTAGCCTGTGCTTGTCGTGTGACCACTAAGGAAAGAGTATGTATGTGTTGTTGATACGTACATAGGGGGACATTGATATTCAATGTGTTGTTAAAATATTCATTAAAGGGCATTGATGTTAAACGCATATTGAGCCCGACTCTCTGTCCTCGCCGGTCCACCCTTCACACTCAAAGAGACTTACCGTGCAAATTCTTCATTCTCCACACATATGCACTTCAGTTGGACTGTTGATCCTGCCACATTTTTTTTGGGAGAGAAATCCTAATTCCTATGTGACTGTTCTCTGGTGTTTCTGTAGTTTCTAATGCATTGCCAACACTGACGGCTTTGCTGCCCATTGGTGCCCAAATAACATTCAGATTTTTCAGATATGCTTAAAATGCTTTTTTTCTTCTTGTACACTGTATTGTTTTTACATTTAGTTCATTTTTCCATTAGCTTTCATTTGGTGACTATGCATGAAAGAGTTTTTATATTTCAAGGACAAAATATTAAATTATATTCCAAGACACTTTAGAGAAATTATTTACTAAAATAATTTGTTTGTTTGTTTGTTTGTTTTTGTAATAAGCAGAATAACAACCTGAGCAACTTAGAGATTTATTTAAAGTTGGTCCTTGTTTCATCAAATTTTATATTTTTAAAAATTATTTTAAAATTCATTGTTGTAACTCCTAAGATCTTCCATTTTGCAAATCTTGTTTATAACGAAGCCTCAGAACTGCTCAGTGTCCTCAAGAGCCATTGTTGCATGACCAGTAATGAAATCCATAGTACTCTCTTGCTCACAATAGGCATTTCTGACACCTTACTGATATTTAAATACTGTTTATTATTTCAAATGCTGATAGTTCTGCTATGAAAGAGGGGAAATACCTGCTTGACAGAACTATTCTAAGTGAAATATCAGTGTTTAAACCATTTTTTTAAACCAGCTTAAACCATTTTTTCCACCTTATTGTGGTGATTTTCCTGTCCTTAATCATTTCACTTTTCTTTTCAAAATAAAATAAAATAAAATAATAAGATAAATTTTGTTTGTAACCTCTCCTAACTTTAATTATTACCTTTCTGATCTGTTTGGTGCACATTCACTGTGTCTATATGTACCTTTCCTTCTTTGGCACTCTGTCTAATGCTGATAGCTATTTTTCTTGTAAGAATAACAGTGAATTTCAAATAAGATTCTGATTTAGTGTTAGAGAAAATTTGAAAAATGATTTTTGTTTGTTAAACTGTGAAATAAATACTTTGCTCTTGAAATGCAGGGGAATTTTAATGAACAACCTGTATAAGCATTCTCTAATCTAAAGAATCATAGTGGGTTTTTTTGCAAAGGACCTTCTGGTCTTAACATTTTATTTTAAGCATGAAAAAGGTAATATTTTCATGTAATAATATAAGCATCCGTCATGCTTTCCATGAAGACAAATGCTATTGGAACATAAGCATATAAAACACGTTATCAGAGAGAAAGAAATTACAAAAAAATTCCACAGGGTATGAAAATGCATAAAATATGTCCATCAAAAATAATATCTACCTCTTCTGAGTGCCTGAGATTCTGTTTACTAAGACCTACAATGGTAACCTTTTTTGTTCAGTAGCAGTAAAAAAACCTTTGACAGTATACTGTAGTGATTGTCTTTCTGTCTCTCATGTATCTTTTCTTCACAATAATGTTGTTTCTTTTTCTGAAAAAGTAAAAGAACAACCCTGTATTCCATTGAATATATAGTGAAATAATGAAAGGAGAATGCATTGTGTATAGGTCTTACTCAAAGCTATTGAAGCTGATGGATACCATTCATTTGATTTCAGGATCTTCTGATGTAAGTATATATTTTATTAAGGGAAAATGCACAAAGGAGATTCAGCTTTAACAATCAGTAAATGGACTGAATTTGAATGGCAAAATATACTTGGAGTGAAGCTGTGTTTTGTTCTCTTTTGTTTTCCCCAGGAATGATCTGTAACCTGTGCTGGGGTTTAGAACTTGCACCATGTAATTACCCTTGCCATAGATAGGAATTCTATTAGATTAATTTAAGGGAGACCAGATTAATCTTAATTTGTAGGTCTTTTTTTTTTTTAGTTTTTGGTTGTTGGTGGTGTTTTTTGTTTTTTTTTTGTTTGTTTGTTTGGTTGGTTGGTTGTGGTTTTTTTTAATTATTAAGTCTTAAGGCTTCCTATTCTAGAAACTTATCATCTCCTCTGGCTAGTTCTTTACACTGATTACCACTCGGAACTGGGTCTTGGCCAAAACTGTTAATGGTATCAGTGTTACTATGTTACTAATTCAGAACAGGAGGGTCATCTGGCTGAGATGCTCAGGTTCCTTTGACTTTTTGTATCCACGATACAGTGCATTGTATCCTGCTATCTGAAACAAATTTAAAATTCCCAGAAAATACCCTTCAGTCATACCAACTGAACTAATTCAAGATACTTCCTTTCGGTTCCTGAGTTTCATATGTGAATGCACAATTATCTTCAATTGCATGAGGTAATTAAAATTATATATACAGTTTGTAGTGTTTAATTTGATGTTGGCCTATTCTTGTAATCTAAGTGTCATTGGTGATACTTTCAGATATTTATTATTTTGAATACATAGAAATATAGTGATTATTTGTACAGAAAACAGTTTATACTCTGGAAGCACATTCTCATGTTTCTTTCTGGGAAAAACAAACAAACAAACAAACAAACAAAAACTAGGATATTCTTTCTTCATAATTACAGTGGTCATCACCAACCTTTCAATGCAGGGAATCAATAGTTTAATATGAAGTGCAGAGATTACTGTTAATGATTTCCAGGAAAGCTGATAAGGAATTAATAGTTCTTAGCATAATTTTCTTTTTCATGGGAACTCTTCACAGGGAAGAATCAATTTCAGCTAGTTTCCTATCTCAAAAATGGTAAAAGAAGTTCCAAAACTATCATTACCCAAATGAATTTTTTTTCTTTAATGACTAAGAAAAGTAATCATATATGAGAATTAATTGGGAAAAAAAAATCTGAAGTGTTCTATGTGAAAATATCAGTGTTGATGTGTTTTTTTTGTTTGTTTGTTTGTTTGTTTGTTTTTTTTGTTTCTTTAATAACTGCTTCTGGGGGCTTGTGTTTTTTTGTTTGTTTGTTTCTTTTACTGAAAGACTAATGTATATTAAATAATTATGTATACCTGTAGACTGCAGGAAAACAGTGAAATGTGTTTTTCAGACTTATGTGATAAACAAATTTCTCAATATATGTGGTGTTTGTGCTTACTCAAACTGTAATGCTTGAGCATAATCTTTAGTGGATTTCTGCATAGGCACACACTTGCTGCCTATGGATATTATTATCCTTCAATGCATTTTGCACTGTTAAAGTGGAAGCTTCGCGCTGTACTCTTCTTCAGACTGGAACACTGACACTTGAAAAGATCAGAAATGCCTTTAAACATTCACTCAAAAATGTAGATAAGCATTAATATCTTGCAAAATTCATGAATTCTACAGAAAGTGAAATGGGAAACTCTTTCTTACTTTTTTTTTTTTTTTTTAGCATCAGTTGGATGATGGTGTAGAAACAGCATATTCAAGAAATAACTCATAATCAATTTTATTGGCATTCTGTACTTAAGGTCTGTATTTTCAGAAGATGAATCTGTAAATCACCTTTGTCTAAATCTGCAAGTATTTAGTATTAGGAATGTTAGGAGTAGGCAAACACAGTAATGAAGAGCCTCTGCCCAATATCATTGCAACATTGGGAAAAACAACAGCAACAACAACAACAAAACAAAACATTAAGTATTGGACATACTGTGAGCAATGCAATGGCAATAACTCTATTTGTTGTCTGATCTCCTATCTATGATGGGAGGCTTATCTGAGGGTTTAGCTAAGTTGAAAACAAAGGACGTGTGGGTATATAAGAAAGGAATGCAGGTATATAAGAACATGAACCACAAATTAAAGCTGAGAGGACATAGTCTTGTCTCCTCTGGCCAATGCAGAAACACAAGAGCTAGACTTGAGAGAGCCTCTAAGGCCACAGAATGACATGTACAGGAAAACCATTTGGTCTTTTTGAACATTACATTGTTAGCATCAGTTTTATTATTTTCATTTTTTTCCTGACACGGATATACAGTTTCTTGTTTGGTAGCTGGATCCTTGCAAGAATAGCTCAGCATACTGCATGCTGAGTGAAGGTGTTGTCAACATAGAAAGAAATGGCGAAAAAAGTAATTTGGCATAGAACAAAGAAAATACAAATAAAAATAATAATAATAAAAATAATAATAATTGGTAGATCACTAGGTTTACCGTTTCAGTTTCTGAAACCTGAATGTCTAAGTGTTGGGTCTTCTTTCCCCTCAGCTAAGACAGTAGTGGTTGTAACTGCATGTATTTATGAGTATACATGTGTGTATAAACTCATGTACATTTGTGTTCTATAAACTTTGAGCTACACTTGTCAAGGCATAAACAGTGATTGACATTATACTTCCAAGTATATACAAATTAATCTTAAACTGAGAAAGAAGATAAATGGCCCAAAACTTATGTAAATCAAACAGCCTTATTGACTGCAATGACATTATGCCAGCTTAAGTCATGATAGGATCAGTATTTAAGTTTCAAAAGTGCATCTGAAAAAAATAATTATTTTTTTAAATATTGGACAAAAACCTCTGTAATCAAGTTTGTTTCAATGGAAGATATTGTGCTTCTGGAAGAAAACTAGAATCAGATTGGTTTTATGGTAGTAACTAAAGCCTCTTTGATAAGTAATACAGACATCTCATCCTGGGCACATGTTTTACTTGTAGTGAAGTTGCTTGAACATCAACTTCTTACAAGCTACAAAGAAAGCTGCTGTGGCATTGGCCTTTGGGATTCAGGAACCCACGAGTCAGACAGAGACCTCTGGACCCTGCTTTCTTCTCTCTCCTCTACCCTTTACAGACAATGCCATGGCAAACAAAAAGAACATTTTCTGCAACATGCAAGTGAAGGAATAGTGCTGCAGGTAAAGCTTCACTGCTCAATCTTAAAGTGCATATCACATTCTTGAGGACACTCAAATGAGGAAATACAGAACCAGATGAGCAAGGTCAAAAAATGCTTGCTTTGAAAAATTTAAAAGCTGCAACTGATGAGATGTTTTGAATATATCATCCCATTTATGAAGAGAGAATTTGTCTAGTTGAGAAATTGTGTGAAACCTTTTTTTCTGTGGGATGGACAGTAACAGCAGAATTTTAACAGTGAACTTCCTAAGTGTTGTGTTTAAACAAATGTCAAAGAGAGAAAAAAATATTATTTTCTATCATTTGTCTATCAGTGAACCATCATTTTGATACTTTCTATTATGAACAGTCATTTAAATACAGGGGTCCTAAGTGTTCTTGGTCTGGCAGGGGGATTGGACTAGGTGATCTTTTGAGGTCCCTTCCAATCCCTAACATTCTGTGATTCTGTGATTAATTTTGAATATTTAAATGAGTTAGAGGGCATGCTGTGGCCACTCAGGTTATCAAAAGAATGGATGCAAGAAGTCAGGGCTAAACATTCCTACCCAACTCTACGTCATCTCTAGTTACATCAGTCCCATACTCTATAAATTTTCTTTTTTCACTTCTCAATATGTACCAAAATGAACTTAAATGAAACCTGTGAATCCTTTGAGTAACTGATAAATATATGTTTTAACTTCAGTTCTATCAGCAAAACAATTGGCTTAGCACATTTTTCCCCTTATTCCTCTTCTAACCCTGTTAAGGACTCCAATATTACTTAGAATTGAAATTTTTAAAAATGTTGTTGAGGAAAACATAGAAGAATGTGCTGGTTTTGGCTGGGATAGAGTTAAATTTCTTCATGGTAGCTAGTATGGGGTTATGTTTTGGATTTGTGCTGATAATATAGGGATGTTTTTTGTTGTTGCCAAGCAGTGCTCGCACAGAGTCAAGAGCTTTTTTGCTTCTCACACCACCCCATCAGTGAGCAGACTGGGGATGCACAAGAAGTTGGGAGGGGAGACAGCTGCAACAGCTAACCAAAGGGATATTCCATACCAGATGGCATCACACTCAGCAATAGACTGGGGAAAAAGAGAGAAGGAGTTATGTTCAGAATGATAGAATTTGTCTTTCCAATTAACTGTTATATGTGGTAGAGCCCCGCTTTCCTGGAGATGGCTGAACATCTGCCTGCCATTGGGAAGTGAATTCCTTGTTTTGCTTTGCTTGGGTGTGTCGCTTTTGCTTTACCTATTAAACTGTCTCTATCCACACTTCTTTGACTTTTCCAGTTCTCTCCCTCTCTCCCCTATCCCGTCAGGGGAGAGTCAGTGAGCAGATATAAGGTGCTTAGTTTCCTGATGGGTTTAAACCATGACTAATACATTGCATATGTACATTGTATATTGCATGGTGGTTGTTTTTGTTTTTGTTTTGTTTTGTTTTGTTTTAATTTGTGTGTGTGTTTTTAATTGAAATTATACAAAGGAATTAATATATTTCAAATATTTTATAAGTACACATTATGACATTATGTTTATTCTGTTCCAATATACATTGACTACATTCTAGCTGCTTTAAATGTAACATCTCATTATCCATTGATCTCTATCTCTATCTGGAATGTGTCCCTATAACCATGACACTGCCTTTTCCTAGTAATTACACTGTCACAAGCTGTTATCTTCCACTCTTTTTCAATAACTCTTTGCAGGAGGAGGCTCGTCAAAAGAGCAACAAGCAGGTGACTGATACAGAACACATTGCAATCATAGCTGAAAGTTAAGAGTGGCATTGGACAGTCCTAATAAAATCATTAATTAGGTTATGAGTGCAGTTCCCTACTAAGTAATAAAGTGTAAATTGAAAGTGAAATTGAAAACCTGAAAATTCATTTTAGTTTCTTAATGATTCCAAGAAGTGAATATGATTCCATAAGGTAGCTCTATAGTGGGTCATCATCCAGTGGCTGTAGGATACTCCCATACAGGTCTACACCACTGACGGGACATGGCTTGCTGAGGGCACAGAATTTGGCCCCAGGCTTAGTTCTGAAGGGCGTGCACTCCAACAAATGCAGATTCTGCCTCTTTCTCCTAGTGTTTATGCTCTCTTTGCCATTCTTGTTTGATTATACCCAGCTTTTCTTCTTTGTCAGCTCCTTGTCTCAGTACCTCCTAATCACACTTTCTGGTTACACCTCTGTTTAACTCTTCTTCTGTTTCATATTCTGTTTCTGCTCTTGATGACATCAGCTCAGTCACATCTGCTTGTTTCTCTTCCATACTTCAGTGTAATTGTACTCTCTGCTCGCCCCTTCTTACCCAAGTCTTTTTGTCAAGCCCACTGTAGTCCACTCAACACAGTCCAACCTCTTATCTCCATGTCTGACAGCTCTACCATCCCCTTCAATAGTCTCTGTCTCCTTATGCTGTTTTACTGTCTCCTGATTTCTAGTGTTTGGTCTTAGCTTCTGTTTTTTCAGCAGCCTCTGGTAATCTCATATAGATCCTTCATCTCAGTCTAATCTCTGCAATAGTCCTCTTCATCATCCTTCTCTGCAATAGTCCTCTTCGTCATCCTTCACAGATATCTGTGGTGCTAGCTTTTTGTCTCTGTATTTGAGTCGCTTCTTCCATGCAAGTCTGGTGGTTTATTTCTAGTGGTTGAGTTTAAACAACTGTAGTGGTTTAACCCAGGCTGGATGCCAGATGCCCACAAAATCTGCTGTATTATTCCTGCTCCTCAGCAGAGGAGATAAAATGTAATGAAAGGCTTATGGGTTGAGTTAAGGACAGGGAGATCACTCACCCATTACTGTCATGGGCAAAAGACACTTGACTTGAATAAAATTAATTTAGTTTATTACTAATCAAATCAGAGTAGTATAATCAGAAATCAAAACTAAATCTTGAAACACATTCCTCCCACCTCTGCCTTCTTCCTGGGCTTAACTTTACTCAGGAATTCTCTGTCTCCTCCCCTCTAGCAGTGCAGGGGGACAGGGAATGGGAGTTGAAGTCAGTTCATCACACATCTCTGCTGCTCCTTCCTTGTGATTGAGAGGACTTCTCATATTCTTCTCCTGCTCCAATGTGGGATCCCTCCCACAGCAGACAGTCCTCCATGAACTTCTCCAACGTGAGTTCTTCCCATGGGCTGAATGAAGTTCTTAATGAACTGTTCTAGCACGGATCTCTTCTGCAGAGTGGAGTCCTTCAGCTTCAACATGGGTCCCCCACAGGGCCACAAGTCCTACCAGCAAACCTGATCCAGTGTGGGCTTCCCATGGTGTCACAGCCTCCTTTAGGCACATTGACCTGCTCTGGCATGGGGTCTTTCATGGGCTGCAGGTGGATATCTGTTCCACTATGGACCTCCATGGGCTGCAGAGGGACAATCAGCCTCACTGTGGCCTGCACCATGGGCTGCACAGGAATGTCTGCTCTGGCACCTGGAGCACCTCCTGCCCCTTCTTCTTCATTGACCCTGATGTCTGCACACTTGTTTCCCTCACATATTTTTACTCATTTCACTTGACTGCTGCTTTTGCACAGAACTTTGTGAGAGTTTTTGGTTGGCTGGTTGGTTGTTTAAGGTTTTTTTTTGCCTTCGTAAGTATGTTATCCCAGGGGCACTACCACCATCACTGAGGGTCTTGGCCTTTGCCAGTGACAGACCCTTCTTGGAGACAGCTGGCACTGGCTCTATTGGACATGGGGGAGGCTTCTAGCAGCTTCTTATAGAAGCCACCCCTGTATCACCCTGCTGCCAAAACTTTGCCATGCAAATCCATTACAACTGAACACTAAATGTTGTTCCTCTCAGTTTCACCAGATGTATATCCAGTGCAGGCACTTCGTATGAATAATTATCGGTGAAGTTTTGCACTGTCTACATCTACAAATGTGAATTAGATTTTTATTTTATTTTATTTTATTTTAGAAATAATAAACATTTACAGTAAAATAATTTCAAACTCAGATCAATATTTATCATATGCAACTGTTAATATTTTAAGTTTGACACCATTATTAACAACTGTAACCAAGATATTCTAATAAATGTTAGTGGGAAATCTTGTTAAGATTCATGGGTAGTTGTCTATTTATATTACGTTCTGCTTAGCCTCTTGGCTTTAGTGTGATTACAGGACACTAACAAGACTAAAACAGAGACAAATTTAGGGCTTATGGGTGGGGAGTTCTGAGAACAATGGCCAATCAGAATATAACAAATGGCATAATCAGTGTTTATAATGATCATGTAATATAATACTTATATAAATTCATGTATTCTGGCTGATAATAGCCTTCAGGTACAGTACATGGATTTGCATTCTGAACAGTTCCAGAGAAATTGGCTTATTGGCTGAGACAATTCTATATGCATATAATGAAGAAGAATGCATTTTCTTGTAGACAAAATTGATTTATAATGCAGAAGAATTTTTAAAATATGGGTATCTAAAAATAGTACACTTGGCCTACAGCCAACATTCCTACTAATATATTTTGACTTAGTACAAATCCTGTTACTGAAGATTAGCTTCTGTCAGAATGAAGACTTGGAAGTCTTCTGAATGAAGACTTCCTGCTTATAAGGAACTTTGTAGAAACAAAACTTATAGAAGAGTGGGAGGTCTGGGAATAATTTGTGGATTCAAAACCAAAACAGCATGAATAGTTAATTTAAATTTTCTGTACATAATATGGAACAGAAGACTGGTTTTCGTTTTTGTTTTTGTTTTGTTTGGTTGTTTGTGTTTTGGGTTTTTTGTTTTTGTTTTTGTTTTAATTGTGTTCACCTGGTGTTAGTGCTCCTCTTTGAAGTTCAACTTTAGATCTCTGTTCTAGTTCACCTGAGATTTATCCGTGAGAGGCTATTAGAACCATGGAGGAAGTGGAGAGCAACACTATCCCAGAAAGGATCTGATGAGCAGAGAGTTCAAGGGAAAGAATGATATACCTGACTTTTCCCAAATCACAGACATTTTCAGGCAGACCTAGACCAGAAAATGGTAATTTCATCCAACAATCATGTTGTAACCTCCTGTTCAAAATCACTATAGCTTGGGCAAAGAACACAGGATTTATTCTTTCAGTTTTTATTTTCCTGTATTATCTATGTTTAAAAATATCTGCTCTTGTTCACTTGGACATTTTCTTACCCAGAAGAGAGATTTATTTTTCCTCTTACTAATTATTTTGTGTATTCTAAGAGAATTATGAAACTTTTAGCTGCGTGAGTTGGAATTATTTTAATATTCTCCAGAGTGCCTTGTAAAACACAATAATTTCAATGGATTTTTGGCTGTTTATTTACTAACTTTCAGTGAATCCTATAAGCTATGAGATGCTTCCAAAACTAGGAAAAGAGATAATTTAATTTAGGTTTAGCAATCATGTAATATGTAACACATTCTTGAATTAATTCAGTTAGAATGGTCTTCCCAGAACTCTTTGAAGAAATGCTGGAAGTAAGAACATAAAAACTTGTAACTTTCCATTATAAAAAAGGCTTTGGAAAGCATCAGTTAAGTGGTGAAGATAACCCTATGGTAACCAAAATTATTTAAAAAAATTATATGGAAAATAGAACAGCAATCTAGAAAAAAATGTTTTTTTTAAGAGTTTATTTTCTTATGTTTTCATCCTCTTTCATATCTCTATATTCTTACTAGAATTTGAGAAATAACATTAGAAAACAGAAAAATAGTAATAAGTAATAGATTTATTTTTTAATAAGCTTAAGTGGTGATACCATGGAAAGTACAATTTTTTAATCAAAATTTTATCTGACAGTGTAACGATTTCTGAACACATCTGCTTCAGAAAAATATTGTACAATCATTCAGCCAACACACATCCTAATGGACACCAGGGGTTTCTTTGCTTGTAATTCACATATGATCCCTGCTTTTATCTGCATCAAGATATAGAGTACAGATTAATGGAGTGTGCTCCTCTTATATCTTGTAAGTATTCTAATTTTAAAATTATAGTAAAATAGTGTATGTGGATAAAATAAATGCTTTTATTCTTGACCAATATGAAGTACAGGATCTTAAAAAATAAAACTTTAATTATTCTGTGAGTAACTTATTATTTTTTAAAAATGATGGTGTATTTGATTAAATTCCAACCTAAATAGTTTTGATTAGACTGATGAAAAATAATTATGATCATTTCCAATCACATTAGGAATATCAGTTCAGTAGTTTGCTTGCTATACATTTATGATCTGCCTGTATGTGGCAACAGAATTTTTTTGTAAGGTGACGTGGTACAACCATAAATTATATTGGGATAGTGATAAATTATGAGATAATTATGGAAAGTAAATAACTGAGTGACTAGACATAATGCTATTGATCTACAGAAACTCATTATACTTCTGCCAGTATCCCTGTAGTGAATATATCAATATATCCTCTCTCTTGTTGAATAGACTTGGCATTAAAAAATCCTGATTGTGACATTTGTAACACCAAATAAATAGGCCATAATAAAACAAAATAAGATTCATGCTCTTTGTGAGACAAAATTGAAATGGAAAAGTTACTATTATACAACTGTAACTGATTATCTTCTGCTTTCAGTTGATCTGTTGTCTGGATGCAACAAGCCTTAAGTGCTTTAATAGCTTTGATTCCCTGGTACACTAATTTTTACACTGGTACACTATTTTACTATAATTTTAAAATTAGAATACTTACAAGATATAAGAGGAGCACACTCCATTAATCTGTACTCTATATCTTGATGCAGATAAAAGCAGGGATCATATGTGAATTACAATATTTTTTATTGAGAATTTGTAGTAGTATTTTTTCTAATAAAAACAGGAATATTATTTTATGCTATAAATTATTACTAATTACATACCAGATAATTTAATTTTACTTACTTTAATTCTAAAAATAGAACGTAAAATATTTGAAGGGCTTGACAAATTCTTAACATATTCCAGAATAACAAGCTTATCCTTAAGTAGTCAAAACCCTGGCTTATCAAAACACTCAACTGAGATAAGGATATCTCTGATAAACCTGTATATGAATATGCACATCTCATTTTCCTGGTATTACCAAGTAATGCTGTTATAGTCATCCGTCTTCCTTATATTTCAAATTCTCATCAAATCTTCATAAAAAAAAAATTAAAACAAACCAAACCCATTTCCACAAAAATGAAAGTATAGATCAAATATAATAGGACACATATATGCCAAACAATTTTACTAAGTTTGGGGAAAATTATGAATGTCAGGATATATATAAGGGTATGTTTGCTTTTTTTCCTTGTTTAACTTGATAAAAAATACTTGAAATTTATTTCATCTGTTGATGAATTTACCCCTCCTCAACAAGCATGACAATTAATGAATAGGACTCTGAGTTATCCACTGAGCTTGTAAAAGAACAGAGAAATGTGATGGAAAGTGATCTGGGGAAAATGTCACTTAGCTGAGTGTCTTAACCAAAGATTTTCAAGAAAGTGACATTTACTTTCCACTTTCTTCGACATTGTGACTTTTCATTTTGAGAGACAACTAAGTAACTTTTTGTGAGAGGCCAGCGGGCAAGTAATACACCATACTAGAGAGAATCAAATTCAGAAATTAATAGCTTAATGGTTAAGAGCAATCATTATCTGTCGAAAGTCAGGAGATAAAATAGACTGTTGTCTCTCACTTAAAAGACCATAAAATTTGTATATAGGCATTTTCACCTAATGGCTACAGGACTGAGAATTCCCATATTGGACTCATTTTCATTTCAATCACTGAGACGTGATGCATGACTTCACTTGGATTAGAAGTGTAATGGGACAAAGTCAAAGGTTCAGCATTTGATTTTATGGGGGTTACTCAAGTAAAGCTCTTTTATGTTTTAAGGTAGAAACTAATTTCTGAATGTATTAGTGCAGCTCACATATACAAATAGGATTTACATGCATATGCATATATAAAAATACGTACATGAAAACAGTAGGGCTACACACAGGAGCATAACATTAATTTATGAGTATGAGGAAGCAGAGATTTTATTTGCTTTAAAGAGGTATCTAGTAAAATCCTAAAGTTAGCCACTATGGGCAGACCTGCAATTCACCAAAACTGAGGCCATCAGCAACACTGGTGGCACCTCTGCCATAATATATTTAAGAAAAGGTGAAAAATGGTGTGCAGCAGCTGTGAGAGAGGAGTGAGAATATGTGAGAGAAACAGCTACACAGACAACAAGGCCAGTGAAGAAGGAGGAGGATGTACTCCAGGTGATGAAGGTTGTTCTCCTACGCCCCATGAAAGACCACAGTGGAGATGTTCACCCTACAGGCCATGGAGGACTCCACACTGGAGCAGGTGGACATGCCCTGCAGGAAGCTGCTTTCTGTGGAGATCTTGCATTGGAGCAAAAGACTGCACTGGAGTAGGCTCCTGGCAGGATCAGTGGCCTGTGGAGAAGAGCCCACACAGGAGCAGGTTTTCTGGCAGGAACTGTCACCTGTGGGGAACCCATGCAGTAGCAATCCATTCCTGAAGGACTGCACCCTGTAAAAACTGCTGAAACAGTTAATGAAGTATTGCCTACCATGGCAAGGATCCATCCTTGGAGGAGGAAGGAGCAGCAGAGATGGAGATGACATGTTATGAACTGACCACAACCTCTGTTCCCCAACTGCTTGCAACATTCACAAGGAGGAGGTAGAGAAGATATGAGTGAAGTTGAACACCCACTACACCATGTTACACATTTTGTGGACCCCTTTTTCATTAGTTCTATACTGTATTAGCCTGGCTTTTGTAGGTAGGTGTTTTGTGCTTCATGGTGTAAGAAGAGTTTGTAGTTATAATGCTAGCTGAGACACATATTTTTACATTATAGGGAGAGAAAGAGCTCCATTTATCTCAGATCCATGTGATGGGGAGACTTCCAGCATTCAGTCAACTGCCTAGGCAGCCCATGATAATGTTCAAAACTCTGTTTTTCTTTTTCAGTTCCAAGTAATGATTAAATGAAAGAAATTACTTGTTCTTATCATGATACTGCTTCCTTCTGTTTGCTGGTGTCTAGCCATGTCATATGAGTTTCAAATTGCAACACTAATGTGTTAGTTTTAGCCTTGTATCCCTTTGTACAATTTATAAATAAAACTAAAAAAATAATCACACTGTAATATAACTTGGCATTGTGCCCTGAGCATTATTTCAATTTCCTTATCAAGTAGAGTAGAGTAGAATAGAATAGAATAGAATAGAATAGAATAGAATAGAATAGAATAGAATAGAATAGAATAGAATAGAGTATTTCATAGTAGGTTAATACTTATCTCTCTTTGCTCTATCTCAAACTACAGGATATTCAGCATTTCTTAACTGTCTCTCTTTTTAGATATCTTCAAGAATTATAAGTATTGGAAATGAAATTCAGAGAAATTAATGACATTTCAGGGAACACTTAGCCATGTAGACAGGACTGGTTGCTGTATGTCTTTCTTTGTAATAACCCTTTGTGATATCTTGGCAAACTCAGATTGTGTCTCACAAAAAAAAAAAAAAAAAAAAGAAAAAAAAAGGTGAAAAGTTCTTGCTGCTATTATTAGGCAAAATCTTTGACAGATCACAGTCTAGGCCATGTTGGCTTAGAATGTTAATATCTTTTTATTGTAGAACATGAAACTTTCCAGTCTTCAGTTGCATTTTCAGTACTTGTATATATATTACATTTCAATGTATGTTTCCACATATATATATAAGAAATTGAAAACCTGAAGTCCTATTTCAAACAGTCAGTTGGAACTAGATTATCAAAAGGCAGTGTGAGTTGGATCTTAACTAGATTACCAAAAGGCAGTGTGAGTTGGATCTTATTGATGCTTCTAAACATCTTAAGGGCAGGTGTCAAGAAGATGGGGCCAGACTCTTTTCAGTGGTGCTCAATGATGGGATAAGAGGCAATGGGCACAAACTGAAACACAGGAGGTTTCTTCGAATATGAGGAGAAACTTCTTTACTTTGAGGATGACAGAGCACTGGAACAGGCTGCCCAAGAAGGTTGTGGAATCTTCTTCTTCAGACACATTCAAAATCCACCTGGATTCATTCTGTACAATCTGCTCTAGACGAACCTGCATTAGCAGGGAGTTTGGACTAGGTGATTTCCAGATGCCCCTTCCAATCCCAACTATTCTGTGATTATGTGATTCTGTGATTTTGTGATTCTGTGATTCTATGATTCAGATTGAGGTTTACTGTGTTGTTTTGATTAGTACTTTTCTCAAAGTGTTGAAGAGAACATAGTTCAAACGGCCATAAATGAGAAGGACAACTAGCCTGTACTGATGTGAACCTACAAATAGGGATCATAACTACCAAAGACATTGTGAATCTTGTCCCTCTTATGATGGTACGTTGTATTAGTCTCTGTGTTGTTTAGAGTTTTTGCTTGCTTGCTTGCTTTTGTTTATTTTACCCATGTGTTTCCCAAATAACATGTAAAGCTAGCCTTTGCTGTTTGTCATTGTCTTGGCAAAAACAGAGCTCACAAGGAAATAATAATCTAGTTGTTGATTCTCAGTTTCTTCTGCCAGAGTAGAAATCACACTGATATATTCAGGGAAGGAACCTGGCAGTATACCCTATTTTTGTGCTATATTTGTAACTCTACACTGATAATTGGGAAGTCTTCTGTTAAATAGTAGCCTTTGAGGACAAATTTTATTGTAATGCCAAAAAAAAAAGTGAGCAGATGGGAGAAGATAGGATGACACAAACAGAAACAGAAAAACAATTAAAAAAAAATTAAAAAAAAAAAACAAAAACAACCCATATTTCTAAGTTATCTGCTGTGAACGCTTGCCACAAATTTGATAGGTGTTTTTCTTTTTTTAAATCCTTGAAATGTTCAGATACAATTGACTGAAGTGCTGCTCATGGCAATCAAGTATGGTAAAAAGATAGGCAACACTTAGAATTACAGAGTATATTTAGTTTTCAGGCAAAGGTTGATCAGTAGTGGCTTTATTCAGAGCAGGACTTGCAGGCAGCACCTTCAGAATGTATGAGGAGGTTAAATACTTTCTCATTCCAGTCATATTTACTGCTCTGTGATTTGATTTGTTAAGCATACAACATATTCCATTATCATGGGCAATACAAATGAAGTTTTTTTCTAAGTAGATAGTGATAAACACTTCTTGTTTTTAATATAATGATGATTACATCTTAAGTAATGGTTTTGAAATAATCTTTTCAATAAAAAGCTCTAATGTCATTACTTCTTTAAATTTCAAATTTTAAGTTATTACTATGAAGTCTGAATCTTAATTTCTTGTAGAAGCAGACAGACATTTTCATTCTTACAGCTGTTTTTAAAATGCAGTTAATTATCAGCAGAAATGTCAAACAGTTCCTTTGCTTTGTTCTCATATGCCTTCATGTTTTGTATCCTTTTGGAAAGCTTGTGTCTAGTACATACATTCAAAGTATTAAGTACAAGAGATATAGATTGATCTGTCATTCAGAACCAACTTTCCAGAAGCTTACAAAGTAAAAGCAAGTCACATCCATCTAGCTCCCAACACATTAGACACTCTTGCTTTGATAAGCTAGCCCTTCACAGTTTTGTTATCGCTACGAGTAGCAGGTTCACTTCCTTCCTCCTTTTACAGAAAAAGACAAAATCTCACAAATAGTTCAGAAAAATAAAGCTATGTCCACCTATCATCATCAAAAACAGGGTCCTGTATGGCAGTAAGCAGAGCCTTGTTTCCCACAGAGGTCTGCATTCCTAGTAGTGTATATTATAAGCTGTATTACTAAGTGAACAAGGCTAAAGGTGAATAGGAAAGTGTAACTTAAAATCAGAGGTTTGTTAATGACAAAATTGTTGATTATCCATGTCTGATTTAGAAGATGGTAAGGAGATTCAGCAATAGTTCTCTGATATGATGACATAAAATAAGGACTAAACAGTAATTCAGTGCATTTAATGGTTTGTTATGTGTTAAATCAGATTAATTATAAAGAAAGTCAAAAGAAAAGATGGTGACAAAATAGTCATGGGCTAATGATTTGTGTTCAAGCAGAATGTTTTAGCTTTCTGCCCAAAATATGTGTGTATCTCCCGAAAAATGCTGACTTCCGAATTATTAGTATCTTAATATTTCAGTTTTTGTTGTTTCCATTTGGATATCCCAGAGTGCTATTTTAGAAAAAAAGATCTATTTTTTCAGTTCTAAAAGCAGCTGACTGACTGACTGACTGACTAACTGACTTTAAGAGGTAGAAAACCTATATAGCAGCTGGAACAGGGAATTGAGGAAAAGTTAGAGAAAAATTGCCGATAGCCAAAAAGCCATATCAGGAGAATAAGCAGTATGTGTCACCTAGTACAATAATATTTTTTGAAGCTACCTGAATTCAATCATCAAAAGTTAGCGAATTACTTAGTAATTGCCATTTGATCTAGGGTTATTTGGTTTGTTTCTTAATGACTGTTTATTTGACTGGATTTTGGTTCAGGATCAGCATCATACAATGTATTTCTGTCCATTGTCCATACCAGAAAATGGGTACTAGAGTATGGATGGTCCCCTAATTGGAATTTTCTTCAAAAATAGTCAGAAGACCATTCCAGGATCCAGAAATCGATACTGCCACTATTTGTGCTACATCCGTTAAGCCAGTTTTGTAGATAAGGAGAGCTTTAACTCTCCAGAGCTTCAGAGTAATAGTTATCACAAATATACCTAACTAGGAACAGCATCGGGAAAATAAACATGAAAAAAAAAAAATAGAATTATGTGTTGAAATTATATTTCTGGAGTTTCTGAGCAGAAAATACCCTTTAATGAAACAAGAAAACCAAACACCTGATTGGAAGTAACTTGAAAACACTGTGGCATGTGGTAGATTAACTTGTTTGAAAATTCTTCACTAGGGTGTGAAGGATTTAGAAATAGTGCTGCAGGGGCAATAGAGCACTTTCAGTGCCTAAAATAGGAGTTCAACCTTTGTAAGTTAACTGTTAGAAATTAAAATCTTTAGGCATAGTGAGGTATGAAAGTATTAAAAATGCCAAAATGTCATCCTTTAATAAAGTAAAAGTTGCACTTGTATTGCAGTCTTCTTTGTACAAAAGGAGTTTATATTACACTGTAAATGAGAATGATTAAAATTAAGTATTTAAAGATGACCATAATCATATGGAAGTAAGCTGAACGTCAATGAGAATTGCTTCTGATTTTTTCCTTGTTTCTTAAGAACAGGCCTGTATTGTCTTCTTCATCTCTAGTTTAATTAGGTATGGTTCCATCCAAATTGATATTTGTTTGAACTGTGTCTATGTAATCTAAGTAATAATAACTAGCAGAAAATATGTGATGCTTTTTAATATCAGTTTTCTATTAAAAATTAAATTTCCATAATAAGAAAGTTGGTGATAAAAGGGCATAAGAGATATTTGAGCTAAAAGATTATTTAAGATTAAAAACCTCAAAGTGCCTTTGATATGGGCAAATACAGAAATTTATTGAAGGATTTTTGTTTCAAGAAGCCAAACGAAATTTACAGGGGAAAAAAGTTAGAAGTAAGACTGTGTGCATGTAGAAGAAGTTGCCTGATGAATAAATATGTTCACTAAATCAAAGTGTGTATTTAAAATATTCATTAAAATTAAAAGCTTCTGGAGAGGATTCCTGAATCACAAAAGCAAAAGAAGGAAGAAGGAAAACAACTCCACAAAAACAAAAGACAATGGGGAGTTTCAAGGAAAATGTATAAAACTAAAACATTCCCTTGATGGTATTGACTTTTTTCCTCTTGAAGTGTTTCAGCTTAATCTTTTTCCTCAGAGTAAATGATGCAACAGTAGAGTGTTTTTTAGGTGTGTATGATGAAACTTCTCTGATCATTGACATCATAATCTGCACATACTAATGGATGCTTTCTTCTAGCATGTCAGGAAACTTTTAATGGAAAAGAGCTATAATTACGTTTTCTATTTCTAGGCTTCATTACTTTTTATGAAGCAAAGCAAAGTACACTTACTGGAGTAGAAGGATAAAAAATAAGTCTTAAACAGTTACAATTAAGCAATAACTATGGAAATAAAACAAAACATTTTCAGTATGTACAATGGCTTTGTTTTAACTTTGATTTTAACTTATGTGTTAGTTCAAAACGTACATTTCCTTGTACATGTATTTTTGGTAGTGTTCACAAAGTATGTTTTCGCACTTTTGAAATACACACGTTATCTGATATTTATTGTGAAAACCGTTCTAATTCTCAGGAACAACGTTCATGCAGCTATCTGGCCAGGAATTTCAGTTTTCTAGGTCAGCTGCTAAACTCATCGGAATCCTAGGGACACTTTAAACTCAGGGTTCTCCCAAGACTATTGATAGTGATAGCTCTATGCTCAAAAACGTATAACAGAGCCTTTTTGGTAAGGCAGTCTATGAAAGCAGTGCCTGCATTCTGGCAGAAAGGCTGTACCGGCAGCATTTTGTTAGAATATGTGAAGGTAAGCTTTTAACAATTCTTTTTTTGAAAGTATTTTACATGTTTTAACTTTTTAATAAATTGATTGAATTTAATGGAACAACTCATGTCCATGTTTTTAGTACTGAATTAAGTATAATAAATTTGTGTCACTTTGAAAATTATCCTTCAGTTGTGTACCAAATCATGTTCAAGAAAGTATAGTGCTGAGTTTATATGAAGCCAAGTCAGTAGTGTAAGAAAAAAAATATAACACCAGCATGAAGTATTTTTGGCAAGAAAATGAGTTAATGTCTTGCTTAAGAGCTCAAAAACCAAATAAACCTAAAGAGGTGCAAGATAGGGCATGGATGTATATGCACGTCTGTTTTTTCTCTGTGTATTGAAGGATATAGTTAAGGCTTGATCTGGTACACAAACAAATCCAAGCACTGAACTTCAAATATAAACTACATTTCAGGGAAGCTTTAGAGGGTGATGTTTTAATGAAATTTTTGCAATGTACAAGTAGGTAAACACAGTTTAGAAGTCCTTCAAACTAATTCGAATAACTTAATTTCTTTAGGAAAAGCAGATTTTCTTGCAGAGAAAAATAATACTTTTGATTGCAAAAAAGTCTTCAAGAGGTTGCATATTTCACCAAAAAATTTAACAGAATTTTCGCTTTGTTAAAAGTCTCTCTCTGGTCTGTTACTTCAACTTCAGTTTTCATCTGCACCTCTAACCTTTGCAAGCCAAGAGTATTTTCCAGTTCTTTGCTGCCCAGCTTTGAACACAGCCTATATAATTATATGATGTTTTAAGATGTTTTCAAAATGTAGGGTTGACAATAAGAATGATATTCCTTTGGATTAAGTAAGTTCTGATCTTCCAACCACAATTATTCTATGATTCTATACGAAGAGTTTTCTAACTGCCCTGTTACATACATATGATGGAGTAATACTTCTTTTATGATTTCTTCTGCTTTCTAAGAGAAAATCTCTTGTATGGGACTAATTTCTCAAAAACATTATCATTCTTCATAAAGGTGTGCTGTTGGTATTACACTAATTAAAATAATTATAGTTCAATATCTTAATTCCTTTATCTTATTGTGCTATTGCTGAACCTGTCAACAAGGGTACTAGTTAGCCTCACTTCTTTTGGTTTATTATATGGTTACAGTCCTTCTGGTAGATGGCGCGATGCCACACGAATAAAAAAAAAATTATACAGGAAAATAATAATGACACACTTTGAAGGTTTTTTAAGCCTCTCTGGGGATATTCACCTTGTAAATTAGAAACTTTTTCTTCATGCAACCTACAACTCCTGAGAATATCGAAATGAATTCCTATGCTGAAATACTGGTCTCTTGAAATTACAATGATTATTTAAGTCATATATTACCAGGTATTTGAATATTTTTCAGCAGCTAGAATTCTTGTCCAGATAATTTTTACTCTACTTGGAACAATTATTCTGCTGCATACTTGCTTTTATTTTTTTTTCCTTCTAGTGGTCCAATATTTTTCATTAGAATTTTTATTTTTGTCCAAATATAATTGCCAAAGGGAAAATTACCTGAGAGTAAAGTTTCTGACATCATCAAATGTAGCTGAATCTTAAACTTAGATGAACAGTGATTTTATAAGTCAACATCTTAAATTTTTCAACACCTTTTGGACCTGAAATGGAAAATAATATTCAGTGGTAGCTTAGTAGTTGCTGAGTAAAATTGGTTGATTATACTATGATTCATTTATGACAAGAATGTCACCTACAGGAAAGCAGTATAGTTGATCTTGTTGGCTAGTTGTCTCTCCTTTGTCAGAAAGATTTTCTTAGAGATATAGTGTTAATCCAAGCTGGGAGATCATTAGACTATAAAATTCCTGTGAAAGATAGGGCACCTCAACACCATTCCAGTTCTGTTCCTGAGGTGCAATTCAGCACACCAGTTTGCTGGAACACTGGTTTTGATTATTTGGGCACTTTTGTGTTTGGGTTTTTATTGTTTTTCGGTTTTGTTTGTGTCTTTAATAAAAATATTTATTCTATTCAAACAGCAAGCTGAATTTTGGTTGGAGGCATGTTGTCCAGAAATGCCTTACTTTGAAGGTTTTAAGAGAAAAATAAAATCTACATTTGTTGAATATCTTAAATATTTTCTTAATCAAATTGCCTTTGTTCTTCATCTGTGTTTTTTCTTCTATTGGCAGTCCCTTTCATATATAACAAAATTGCTGTGTCTAAGTACCTTTTAACATGAAGCAGAAATCTTTCTGCTTTATCACCTTTTACAAAAGCATCTTAGGATGTGATCTGTAGATCATTCCGTTTGTGTTTGCATATGCTTTAAGGCATCTCTCCATTGCAGACTGACTGCAATTGGTTTTTACTCTCCTTGGAAAAGATGAGACTGTCTCTACAAGCAAAAGGAGATCACTTTCTGTTTCAACCCATCTTTGCTGTTTCTTTTTGTGTTGCAAGAAGTATGAAGGCTTTCTAGTAGAATATATGTGTGTTATCTAGAGCTGCACCTGAGTGTATAAATACCATAATTTCAGAGATGACAAAGTAAGTAATTCCAGCAGTGTTCTCTCTGTGCAGAGGTTATTCCTTCACATCTATTGCTTCCTCAAATAAAAGCAGGCTGTAAAACACAATCGATGCGGAAAGTGCTCATACAGTCCTACCTCAGGCAATCATCATCTTGGTCATCACATAGATCCCTGAAATGCATGGAGATGGATAACATCTCACATAAAGGGAAGCAGTCATGTTATGTTGTCTTGGGCTTTGTATTTCTTGCATTAAAAATGTGGTCTTCAGCAGTAATACTGTATTCAGTTCACAGAAATTAAGCCATTTTCTGTACTATAAAGAACCATGTTGAAATTATCTGAAATGGAGGGGTTGGACCCAAAGCATATGGAGAAAAAGACAGAACAGCCACAAAGCTGTTACAGGTTGTCTAATCTATTGCATTGGGCAGTGCAGGGAAAGAATATAGAGAAACTCTGCATGTCCCCCAGTAAATCTGTTGCTGCCTTTAGACTGATGTGGATTCCAGAGGTAATTAAATATCTGGAGGCAGGGTTGATCTTGTTCTTCTACTTTTCTTTAACATCTCCCACAATAAAAGCCTGACAATTGCTTTTAAGCACCTATGTGTTTAGATGATACTAATGTACCGTGGCAGAATTTCAATGCCCAACATTAATTTACTTCCGTGGTCATAAACGAAGCCCCAGATAAAGATTTCTTTTACAAATACTGTAATTGCTTTTTTTTTTTAATGAGTGTTTTAAATACTTAGTAGATATGACTTTTGTTTTGTTTTATTTTTTTTTGCTCTTCAAACTAGCTAGAAACAATATACAAGAGAAAGAGCAAGGCAAAGACAGAAAAGTGTAGGAAACACCTGAGATGAAAGGAGAATGTTGCTTTGAAACAGACATTTATATGTTGTGAGGAACTACTGATCTATCTGTCTAGTTTCCATTGACTGAAATATGAGGGAATAATGTTTGTTTGTTTGTTTGTTTTTAATTAAATACAGAAAATAATAATAATAAAAAAGCTTTTATGAATTAGATGCAAAAGTTCTATGTTAATTCTTGTAGACTTAAATCTCCCTGAGTTTGTCTCCAGGTATTTAACTGCCAAAAAACAGGAATCAGATTCTTACCTTTTCCTAGCTTTTAGTGTTTTGTTTTTGTTCTTTTGTTTGTTTCATTGTTTTGCTTATATGTTTATATATGAGTTGCACAAAGGCTTTTTTGAGGGTTGCTGGAGTTTGAGTAGGTTTTTTTGAAAGAACACCACCTTCCACATAAACTTCTGTTCAGGTACTCAGAAAACATCGGTTCATGTCATGGCCTTGAGTTTTCCTGTGTCACCTTGAACATATCACATATGCTGCTGTATGCCATAGTGTCTTTTGAAATATTTTAAGTACTAACCTGTGTTGCGAGAAGTATTTCATGTTAGATGTATGAAGGCTGTGTGACTTGCATAATATGCTGAGAAAGTTCACAAAGAGCAAGATGAAAGGTGGGTAGAGAAGGACTAGAATAATGCTTCCAACAAGAAAGAATGACTCAGGATTTGACCAGAACACCACTGTAACTTTAGGAGTGAACCAAGATCTTTGCTGGCTGCTAAACACAAAAAATTTAGTCCTTGCAGATCATATTTCAGAAAAATAGAAACTCCTATTCCAATCACTTTAGAAGTTTAGATGCTGCAGCATGTGCTCTGTTAGACTACTGTACTTTTCTGCTTCATCTGAGAGCTCTGCTTCCTCTCCAAGTACTGTAAGGCAGCTGGAGTCATGTGGGGGCTTAGAAAACTTGAGCTGTTTCAAGCTTTTTGCTAGTCTGCCTTCATAGCTCTGGGCAAATAATGTAACCCTCCTGAGATTTTCTTTTTGCTGCAAGGATGATGGTGATTAACTAGGGAAGTCAGGCTCCAAAAGGTAAGGCTTTTAAACTTCTGTCTCTGGGCAAACTTTGCATGTGATCCTGGACAGATAACTTGTTCTTGATTTACAGTAACGTTGACAATTTCCCACTATTTGTCTTCATAAGCTGTTGCAATTATATAGCAAAGTTTGGACCTTTCTTGCTGTATGTTTTATTGTTGTTTCAGAGCTTTTTTCAATATGAATGTTTCTGTGTGCACTGTGTTTCCAGAGCTGTCACTCAATAGGAATAGACTATACATAAAAAGAAGGCAAATTAAATATAGAAGAATTTGAGTTCCAGAACAACGGAACCTCAAGGTATAATGTGAAAAAAAAATATGTTAGGACATGAAAAAACTTAATAGTTCAAAAAATGCTTGAACACAAACATAAAATGGACTTTTATCTACAGTATTAGGTCACACACATTGTCAGAGTAAATGACGAGTATACTTTTCAAAAGTTGTCATAGCATATTTAAAATCAACATTGTTATTAACACAGTAAGTGCTTGATTTTTTTTTCAGTATTTTTTTCTGGAGGTCTCTTTAAACATTCAGACAAACATTACTTTTTTAATTTTAATGTATTGTTGACTACAGAGCTATACTGGGCTTCTAGAATAAAAGTGACATAAGTTATAGTCTATTTGGAATATATATGAAGTATTCATTATGATGAAAGTTTCATTAAAATAATCTTTATCATGTCTCAGAAAATATATTTTTGACAGCCTTCACTGTACTTTTTCGGAAAATGCTAGTAAAGCAAAGAATCATTAAAGCTAATGAAAAATAAACTTTAAATCATTATATTTGATTGTTGATTTATTTACACAAACACCAATAGGAGCTACTTTTCATATTCTTCATGTATACTAAAAGGGAAAATATTTGATTCTTAAAAAAGTCAGATGACTATTTTTTTTTTTTAATATGAAAATGATCAAGAATATTTTCTTTTCTATTTAGAATAATATTTGCCTTCTTTGTAAGAAGGCAAAAGTTTTCCTGTCCCTGGAATTATTCTGAAAATTTTTGCTCTCCACTGCACTTAAACCTCCTGATTGCTGTTATTTTTTTTTTGAAAATGTTTTATAATATTTCAGAAATATTCTATTCAAATCTGATAACTGGATTAAATTTTGAGTTTAAATTCTAAATCAAACCTAACTTTTCAATTTTCAAACCTGTAATTATGATGGTAAACTTTTCACCAAATAGCCTAACATTTTCATTTTTATGGAAAAAATGTGAAAAGAAAGACATTCTTCTGAAGTGACAAATTTGCGAAAAACTCCCTTTAAGAGTTGATAGAAGGTGCCATGTTTGTTTTAAAGGGAATCAGTGTCAGCAGAATAGTTTAATCTTCATTCCTAATTAGGCATGTATAGTCTTAATGAAATATTCCTTTTACTGTAACATCTGTGACTTGTATGTCTAGCCACTCCACTGGCTAGCATATCTATCAACTAACATTTTCATCTCATACCCAAAGTATTACAGTTGTAACTTCAAGGAGTGTTTGAAATGACAAATTTAATTAATGGCTAATCCCAAATAAAGAGTACATTTCTACACATTAATGATACTGCCTCTTCTTTGAAATTTTGAGCAAGGAAACAAAGACCCCTAAAAAATGTGGTACAGTCATTGGATCACAAAATGGTTTTGAAATTGTTTAGGCAGGTGCTGCGAGGACACACTGTTGACCACAGCAGTCATTATGAGCCTCCTAAGCCTAATTCTTCTACAGGACACAGTAAAAAGCTGAGGCTGGGGCAATTGAGTGGCAGGAGTTATTTTTTTTAGGCTGAAACAGCTGACCCCCACTTGATCCAACATTAAAAAAGTAGGCACCCACCTACACTGTGAACTGATGAGAAGAAGTGCTTATTCTACTGCACTTACAGAGTTAGAGTAGGAAAACAGTAATCAGGAACTCAATGTGTATTTTAGCATCTTGTGAATGTTAAAAAAGATGTTTCACTCTTAGAGGAGTATTTCTATCTAGAGTATAGTGAACAAAGTTCTTGATGATGAACTAACGTCTTATTAATGTTATACTTCATATAAGCTTCCAGAAATATTAACCTATTCTGTTAATTAATGCTCTATTCTGGTCCTATTTTCCTGTCTTAATATGAGTCATACTGTTTGTCAACTTCATTCTTTTTACATGTAAATTTATTATAAAATTGGGTAGACAGGGATAGCCTGTGAAAAATACTGTGAAAAGGTTTCACCATTTGAACTGTCACTTTGATGGTTTGCATTTTTAACTGTTGTAAAAGGTAGCAAACAATCCACATTTTAGGATACCATTGTCTGGTAAATGTAGAGCATACTGTTAAAGTTATTAGCATAGCTGATACCTAACAAACAAACAAACAAACAACAACAAAACACACACACACACACAAACCCAACCAACCAACCAAAACACACAGTCACACACACACACACACAAAAAAAACCTCAAAAAAAAAAGAAAAAAAAGTTTGAAGTAAATACAAAGTCAGATGTCATGAAAGGCATTGCTGTGGTTTAACCTGAGCTAGCAATACAGCCACAGTAGCCGCTTGACTCACTCACTCCTCCCCCACCTCCAAGTAGGGAAGAGAATAAAAAAATAAGGGAGAAACTGGGATTGAGATAAACACAGATTAATAAAATAAAAAAATACTAATATACTACTAGTAAATATGTATATATATATATATATATATATAAAATTGAAAGAGAGTATAAAATTAAAGATACTCAATGCACTTCCTCATCAACTCCGTCCACACCAAGCAGCCAGTCCCAGGAAGCAGCACCCTGGTCCCAATAGCTGATTTGGAAGAGAGAAAATAGTCAGAAAGGCTCAGAGACCTCCGCAAAATGGCAGGATGGCAAAAGGCTGAACTAACAAAAGTCCCAAACAGAACTTCCCTGGACAGGTCTCCGAGGGTGAAGAGAAGAGCCAGGGAGAGAGAAAGGAGAAGATCCCAACTCTCCTTAAATATGAAGCATGATGATAGTGGCATGGAATACTCTTATTGGTCAATCTTGATGTCAGTGAAGCTCTGCTCCATCTATGTCTCCCTTCCTTGATGCCTCACACTTGTGGGCAGAGCACTCAGGATGTCCTTGGCTCCCAGACTACAGTAATTAAAACCATGAACTCTGTCCCATAGTGTTATCTTCTTATTCTCAAACTAAGTCCAAATAATGACCATGCTAAGTATGAAAAAGAAAGATTTCTAACTGGATTAAGAAAATTATCTCATTTTAGTTAAACCACCACAGGTGTTTTAGTATATAAACTATATGGATAACAATTGGAGTGGTGCTTTTTATCTTAGTTATATAGTTTCACATACACATTAATGCTGTTATTGCTAGAGCTTTATTTGCCTCATAATTTAAGTATAATAGTTTGACTCATATACCTATTCCATAAGTAGAAGAGTTTTCTTTTCACAAAAGACAGATTATAAGCAAAAAGCACTTTGAACTGTCCTTTGTTGATACTTCTCTGCTTAGGATATTTTAAAGAGAGCCCCATTTGAGCCAGCTGGCAATAGCAGTGCTGGATGAAGAATTACATCAGTAATACTGTTCAAAGAGAACTTAGACACCATTAGAAATTTAATAGTGTCAGAGTCTCAGTAATAATATGTGAGAAACACCATGAAATATCTGCAGTAAATGGGAAAATGGAACTGTTAAATGCCTCACAAATCGAGAAAGTATATGCTATATTTCATAAGGCCTGGAAAGGACTAACTACTTTAGCTAAAATATTTTTGGGATACTGGTATATTGAGAAATATTTTTCCTAAAAACTTTTGGGTTTGAAATTACTTTCAATTTTTTGAAAATTACCTGAAAAGCTATGAGAACCTTGGGAACAGCTGAACATCAGCTGAAACTAATCAAACAAGTTGCACTTTATAAAAAAGACAAACTAATTTTTTTTTGTCACTAACACTAGTTTTCTTTGAAATATAAAACAGCCTAAATTGAGCTTCTTAATAAAATTTTTTCATCAAAATTATTTTTATTTGAACAAGGATCATAGAAAATGTGATTTTTTATAAGACAAGGTAAGATTTTACCACTTTTTGATTTTTCCACTTACAAAACCAAAACTAAGTATTTGATCTGTGTTGAGTTCTATATACCATTTGTAGTTAGTAGACTGACAAAATATTGTGTTCTGAGCCAGTTCAACATGACTGATTCTGAAGATAGTCTGCAGATTCTTTTATCTGTTATGTGCCACGTACTACATCAAATTCAGTCTTTGACTCGACTGCCTTCTCTAGCATGGTCTCATCTTAGATTCAACTGTTGAATGTATTTTAACAACAACATGAGAATGGAAAATAGTTGATGTTGAAATTTTCTGAAATTTGGAATTTATTTTTTTCCTTTCCTCTAAAGCATTACATCTAATATCCTTCTTGACAACAAAATTTAGGGTACACACCTTATTAATTGTAAATTAGTCAAAATTTACTGCTGCTGTCTATAAAAAGAAGTAACGTCTGCCTTCTGATTTTTTTTCAAGACATTCTTTGCAAGTATTCATTGTATATTCGAAAGTACTATAGCTGAATTTAACAGTGAGCAGTGACTTGTACTTCTCAAGATTTTTGTAACATATGATCAAAAGTGCTGTTTTTCTAGTTGTGAAGTACTGAATATGTTTCACTGCCAAGATAATCTCCTAATGTGATCAGGATAGAAGGATCCATACATCTGACTGAAACTTCCTTTAAATTTTGGTGGCTGACCTAAAGTTATGCTTTATAATCAATATTTTCTACTGAGTGGGTAGTTTTGAAAACCCCAGAGCAGACAGGCAAAAGTTATTCTTTCATCACTGCCATCTGACAGCTGTGTTTCGCACCTGGTGTGAACGAATCAATTAGCACCAACCTTGTTTTCAAAAAGACTGCTGGAACACCAGGATCTTGTCATTCTCTTTGGAGAAGATGCTATCGAGGCTTCTAGGACTTCATTTCTCTACACAAATGATTTTTTTCTTTTTTTCTTTTTTTAATTTTTAATTTGTTTTTTAAAGGCTTAAGACTTTTTTTTTTTTTTCCCTCAGGACTCAAATATAGCTTATTTTCAAAACCTCAGTATACTGGAAAACAGTGCAACTCTCTTCCCTCCCAATCCTCAACCTTTTGATAGACACCTAAACCCTTTATGAGCTTTAGAAAACACAAATAACTGGGTCATTTTTTTTTTTCCTCTCTTCCTGAAACGTTGCTTTTTAGACAGATCCTATTAGATCATTCCATAACTTTTAATATCAGCTGGATTTAATTTTTTTTTTTCTTTCATCTATGCCTACTTTTCTCTCTAGAGCCTTCAAACCCTTTTTGTAGTAACATGGGAAAGGAAGCTGTAGTGTTTCCAAATGATGCTTCTACCACATGCTTGAGAATCTCATTATGTGAGTGAAATTCAAGTTCCTGATCTCTTTACGCTTGCTCTTAATAGTTTCTTAATAAAATGAGATTAAAATTAAAAATTTTGTATTCTTAATATGGAGCAGTATTAGTAGTTTAAAAGTTCATGGTCCATATAATTTAACATAGGAAAACATTTTGTTCCATGCATATAACATATCAATTTATTCTTTCTGTTTCTGGAAAGTAAACACTTCTTAAATGACCACCTCACACACTCTCATTATCTCATCTGAATAGACAAGAAATAAATCTCCATTGTAAATGCTATAAAGATACTGTAATTGGGGAAATAGAATGACATATAGAAAGACACATTCTGATAGTCTTCATAAAGCACACACTAGCAGTAGTAATATTTCAGGAGGCAGTATAAATTCAAGGAAGTGTGTATTTTCAGCATCATTTCAAATGAGCAGTGATGCTGAGTGTTGAAGAAGTGAACAACCCCCATATTTTAGGATTAGGAAAGACTATATTTTTATACTTTTACTTCTACCCACATTTAAAAAAAATATTTATGGGAAGAAATCTTTAGTTAATCTTTAGTTTTCTATTTAACACAAGAGAGTTCCCTGTAGAATATTCCCTGTAGAATACTCCCTGGAGAAATACCTGGATTCCCTGTAAGTATTTGATGAAGGGAGTCATTTGGTATAGAGGTCACACGTAGAAATAAAGAAAAAAAAAGCCATAACTTTCCCAGATATGTGCAGAAATAATATCTTCCTATTATTAGCAAAAAAAGACAGGTACTATTACCAGTTCTGACTAACACAATTTATTTTTTAAGGTTATCCACTCCATTAGATGTTGGTGACTATCCCTCTAATTAAATATATGGATTTTTTTATAGTACCTAGGAAATACAGCCAAACTATATCAATAAGATATTTCCAATTCAAGTCCCCAGTCCATTATACACCTGTACAGACATCATTTTGTATTCATATCTGACATTTCAGAGACTACATATTTGTAAAGATAAGCATAGGAGGAAAAGTTTGTTGAATCAAGGCCTAATTTCAGATAAGAAATTTGCCACATCTGTTGTTTATATTTGTATCACAAAAATTGGCATGTAGTTCATTTTAGTAATAGCAACAAATCATCCAGTGGTTGATAAAAGTCTGGTAAACTGTAGGAAAAAAAAATATGTTTCCCAGCAATCTATTATAAGTGGTGGTTTTAGATAATTAATTGGGCTTGACTTCTTTGTAATGTAAGTGTCCCTTAGTATTAGGTTCCATTAAAGGAAATACTAAATAAATATTCATGGCAGCGTCTACTCATTGAGGTAGGGTCACTTGGACAGAGTTTTGTATTAAAAATACATTTAATTTACTTGTAGTTGCTCACCCAGTAGGTGTGATAATTGATACTTTGACCAGTAACCTTTGTCAAGATTTATGGGTAGAGGTCCTGAAAAATCTGTCGGTCAAAATGTCAATTAGCTTGCCTAATGGATTATACCTGTGAGTGCTGCAGCCCTATCTTTAAGTAAATGGATGGCCTATCTCAACAAGAGGCCACTTCCGTGAATAGTTTATTGAATGTTCTAATTGAAGTAAATTACCAAATTATACTGTACATATAAAGCAATGCATTTGAGGTTCCCAGAAAGCAGTCAATGGGGTATAATAGTGGATTATATATAGTAAAATGTATTTGTTCATGTTCTTAACCAAAGGAAAAAAAAAAAAAGCTATTATAAAAACAGATGCCGAGATGATTGTATGCTTCCCAGAAACTGAGACTAGGGATTTGCCTATAGTGCTGATGCTGTAACAAGGTGAAGAATCCTAAGCCAATTATTAACAAGCTAACTCAGGTACTAGAAGATGTTTTGATATAAAATGGCCGTGAAATGGATTTGGTTTTTCCTATCTTAGATGGCGGTCCAAACATACGCTTAAAGCGATGGGAAAAAGTCACCCAGCCCTCGGGCTTTAAAACACAAAGAGAACAACTATTCCAGAGAGCATATCCTGGCAAGCTGATGTTTAAAAGGTCATTTTTCAGTTTCAAATGTGTCACTAATTTGCTCTTGCAGCTGTAGCAAAAGGGTCACATCATAATTATTCTATTCATAGAAGCACAGTATGCTATTGTTTTCTTTGGAGGTTATTTTCATCTTTAAATCTCTCAGTGGAGCTTAGACAATCCAAGAATGGATAGGAGTAAAACAGAAAGGCTGGCATACAGTCCTCCTGAGCAAGATAATTATTATCAGTTAGCTTATTTCTCCTTCCTTTTCTTAGTAGAGAAGGGGGTAAAGATACAGTAATGAAAACTACTGGACCTAGTGGTACTGGGGTATTGCAGGGGTATTCCTGACATGTCTGAAACAGAGGTAAATAGTTCTTCCTGTAAATTTCTAATATAGTAAGTATTGTTTGTTCTAGAAATATAAAACCTCACTCCAAATCCTACCAGTTTGTATAAAAGAGCTGTACTGAAAGGTATGTTATAGCCCCATTGTAAATGACAGCAAGATCATCACATAGCAGGAGGTAAGAGGGGCAAGAACACACGCCAGATTCAAAGAGGAAGGGTAAGACTGCAGAAGAGCACTTTAAGGGGTTATTCTGCTGCAGCTTAAGCTGATCACCAGGAGGGATGCAAGACACCAGCGTGCTGAACCAGCTGGCAAGCTCAGATCAGTTATGAAATTGGTAAGATTGAATGAATTTGTCACCGAAGCATTTTGTCAAAGATTCTCACTTGAAGGATTGGACAAGGTGGTCTGAGACAGAAGACAAATTTCTGCTTCATTAAGCTTGGTAAGGACATTGAAAAACAGGATTTCTGGAAAGATAGAATAATCTCTAGCCAAAATAGGCCAACTTAGATTTTAAGCTCCTTAAATCCTAAAAACTTAGGTTTTCTCTGCCAAGATGTCAGAGAAAAGCGTTTTTCTTCTTTGTGAGAAAATTATTTGAAGGAACCTAGCACACTTATAAATTATTTTGAAGTTGTTTTTAACTGAAAATAATATTTCCTGATTATTATATCAAAATTACTACATGCTATGTTTATTGTATTTTAAACAGCATTGACATGAGACAATCCTTCCTGAAAGGAGGAGCAATGTAGCTAAAGCTTAATCAGATAAAGAAATTTGTTGTGGTGAGTTGACCATGGCTGGACACCAGGTGCCCACCAAGCCACTCTGTCACTCCCCTCTTAGCAGGACAGGGGAGATAAAGTATAATGAAAGGCTCATGTGTCAAGATAAGGGCAGAGGAGAGATCACTCACCAATTACTGTCATGGGCAAATCAGACTTGACTGGGGAAAATTAATTTAATTTATTACCAATTGAATCAGGGTAGGATAGTCAGAAATAAAAACTAAATCTTCAAACACCTTCCCCACATTCCTCTTTTCTTCCTGGGCTCAACTGTACTTCCAAATTCTCTCCCTCCTCATGCACAGCAGTGCATGAGGGTGGGGAGTGGGGTTTGCTGTCAGTTCATCACACGTGGTCTCTGCTGCTCCTTCCTCATGACAGAGTGGACTTCTCACACTCTCCCCCTGCTCCAGTGAGGGGTCCTTGCCACAGGAGACAGTCATCCTTGAACTTATCCAACATGAGTCCTTCCCACGGGCTGCAGTTCTTCACAACCTGTTCTGGCATGTGTCTCTTCTACAGGGTGCAGTTCTTCAGGAACAGACTGCTCCAGATTGAGGCCCTGCAGCATCACAAGATCTGCCATCAAACCTTTGCCAGCATGGCCTCCTCTTTCCATGGCTTCACAGGTCCTGCCAGGAGCCTGCTCCAGTGCTGGCTTCCCATGGAGTCACAATCTCCCTTGGACACACCCACCTGCTTCAGTGTGGGGTCCTCCAAGGGCTTGCAGGTGGATATCTGCTCCACTCTGGACCTCCACGGGCTGCAAGGACACAGCCAGCCTCATCATCATCTTCACCATGGGCTGCAGGGGGAATCTCTGCTCTGGCTTATGGGCTCAGTCTTGGCCAGTGATGGGTCCACCTTGGAGTCAGTTGGCATTGTCCCTGACAGACACAGGGAAAGCTTCTAGCAGCTTCTCACAGAAAGCCACCCCTGTAGTGGCTAAAACCTTGCCATGCAAACCAAGTAAATTTGTTCATGGAGAGTGGCCTGGAGAATGATATCCAAGTCCTTGTGTAAGTTTGAAGAATACTTCCAACACCTGTAGTTTTGCATTCAGGGAGATAAAAAAGAATACAGAATTATAACCAGTCTTGGAACCATGGCGAAGAGTGAAAGCAGAGAGGTCAGTTCATTAATATGTCTGTACTCATCTTTCTGAGTGATTTTATTTAAAATACTTCTTCAAACTTCAACTTTGAGCAGTATAATGTGGTTTTGAAAACAGGAGCTGCAAGACAAAAAAATGACTGTTCCAATTAGTAGATATTGGTAGCTGTGCTGGATGATTTACAGCTGTTAATAGTTCTGTTGGCTACCGACCACTATAATAGACATTACAATTTATAGTAATTTCACATGTCAGGACTTGTGACTGCTCTATAAGTAATTTGTATTTCTGAGAAAATCAATGGTAATTTAATTTGTCATCATATAATAAATTGTTTTTCAGCCATATTTACCAAGAACACTCCTCAGATGATATTTCAAAAGCTAAAACATATGCCATAATGATTACTTGCTTATAATAATTTAGTTTCTTTCCTGTTTCTGGTGTCAGATTAAGTTTCTTATCTTTGCAAATGGGAAAGAATGTTTTGGAAAAAATTCTGCATATACAGATGGACAAAGGGTGTTCAAAATCTTGTATTGACTTCTCGAAAATAAAAATTATGAATTGATGCAATTCTTATAGTAGTTACTTTAAAAAATGCAAAGCTGAACGTATCTGATGCATAGTTTACACATAAGATTTATTACTTCATTCATATCGAACTTAAGTTCAATGTACTATAATCAAAACACCTAATTAAGGCATCAGATATGTAGGCTTTTTCTTTTCTCATTTTGCTTCTTTTTATATTTTTAAAGAAAAAAGTGCATGTGGTCACACTGTCTGTGTCTTCCCAACTCTCCTGCTTCTCCTCCTAGTAGCTTTTGGTCAGTTTCTTTCAGACACATCTGAGAGCTAGGAATCTCAGAGACAACTTATTTAGTCTATGTTTTATGATAACAGGTAGCCAGGCAGAGAAAGGAAAGCCTTTAGGTGTTCTTTCTGAAACTTTGACAAGTGGAAGTCTCTTATTACAGTCAGAGAACATGGATGAGTAAGTGCATTTATAAATGCAGCAATAAGGAGAAAAGCATCAATCAGAGCTTGAGTTAGAATCAAGAGTTGCAATTCTATACAAAGCTGATTTCCATCACATGTGGATGAAACATGGGCTTGCCATGTAAAAGGCAGGAAAATGAATTAAAACTAACAGCATGAATTTAGAGTGAGCAAAGGGATAATTGCTGTGAATACAAGTGTCAAAGTACATACAAAACATTCTCAAATATTTTACCCAGAGTCAAAATATGAAAAAACAGACAAAGTCACAGCAAATAAGTACTGTCATTCTATAATGTTACTACTTCAAGCAGTTCAAAACAACTGAAGCGTCTGTACTACCCAGTGTGCTAAGAAAAACTGGAGATCCAGAGTTGTAAACAGTCTGTGTCCAGGCCTAAAGAGATAAAATCACTGACGTTGCATTCCTTTTCTTTCAAGCATCTCTCACAGTTGCCCAGAAGAACTGGCATAATATCAACAGATATTATAACTATTTGATACAGAAAGATGCCTCTTTCTGCCTGAGGAGAAATATGTGCTTCAACATCTGTATAACATTTGATTTATTGTTTTAAATACATTTAGAGATATGAGTTCTATATTAATATTTTCATCTGTTTGGCCTTTACTACCTCTCTAGTATTACATTTTACACAATGTCTTGTAAAGTGAAGTAATTTATAGAATTTAGAGGTATGTATAGCAAAGGTAGCAGCAAAATGTTTTTAATGATAAAAATATGCCAGTCACCACTTTTCCACTGAAATCATAGTTTCATGAATCTAATTCTTATTAAAAACAGACTTTCAGGATGGGTGGTAGTAATTCTGCAATACTATATGGTAACAAGTCATCCCCTTACTATAAATCAGAGACATATGCACATCTATTTATATTTTTATTCCTATATATATAATTCTTATATACATTGTCTTTATAAATGGAAGTGTTTGGGGAGTAAAAGTAGAAATCTTAGCTGAGTGCTTACTTACATTTATTATTTATAAACACAAGGAACAGATCTGAAGAAAAAAATCAATGAATATCAACTTTGAAACAGAAAGTAAACCTGATTAAGAATTAGGAGTTGCCTAAGAACGTAATCAAAGAGTATGTGAAACAAGTGGAAGTAAGAGCATGAATTGTTATAGATAAAAACAGTAACTCAAAAGATTATTTTCACTATTATCAAAGCAAAGAATGAATAAAAGGAAGAAATTAGAACTCTGGAGGATGAGATGGGAGATGGCATGGTAGAGGATGGTGAAATTATTGAAGTATTAAATTAATACTTACTTAATGTAGTGACAAAGGCTAAGACGAATGGATCAATAGCTGGCAATAGCTTCATGCTTAGTTCTATGCATTCAGTGCATGGCTTCTTTTCTCTTCCCATCTCAGTATAGTATGCTAGTTTTGCTGGGATTGAGTTAATAATCTTCATAGTAGTTAGAATATTTTCTTTTTAATAGCTAGCACAGCATTTTGTTTTGGATTTAGCATCAGCATAATGTGATAACACACTGAACTTCCAATGAGAAAGAGTTAATCTTCCCTGGGACAGAGTTAATTTTTCCTTTCCAGTAGCTAGGCTGTGTTTTGGAGTGGGTATGAAAAGGAAGTGAGAACTTACTGATGTGTTTGTTGCCAAGGAGACCAAGGACTTTTTCAACTTTCCAGATGCAGGTAGAAGCTGGGAGGGAATAACAGGACAGCACCTAGAGTGACATCTAGGCTGGCCAATGAGATATTCCCTGCTATTAGCATCATGATCTATTTACAGCTGGAGCCAGATTTTCTGACTTCACCTTTTCCTTTGCTTCTTCCTTTTTTTAATTCTGGGATCAGTTGATTGAGACTATGTACTCTCTCTTCCAGAACTAGCTCTTCAGTATGATCATGTTCAAGCATAAACTGCTGTTCAGGTCTCTGCTCTTCCAGGATTGGCTGTAGAAGACCAGCATTCATGATTGCTGCTCTGGGACAGGCTGGGTATTGGTCACTGGGTGGCGAGCATTTTGCATCACTTATTCTATATTTTTAAATTTATGTTGTATTATAATTAATTTATTTTCCTTTGCTGTCACATTAAACTCTTCTTATCTCAGCCATGAGTTTCTCCCTTCCCTTCTAATTGTCTCCCCGACTCCTCTTGGGGGGTGGAGAATGAGCGAGCGGCTGTGTGGTCCTAGTTGCTGGCTGGGGTTAAACCATGACATAGACTTGTAAGTAAGTTAAAATAGAATCTTCTTAATTATTTTTTGAACTTCAGAAACACAGAATAGATATAGACACTTTCTATCACTGTGATATTTATTATATTTGTATCATGTCTATTTAATGCACATTATTCTTTCACATCCCTGAGAAAAATACTATAAACATGAGTGCTGTTGTTAACTTCAGCACACCATAAAGGAAAGTAGATACAAAGCATTGCAGTGACAAATATCTCCTTGCTCTCATTTACTTTTTTGCATTGTGTAAACAAACAATTTTCTCAATATATAAAAATGCTGAAGCCAGAGGGTAGACTCTCCACTTTTTTCAACTGCCTTTGATAGGACTACTGAAAATATAAGCCAGAGAAAGTAATTTAAATAACTGAAATGACTTCTTAAAAAATATATTCTTCTCAGTAGCGATTCAATAAATGAAGTGTATAATAAGTTGATATTTAAAAACATGATGTTTATTTGGAATACTTTAATTATACATTCAGTTACTTAGATGGGAAATAGCTATTGAAATCACATTTCAGAGAATTAATACTCATATCTAATATGGAAATCATCATATCTCATGTCTCTTATAAAGATTGCATTGCTTGTATTCTACATGAACAATGGAAAGGGCAGATACCATCCTATACTGTCAGAAATAACAAAGCACATCTAAGTATGCTAGGATTTAATCTTTCACAGACTAAAATTTTAATCAGTCTAATATTATTATGTGTAACTAAGGAACAGTTTCACTGGGTATTTTTTCTTAGCTAATTTTAGAAATATATCCTTATTCATCAGTCAGATCAAATATTTAGTCCTTAAACAATCCAATCAAATTATAATTAACCTTTCAAACTAAGCATGAGTCTAATAGAATCTAATTCTCAAGTCTGGCAATACAGTGTGGGACCTGAAATGATCTGATCCCTTGCAAGGAATGCTGGGGGGCTTCAGTCATGCCTTTACTGCCATGGTCCCTCTTTTCTCTTGGTAGAGGTCTTCTTCATCCTGAGTAGCTGTGTGTAGAGTTCAATGTGAATTTGGTTCTCCTTCTGCTCCAGCAGACTTTGACCTTGGCAGCAGACTCACTTGAGGTTTCAGCAGTGTTCCCATGCCCCTTGCCATAGGCAGCTAGAGATTGAGTCAGTAACAAGATCAACCCTTGCATGGAGGTACACAGACTTTAATAATAGTGACAGACTCACTGAAAGAGGAAAAGTGCATTCTGTAGGATGTTTTCCAGTTTCGATAGTTCAGGTTATTTTTGTTTGTTGGGGGGGGTTGTGTTTTTGTTTTAGTTGTTCTTTACATTCTTTGTATACTTCACATTTTAAATTGCTTATTATATGAAGATATTCCTTTTTTATTTTTTATTGCAGAAATTATTGGTTTATGTATCAGTATTAAAGTACTTCTAATATTTGCAGATACTATAATTTCTTCTACCTCTCAGCTAAAATATTAATTCAGAAACTTCCCTCATAAACAGTGATCATTCCACTTTGCAACAATTTTAATGGCTCTTTTCTGAGATGACAAACACAGCATGCTAACAGAAACACCAGACATATGGAGAGAGGGCATATGCTCCACTTTATGATACATTTACTATGATGCCTCTCATTTAACAACTTCTTTGCATTCCTGCACAGCAATGCGTATCTAACCATACTAACTGTCCTCCAAAAAAACCACTACCACCAAGCAAAAGAAAACATCCAGCCTTTCCTCCTATGCCTATAGAGATCTGATACTCTTCTCTAATAATTAAAGAGACTGTGTGTGTATCACTTGAAACTTTTAATTGAATGTATCAAATTCATGTGTCATTCACCTCTAGGTTTCAGAAGTCATTGTCCCTTCTGCTGTGCTTTTACTTTATATGATTTAGCAGAGGAATTAGCTGTGGTTTGCTCACTGCCAAAATCATTGGTCAGCCCCTGTGCTTTAAGTGAAATATAGCCAGTTTAATTTAATAACCTGTTAATAAATATTTACCAGTATTTTGTCTAGTCCTCGAACAATAAAGGGCCTCAAACAATCTACCAAGTCAAAAGTAAAAAAAAAAAAAAAAATAAAAAAAATAATAAAAAATCTTTGGTTTACCTATATATAAATGAGTGAACAAAACATGAATAGTTGGGTCTGTGTGTTCATCCACAGGTTTTATGTAGTATGCATATGTATCATCCCCAAAGGGTTCATGCTTGCAATATAGCCACAAAACATGGATATGGAGAAATGTCTACTTTGTTTCTTAAAGTAATGGCTGAAAGTTACAACATATGTATATTGTACTGTAAGTATGGTTATATCTGCCATTCCTGGGGGCAGGAATTGGACTGTGTCAGGTCCCAGGAATGGCTGGGCTGCCCTTGGCCTGAGCGGGGCTGAGCTGGGTTTACCAGGTGCCCCATGGCCAAGTGCCCATTGCCCAGCTTGTCAAAGCTCTAGTTCTGTGAGTGCCACCAGGGAAGGGGCTGACAGACCCAGGCTGTGCCTGTGAGACAAATGGCTCCAGAGGTACAGGGGTGTTTTAAGGCAGCTTTCACTCCTTCCCTGGGAGCAGGTAGGGCTTAGGGGATGCAGACAACCCTGCCCTGCCCTCACACTCCCCCTGTCCAGGGCCCAGAGCCAGAGACATACCAGTAGCCTGTGCCCAGCCCTGATCCTGGAGGGTCATAGACCAACACCAACACCTTGCCTCCATCCCTGCCTACTGACAGGAGCCCCAAGATGAGCCCTGGCCCTGGCCCCTGACCACCTGACCACCTGTCTCTGACCACCATGCACTGGGGTGGAAGGATGAGGGCAGCACTTGGCATGTAGTGGGGTCACCTCAGCTCCTGGCTGCCCCTTTGGGAGCTGTATCCTGCTGTGCTCCCTGACAGTACTAAGGAGGAGGAAGCAGACACAAGATTCAGAGAATAACATCCTCCATCTAGTTTGGTGGCTTAGAGTCAACCATACTGCTGCCCTGGCAATGGCTGGCAGGAGGAAGTTTGTAGGGTCTGACCAAGCATGTCACATGCAGCTGGGGCTGTCACTGTGCTCAGCCACACTCACTCAAACCTTCTGTGTGACAGTCAAGTGCTTTAGAGGTCACCTAAGCATGGATATGCATCTTGCTGCTGTTAGGCTTAGAGCAAGTTTGGGGTTAAGCATAGGTCTGTGTTCAAGTTCAAAATACATTTTTTGTACATTGTGTGAGGATAGATGCAGAATTTTATCTGTATTTCCTGGTTTCTAATTTCTTCTCTGAAAAGGAAGAAGCAGAGCAATCATAACAGGAAAAGGAATGGTATTTACAAGGCTTATGTGATTGTACAAGGAAGATGAGGACACAGAGGAGGCTGGCATGGAAGTGAAGGTTGCAGGGATGAGGCTGAGGATAGTTTCATCTCTATCAGAGCATAGGGTAGCCTTTTGCCTGCCCTGAGTTGAGAACACATTTCACTTAGAGAAAAACAAAACCAAAACAATAAACGACCCAAATGAACCCAACCAAAGAAACAAAACCACAAGAAAAAGTCATATGCACATAGTCAGAGATGACATCAAATTGTCAACAAATGGAAACTGAAATCAAGTTGCAAAACTAGTCCTAATCTTGATTTTTCATCATTTTGAAATGCTTGACTTCACAATCTAGATGTTATTTTCATGTAACTTTTTTATATACAAATTCAAAATAATCCAGGATGATGTTTGGAATTTTTTATCTTGAAAGTTGCAAGATAAAAAGTGAAGGAAGAAATATATACCCTCAGATTATAATGTAGAAAAATTTATCTGCATGTCAATCACTCTCAGAAATATGAAACTCATAGATGTATTACTGTGGTGTACTTGATACAAAAGAGCCTTTCAAGAGGATGGGAGTTAACAGCCCATACAGACCCATCTGGCTTAGTAATGAGTTGTTAAATGGTGAATATTTAAAGAACAGTTAAGGATATCTGCACAGCCAGACTGAATTAGGAGAAAAGATCTGAGCCTTTTTGGCTTAGTCATCATATGGTGTAAATACACATAGTACCACAAAAGTTTGAGTAACCATGTCAGACTTGTGTAAGTGAATCAGGTAGTTATGTCCTATGTACTCACATCTAGATGCTTGCATAACCTTGAACATTAACAGGACTTAGAAACATCTGAGTTTATTGAAATAGCATATAGTATCTAGAGGTACCTCTGTGTTTCACCATCAGCTTTTTAGAAATACAGCTAAATTAACATTAGGTCAATAGGTATTGTGATGCACAGTGTAAGATAGTAAAGATACTATTAGACCCAAGCTAGTGCAAATTTCAGTTCGAGGACTGTGATCAGTTCCTCGTATGCAGTATTATATTGTCATGGCTGTGTTTGCCCAACACCAGGACTATCTCTGCCTCGCATTCCAAGATTTTTGCATTATTGACAGGGCCAGATGATGCATTTTTTTTTTCCAGTTTAACTACAGTGATATTGAATGTATCTCACACAAAATAATAAATTTAGTTTTTTGTTCAGTGATCAATATTTTATACTTGGATTGCTGCCACCAAAATTATATCAGAAGACTGCTCAATTAGTGACAAATTTAGTGTGAAAAGGTGAAGAAACAAATTTCTTCAAGCAATTTGCATGAGAGGACTGGATGCTGAATTTTCAAGTACTGGATTACCAAAACTTGCTTCTGATTTATCTGAGATGTTGTGATTATTATAGTCCTAAATCATTAGCCAAGGTTATAGAAGGCTTATAGAGTCAAGAACGTGATCTATATATGAATAGTCCTTACTTAGGTAAATAGAGTATCGGAACTATTAAGGAACTAAGCATCACTGACTGATGTGTGGAACATAGTAAATAAAGTTAATGACTCCCGAAAGAAGTTGAGCTCATTAGAAATGAGAATGCAGAAGCATTCAGCAGCGTGCAAGATTTAATCTCCAAAAAGATGTCTCTGCTCTAGTGCTCTGTTATGTAAAAAAACTGATTCCAGAACTTTGTTACTAGTATGAGTAAGGAAATAAAGGACCACGGACTTAGCTGCTCTCAGGTAGTGTATGCAGATCAGGTCTATTTTAATTAATAAATCTCTTTACAGTAAATGAGAATTGCAGAAACTTCCTGTATTGATAATTTTTTTTACTAAAATGACTGTTTCAAAACTCTATGTATACTGAGCTAATCTTGTCCTTGATATTTCATATATATCACAACTTTCATCAAAAATGGCAAGAATGTTACTAGAATTAAGCTTTTCCTATACTCTCTGTCCTCAGCTTTATCACAAAACCCCCTATCATTTTATACTCCTAGATGTAGGTGATCATTAGTTTGGGAGCTGCAGGGTTGGATTACATTTACTAATTTAAATCCATGGGCTGGATGAGTCTTTAAAAGTCTCTGTCAGCTCTTTAGCCATCTGATACTGTCACAAATCAGGTATGAGACTTGTTACCTGCTCTAGTAAACATGACAGACAAATTACTTTTTGAAACTTGTAAAAAAATGAGGGTGAACGTGTGATATCTTCATTTAAGGGCAGACCACATATAGGTGAGTGCTAAAAAATACCCTGAATCTTTTCAGAAAAGTGTCTTGAAGGAGTGTCCTGGTTTTGTTAAAAATAAAACAAGTTTCTCTTTTAGGGAATTTTCCTTTCAGCTAAAGTCTTCTTACTAGCTGCACTTTTCTAAAGTAGAATACATGTTTTGATAGAGATAGCAGTGGAATGCAAGGTCGCTCATAAGGATGCACATCCCCTAAGTGAGAGGGGCAAGGAGAAGTGAACTGAACAGGTGACTAAAACTGACCAACTAAGTATTCCATCCCATTCACGTGATACTTCATACAAAAGTGGGAAATCAAGAGACCCTTGTCCCTTTTTCTCTTGGACTATGGCAAACATTAGGAGAGGACCTTGCAAGTTGTCCCTGTGAACTGAGACCTAGTGACAGACTGAATCCAGTTCCAGTTTGCTTCAAAGTCCAGCCCAGCACTTCCGGGTGTCTCCTGCTGTTGCCAGAGCAGTTCTTTGCCAGGATTTTCAAGACTGGTTTTGTATATTTTGTATTATTTTCTCTATTTTATTAGTAGCAATAATGAAAAAAAAAAAAATTCCAACTCTCTCTCTCTGTCCTTCTTTGCCTTCCAATCACCTGTACTTACTGGGGAGGGGGGAGCTAGGTAGGGTTGCAGGGGAGAGGGGGTTAACAAAGCATCTGCCACGGTTTATTGTTGCCCTGCAATCACACCTTGACATAGAGAAATCTTTCTTTTAATCTTTTACAAGACTGACTATGGAGTAAAGGTGAAAATGTGGAACTCAGTATCAAAAGAAGCAACAGGAGTTCTGGATCCTTTTCCACAAGAAATTCATTTAGAAAGAGTTAGATGACATGAAAAATGAAAGAAAAAATTTTATGGTCCAATTAAGTACAAATGAAATGAGGTTGTTGTTTACTACTTAGAATTTTAAAATCTTCCTTTTCAAGTAGATGAAGATTTAGTAACTCGGCATTTTCTTGAAAAAGTGGTCAGATGGGAACTGCCTTTGAAGTTCGCAACATATTTAAATAGTCAAGAGTAATTAGACTCCATTATAACCTGTAGTGCCTACTGTGTGAGCCATTAGCATTCTCATAGTTCAAGTACATGCACTGATAAATATATGATGAGCTAGCAAAAGCACCAGCTCAATATTAATCCAGCCTTTAGACAAATATTGTAATAGGATTTGCACATTTCAGAGGCAAATCATTTTCTCAATGTGTGTTCTGTATATCTAGGGTATTATTACTGATGTGCATTAAAAGAAAAATACATCCATAATCACAATTTAATTTAAGATTCAAATCCATATAGGACATGAAATTATAAAAATATTCATCATTTTTTCCATAGTTCTCAGAATATGAAATGAAGATCCATTTTTTCTTATGTATTCTTTCAGAGGACTGAATAATATCCAAGAAAGTTTTGTGGGTTTTTGTTTGGTTCTGTTCTTGCTTCCCTCTATCTGCATGGAAAACTTCTGCTCCTTTAATGTCAGTGCTGATTTAAATTAGTTACAGATCTTAATCTTTATGTAGTGGACATGCAGTTGTAATGTACTACTGGTACACAAAGCTGCTGAAAATAATTCTGTACTCAGTAGTCACTGTGACTGAGCTAGTTATCCTAAAAAAAATTGTAACCTTATTTGGCCAATAGCTAGCTCTTCTACATTATTAAGTCTTTCTCTGTGGACTTTATCATTTCCCCCCAAAGCTGGCTGCCATTGTAAGAGGGAAGGCTAGTGAGTTTGACCATATTAATTCTGAAATATTAATATTAATTATTAATAATAATTTTATTACAGAAAGGCATAATTGGTTGAACAGCAGAAAGGGCAAGCTGCACTCTATTTTCATTTGATATCACAGAGGTTATGCAGCCTGCAATGTCAATACAGTCAGGCTGGCACCCAGTCCATCAGGTAGAGAATGGAGCCAATTCAGGACTGTCTGAGCATGTGGCCTCTGTTTCTTAATCCCTGCTAGTGACTTTGTTATTGATCCCTGTAACAGTAAATGTATTTAGTATTTGTCTTGCACATCCTAAGAGAAGGATAGACTTACATTCTCTTAGAATCAAAGAAAAGAGAAGCTCAGGTGCCTTCCTTTCTCCAGATTTTTATTGAGAAATCTCTGTATCTTAAATCATGTTCTTGCCATTACATCTGCACCCCTGCCACAGTAACATGATTGCTGGCATAGTTTGTGCCTCATTGTGAAGTTGTTTGCACAAAAAGAGTGAACAGATTTTTATATACAGACATATACTTAAATTTATAATGGACTTTTTTCTGAGATGGAGAATTTTTGTAAATATGCTTCTATTTATGTTTGGAAGTTAAAAGCATGGTTCGATATGTAAGAAAAATGTCTTCCTATGAAAACTGAGCCTTTGAGTTTTCTATCTCTGAATGAGGTGTCAATATTCTTACAGATGTTGTAAAAATGAAAACGTTATGATCCTTAGCTATTTTATGCTTGTGGAAGGATTTTGAAAGAAAAAAATATTTTCAGTAACTTTGCTTCAAGCCTAAACCTAGATAAGCTAAAGATCACAAGTAACTGGATTTTCTTTCTTCCTAGAAAGCAGAGATTCAAAGTTTTAGGGAACATGGAATTTTTACCCAGTTCCATCAGATCCTGCTGATTTGGTTGTTAGGCAGGTTATCCAGCAGCTCCAACCCACCCACCGCAGGGCACGGCTGAACCCCACAGTCATCATGGCGGGACCTCAGGGACAGTCTGTGTAAGGAAGGGAAAAATGTTGCCCAATGATGAGGAGTCACAGAATGGTCAAAGCTGGAAGGCACCAGTAGAGGTCTTCCGGTCCAAGCCCCCTGCTCAAACAGGGCCATCTAGAGCCAGTTGCCCAGAGCTATGTCCAAATGGTTTTTCTTTGTATCCAGGGATGGAGACTCCACAGCCTCTCTGGGAAAACAGTGCCAGTGCTCGGTCACCCACACAGTAAAAAAATGTGTCCCTATGTTCAGGTGTAAAGTGCCATGCTCCAGTTTGTGGCCATTGCTTTTTGTCTTGTCACTGGGCACCACTGAAAATTGCCTGGTTGCATCCTTTTTGCACCCATCCTTCAGGTATTTATATGTGTTGGTAAGATACACACACACCTCGCCACTCCTGAGACTTCTCTACTCAAGGTCAAACAGTCCCAGCTCTCTCAGTCTTTCCCCACAGGAACAACAGAATCATAGAATAGTTTGGGTTGGAAGGGACCTTCAAAGGTCATATAGTCCAATGCCCCTGCGATGAGTAGGGACATCTTCAACTAGATCAGGTTGCTCAGAGTCTCATCCAGTCTCGTCTTGGATGTTTCCAGAGATGCGGCATCTACCACCTTTCTGGGGAACCTGTTTCAGTACTTTACCACCCTCATTGTAAAAAATTCCTTCTTCATGTCTAACCTGAATCCCCTCTTCAAGTTTAAAATAATTACCCTTTGTCCTGTCATAAACACTCTTCTAAAAAGTCTGTTCCCATCTTTCTTATAGGCTCCTTCTAAGTACGGAAAGACTGCAATAAGCTACCCCGGAGCCTCTTCTCCAGGCTGAACTGCCCCAGCTTTCTCAGCCTGTCCTCACAGGAGAGATGATCCATTCCTCTGCTCATCTTGGTGGCCTTCTCTGGACCCTCTCCAACAGGTCCATGTCTTTCCTGTACTGAGGGGTCCAGAGCTGGATGCACTACTACAGGTGGGGTCTCACTAGAGCAAAGTAGAGGGGCAGACTGACCTCCCTCGACCTGCTGGCCCCACTTCTTCTGATGCTGTCCAAGATAAGATTGGCCTTCTCAGCTGCAAGTGCACATGCTGGCTCATGTCCAGTCTTTCATTCACCAGTATCCCCAAGATGTTCTCGTTAGGGCTGTTCAGATTCCTTAGGTGGTCACAAGCCAGATCTTCACTTACAGTGAGAGGGACTTTGCTCCCCCAGTCCCTGTCTTGCAGTTCATTTTCAACTCGAGAGGTGTAGGAAGAGAGCTTGCCAGTGAAGGCTGAGACAAAGAAGTTGTTGAGTATCTCAGCCTTCTCCTCATCCATTGTTATCAGTTTACCAGTCTTGCTCATCAGGGTGCACATGCTTCCTCTGACCATCCTTTTCTGGTTCACATACCTGTATAAGCCCTTCTTGTTACTCTTTGTGTACCTTGCTGAATTCAGCTCCAGCTATACCTTGGCCTTCTTGACCCCATCTTTGCACAACTGGGCAGTGTATCTATGCTCTTCCCAGCATACCTGTCCCTGCTTCCACCACCTGTGCATTTCCTACTTGCCCTTTAGTTTCAGATGTGCTCTGTTCTCTTAATCATCTCACTGGTCCTTTGTTGGACTGTCACCAGTATGCCCATGTTCTCTCTTGTATCGAGGAGCCCAGAACTGGACACAGCACCCCAGGTGTGGTCTCACCAGCACTGAGTAGAGGGAAAGGATCACTTCCCTCCACCTGCTGGCAACACTCATCCTAAAGTAAACCAGGATACCATTAGCCTTCTTTGCAACAAGTGCACATTTCTGACTCATGCTCAACCTGGTGTCCACCAGGACACCACGGCCCCTTTCTGTCAAGCTGCTTTCTAGCTGGGTGGCTGCCAGGCAGTCCTAGTTGGTGCATGGAGTTGTTTCTCCCAAGGGGCAGATCTTTGACCTTCCCCTTGTTGAACAAATCTGTGTGAAAGCCCAGCATTCAGTGTCCCCTATGCCTCCTCACTGGGAGAGAAGATGCCAAAATACTGCCATTGGTTTAAACTTTCTACTTCCTCCTGACTTCTTCTGTTTGGAGGCAGCCACAGTATGGATCCTAAGATAACAGGGTTTAAAAGTCGCATATGTTCCTGTTCACGCAGGGTAACAGGAAGGGTAACAGGAAGATCACCACTGAAGTGAAGTTATTTTTTCTCCTTTGTACCAAAGTCTCTAACCATCTGCCTTCTGAACTTCAGTAAATTAATTTTGATAGTATCCTGGGGAGAAATTTTCTTACTTGTCATGTTGTCTTACTGTGACCCCCTGCCTGGCTTGCTAATTTGCAGAAACAGAGGGAGTCTGTCTCCTACTATTCATGGAAAAATCGTTAAGTAGCATGGTGAGACATCAGCCAAAAGCACTATGCTTTTTCTTCCTAAGGAAACAAGGCAGGACAGAACACATTCATGGGTTCTACTTATCAGCAGCTAACCTGCAAGATGGCACATGCACAGGTCTCTACCCTCTCCAGGACCAAACTTCTCTCATGCTGGTGGGGCCCTGGTGCTCCTTCTGCTTTAGCAGATGCCCTATGCCATCTTCCTGTCTATGGGTTCTGCCAGACCTGTGAAATGCATTTGCTTATCTTGTTACCTGGTCAGGCAACTGATTTCAGTGAGATTACCCATAAAATGGTCCTTCTAGACAAGCAGTACACCATATCTGGGGTATATAGCAAAAATACATGAATGTCATACTGGAGAGTATTTTTTAATGACAAGTGACTATGCTGCTTTCCACAAATATGCCAAAATCAAGTATAATATTTAAAGGAATTATTTATCTCAATATCTTAACAAAGAAGTAACTCTGCATTATTATTGCTCACTAATATGAACAATTTTTGATGTAATATAAAAGAGTTGATAAAGCTGTGTAGAATGAAAATTGAATTGTTGAAAATTCGTCTTTAATTTGTTCTTATTGTCCCATTAGCATTTCAGATTTCTTCAGTGGGATTAATATTACTTTAAAATAAAGAGGTTTACAAACTTGCTGCAAGTTTGAGTTAATTAGTCGCTAAAATAAACTACTTTGAAAGTATTTGTTGTTGTTGTTGTATGTGGTTTTGTATTTGCTTTTGTTTTTTACATAAAACAATATTATCTTTGCCCTTAAGCTGGAATAAAAAGCCATTCTTGTAAATTTTGCAGATAAAAATGTTATGTTAGTTTTAATTTCATACCTCTATGGAGCATTTTTAGCTGCTGAGAGAACAAAGGAGATAGTAATAATCTTAAATGCACTGCAGCAATATTAAAAATCAACCTTTCTACAACTTTAATTTAGTATCTAAACATACTAGATGTTATTTTGAAATAAGCTAAGAGATGCTTTGAACATCAAATTAACCATTAGGATGTAAGTACTTGTTTCATTTTTATGATATTCCTGAATATTATCGATATGCTAATAATTTTGTTAAAGAAATAGTTTTTATTTTCAAATGCCCATTTAAATAAATTTTACATAAGAAACTTTCATTAGGTAATTTCATAATATTTTCTGGTATGTTTAGGTATGGAGTTAAAGATCTAAAAATGTCCGTTCTAAAATCTCCTCACTATTTAAGCGTGCAGTAGTTGCCAATAAAAAAATATGAGAAGTTCTAAGTGAGAGTCCCATCGGGGGATATTAGACCAGAGGAAGAAATGGTAAATGTAAAAACTTGTTTGGAAGAGTGCAAAAATACAGACTTAAATCTTTGTGATGTAGACTCCCTGTGCCTCAAGCTATGTATTTTAAAGACAGCAGGAAAATCAAAGAGACAGAATAAGTTTTGTTTGAACTTAATCTAAATGCAGTAATAATGATATTCTTTGGAACAGGGATTTTGTAGTTGTTGTTGACTAGAATGAAAAAAACACAAACATTTAAGAAGCACTTAAGCAATTTGGTGAGTATATAGTTGTAAATTCATTGTGATTAGGTAAGTAAAGATTAAGTAGTGAAAAAATAAATAGAGGAGCATCATACAAATCAAAAGTCTGTTTTGACATTCAAATAGAATTCTGATAGACCATTTTTGAGGTAAAATACATGTTGTTTGCAGAGATGTCAGTAACTCTTAGATGAGCATTTAGACTTATCAGTAGAGACACAATGTGTAATTTTTATGTTTTCATTGTCAAATCTGAAGAAACAAAATGCATGATTCTTACATCATACTGGTAAACTACTACAGAAATCCCATGTGAGTCTACACTGGTTGTTAAAAAATTTCTGGGGATTTAGAAAAAAATAGAGTCGTAGGATCCTACAATGTTTCCAATCTGTAAACAACATGAAAAGCAGCTATTTACAGGTTCAAGCATTATCTACTTTACACTGGACTTTGAATCTAAATACTCAGACAATTTATAAAGCCTTCCTACTATCTTCAGCATTTCTTAGAGGTAAACACTGACTTCTTTTTCACCAGCAACCCAAGTTAGCACAACTATCCCACCATTTACTTCATTGAATGTCAGTATTTTCTGAAGGAAGCAGAAGAAGTTAAGTAGGAGAACATACTAATTAATTAAAGGTAACAACTTGTGTATGATTATCTTCAAACCTAATTGTCTTCTCTTCCATTACACCATTGCTGATGAACTCCTCTTTTGCTTACTACAAGATTTTACAAGAGCTATTGTTCTTTGATACTTTGGCCAGATTTGGAGACTTATGTTTCTTTCCATTGTATTCACTGTGTTGAAACACCTTTTATAAGGTCTGCAAATTCAAATAAACCCCTCAATTCTGGAAACTTGAGAGGTGACTTTGTGGATTAGAACTTCATTTCCTCTGACAAAATAGACTTGTGCTGCAACTAGCTGTGTAAGTACGATATACAAGGAAAAGACAGAAAAAAGCTATGAAATAGTATAAGTCATTCTCTATAACTAGTAGAGGAATCAAGTATCTTCCTCATATTCTCATTTCATTTTTTTAGGGCTTCACCTTAAATGAGTGACAGGCTTTATAAAAGACACAAAACATTAATAGAATGAGTGATATTTCCAAATTCTGAGTATTTAGGAAACTTGTCATTAATAGTCCAGTTTTCTTTCTTGTGTTTGGTTTCTAAAGAGATAGTCATTTAATTCACATGAAATGGAAAAGTTATGTAAATAATAGATAAGTGTAGAGCAAAGCTAGTAAGAAAAAATGAAGTATTCTGGAATATGACCCAGATAAAAGCATAAAGTTTTACTGATAGTACAATATTTTAAATAACCAGTACAGACCAACTATTATGCTATCTACAGTATTTAAAAATGCATGATTGCAGGGACACTGTAATTTTTATAATTAACCCAGTATAAACCTGATAAAATAATTAGAAAAATATCAGCTGTTATGCAATTCCAATAAATGTGTCTATGGTCTAACATGATTTGCATCCTGCTGGAGTTCAGGCTTTCTTTTTAAATAGGATCACAGACAAAATCAGCCTGGATTTTCTGCATGCTAAAACATCTTTTATCCATCACTGTTATCTTTCTGCTTTTGAATGAAGCATTGTCTGTGTTTTGTTGTAAATGCCAGGCTTCAAGAATTCAAGAATTGATTGTTCTTTTGTTGCTTTTGTGCCTTGATACTGCAGGGTTTTTTATCTCTGAATCTATTTTAAGTTCTAAAGTAATATTGAAGCTTTGCTTATTCTTTGAAAAGACTTTACAAAAATAAGACTGATCTGAGGGCATAGCAGTTGAACACATCTGAGTATTTCTACAAAGAGTTTGCCCAACTGAGAGATTAAGGGTACTATATTCTTAGGGAACTTTTTTTTTTCTCCTCTCAGCACTGTGGCCCTCCCCACCCCTTGGTTCTCCTCCAAAACAAAAACTCAAAGTATAAAAAAGTGGGTATACATAAATTCTTTAAAATATTCATGTAAATATTTGCAGAGGTCCTCCAGATAAATACTTATTTCTGTCACTTCAAAGAAGTAAGTTTTAAAAGTGCTGAATTTACAGTAAAGAATTAAGACTTTTGTGTTTTAAATGACATTTATTTATTATTGGACAAATATAAATAAATATACAATAATTTATATGCTAAAATTATTTTGAATCAATCAAAACATATGAATTAAGTTATGGCAAAAAACACAAAACAAGGAAAAGATTTCTTATTGATTTTTTTATTTCATAAATGAATATTTATGCTTTTAATTTCAGAATAATATTTGATCTTTGAAATTCAAATACAAAAATGAAAATTAAATCTATTAGAAACAAGACCTAGAAAAAATATTGGCTTTTGTGTCAAAATATTCCATTTTCACCAATTGAAACTTTTGTATCTCTTTTCTGAATCAGTGACTGAATCCAAAGTTAGGTGTTCATATAGTTCCATTGCTCATAAGCATTTGATAATATGATCATCTACTAAGGTTTTTTTGACTGGAGGATTTCTGTCTTAAAGATTATATGAAAGTGTTTATCACTGTGAACTGTGTAAATGCAAATTCTCAATTTTCAGTTTTAAATAATGAAGAAATACTGTAAGTCTCAATGTGGTATAATAAGTAATTCAAAGACATTTTAAGCCATCTACAATTCTCTCATTCCAGTTAGACAGTTTGCTTTCAGTTGTAACTTCACCCATGTGTTTTCGTGATAGTTTTGAAAGAAAAAAGTGTATAGCCAGGTCTCATAACTTAGGCTGAATGGTGGTAATTTTCAAAAACAGTGATTTAAATGCCTTTGATTTTGTGTACAAGGCTCATGGCTTCAGAAAGAGCTGTCCTATTTTCCCTTAAGTGTTCATTGGTTTAACCTGGGCAAATGCTTACAGCCAATAAAGGGGCTTTGGCCCAAGGCATTTCCTTCTCCATGGTGTTGTTAAATCATGGGGACTACTGGGTGCCTTAAGGTTGTAGTTGCAACATCTTTCACAGTAAAAGGCCTTAAGCTGTTTTAAAAGTGAGCTGGAAATGTTACCTTCTTTTTAGAGTTGAAGTGCTTGCAGGAAAGATCCTCTGGGACCAGGAACCCCACTCCTGCAAACTTCTACTTGAACTGGCATGTATTTTTTCAGGGGAAATAGATTCTTAGGACATCTAAAAACCTTCTGGGTAAAGTGCATACCAACAGATTCTCTAAAGTAAGTGTGCTGTGCTATATTAAGAAAAAAAAACAACTTTACAGTTTTTCGTTATACCAAACTAAAGTTGGTAGAAGTGCAAAAGAGGGTAACTAGATTGCTCTGTTGGCAGTTAGATAGTTTTAAGTGAGACAATCCCAGTGTGATTTGTTAAAGCTGTACTCGGGAAAAGCACAGGAATTTTGTTGGGTCAAAATAGACAAGAAATTGAAAATGGAGCAAAAATAGTACTGCTCAGCCTATGTTCACACTGGCTCCCATGGGGAGGGAAAAGGAATGAGTGAGGGTGCTGGGGTCTTTGCCTTCAGCCCTGGGCTCAGTGACAAGGCAGGGAGGCAGAAATGCCCTCAGGGAATCTGCTCTTTCATCAAACCAGCTCTGCTTACCATCCCTGTGTGCAGGATGAGTTGTACGTTTAAGGTTAAGACCTTAAGTGGGATGGAAACTGTGTAAACTACGTTCAGTAGAGATACCATGAGCACTGTCCTTCTCTAAATGCTTATGCTTTCTTCTTTGTTGGTACTTCAAAATCACAGAATGTTAGGGATTGGAAGGGACCTCAAAAGATCATCTGGTCCAATCCCCCATAGGAACACAAGTTCAGTAGAAAGTGCGAGTCTGTCAGTATGTGTTAGTTACACAATGTGTGCAACTATTATATCCAGGGATTTCTGTGGGTACTGGTGGACAAATCCATACATCTTAGATCTCTCCTCACACAAATGGAATACATGTAGTTTTTGTGAGGTGTTTATTTCCATTTTAGATTTTTTTTTCAGGTATCAATCAAGATGCATATCTATAAAGTATTATAAGATATTTTCCTGAATCTTGCTGAAATATTGCCCACTCTATATAATGTTGGTAACTCATACTTAATTCAATTAATTAGCTAAAAGGCATGTTTTAAGATCTGAGAAAATATTTACAGATCTCATAGGGAAATGAGCTTGGCAGCCATTTTGAATGTTGTCTCATTTTCCTTCTTTGAGGGCACTCTGAAACTAAGAAGGAATTATGAAATATCCTGTGACTAAGTTTTCAGATTTCCAGTACATATATATCTATATAAATCTGGTAAATATTAAACCATTTAAGAAAGCAATTATTTTTGTTTAATATCACACTCTGCATATGCACTATTGAGCACTCATTGAGGTTTAGTAAGCAAAAGATTAACATAATTGCTCAGCCCTTAGCTCAAGTTTAAATAAGTAATAAATTCTGATTTAAATTCCTATTAGTACATTAATGATTTTAAGAAATGGTTCAGGTACTTAATTGGTATATATTAAGCAAGCAATAATGATTATTAAGTAGTTGTCAGTACACACTCCTAAAGTGTGCAGTTGTTTATCTTGAAATCTTACTAATAAACAGCATATTTCCTTTTCTTTATAATAACTGTATTACTAAAATTATTATATTCTCAAATACATTCAGTAAATTTTAAAAAAATGATGTATTAGTAACAATGCTATTACATATTTACAGCATCTTAGATTAGCTATATAAGTGAAAGTTTTTGTTAAGCATATATCCAAATAATGATTTGTCATTTTGTAATGAAAAAGTTCTCTGTGGCTGATACTTTTCCTTTTTTGTTTTCCTTAATTACTTTTTTTTTTTTCATTAAAAGGCTGTGTGTTTGAATCATTCAAGGAACTAAGTTTACAATGCAGATATTTTAGATTTGCTTTTTTTACCACATGAATGTTAAGCATTTCTTTTGGTGTTAGACATTTTCTATAAGTTTTCTTGAGAGAAGGGAAATATTCACATAATGAACAAATTCTGAGTCATTACCATTTGAAGCTGTAACAATAAGCAAAAGTGCTAGGCAATACCGCTGCTGAATCATGGAAATGTTGGTTGAATGGGATTTCTGGAGACCATCCAGCCAAGCTTCCTTTCATCCTACAAATGATATCCTCTTCCCGGATGACAGTATCTCCTCCATGAAACATTTTTTCCTAATTTCCAGTCTAAACCTCTCCAGCCACAACTTGTGGCTATTTCCCCTTGTTGTATCATTTGTCCATGCTGAGAAGAGCTTGTCTCCCTCTTCTTTGTGCTACCAGTAACAGTAGGCTCCTACTAGATTTCCCCTAAACCCAGCTTTCTCTGTAGGACATGTGCTGAATTCCTCTGGCAATCCCAATAATCCTTTGAAGAACACCCACTAGTTTCTCAACATTCATTTTGATCTGGTATTGGCCCTAAGCAGTATTCTAGATGGAGATTCACCAGTATTTGGTAGAAGGCGATAATATTTTCCCCTAGATCTGCTGGTGGTGTAATGTTGTCCAGGATTCAGCCTGCTCTACTTGTGACAGGAGCACACAGCTGGCTCACGTTTTCCCTGGGACTCTCCTGTAGTCTCCAGGTTCTTTTTACCAGGGTTGCTACTCAGCCAGTCAGTTCCCAGGCAGTGAGTTATTCTGTCCCAGGTGTAGCCTTTTGCATTTCTCACTGCTGAGCTTCATGACATTAGTTTGCTCCTCAAATTTATCAAGGTTCCTGTGAACTGAAGCTCTGCTTTTTATTTTCAGTCATTCCACATAACCTAGTGCTGTCTGTGAGTACCTTGCCATCATCTAGGTCATTGATCAAGATATTGAACAAGGTGGGCCCCATGTTATTCTCTGGGGTACTTTGCTCATTGTCATCTGCCAGATGAACATTAAGGTTTTGTTTATGACCAACAAGCCCAGGGGTCCAGCCAGTTTTTGGTGCAACTAGTAGTCTGTACTTCTTCATCTTTCAAAGTAAAATGATACAGGACATGAAGCCTTACTAAATTAAAGGTATGTCGTATGCACTGTATGTTCTTCATTCATAGCTAGTCAGTAACCACTGCTCACCCAGTGTCTACAGTAGAGGCAGACACAAGTATTTCTGGCCACTCCTGCTTGCAAGGTCACATAGCAACTATATCACTGAACTACTCCAGGGTAAAACTCTGCAGAAAATAGATGTATTTTAGGCTAGGTCAGTCCACTACTCTCTTTCCCATACAGTGCTTCACATGTGTCACCAAAACTGAAATTCCAGTGGAAGGGCAAGGCTATGGCCCAGTATTTTGTGACTAGAAGAATGAAAAATAAAACTATACCACAAATTACTGGTTTCTCAGAAAAATTGTAAATGGAATGATCTACTTGCTCAGTTGGCTACTATTTTGACCTATCTTTTTATGTTGCTTCCTTGCTCATTGCACGTGGAGAGGAACAATCTACATATATCCTTTATGTTCATGAAGAACAGAGACTGTCTCCTGAGGTATTGTCATTAAAATTAGTGATTACACTATAAATTATTTTGGAATATTAAAGTTTTATAACTGTAGTTTATCATCATAAAAATGCTTATTAGCCAGATCTCACTGAACTGGGATCCCTGTTGAAATGGTAGTAGGGTCACATTCCTTTTCCAAAAGGAGCCTATTATTAAAAAGAAAGATCAAAGAAAGAGAAGCCCCAAAAATGGAAGTGTATTATTTGAAAGGTAATAGGAAGAAGTCTTATACCACACTCTTATGTCTTAGAGAAATGGCATATCCTTTGTCTTGGAATATGTGTAGTTTCACATATGGCATTTTGGCTTCTATTGACACACACGCATGCACATGCAGAAAGGAAAAAAAAGGTATGGAGGGGAAAGGTTTAATTCACTTGAGCAGGTTTTACTGAAAAACTTTGAAATAGTTAAGTGTATTTCTGAGTGTTTTGGCTTCCTGCCAAGACTGTAGAAGAAGGTTGTGATATTTTCTTTCTGTCCCTAAAAGAAAATGAGGTATTGCATGCTTGACCTTGCTTGTTCGCATTTTGCTAGCAATTTCTTGATTTTGAAAAAAGAGCTATAACAAAACAAACAAACACCACACGTCAGTATTTTAAAGCAGCATACTTGTAAATATTCTTTTTATTATTTACAAATTTTCTTAGTCAAATGTATAATTGTTATTGTTTTGGAGTGTTGAACATTAAAGCGATTACAATGAAAATGGAGGGAATTAAAAAACCAGTGAAATTTAAATTCTTTAGTGACTTCTGCAAAACCGAGATGTTAAAAGAAACAGTGTTTCACTATCTTCTCCATCTACACATTTTCCTTTCTAGAGATTTTTAAATTGAGTGGTCAGGCAGTCAGTTTGACCCATTTCACATGTGATTTACAATGTATCTTCAATTGCTTTTAAAAGAATAATTGATTTTTTTTTTGTTGAGATCTGTTTTAGCTCATACTAATTGCTTTCCGTTTTACCATAATATATAGCCAATGGCTTTATGATATGTATGTAAACGTTTATTAATTGTTTGATAGCTTTGTTTGTCTGGCCTTGTATCATTTGCATAAGGTCCCTGTAGTGCTTCTCAAAATCCTTACAATAGGCATTGGAGAGCCTTGAGTCAGTCTTCAGAACTGAGATAAATTCTTCTAGGTGCTGAGTGAGTGCTGAGTTGCAAGTGGGAAAAAGACTTATGAAAATCTATTGTCCTTCGCCTGTATTCAAATGACAGGTCTCTTTATTGACCATACATCTTTCAAAGACAGAAGTGCGCTCCTATTTTTCAAAGCTCCAAGTCCTATGAACCTTAAACCAGGCTCAGACATCTAAGTGCTTTGAGAGCTTTTGAAAATTTGAACTTAAGGTCCTCTGTTTCATCCACATACAAGTACTGATAATAGACTTATGGATTTCTGTACTCTTACAGCCTTCACCTGAAAGCTAAGTGTTCTGAATGTTCTAAATTATTTTTCAAATGTATACTTAGACTTCAAAACAAATAAGCCATAGAGAATTTTTTAAACTACGTAGTAGGTTGAGAAAATCCTGGTTTGTACATGGAAAAGCATAAGACTGTTCAGTGAGTGAGTTATATGCTCTGTATGCATGTGTGAGGCTCATCAAAGCTGTATCTTGAAATCAAGTTTACCCTGTTAAAGATGAAATTTAAATCATTGTGTGATAGAGCCACTCAATCAGATAACAAGTTAATATTACATTATATAAACCAAACAGAACAGTTTATACAGAATAGAAGCTGTATAAAGAATAGAAGAGAATATAAAGTATAGAATAGAAGAGAAGCTTACTCCCAAGTGTTCGTCCTATACCTTACTAGAATATGGGAAACATGACTTTTGAAAAGATTTTTTAAAAATTAATTTTTGAAATTCTTTCTGTAAGTACAGGTGAGTGTCACAATTGTCTAGATAAAAGAAAGATTTTGATTTTTTTTCTCTTTTAAAATTTGATTTATCATATGAAAAATGTTTCTTATCAAAACTACTCTTTTGGTCAGGAAAAATTTTAAGTTTTGTGAATCAGAAATTAGAGGAATTTTACTGTAATGTCTAATCAAAATTTTGTGGTTTCAAGCAGCCAATATAGGTTTAAAAGCTTTTTTCCTTATTGTCCTGGTTTTGTTAAAAAACAAGTTTCTCTTTCAGTGAATTTTGCCTGTCAGCTAAAGCCTTCATATTAACTGCATTTTCCTGGAGAACCAGACACATGTTTTGGTAAACATAGCAATGGAATGCAAACTTATTGATAAGCATGGATGGACATCTCGCGAGAGGGGCGACGAGAAACAAGTGACTAAGAAACTGACCAACTGTGTATAACATTCCATTCACGTGAATACTTCATATAAAAGTGGGAGATCACGAGGATCTCGTCCCTTTTTCCTTATGGCCGACCTTAGGAGAGGATCTTGCTGGTCGTCCCTGAGAACTGAGGCCTAGTGAGAGACTGAATCCAGCTCCGCTTGGCTGCAGAGTCTAATCCAGGACTTTGGGTGTCGGCTCTGCAGTTGCTGACACTTTCAAGATTGGTTTTGTATATTTTGTATTATTTTCTCTATTCTTATTAGTAGCATTAGTAAAACATCTTCAATTTTTCCAACTCTCTTCTCTCTGTCCTTCTTTCCCTCCCGATCGCCTGTGCTGAGTGGAAGGGGGGAGAGGGAGGGGCAAAGAGGGGGAAGTGGGGGGAGAGGAGGTTAACAATACATCTGCCAGGGTTTTATTGTCACCCGCAATCTTAACCCTCGACACTTATTTATTTGTAACTACAACAAATCTTTTAAACCATAAGGCAACTTTAAACTCTATACTATTCATGAACTAAAAATTGATTTGTCAATGTAGATTTATTAGCTAGAGTAAATATGAACTGGTTTGTATCATCAGTTTTTTCAGTTTATCTGTTGTTAAATGCAGCATGCTTTGTTACTTCTCATGCATTAATAAACCTATTTTGTGTTCTAACCTTAACCTGTCACGAATAATTTAAATAAAAATGTTTTATTTATTTATTTGATAAATCTTTTGTTGTTAGGTTTTTGTTTTGTTTTGTAGTTGTTGTTGTTGTTGTTGTTGTTTGTTTGTTGTTTCATTTGGTGTGGTTTTTGTTTGTTTGCTTGTTTGTTTGTTTTCAGATCCAGCTGAGCTGTGTATTTATATAATCCACATACTGTTAAAAATAATTTCTTCTGCTCTAAACAGAACTTAATCAATTACCAAGTTACATATGTCTGTGGCTCAGGGTAGGGGGAGATGTATTGACATATTCCCTAACCTAGAGTTTTTGATTTAATGGGATATTTGTGCCTAAAACTACAGAATGAGATATATGGAATGGAGCAGAAGCTGAAGACCTGTTTAAGACTTGTGATAAGACCATAGTTTCATAGTTTTATCTGTCTTGTATTGGAAAAAATGTCAACATTATGAAACAATTTAGTCTTGCCATTGATTATTTGGTCTTTTTCCCCCTTTTTAATCACTTAGTTTCTAAATTGTCTACCCTAGATATATTTATGTTCAGTCTGTGCAATCAGCATAATTACAGAATTATTATATACATCAAAAGTAACTGTAGAATCATTAACTTAGCTTTTTCTTCTCAATATTGTTTATAATTTTCTTACCCACCACTGCGAGGGGTGGTGTTATTAATGAAGCTGGAACACCACATACTTACAGACTGAGCTAAATGATTTAGTATAAAATATTCCACAGAATGTAACACAGATTCAAGTTTCAAGAACAAAACAATTGACACACTGGAACATCTGAGTATGTGAAAAAGTGCTATTTTTTAAAATAATGTAAACTTAAATCCCACTTATGAACACCTGTTCTGGCTGTTGTTTCCAGTTTGATGCATTTAGGGAGGCTTGTATCTCTGAACTGAGAGTAGCTCTATCACTCTGACATTTAATTTTGTTTGTCTTTTATAAAAAAAGAGAATCATTTAGCATCTGTTATGTTATCTACCAACATCTGTCTCTGTTAACTACTGTTAAATATATACACAATATATTAAATTCCAGTTGAATTTTTTTCTCTTGAACCAAAAGTTGACTTAATTATTAATACAAAGTTCTTACCACAACAGTTCTTCATTGAAGATTTAATGGGTTCCCACATTTAGACTGGTTTGCCAAAGGTTCTGTCTCTCTCTTCCATATGAGAGAACGTCTAATAGCTTGTTCTTTGCTTTGCTTGTGCCTATTTAAAACCTTTCTTTTTTGTTTCCCAACGTTTCTATATAGCCATTCCAGTAAATAAAAAAAATACATTAGGATACACCAATGTGTTATTCAGAAAAAAAAGTAAAATATTAGGGGAGATGGAGTGGATAACTGAGAAAAGTGAGTATACATGCTGTCCTAGTGCAATATAAAAGAATATAAAGCTGCACTTGTACATTCTGCCTAAGTAACTTCAGGGTTAAATAGCTACACACATACCTTAGCATGTTGAATTCATGAGTTTAATAGTTGCATTGTAAATTATCAAAGCTGGAGTCAATTAAGTTCTTGGGAATAAGATCCCAGTCCTTATGCTTAGTTGATTGAACATAATATTTTTTTTTTTTTTGTCCAGTTGTTGGAAGAATTTGGGGTAGAAATATATCATTACTGGTGATGAAAAAACATCTAAATAAGTGTTCAGATCCACAGCTATGTGAACCATCAAAATTCTTGTCATAAAGACTTAGAGAAAAAAACAAAAACAAAAACAAAGAGGGAAAAAATTAATCCAATCCTAGTTTTTCTTTAGTCCAATGTTTTGCAAATTAATATATGTTTATTATAAGTATTATGTAATAAGGTCAGTTCATTGCCAAAAATTATCTCTTCCTAAATGGAACAAAAAGAAACCTCATTGTTGGAAATTATTAATTTGTTAGTACAAGGAAATCCGTGTTAAAAGTTCCTGGTAAATGCATAATCAAGTGATATTTTCAATTTTTTTCATATAATCTTGAAAATTTTGTTTAATTTTCTTTCTATGAATAGTTAGTATGTTTGCTTTGTTACATATTTAACATATTAACTGTTCTGTATGTCATCATTCAACCAACAGATGTTGTTGCTTAAGAAAGTTAATGATTTTCACAGTAATGTTTTAAAAAGAAACACTCAAACTTTATACATTCAACATTTCATTGCAGATAAATCTGTTATTTTTAATGAAATGTTAATTACGGATGTGTTCAATAGTTTAAGCAAGTGTTTTGTACTGACTTGGTATTTGATGTGTCTGTTTTTAAAATGCATTTGCTAAATTCTACAACTATGTGCGTATTTCAGCACTCCTGACATTCAAGTTTCTCTTTGATGTTTCTGAATATATAATTAACGTACAGTTAAAAGTATACCTTTGACAACCTGGTTTAGGAATTGTGTCTTAAAAATCTATATTTCTAATCTGCTATGTACATTACCAATTGTTTACTTCAGGCATTGAATATGTGTTGTTTTGAAAAAACTCTGTCTTTGAAGAAAAAGGTTTGGAAATATAAATTTTTGCTGCCTTACATTTGCAATGTATTTTGATCCTTTTGTCAGATGTCCTTGATCTATTCAAAATTATTCTCTTTTGGGTGTGCTTATATGGTCTCTTCAAAGCTTACCTTAAAAGTTCCTTTGTCTCTTCCCCATCTTTCGTCTTCTTGGTTCTCTATATCACCTTATTGCCCTGTAGTTACTTTCTGCTATAAATAATGTTTCCATGTAGCTGTATTACTCCAGGAATAGATCTAGTTAAAGACAAAAGATATGCTCATCTGAGCGCTGTGCTTCTAAGATTGCTGAGGATCATTGGCTATTCCCATGTTTATTGTTGCACTGTCATATAATGGATGGCCATTACAGACTCAGAAGGAAAACCGTACATATTACAGTCTTGGAAAATGTGCACTACTCATTTGTCAATCCAAGAATTGTTACAGATGAGCTTAAACTTAGCAGAAGAGTCCTACCTAGATTATATTACTGTCAATTTTGGATCACATGCAATATGCTGTTTATTTATGTGTTTGAATTAAATTAAAAAAAAATGGTGGAATTTAGCTCTGTGTACCAGAATGCATGGTTTTCTAAATTAGCTGTTCATCAAAACCAGTGTATATACCCTAGCAAAAGTAACAGTTATCTGTGTGTTTGTTTTGTCCCTAGTAATTTCCAGGCATCTAAAATACAGAAATATATTTTTTCACTAACATGAAATTAATTGCAATGCTTATTTAGGCACATTTTCTTGGGCTGACACAAAGAAAAGGCAACTGGCAGTGTAGTAGAACTAACAAGCTAACTGAAGGGGTACCTTCAATTCCTCCCATGATTCGGAGTCATTTTTTGTTCTTGTAGAGGATTATATCAGGTGCTTACTTTAAAAGTAAACGAATGCACTGAAATAGGAAATATATCAGTGTTTCATTATAAATCCTCAAAAGAAAGTTAAGATCTCACTACTTCTGGATCAGCTTGCTCTTTGGAGCCTCTTACAGCATTTCACATCAATGTGATAGGAGCACAGTCAGAGACAGAGACTGGCTTTTCCCCTTCGGTTCTCTCAGGTGTTCATTTGCAGAAGATGTCTGGATGGTTGGTGAGCACAGTGACAAGTGATCTCTCATAGGATCCCTGGTACTGCTTCCCTGGAAACAAAACAAAAATAACCAGAAAAGCTCTATATGTTATGGGAGAAGACAAGACTGCTCTTCTGAGTAGGATATTTAATGTTTTTGTGAGATTTTATTATTTGGGAATGGTAGTGATACTTTTCTTCATACAAGATTGAGGTGACCAGTGTGTATGGACCAGGCTAACATTCATACATCTCTTGCTTTGTCAACACAGATATTGAGTGGAAATACTAAGCAGTAAATAGTTTCTTTGTTACAAAATGCATAAGCATTTGTGAAAAATATCAGCCTTTCTTTGTTTTTCATTAAGATGTGCTCTGTTCTCCTGGGAGAATGTTTTGACAAATATAAGTTAGACTTCTATTCAACTAACTGGCTGTCCACAGAAAGTTCTAACTACTGCAATAAGGTATATGTCCATATTAAACTAGCTGAGTTTACCCAAACTAGTTTGGTAAAATTCAGTTGGGTGTAGCTGAGGATGACTTATTTAATTGCTGATATTTTGACTCAGGAATCAGTAACTTCAGAATATGTGGGGTTTTTTAGTTGGTTGGTTGTGGGTTTTGTTTGGATTTGGTTTGTTGTTGTTTTCTGTTTGTGTTTTGTTTTGTTTTTCCAGTTATTATATCAGTTTTACAATGCAACCACTCATTCAGTGCTTCTCATAAAAAACAGGCAACATGTAAACAGATTTATGATTCTTTGTACATTTAATCTTATTGTGACTGCTGTTGATTGCTTTTAAGGGTTCTTTTAGCTTAACACAGCATGATATTATCTGTTACAATATTGATCTAATTCATTTCTTTCTCTGTTGTTCTGAATTGAACTTATAAGTTAGCTAGCTAGCTTCAATCTTATCTGGGGAAGGAAAATTGCTTCAAAATGCTCAAATATAAAAGCAAACAATTGTTCATTTGAGAAGAAGTCACCCAACAAACTTGCTGTCTAGCAAAAAGGAATGAATGTAAATGAGGGAAAGAGGTGAACTGTTCATAAAAAGTGTATAGATGAAGAAAATGGAGACCAAATTAGATTTACAGAGAAATAACATTGTATTATGGAAAATAAAAATTTCAGAATTTATTATAAACAACTGTCTGTTTCTATGCTGAAAAGATGTCACTTCATAAAGTACAGATAATGAAATAACTACATAACAAAATTTCCTAAAAAAGTGGACTTCTAACTTTGAAAATAGAGGGAGAAGATATGGGCAGTAGAGGATGCATCTTCTAAGATTTAAAGTTTTTATTATCTCTAGAGGGAGGTACTGTGTACTCATGGTTATCACAACACTTGATATAATAACCAGCTGTGGTTTTCTATGGTTTCGTCTGTAAGTTTTAAATGTTGTGGAGTTTGTTTTAGTCTCCTTACATGTAAACCACATGCATGTTTGGCCTGGATAAATCCTTCTTGCAAATGTTTTTTTCTTTCCTTTTAAGGTTTATGTTCTTGATTCAGTGCTTGCAGAAAAAAAAAAAAAAAAAAAAAAAAAAAAAAAAAAAAAAAAACCCAAAAACCAGGATTCCTGGAATAAGACTCAGAACAGCCTGTAATTTTGACAAGGTAATGCAATGCTATATTTCCTTCATGTTTTGCATTTTGTAAAAATCAAAGGTTTGTTGAGAATTCAGACCTTTGTGTTTGGTAATTTTGCACCTGAGTCGTTCCCTGATAGTGCTCGTAGTATATACTCATTCTATGCTAGACTACTGATACTCCTAATGAAAAATTAGACCAGAGCTTGTGAAAGTTGAGTTGCTATGACAACTAGTCTTTTTCAAATAACCTTGAAGAACATGAAAGGCAGTAAAATGCATGTAATATAGTTCTTAATTAAAAAAAAAATCAAAATAATAATTTTTACAACATATTTGTCTCTATGATTTTCTATTTATTAATAAGTAGGTATATTATATTTAAGGTGCTTTTTAAAGTCACCAACTTCATTTTGATTTTTCCTCTTACGCACAGAATCTGACATGATTATTTGCAAGTGTGAGGAAAAGATGCTAAAGGAGTCACACAAATAAAATTTTGCAAGATCTGAACCTTTACTCCAAAATCTTCTCTCTAAAAAACAGTTCTTTCCATCTTTAAAACATGTGACAGGCAGTTCAATAACGACATAGAAACAAAAATATTATCTCCAATATTTGCCACTATGCATGTTCTGAGTTTTCACAGAGTGAGGAAAACAATTTCCAATGGGGAATTAAGGGAGAGCTGTGCTCCAAAGTCACTTATGTTTGAGATTATTTGGTGTTCAACACTAAATAGGGCCAAGTGCTAATTTTAATATATGAACAACGTTCATATAGACCATTCTTGAAGACAATAATTTCTGAAAGTAAGCTTAAAAAACAGTCACATTTGTTTAATACTGAAAGGTTATACTGAGAAGGAAGAATGTATGTGTGTATATATATATATATATATAAAAGCTGCTATGTATTTGGGGTGTTCCACACAGGAATGAATTAAATCTAAACACTGGCATAAAACACTATCCATCTTATTGCAATGAATTCTTAGGCAACCTGGGGCAATCAAATCTAAGGAATGTATATGTCTTTCTGAAAATAGATTCCGTGAAAAAATCTTCCTTTTGTTTTTCTTTAGTTTTCTTTGGAACCATGAATATGTACTACGTATTATTTTAATTTACTATGCAAAACAACACCCATCAAATCAAACTTAGAAAAGTCTATATTTGCATACTTTTTCTTAAAAATCAAACTCTTTAATGAGAAAAAGACCTTTCTCTTTGTATATTTTTATTTCAGTTTTCACAGTTGTGTAAAAACCTGTCAACTCTTCTTCCTGCAAAATTTACTGGAATACCTGAATTATAGAGCTATTAAAGGAAACATCACAGATTGTGTATCACACAATCACAGAATTCATTTTACATCATTTGTAGATATATGTAATCTAGCAAGAACTAGACACTGGGGACCAAAGTTCAGTGATTCAAAGGTCAATGATCTAAGAGTCTGAAAGTTGTTCAAAGAAAGTATTGGCCCATAAAATTCAATGTTTAAATCATTTACAGACAAATACAGGGAAAATCAATTCTCTTTGTGACTCACTAGGAAAAAAATAAAGGCTGCTTGACTTGAGAAACTCGGTCAGCAAGGTTGTCTTATTTCAGATTTGAAAAAGAACTGCTTCACTTAAGCTGGATGGAATTGAGAATACTCTACATCTTTCCTCTAATTTGGAAAAAAAAAACAAACAAACAAAAAACAAAAAAACAACTTTGTTCAGATGCTGTTAGAGTAGTGCTTGAATATGTAATGTAACCAATTTTTTTTTTTTTTTTTTTTTTTTTTTCTTCTCACATTTTTCTGCAACAACATAGCCAGGAGAGGTTTAGATTGGATATTAGGAAAAAATTCTTAATGGAAAAGGTCGTCAGGCATTGGAACAGGCTGCCCAGGGAAGTGATGGAGTCACCGTCCCTGCAGGTGTTTAAAAGGTGTTTAGACAAGGTTCTTAGGGACATGGTTTAGTGTTAGAGTTAGGTTAGGTTATGATTTGATTAGTTGAACCTGAGGGTCTCTTCCAACTTAAATGATTCTATGATTCTATGATTCTATTATCATCTTGCAATTTTAAATATTAATACTCTTACACATATTTCTGTTAATAAATTTAATCATCCCTCACTTTTATATATGATAACTTAAGCTTCAAAAATGAGTACATTCAAATTCATAAATAACATTCACTTCATGAATTTTAAGTGTAGTAAGGCATTAATAATTGTCTTTTCCATGAATAAGAATAGCAAATTTTTATACTAGCATAACTTCAACCTCTAGTTGTCTGACATTTGTAAATAATTTGCAAAGAAATTTCAAACTAATATAAAATGTTTGCCTGACTTATTAATACAAATAAGTATTTCATCTCTTTGAAATAATTCTATCCTTAATCAATCTTGGTGGCAAAGTAATGTAGAAAGAGCTAGTATTTGCTTGTAATATGTAGTTTTAGTAGAACTTCATATTGTTTAAAGTTATTTGAATTGTGTTTTTCAGGAAATTATTACCTTGTTTACATTAGTGTCTCATATTTATCAGAAGCAAATCTCTTACCTAAAATTACTTCTTCTGTGTTCCATGAAAATAAAAATCATCTAACCTAAGTGCAGTGCATTAAAAAATGCTCTCTTCTTTCTCTCCAGGGTAAAAGACATTGAAGTTGCCAAAATAATTTGTTCATTCTTAGACTCAGTGGGCTTTTACTGAAAAGTAGCATAAATTACTTGAGCAGTATATCTTGTGCAGTCCTCAAAGGAAGGGCTGCCCTGAAAAAGCTACTCCAGTTGTTGTAGGAGAACTGAGGAAAACTCGGCTTGGGCTTCTCTTCACAATTTCCATTTTAACCAAGATTTCTTTAGCCAAGATTTCTTTATGCAACTTTTTTTTTTTTTTTTTTCCCCCCTTTCTCTTCCCTCTGTTGTCCTGGGACAAGAAAATTTGAAAATTTCATTTCCTTCTACCTCATTGACCAAACAGAACCACATCCTTATGATCATCTCATACATCTTAAAATGTAGTATCTCTTGATCTAATCCACTGCTTGCTATGGCAAAATCTTTCACTGCCTTTGATCACCATTCTTGTAGCTAAGGAATGGATATTCGCGAGTCAATGTTGAAATGTCTCAAATCTTTTTTTTGTTGTGAAATGTGGTATGCTGAATATAAGTTAAATTTTCCTTAATGAAACGGTGGAAAGGTTATTACAGGAAGCCTTCATTACATGTTTATAATGACGGTCACAAACTGAAGCTCATGAAACTTTAAAAATGTCAGGTTTTGCACTGACTGAGAAACTCTGACCTTGTGTGTGTGTGTGATTATCTTTACAACCTAATGTTGAATTATGTGGAAAACTTAGTGAATATAGTGTTTGATTCCTCATTCTAGGGGAAGAAATGTAAAAGGCAAGCTAAATTAGATAAGAACTGTGAATCGGTAGTTTTTAATTTTCTCTTGCATGGTTTTACAGAATAATGGTATTTTTATATAGTTAGTCTGCAGATTAATTTCTTTAAGGAAGGATTAATTCAGATTAATTCCATGAGTACCTAAACATTGAGTTTATCCAAAAAGCAGTATCACTTAAACTTTAATGTACATTTTCTAGGAGCAAGATAAGTGTTTGGGGTATTTCTTTACAAAATTAATTAGAAGGAAATAGAAGAAAAACAGAATAATTAATGTCAAACAGTAAGTAGACAAAATATATTTGAAATGAAATTTTAAAGGAACACAAAATATCTACCATCTTTTTTTTTAAAAAAGGTAGTCAGTGAAATTCTTTCAGAATAACGAAAAATAGGGAGCTTCAAAGTATGTCATTAGTTTATCTTCAAATGGCAATGTCATGTACATTACTATTTATTAATTTTTGTGGGTTTAATGATAGTGTATTAGGTTTTTCAAGAAAATTTTACAGACTAATTTTTTTTTTTTTCACCAAGGTGATTCTTGTGGGGCTAGGCATAAAGAATTGAAAGTTATATATTTTAGTGATAAATAAAAGGTACTTATAGTGAGTGTTCTTACAAGGTTTTCATTTAATTTCTCCATTTGATAACTATGATATAATAATTATAACAACAATGAAATCAGGTTTAACTCTTTTTACTGAATTGGAAGAATCTATGTTACATGACAACTAAATTAGGTCAAGCTGTCTAGTTAAGAGACCTGTTGTTAATGGAAACATTTTGATTTTGCTGGAGATAATTTTGCTAGGGTTAATTTTTCTGTTCATGATTTTATTTTTTTCCAGTGAAAACTGCTGACCACATGTGCTGGTAGCATTAAAGCCAATGTAATTTCAAATATTATTGTTATTCAAACTCAAACTCTGTTTAAACATTTTTGAGTTAATTTGTAAAAGCTAGTACAACATCAATAATTTTTGACAGCTAAAAATAAGAAAGGAGTACCACTCCCTTCAAAAGTCGTACTTCAAAGCACATAGTCTTGAAGTGGAGATAAAACTATTTTTTTCTACAATCATTACACAATGAAATACGATGTTATTATAGCATATATACAAATTTCTTGACAATCGTTGGAAAATGAAACTTTGATTTGGTTTCACTGTATAGAGAGTAATTTCCAAATACAGTTTATCTCAGTGATGCCATTCAGAGACTGATCACAACAACACCAAGACACTATATGCTCTGAAGGGAATTCCATAATTTATTCTGACAGTCTCAGTTTTACAGAAAGAGGAATTTTAAATAAACTGACTGTCTAAAAATTTGGTATATGTATACATACTAGCACACATAATGCTTTATATTTCACCCTATTCTTATGTGATTGCTTTGCTGCGTTTCTCTCAACAAACTTGCCTTTTAGGTTATCAGAAATAATTTTAATCAGCTACATTTAGAAGTGCTTCTTGATATTTACTCTGTATTTGTTCTTTTCATGCTTTACATGTCTAACATCTGTTCTGTATGAGACTTCTTACTGATTTTAAAGTAGTGGTGTTTAATTCACAGTCAGTCAATTTACAGTTTAAGTGTTATGAAGATTAGACCCTTAAGCTTATTACTGTTCCATCAGTTAGATTAAAAGTTACCTTGCATATTCAGAATTTCTTATTGTTGCCTTTTTAATATTTTTTCTTCTTATCTACTTTTTCTGCCCATGAGTAGATTAAACAGCAGAACCAACAGTTTGCAGTCAGGATTTTAGCTATTGGCTTCCTTGTGATCAGAAGGCAACTTTAAATAGGAGAGAAAATCACCAAGAACATTCTGTCCCTTCAGGAAAAAATGCTTCTTGAGATTTTCTAGAAATAATAAAATCTTTAGTACAGGCCTAGTAATCATCATTTGTGCCAAGATGGTTTATAGAATCTATGTTGGAGTACTCTTTTTTAAATTTCTCAGCAGAGCTTCTGGTTGGGTAATTTTAGACTGAGATACTCATGATAGATGAAATGGACAATGACAAAAAGGAGCCTTTCCCATATGATTTCCTTTTATAGAGGTAGAAGTTATACTGGAACTGTGTGGTTTAAGTTCATATGTGAATTGTATTGGTTTTTGAAAAATAAAATATTAAGAAACACCTCTCCAAAAGTGTGCAATAACCATATACAGTGTTGAATCACCACATCTGACACTTCTGCTGCCTGGCAATATGTTAGAGGTCCACATATCTTCAGTCTTCTACAACTCAGAATATTTTCCTCTGTGTCTCCTCTTTTTATGTTCTCAGTTGTATATTTTGGAATTACCTGAGCTGTGCTGCACCCTCTCACTCACCTAATCTCACAAAAATGAAAGATGAATGTGTATTCCAAACTTCTTCTCATCCAAACTCTATTACATGGCCAACTATTAACTATTTAAATGTTAACACATGCAAATATCTTGTTTTTGAAATTTTGGAGAATGAATTTTATTTCTGAAAGTCAGGTACTCTAGCTTCGCTTGTATTTCCCCTCCTTTCTTAACTACTAAAAAAAGCAGAATCCTGACCTATTCTTGCAGGTCTTGTGCTCATCCTTTAATTGTATGTTTTTTTCCCAAGTCTGCTCTTCTTCAATAACTGAATTAGTTTGAAACTCTGAACAGAAAACCTAATATAAAGCTGTTCTTCATAGAACTCCTTAGTAATGTGAACATTGAGCCCCAAAGATTCTAAATTTGAAAATCCACTGTGTCTGAGGCAGTCTTGGAGATGTGACAGATCCAACAGTGTGACTTCATTTGGTATTTCCTAACCAAATTTCAACTGTCTATAAATAATCTAATGAGATTTATGTCAGATTTATAGAAAATGCACTACGATTACAATGATCAAAATGCTCTTCTCTGATTTTGTTTGTCTTTTATGGTATGCAGTTATAATCTTTGTACTCCAGTCTAAAAGCAACATGATTTACTATGGAGACTTGAAACATTTCATCAGCTGATGAAAAACTAATCTTTCTGCAACTGCTGTAGGTATTTACAGTTTTCGAAAAACCTGAGCATCAGAAGACAGTATAAACTACCACCAGTCATGGATTAAGTAGTTTCTGATGGACTGGAATATGAATTATTTAATACAATCATTTTCATAATTAACTAAACATCGAATAGCTGAAATTCACACAGCCTTCAATCTAGGTAAATAATATTCATATGGTGTTGGCCATGTTTGCTGCCATCACGGTTATCCTCTCCCTGGATTTGTAGGGAAAAGTGTAAATGCTTTTGTGTTGCAATATTTTAACATTGTGGAAATTAGGGAATGTTTTGCTATGTAATAAAGTCACATGGCATAAATATTTTTAAGTTATAAAACAGATGGACATTCTATAATCTGGCAGTCAATAGTTGGTGTTAGTAGCAGTTGCATTTGAAGATCTTTTATAAGGAAGGAACTTTATATAGCTTCTGTGAGTGAATTTCGTGGTCAGCTATGACTCTGAAAATTGTCTTTATGTGTCTCCCTAGGAAGTAGTATCACAGATAGAAATGGCTAGTGATTTTCCATGTGGTCAGATTGATTTTTCTTTTTGTTCACATAAGGATCACCTTGTGAAGGTAAAGCATTAAGAACAAGTAGATTTTGACATTTTAGTTGCTAATATAGCATCAGTCATTTTATACTAGATGGATCAGGGATGAAGCCGTGTTAATCACAGTGATATGTGAATTTTAAAGGAAAAACTATCTGCTGCAGCTGAAAGCCTCCAGCATCAGTATATTTCATTCTTAGCTTATGTCTGTCTTGGAATAGCCATGGAAATGCCATTTGTGATGCTGACTTTTGTTATAGATACTTGTGACACAGGTACTGGGCACTGAGATTTTCTATCAGCTTCATATCACTCATTAAATAGACTTCAGATTATAAAGACTTGCAATTTCTACCTACCAGTACCAGACTTTAACGGATTGTTCAGATATTGATCCAGTAAGGCAATAAATACCATAGGCACTGTGTCCTTTCTGCTGAATCAGTTCTATTCTGTTTAGTTCATTGATCAGTACTATTCAGAACATAGGTCATTGGAATCAGTGTTTCATTTTTAGAATCCTCAATTCATTTCAAAAGCTTTATGGGACAATGTGCAAGTCATGAGTGTATGTAGTCTTTGGGTACAATGGACCTGACTTCCATGTCTTAATCATGTGAAGATAAGTTTGCCTGAATGGGACAGAATTAGATAATTAATATTATCTGAACAGCATGTGAAGATTACAAGTTTTACATATTAATTAAAATGAGAAGGTATAGGGAGTGAGGTAGATACTTATTCTAAATAAAGGGGAGCATCCTCCCCAACTGGCCATGTTTCAATCAAATATCTGAAATGCAGACACTACAGTGTTAAAAATCGTAAGCACCAGAGTTCTGATCAAGTAATTTTTAATGCACACTTAACATGAAGTTGGCACTTCAAATTGAAGTTTAAAGAAATATATGTCTGACAGATGTTAAATGTATATTTTGTGGCACTGATATCACAAACAATATAGAAACTGGAAATACTTAACCAATTATTTGATCTGAGAAAACAGAAAAATATAGCAAAAAGTTTACAGTTATGACATTGTTTTCAGTTTCACTACAAAAAGGTGCTATAAGTAATGCCTCAGCAACCTTCTCCTGTTTATGTTTTCTTTGGAGAATAAACAAAAATATTTGATCACTTAATTGAATGATTTGTACAAAACATTGTAATTATTCTTTGCAAACATCTTCCTACCACATGAAGAGTCAAAAAGATGGCAGAGGTCGATCTCCTTCACACTTACTTCTGTTAAGAGAGTGACAGCCAAGGGAAAAATAAACTGACAATGACCACTGTTGCATCAATAACTGAATAACTCAATTTGGCAATTATAACTGAGCTTTGGCTATGCTATCATTTTATTGTCATGTCTCTATATGCTGTCATAGTTTTTTTTTTCCCTGACAGCCTGCTGTTTTACATTATGTCTGTTTCAAGGCAACAATTTCTGCCTTGTCTGATAATTTTTAATTTAGTGACCTAGTTGTCTTTCAGTTAATATTATATAATTAATACTTACGGCTCATAGTTGACTATTATTGGGATTATATATGCATTTTTTAATTTTTGGACCTGTAGAATAGTATATAATCACGTTTGCATAGTTACATAGCATGCATTTAATTTTAAAAAGTAAGTTAACTACTGATTTGCATAGCTTGAGATTTTTTCTTGAGGTTTCATTTATCTGCTTTATTTAGTAGTATTTTCTACAGCTTCTAGTTCAGAGCAGCTTCAAGAGCCTCTTGTGCTTCTGTGGCAGTGAATACCTCTGGTACTAAATATTTCTGCTTCTGAATATAAGTGTGACTAAACAGTTAAAGCAGGACAGCAGCAAAAATTTGTTCTGCATTTAATTTTAGAATCATAGAATAATAGAATCATTTTGGTTGGATGAGACCCTCAGGATCTTCAAGTTCAACCATAACCTATTGAGCCCTGGGAAACACCACTCGTGACCACCCACCAACAGGATTTGGCTCTGTTCTCTACAACTCTTTGGGCCTGGCCATTCAGCCAGTTCTTTATCCATTGCAGAATACACCCATCCAGGCCATGAGCTGCAGTTTCTCCAGGAGAATGCTGTGGGATACAGTGTCAAAGGCTTTACTGAAGTCTAAGTACACAACATCCACAGCCTTTCCCTTACCTAATAGGTGTGTCACCTTGTCGTAGAAGGGGATAAGGTCAAACAGGACCTGCCTTTCATAAACCCATATTGACTGGGCATGATGGCTTGTTTTTCTTGTATGTGCCATATGATGTTCACTCAGGATGATCTGTTTCATGGCCTTCCCTGGCACCAAGGTTAGATTGACAGGTTTGTAGTTCCCCAGATACTCCTTCCAGCACTTGTAGATGGGCATCACATTTGCCATCTTCCAGTCAACTGGGACATCCCCTAGCAGCCAAGATTGCTGATATATAATGCAAAGTGGTTTAGTGATCACCTCCGTGAGCTCCCTCAGTACTCTTGGATGTATCCCATCTGGTTCCATAGACTTGTGGGTGTCCAAGTGTTGTAGCAGGTTGCTAACCATTTCACCTTGGATTATTTGGGCTTCATTCTGCTCTCCTTCCCTGTCTTCTGGCTCAGGGGCTGGGTACCTGAAGCGCAACTGTTCTGACTCGAAAAGACTGAGGTGAAGAAGGCATTCAGTACCTCAGTCTTTTCCTCATCTTCTGTCACCGTGTTTCCCCCTGCATTCATCTGTAGAGAGAGAGACTGTAGAGAGAGAAGGTTTCTTTCATCAGACTCCAACTAGTATGATTAGAAACAGCACAGACCTTCTCAGATCTGTTTATTTTTTCAGTTGTATCACCCAGTCTAAAAATGCTACTACCTCTCCCAATAAACCTTGCATTGGGTGTAGTGCTAGACCATCATGGCCAAAATAACACTCTCCCAGTTTACTGCAATACAATCTGTAACATTGCTAGTATTTGTAGCCAAGCCTTTCATATATCTCTTTCATTTCTTTTTCTGTTTGCCACAGTTCCTACTTCACAGCTAAACAATGTTTTGTTCTTGTTTCTGTCAGCAGATATTAGATGGAGGAATCTCTTTCATTCACTCATCTAATCTTTTAATGTTAGTAGGAAAAGGTTAAGATGGTAAGGATTGTATTATCAATTATTTGGTGCATGTTGTGATCTCCTTTTTATATTTAGGATGTACTGCTTAAGGCATATCCAGTTTCCTTTTATACATTGTTGTATAGATTGAGATAGGTTGAGACAAAAGAACTGACTTTCTGTTAGCTACCAGTGATCCCACGTACGTTTTAGTGTGATTTCCCTGACTTCTGCCTTTTGTGCCAAGATTCTGTAACGTGCACTACATGATACCAACATACCCCAGAACTCAGCAGTTCACCTTCTGGAAATATGGCATTATTATTGTGAAATATTCTTCTCATCTTCTGCATTTTAATTCTTATACTAAATCTTTGAGATGTTAGTGTATACCTGCTACATTTAACAGCATCAAATAACTTTTTTAAAAAACATACTGGGGATAAAAGAATAATCAGGTCATTAATCCTTTGTTCTTTTAGCACTAGAAAGAATTAAAAAATGTAGTAAATGTATTTTCAGGATTATCATTCTTTCATTTGTTTGGAATAAAACCAATGAGAAATACTACTTTTATTTGAAAGGAAGAAATAGGCATTTATTACTAATCTCCTTCCTGATTAAAATTTTACATGTGAGTTTTCATTCTATTTCTTATTGGAAGGAAAAAAACCTGATACTAAATATGGTACTGGAATTATTTAATTCTCTGTAACCTGTGAAAAATATTGACTAACAAATATTTCCAGGGAGAAGGATTTTTCTTCCCAATTAATGTTAGGTGTCATGTCATAGTGGAAAACAGAGCATTCATGTACTTTTTAAAAACTTGTTCTTGTTCAGGAGAGCCTCTCAAACTCCTTATCAAGTGTTAGAAGAGGAACACCAAAGTTAGGTATCACTATCTTTATCACATACTTGGATATGCAAGTCAAGAGGCTGAGCAGAGATTGAAACAGATGAAACAATAAAAATAACTTCATAAAGTCTTGACCTACAGTCAGTAGTATACTTTTCTTTGGAGATTGAGACCTTAAAGTGTTATGGTATTTGTGATCAAACTCCCAGCAGTTAGTCCGATGATAGTTTTTCAACACTCTGTTTTCTGCTCTTCCATAAAGACTTACAAATATAATGTGGTTTCTACAAAACAGAAAGATTTTTCATTCCCACACACTCCTGGCAGTGTATGTGAATATACTGTGCTACAGGTGAGGCTTTGATGTATGGCTTGGTAACAATAAACATACATATATGAAGAAAATAGAATATTTCAGTTGGAAGGCACCTACAATGACCATTTAGTCCAACTGCCTGACCACTTCTGGATCAGCCAAAAGTTAAACCAAATTATTAAGGGCATTGTTCAAAGGCCTCTTAAACACTGATAGGCTTGGGACATCAACTACCTCTCTAGGGAGCCTGTTCCTGGTTTTCCCACCCTCTTGGTAAAGAAATGTTTCCTAATGCCCAGTTTAAACTTCCTATGGTGACACTTTGAACCATTCCCACGTGTCCTATCACTGGATGCCAGGCAGAAGAGCTCGGCATATCCCTTCCCACTTGCAGTCCTCAGGAAGCTGTAAAGGGCATTTAGGTTGCCACTCAGCCTCCTCTTCTCCAAACTAGACAAACCCAAAGCCTTTAGCCGCTCCTCATAGCAAATTCCTTTCAACTGTTTCACCAGCTTTGTTGGCCTCCTTTGGATGCATTCAAGGACATTCACATCCTTCTTAAATTGTGAGGCCCAGAACTGTACGCAGTATTCAAGGTGAGGCTGCAACAATACTACATACATTCTGTGATTCTGTGATACAGCAAGATAATAACCCTTTTGACCAGCTGGTTATACTGTGTTTGATGCACCCCAGAATGCGGTTTATCCTCTTGGCTGTCAGGGCTCACACTACTGACTCATACTGAGCCTGGTGTTGGCTAGCACCCCCAGATCTCTTTCTGAAAGACTACTCTCCAGCCAGTCGTCTGTCAGTTTGTACTTGTCCCTGGCATTGCTCCATCCCAGGTGTAGAGTCTGGTTGGACTTGTTAAATTTCATGCCAATTGTCCAATCTACCTAGATCCCTCTGCAAGGCCTCCTGTCCCTCAGGAGAATCAACAGCACCTCACAGTTTGGTATCATCAGCATACTTACTAATGGTGCATTCCACTCCTGCATCCAGATTGTTGATAAATACACTCAGCAGAACTGGCCTAGAATTGAATGCTGAGGAATACCACTTGTGACTGGTCACCAGTCAGATGTAGCCTAGTACCTACACTGCTACCCTTTAAGCTCTGCCATTCAGTCAGTTCTTCATCTAGCAAGCACTATGTCACAATATAAATTGGTCTTCCAGCCCTGTCATGATATTCGTTTTAGTGGAACTTAATGCTTCATTTATCTTTGTCCTTCGAAAGGAGTAACGGTAAATGCTATTTCTTCCCCATTTATACTAGGAAAGTGAAGGCACTTTATCAGTTCTCCTGTCTTGTACACATGAATGAACTCTCTCAAAAGGCATTTTCTTAAAAGATTGTGAGTTGCAACAGCAGTTAGCTGTCTGCAGACATAACATGAATGAAACATTTCTGCACCTGAAGCATGGAACACCTGGCAGAGCATCACTAGGCACAAAGGTGTTAATTCTTTGTGTTGAGCGTCTTGATTCAGGTGGTAGCATTTTGATGCATGTGGCAACAGGTAACCAAATCCCCAGCTCAGTGAGGATCTCTACTCTGTAGCAGGAGTGGTATGGACATTTTAGCTATCAGTGACCTGGCAACTAGTTAATTACTAGTCTTAAGCACATGTTTTTGCTATTTCTGGTGTCTGGCTGCATTATTTCTAATTCCTTGCCCAAGTGTTTGTGTTTCAGCATGATATTAAGACTTGATTACATTTTCTGTTTGTATTTCAGGCTTGGAATCTTGTTTATGTAGGGAGTAGGCAGGATTTTCTTTGCCTTTTTCTTTTTTTTTTTTTTTTTCATTTCATCTATCACACTGGAATAACAGAAATTTCCAGAAAACCGAGAGTCTAATGCACAGTATTTTTTGTGTTTTCAAACTTTCTTTTGGGACATCGGGACAGAACAACAAAATCTTAAATCTTTGACAACTGAAACTATACAGTATTTCGTACACTTCCAAATTGAAACATACTCTCTAGGACTACTTACTGGCTTCTGCTGAGACTCATTTAGTTTTGGCTTCCCATTGCTGCCTAGCACTGAAAAGACTCATGAACAGTCACGGTTAGCTCATTAGCTGAAGTGAAATGAGGGCAACCCTGAAGCAGTTCAACCCTACACCTGCGGTAACTGTTGAACTGGACCTTACTTATTTATCTACATATTAGTCAAGAGCCTGTATATGACTGTTTGCCTAGAGCTGACTTCAGTATGTGATTGACTCAAGTCAGGGACTTGTGAAATCTCAAGGCTTCTAATTCAGCAGCAATCATACAGGCAGAAGTGTCAGGGATTGGAGCTGGGAGGTAAGCAGGAGAGTTTTGGGCAGAAATCTAACAGGCAGTGTTATCTCAAAATTCTGTTTGTTTGATCAGGAGATAACTTAAACCAATACACTAATAGTGAAAGACTTATTTCGAGAATAGAAGCATACTACAGGGAAAGAAATGTTTCATTAGAGAAATCCCAGCCAATGGTGCTGATAATTTATTAAATTCAGGCTAAATTTGAACCAAACAATGTTTTATTTTACTGTTTTATGCAGTAAGACTCTCATTTGAAGAGAGTATTATGATACTCTGGTGAACACCATTATTATGCTTCTGCACAAGCTCTCCTGGGAGCCCACACAAGCCTGTTGGTTGTGAAGGTCTTAAACCCTTTGGAATGCCTTTCTGTTCAACACTATCCTGTTTTTCTCCATCTCCTCAGCCTCTGTTTGTAAATTCCTACTATTTCAGCCCATATGGAAACTTATACATGCTATTTTTCAATGCCGGATGAGTTGGACTCTTTTTCACAGCTAAACTCTGTTGGGCACAGAAATTATAAACCAAATCAACCTCACATGGGTGTTGATAGCAAGATCTCTGTTTATTTCAGTATGAGATAATGAAAATATACTTTCCACTGACTAACTGTAAGCTGCCTAAGGCTTTAAAAAGTAATCTTATGTGATCCCTTCTTGAAGTCCTATTGCAGGGTTATAGTTTGTAGTCCTCAGTCTCAATTCAGTACAGGGAAGATATGGATCAAAGATCAGATATAAATGAAAGATTTTATTATTTATCTCTAACAATTAAATAATCATTTATTTAGAAGACAATTATTGACAATGGCTAATTTCATTTTCAGATGATATTAGGAATTGTATTTTATATCATCCATTAAGTTGGCTTATTTAAAATAGGCCATATGTGTTGTTGCTTAAGTCTTATTACTAAATTGACTGAAGTTGTTAATGAATCACATAGAATCAAGAGTTCTTGAAATGATAAGTCAGTGTGAGGTGACTGTAGTGGCAATTTAAGTTAAGCTACAAAGCTGTGATCTTAAAGACCGGAAATACTCCATAGATTGAAGGACTGGAAGTGGAGGTATCTTGTAAGGCTTGGTGGCTTGTTTACTTGGTACAGCTAATTACTTGAGTCCTTCAAGACTATGCCTTGGTAGATTTGACATGCATTAGTAGATGAACTGGCAGCACCAAAAAACATTTCCGTTTCTGGATTAGTGTCTCTGGACAATCTCTTTCAGTGAATTTACATTCCCACCTGTTGCAAATTGTTTTTTTATTTGCTAGTATAGTATGTCACTTGTAAGTTTCCTCGTTGCTTCAATGATGACTTCTTTTCCTTCTTCCAGTTTTAAAACTCTCGTTACACCATTTGTACTACTAATTACAGGCATTTTCTATATGCTTTTCAATACATCTATAATACTTTTTCTGACCTATGCAGAAAGCTGTGAAGTGTGGTGATCATTTGATAAAACACTAAAAAAACAAATTTTCAGTTGTTTCTTTGTTTATTTGGTTGGTTGATTTTTCTGTAAGCATACCATTAGCAATCACCCAAAGGTATAATACCTTTAAAGGATACAAAATTTTGTTTTCTGCATACTGTTTCACCACACATATAGAATATGTTGTTAGTATCTTTTTGGCTTTGCATCACCATAAAAATCCATTGGTCATATGAAAAAATGTATATTATACTCATAGGATCTGGATCACTAGTGTGTTACTCTACATTTTCTCCCTATTAAAATTTTTGCAGGCGTGGCACATAAAATTTTAATATGAAATTAAACCACCTTTCTTCAATGCAGTTATAGGCTGAGAACATTATCAAATATGAACTATCTGTAATAACTTAATTAATTAGAATCACAGAATGTTAGGGATTCGAAGGGACCTAAAAAGATCATCTAGTCCAATCCCCCTGCTGGAGCAGGAACACTTAGATTAAGTTACACAGGAATGTGTCCGGGCAGGTTTTGAATGTCTCCAGAGAAGGAGACTCCACAACCTCCCTGGGCAGCCTGTTCCAGTGCTCTGTTACCCTCACTGAGAAGAAATTTCTTCTCAAATTCAAGTGGAACCTCTCTCATTCCAGTTTGAACCCATTACCCCTTGTCCTACCACTGGTTGTCACTGAGAAGAGCCTGACTCCATCCTTGTGACATTCACCCTTTATATATTTGTAAACATTAATAAGGAGACCCCTCCGTCTCCTCTTCTCCAAGCTAAAGAGACCCAGCTCCCTCAGCCTTTCACAGTATCACAGTATCACAGTATCACAGTATGTTTGGGATTGGAAGGGACCTCAAAAGATCATCTAGTCCAATCCCCCTGCTGGAGCAGGAACACCTAGGTGAGGTCGCACAGGAACATGTCCAGGCGGGTTTTGAACGTCTCCAGAGAAGGAGACTCCACAACCTCCCTGGGCAGCCTGTTCCAGTGCTCTGTCACCCTCACTGAGAAGAAGTTTCTTCTCAAATTTAAGTGGAACCTCTTGTGTTCCAGCTTGATCCCATTACCCCTTGTCTTATCATTGTTTGCCACTGAGAAGAGTCTGGCTCCATCCTCATGGCACTCACCCTTTATATATTTATAAACATTAATAAGGTCCCCCCTTAGTCTCCTCTTCTCCAAACTAAAGAGACCCAGCTCCCTCAGCCTTTCTTCATAAGGGAGGTGCTCCACTCCCTTAATCATCTTCGTTGCCCTACGCTGGACCCTCTCCAGCAGTTCCCTGTCCTTCTTGAACTGAGGGGCCCAGAACTGGACACAATATTCCAGATGTGGTCTCACCAGGGCAGAGTAGAGGGGAAGGAGGACCTCTCTCGATCTACTAACCACCCCCCTTCTAATACACCCCAGGATGCCATTGGCCTTCCTGGCCACAAGGGCACAGTGCTGGCTCATGGTCATCCTGTTGTCCACCAGGACCCCCAGGTCCCTTTCCCCTACACTGCTCTCTAATATGTAATCTCCCAACCTATACTGGAACCTGGGGTTGTTCCTGCCCAGATGCAGGACTCTACACTTGTCCTTGTTAAATTTCATCAGGTTATTCCCTGCCCAGCTCTCCAGCCTGTCCAGGTCCCGCTGGATGGCAGCACAGCCCTCCGGCGTGTCAGCCACTCCTCCCAGCTTGGTGTCATCAGCAAACTTGCTGATAGTACACTCAATTCCCTCGTCCAAGTCGTTAATGAATATATTGAATAATATTGGCCCCAGCACTGACCCTTGGGGCACTCCACTAGATACTGGCCTCCAACTAGACTCCGCACCATTGACTACCACTCTCTGGCTTCTGTCCCTAAGCCAGTTTGCAACCCACCTCACTACTCTATTGTCTAGACCACACCTCCTCAACTTAGCTGTGAGGATGCTGTGGGAGACTGTGTCAAAGGCTTTACTGAAGTCAAGGTAGACAACATCCACCGCTCTGCCACCATCCATCCACCTTGTTACATTCTCATAAAAGGCTATGAGGTTGGTCAAGCATGACCTACCCTTGGTAAAGCCATGCTGACTGCCCCTAATAACCCTCTTATCCTTGATATGCCTTGAGATGGCACCAAGGACAAGCTGTTCCATTACTTTCCCAGGGACAGAGGTGAGGCTGACCGGTCTATAATTACCCGGGTCCTCCTTCTTGCCCTTTTTGAAGACTGGAGTGACATTTGCTTTCCTCCAATCCTCGGGCACCTCTCCCGTTTCCCAAGACTTGGCAAAGATGATGGAGAGCGGTCCAGCAATGACTTCAGCCAGCTCCCTCAGCACCCGCGGATGCATCCCATCTGGACCCATGGATTTATGAATGTCCAGACTATTTAATTGCTCCCTAACCCAGTCCTCATCGACTAAAGCAAACTCCTCCATTGACCTGGCTTCATCCGGGGTCTCAGGGGTACAGGGCTCCCCAGGACAGCCTCCGGCAGAGTAGACAGAGACAAAGAAGGCATTCAGTAATTCTGCCTTCTCTGTATCTTCTGCCACCAGGGCACCCACCCCATTCATCAGTGGGCCTACATTGCCTCTGGTGTTAGTTTTATCTGCTATGTATTTGAAAAAGTTCTTTTTGCTGTCCTTGACCCCTCTCGCCAGCTGTAATTCTAAGGAGGCCTTGGCTATCCTAGCTGCCTTCCTATATCCTCTAACAGCAGCCTTATATTCCTCCCAAGTGGCCAGCCCCTGCTTCCATGACCTGTAAACTCTCCTCTTCTGCTTGAGCATACCCAACAGCTCCCTATTCAACCACGCAGGCCTCCTGGCTCCCTTCCTTGACTTCCTACGTGTGGGGATGCTCTGATCCTGAGCGTGGAAGAAGCAATCTCTGAATGCCACCCAGCTATCTTGGGCCCCTTTTCCTTCAAGCAGTCTTGCCCATGGGATTTCCCCCAGCAATTGCTTGAAAAGGCCAAAGTTAGCCCTGCTGAAGTCCAGGGTTGCAATTCTACTTGCTATTCTGTTCCTGCCACATGAGATGCTGAACTCCACCATCTCGTGGTCACTGCAACCCAGGCAGCCCTCAACCTTTACTGCTTCGACCAGACCCTCCTTGTTAGTGAGGATGAGATCCAGCAGTGCACCTCTCCTAGTCGGCTCCTCCACCATCTGCATGAGGAAGTTATCATCAATGCACTGGAGGAACCTCCTGGACTGTGGCTGGCTGGCTGAATGGTCCTTCCAGCAAACATCAGGGAAGTTAAAATCACCCACAACAACCATGGCCTGTGACTGTGAGGCCACTCTCAGCTGCCCATAGAAGGCCTCATCAACTTCCTCAGCCTGATCTGGCGGCCTGTAGCAGACGCCCACAACAGTGTCAGCCCTGCCAGCCTGCCCCTTGATCCTGATCCATACACTCTCAACTCGCTCGTCATCCGCTCCTGGGCAGAATTTAGTACATTGTAGTTGCTGTCTCACATAGAGAGCAACTCCACCACCACGCCTGGCTGGCCTGTCTTTCCTGAAAAGGGCATAGCCATCCATGACCACATTCCAGTCATGTGAACTGTCCCACCATGTTTCTGTAATTGCCACCAGATCATAATCTCCCGACCGAACATAGGATTCTAGCTCCTCCTGCTTATTCCCCATGCTGCGTGCATTGGTATACAGGCATTTCAGGGAGCGAGCAGAGCACACCAGTTTCTCCCTAGGGGCATAGGAGGCCACCCGGTCCTCATCAGTTTTAGATTGCAGCCCCACTGGGACAAGCCCAGCTACAACCCCATCCCCCTTCGAGCCTAGTTTAAAGCTCTCCAAATGAGCCCAGCTAATTCCTGCCCCAGCATCCTTTTGCCCCTACGAGATAAACCTTTCCCACGTGACAGTGTCCGGACTGGTGTCTTATAAAACCAACCATTATCAAAAAATCCAAAGCCCTGCCTGTAGCACCAGTCTTGGAGCCAACCATTTAGAGAGTGAATTTTCCTATTCCATCCCACATCATCACTTGAAGATGGAAGGAGTGAAGAGAAGATCACTTGAGCCCCTGAGTCTTTCACCATCCTTCCCAAGACCTTGAAATCATTCTTCATCCCCCTCAGACTACGGGAAGCAGCTTCCTCCCCATCTGTCTGGAAGACCAGCAGCGGGTAGTAGTCCGTTGGGTGCACCAGTTTGGGGAGCTCTCTAGCGATGTCCTTGATCCGGGCTCCAGGGAGACTACAAACTTCCCTAAGATGAGGGTCAACTCTGCATATTGGGCCCTCTGTTCCTTTCAGAAGGGAGTTTCCTATTACAATCACCCTTCTTTCTTTCTTATCAGAGGCAGTCTTAAGTTGTGAGGTCGACTGCCTCTTCCTACGTGATCTTGTAGGCTTGTTGGCTTGTAGGCTTGGCACCACCTCCTCACCTACCTCTTCTTCAAGATCCAGGGCCTCAAACCTATTACGGAGGGGCACCTGGGGAGGCAAAGCAGGCAGGGAGGGGGGCTGCCCGCGACGCCGAACCGGAATACGCTTCCAACCCTTGTCGTCCTTTCGGTCCCCTACCTCTGCCCGAGAGCAACAAGGGTGGGGCCGTCTCAGGACTTCTGCCTCTGTCCGAGAGGGCAGGAGGTCCATCTCCTTTTGGGAGGTACCTCCCTGTGACCTTTCCGACTGGCACGTCAGGGTGTTACTCCACCAGTCGATCTCCCTTTCACACTCCCTGATGGTCCTCAGCGTCTCAACCTCCTCCTTAAGTTTGACGACCATGTCGAGCAGATCTTGCACCTGCTCACACCTGACACAGGTGGAGTGCTGGCCTCCCTGCCCCGGCAGCAGCAGGCTCTGGCACTCTCTGCAGCCGGAGACCTGAACAGCCACCGTTCGGGACAGAGCCTCAGTCTGTGTAGCCACAGTCTGTTTGAGGCAAGCTCTCCTTCTGGAGGCGACCATGGTTGTCAGCAGTCTGGGGCGCTGGCAGTAAGCTAGAAGGGCTGACAAGCAACAAGTGCTCTCTGCACCCTGCTGCACGAGCTTTCCTCATATGGGAGATATTCCACTCCCTTAATCATCTTTGTTACCCTGTGCTGGACTCCCTCCAGCAGTCCCCTGTCCTTCTTGAACTGAGGGGCCCAGAACTGGACACAATATTCCAGATGGGGTCTCACCAGGGCGGAGTAGAGGGGAAGGAGGACCTCTCTCGATCAACTAACCACCCCCCTTCTAATACACCCCAGGATGCCATTGGCCTTCCTGGCCACAAGGACACAGTGCTGGTTCATGGTCATCCTGCTGTCCACCAGGACCCCCAGGTCCTTTTCCCCTACACTGCTCTCTAATAGGTTCCCCAATTTATACTGGAACTTGGGGTTCTTCCTACCCAGATGTGATACTCTACACTTGCCCTTGATATATTTCCCCACCCAACTCTCCAGCCTGTCCCGGTCTCGCTGGATGGCAGCACAGCCTTATGGTGTGTCAACCGCACCTCCCAGCTTGGTTTCATCAGCAAACTTTCTGATAGTATACTCTATTCCCTAGTCCAAGTCATTGATGAATATTTTGAATAATATAGTCCCCAGTACTGACCCCTGAGGCACTCCACTAGAGACAGGCCTCCAGCTAGACTCTGCCCCATTAACCACAAGTCTCTGGCTTCTTCCCTTCAGCCAGTTCGCAGTCCATCTCACTACCTGATCAACCAGACCACACTCCCCCAGTTTAGCTGTAAGGATGCTGTGGGAGACTGTGTCAAATGCCTCACTCAAGTCAAGGTAGACCACATCCACTGCTCTGCCATCATCCATCCATCTTGTTATGTCCTCATAAAAGTCAATGAGGTTGGTCAAGCATGACTTCCCTTTGGTGAAGCCATGTTGACTGCCCCTAATGACCCTCTTATCCCGGATATGCCTTGAGATGGCACTAAGGGTAAGTCGTTCCATCAGTTTCCCAGTGATGGAGGTGAGGCTGACCAGTCTACAGTTAGCTGGGTCCTCCTTCTAGCCCTTTTTGAAGTTTGGAGTGACATTTGCTTTCCTCCAGTCCTCAGGTACCTCTCAATTTCCCAAGACTTGGCAAAGATGATGGAGAGTGGTGCAGCAATGACCTCAGCCAGCTCCCTCAGCACCCGTGGTGATGGTGCCTTGAGATGGCACCAAGGATAAGTTGTTCCATCACTTAACCCATTTGCAAACTGTGGAAATTATAGTGAATTCCATTCTTCTGTGAGATATTTGTCTTCTTCAATAAACTTTAATAAATAAATGTTACAATATCACAAAAAAGAGACTGTATTTTCAGGAGTATATTTCTCTTGGACATCTTGTTGTATAAATACATCAATATAAATCCACATAAACATTAGCCATATGCACAAATATTTGTTGGTTTGAGGGGGCTCAATTTACTTAAATCACTTTGTGTATTTAAGACCAGTTGGAGGACAGTAGGTGTGCATACTATCCTTTTTTATTTATGTGGTCTTTTAGCTTTAATCAACTCATTTGTTGGTATTAGACAAGTGCACAAAAATAAATACTGAATATTCAGAGAAAGATCTTCTCTGATTTTCATAATGCTATTTTCTTGACTAGTTCAGAAAGATCAATGACTTGATTATTTAGTGCCTTCTTGTTATTGCAGCAAACACATTCACTTCCAGTTTAAAAACTTTTGTGACAGTATTTGTTCCTATAGACACTGTTGTCACTTTAACTGCAGCCTATACATTATCATGATAATTTTGCTCATATTTTTTACCCTCTTCTGGTTTGTTGTGAAAGGGTTAAATTGACTGCAGGAGATGCAAGTGGATAGAGCGTGATGATACGCTCTGTGCTTGATGTAGTACATTTTCATACTTAGTATCACTGAGTTTAGAGCATAGGTACATAATTAACTTCTATTACATTTTCACAGAATTAAACAGTGTGCCTGACCATTTATTTATATACAGAGCATTTGACTGCAGGAAGACTCTGCCCAGAAGAGCTTACAGTAGAAGTAATAAGTGCAGAAAATTAAAATTTTCCAAATTAACCATGAATTCATCTAATATAATGTTTGACTTACATTAAGGTATTTTGGAAGGAAGTGCTTAATTTGAGAAACATGAGGTAAAATACTTTCACTTTCTCAATGCTTTCCTAAGGTCATTTCTATTTTGCAGATTTGCTTATTTCTTTTCTTTGGGTAAAACTTAGTCATTCGTGTTTCCATAATTCATGAAATTATCTGTAATTGTGTAATTAGTGTAAATACATGCAATCACATTTATAAGATATAATTACAAAGTGCAAGGCTATAATTTTGATGGGTAATGTCATAAAGGAATACCTACAAAACTTCTTAAACATATAGTCTGTAGATAATCAGAAGCTAGTATTTAAAGATGAATATCGAACTTGTTTAAATGTCAGCATTTGCCAAGACTCTTGAGCATCTGAAATCTAAACCTTAGTGTAGGTTGGGACCATATTACTAAGGCTAGCCTGCAATCTGGGTACCTTGGCACGAAAATCTGGATTTCTACCTGAACATCGGTGAACTTGTATGACGGCCCCAGACTCTCCAGGTTTCTAAAACAGAGATTACAGGTTATCTAAAGCCAGCCTTGGTAGTTAATTTTACCTCAGAATTAGCCCTGCGCTGCAGATGGGATTTCTTTTCACTCAGAGGTATTCTTCAACTCTTTGTATTCCCAGAATTGTTCTCCAGTCCTCAGGAATTGGAAGAAGGCATTGATTTCCCCATCACTGCTACTGTTGTCTTTTTTGTTCCCAATAGTTTCAAATCTTCAGGCTATGGCCAGGTTAGATAATACTTCTCCTGTCAGAACTGAAGAATTTCATGCACCAATATATGCTAGGGATCACCCAGTTGGAGACCAGCTTTAGAGAAAAGGACGTGGGGGTCCTGATGGACACCAGATTGAGCATGAGCCAAAAATGTGCCCTTGCTGCAAAGAAGGCAAATGGTATCCTGGGCTACATTAGGAGGAGAGGTGCCAGCAAGTGGAGGGATGTGATCCTTCCCCTCTACTCAGCACTGGTGAAACCACACCTGGTGAGCTGTGTCCAGTTCTGGGTTCCCTGGTACAGGAGAGACGTGTATCCTGGTAACAGTCCAATCAGGGGGCCATAGAGATGATTAAGGGACTGGATCACATCTCTTGCAAGGAAAAGCTGAGAGCACTGGGACTGGCTGTTTAGCCTGGAGAAGAGAAGCCTTGGTGGGATCTTATCAATGTATATATATATCTACCTGAAGGGTGAGTGCAGAAAGGACACAGCCAGGCTCTCTTCAGTGGTGCTCAGTGGCAAGAAGCAACGGACACAAACTGAAGCATTGGAGTTTCCATCTGAATATCAGGAAACAATTTTTCACAGTGAGGCAGACTAAGCACTGGCACAGGTTGCCCAGGGAGGCTGTGGAGTCTCTCTTCTTAAGGGTATTGAGAAACCATCTAGACACCATCCTGGGCAACTGACTGTAGGTAGTTTGTACCAGAAGACCTTCAGAGATCTCTTCCATAACCAAAAAATCTGTGGTTCTGTGAAAAAACAATAACCACAGATGACAAACCATTTAACCAGTGAAACCATGTTTCCTCTTCAAAAATATTTTAAATATGTGTATTCAGAATGAATTTTCATAGGTGAAATCTTACCTCAAAGAAAATCAATGGAAATGTGATTTGTGTTTTATTGATGCTAGGACTTTGATGACTGTACCAACCTGCAAACAGATTATGGCAAGTTTTTGACATAAAGTGGCTATGCTAGCTTTGTATGCCCCTTTACAAACTTCATATAAAAAGCTGAAGAAAGGTATCTGCAAATGGCATATTTCCATGCAATTAGATTCTCTTCTATTTGCTTAACAGCACTGTGATATTAATGCAGCTTCTGTACTTGTTCAATACATAATTTACTTTTATTATGCTTGTTTTTTTTAAAAGCTATTTATAGTCTGATTTACATTTTCCACATTAGACATTAACTTTGTATTTCATACTGTGTTAGATGACAGAGCTGAAACAAATTACATATATTTGACTTCTGCTTTGCTTGACAGTAATAAGCAGTGTTCAGTTAGATTAAGCTTAGGCATCAGGGGCATATTACTCTAATAGTATTACTCTGTCAGAAGGAAAGAATGATTTGCTCAGAACCAAAAATGTATTTAACATTAGTATGTCCCCCTAGTCTTAAAATAAGAACTAGGACCATTTGACAGTTATTATTGAGGATACAATTTGGTAGGTACTTTCATTTTTCAAAGTATATGCATTGTAAAGAAATGTGTGTGATCAAAAATGTATATTTCTTCAAGAATTTTTTAGATTCCTGTGTTTTTTTTTTTTTTTTGCTTTTTAAAAAAAATAAAATTATTAAGATACTATTTCTAAGCAGGACAAATTAATAAGATTACCTTAATGGTGCTTTAGAGAAAGAATGACATTGCACTAAGTTGTTCTTTTTGGCTATGGAAACTGTAGGTGAATGTCATTCCATGTGATAATCACATTCCCTCCAACACCAGTAAAATACACTTCAATATAAAAATAACAAAGGACAACTTAGCTACAGAAGTTATTTACTGCACTTCCCTGAACCATGTTCTATTTGACTATGATCCTACAACAAATGAGAAATATTTTATTTATCTATGTTTGTTAATCATGCTTGTTTGCATTGTACCTCCTTTACACTAATTCTGTTCTTCAGAAATCTTCCTTGATATACAACTTCGAGAGGAAAGAGGGTGGGAGACCACTCATCTTCTTCTGAAGCACTGAAAATTTGGAACAGCTATAGGATGTAACTTTCTTAGGTGCCCAGCTGGTGAGAACACGGTAATTTTCATGGAGCATGTTAAGAATCACCAGGTAGACTGTGGAGAAGAAATGTTCACTCAGTTCAGACTTAGTTGCACTGTCTCATCTTTTGGGTTACCTTCACTACCTGCACCACCTCTCTGTAGTTTCTTAGTCTTCTCTGTTAATTTAACAAACCATGCTTCACTGATGTCTCTTCACTATGTCTCTTACACTAGGTCTGCAGGATATTCACATAGTCCAAGAAAAATCCTACAATGTGTGTTAAATGGGTTTCTTTAGTTGTTCTAGGTGTCATTCAGGCAAAGAATAGAGTATAAATTCCCCAGTATTGAGTTAATAACTACTGACAATTCTTACTTCTGTATCCACTTTCTGTTATCAAAGCATATTGCTTCATTAAAAAATTCTTGGGAGGGACAAAAAAAATACTGAGACCTTGTTTAAAAAAAAAGACCCATACAATCAGTTTTTGCATTCCAGAAACAATTAAAAAAAAAAATAAATCTCTGCACATTCCTTCTGTTGTGAAGCTGAAATTATCCCATGTAGCATATGATGACACATCAAGCTTTTCAGCCCAAGTAAGTCACTGAAACCTCCTTACTTTCCTTGAAACATATATCTGTACATTAAAAATGTATAGAAATACATATAATATTTTTATTTTCTTGTCTTGGAACAACAGCTTAGCTTTTCAAAATAATTTTCATCCTTAAATCATTCAGATTAACATATCGATTGTGTAAGGATTTCTTTATTCATCACTCTTTCTACATATAGCAGAAATTACAGATTCCTTCGGTAGCACCTTGGCTTTTTTAACCAGAAAGCTTCAGTACATTATGAAGCCAAATATTAATAACACATGATGTAGACTAGGACTAAAATTCTATAATTTTAACTTCTGAGTTGCTTATTTTACTAAAGAATTAGCTCTAGGATTCATTACTGTACACACATTAGCTCTGACTGAAGCTTCAAAAGATGTATCTAACTGTAAATAGAGCTCAAGGGGAAGACTCATGGTATAAGGTCTGAGAAAGAATTAGGAGATCATTCTCAGAGATATTTTGGTAGGGGAAGAAACCCAATAATTAATTATTTACATTTCTTGAGGTAGTTCATGATTATTATTTGAGGATATGTTTTTTAGGTCTAGCTGTGGCTGATCCAAGTTAATGGGCTGGAGCTACTATAGCAGACCTCAAGAAAACAAGCCAACACAGACAATAGTTTTATTCAAATGGAAAAATGAAAACTCAGATTTGTATGTTTTGAAAACACACATTTTTTATTCAGGAAAGTCATTGTGATATCATTACAGATATATAGTAAATGATAGTTTAAATTTGTCATTATTTTATTTTTTTGCTTATAGACAAGGTGCTGTCTTTGAACAGAATGTTTTTTAAGACACTGTAGTGTGACCCTATGAGTGACAAGAGCTGGCATATAATGGACATTTTGTTCAACATCTTCAATAATTTCTCTGTTATAATAATATAATGTGGCTTAAATATTCTTATTATATATTCAGAGTAGGTAATTAGAAGGACATAGGTAATTGAAAAATTATAGATGTATTTTTTTCTTTACTAATTCTAAACTAACAGCTTTATTATATGTGAAACCACATTTTTCTGGAAGGCTCACAAACTAAAATAAAAAGCAGATGTATGTATTTGGAGAAAATGTACTTCTTAATAATTATATTTTGCAAGCTACTGAGCATTACATTCTAACATATTGTGAATAAGGATGTGATTCCGTATGGGGAAGGCTATTACTACCAACTATAGAGGAAATAATTACAGCCTGGAACAGGATTCCTAGAGAGGTGGTTGATGCCTCATGCTTTCAGTGCTTACCAGACATTTGGACAATGCCATTAGAAACAAAGAATCATAGAATTGTCTAGTTTGGAAAATGCCTTTAAGATCATTGTGTCCAAACATAAACATAACACTGTCAAGTCCACCACTAAACCATGTCCCTAAGCATCACAACTACACATCTTTCAAATAACCTCCAAGGATGGTGACTCCACCACTTCCTTGGGCAGCCTGTTCCAATGCCTGACAACCCTTTCCATGAAGAAAGACTTCCTAATACCCCATCTAAACGTCCCTCAGCACAACATGAGGCTGTTTCCTCTTGTCCTATTATTTGTTACTTGGGAGAAGAGACCAACACCCACTGTGCTACAATTTGCTTTCAGGTAGTTGTTGAGAGTGATAAGGTCTCCCCTCAGCCTCCTTTTCTCCAGACTAAACAGTCCTAGTTCCCTCAGCCACTCTTCATGAGGCTTGCGCTCCAGACACTTCACCTGCTTTGTTACTCTTCTCTGAACTTGCTCTAACACTCCAATGTCTTTCTTGTAGTGAGGGGCCCAAAAGTGAACACAGTATTTGAGATGTAGCCTCACTAATGCTGAGTCCACAATTTCTGATACAAGCCAGGATACTTGGGCACACTGCCTTAATAACATGCTTTAAGTTTTGGTCATTCATGAAGTGGTCAACCAGTTGAACTAGATTATTGTTGTAGGTCCTTTTCAACTATTCTATTCTATTCTATTCTATTCTATTCTATTCTATTCTATTCTATTCTATTCTATTCTATTCTATTCTATTCTATTCTATTCTATTCTATTCTATTCTATTCTATTCTATTCATTACATTACATTACATTACATTACATTACATTACATTACATTACATTACATTACATTACATTACATTACATTACATTACATTACATTACACTCCATTCCATTCCATTCCAGTGTTGATATTTGTGGCTACCTTTCCTACTTGTTATGATTGAGTCTGTATAAGCTAAGCATAATTTCATTTCTAAATAGTTACTGTTCCAAATAAAAAACGACATAGTTAATCTTTTTCCAAGTTGTATAGATGACTAAGAAACAGATTAATAAATATATCGAGTAAATGGGATAAGCAAAGAGAGAGAACACCTGTCACTGGTATATTATACTATTCAGTATTGGCTTAAATTACATGACACTGAACCATTGCTTTTGAGCTTGAAAATATACATATAGTAAGGTGTTATTGATGATTGGTAGTTATTTCCATTTGGGAGGAGTTTCACATCTGTTTACAACATAGATATAAACATGAAAGCAACCTTTGACTTTAAGAATATTATCACTAAACTTGCATAAAATCATAGAATGGTATGGTTGGAAGGGACCTTATAAAGATCATCCAGTTCCAACCCCACTGCCACGGGCAGGGACACCATCTAACCTGAACATTTCCAGGGATGGGGCATCCACATCTTCTCTGGGCAGCCTGTTCGAGTGCCTCACCACCCTCATGGTGAAGAATTTCTTCCTTGTATCTAATCTAAATCTACCCTTTTTCAGTTTAAAGCCATTACCCCTTGTCCTATCAGTACATGCCCTTGTAACAAGTCCCTCTCCATCTTTCCGGTAGGCCCCCTTTAGGTATTGGAAGTCCTTCCCAGAGCCTTCTTTTCTCCAGGCTGAGCAATGTCAAACCTCTCAGCATGTTTTAAGTCCATTAACTGTATTTCCAGAGAACTTCAGATGCTCAAAACAGATTGCTATTAATTGCTACTGAAGTTTTCCCCATCTGTTGAGAATATTTGTCTTTTTAACTATAAAGGCAAAAATAACTTTTTCTCTTCATCTGTAAAAAGGAAAAGGAGGAAAAATGTAGATTAGTTTTATAAGCTTCTAGAGCACTACAAGAAAATTGGTAGTTCTTACCTCTACTACTATATTTTCAGAAATTCAGATCACATGGGATTTTGTCCAAAATAATTACACTACAAGTGGATAAAGAGGTTCTGTGCAGCTGTCTTGGGTGCTACTCATCCTAATTCTGCCTCTTCCAACAACATACATCTAGGTACCTCTCTGAGGGTGTATGTGAATTTCATCCATTATATACTTGTAGGTGTTTCTGTACATGCATGTGTTGCTATTACTTAGATAATCTAAACTTTCTGAATAGGAAAACACCATTGCTTCTAGGAAAACAGAAGAGTTTAATGTTTTTCGTCAGACATTTCATTCTTACAAACAGTTCTTAACTTTGCTTGTCTTTCAGTTCCAAAGATTTTTCACTGATGTGGCCAATAATAACATTAAAGAGTTACACTTTTGCTACAACGCTTTTATAGCTCAGTAGATGCAAACTCTTGTAATCTTTAGAGTATGGTTATTACCAGAAAATTGGCTGTACTCATAGCATATTCTTTCTTTTCATGTACTCATAGCATGTCTTTCTTTTTTCTGTAGTCTGAGACATATTTACTTGCATTACTTATTATTTGTCAACATAAGGGCAGGTGAAATTCAGTACTCATCAAGTACAAGGTAATACACTCTACAAGACAATTTTCAACAACCTATACAATGTATTAAATTGTAAATTGTGTCATAATAGGCTGTTCAATTAAAATAGGATTGTTCTTGATTCAGTAGATTGTTCGTGATCAAAGAGTGAAGCTATTAGTGTCTGTTCAGAGAAAAAGAATTAAATACTGTCTTATGTTGCAGGAAAAACAAAACCAACCAACCAAAAAAAAAAAACCAAAAACCATCACCAAAAAAAACCCATGCCACAACCCAGAAAATCTTATATTACATAATGTTATCTGAATTCTCAATTATTCTTTTCAAAACAAATGGAATTGTATCTAATGCAAGCAATTAACATTAGGGAATGGGGGCAGAAGGATGGAAAATGTACTGACATTTATTTAGTTGGTTGTTTTGTTTGTTTGTTTGGTGTTTGTTGTTGTTGTTTTAAATTATTGCCATGACAGAATAAGATGGCAAATGACTGGTGCTCAGAAGAGTACAGTGAATTTCATGTGCTTACTCTTAGTAGCTTTTTCTAATCTGTAGAATGAGAAAATTCAATAAGAACCTTAGTAAAAGTAAAAATCAAGACATTCAGAATTGCTAACAAAGAACTAGTAAAGTGGGCATCATTAATCTGTTAAGTTCTTGATGACAATTTATTATTAAAGTTAAAATTTTCTAGAATTAAAAAAAAATATATATTGTTACTAAAAAAGTGACCTATTATTATTCTGGATAAGGGAAATGTATTTAGCATCTGTATGAAACTGAAGTCAAGTAAAAACATGGAACTGGATGAAACAAACTCATACTAATATCTGCTTGGTTTGCTATGGAATAAGTAATTTCCTTTAAATCATGTGTTATTTGTTCAGACATGATGAAGCAAATTAGAACCCTATTTTATTGGTGGTTCAAGCTTTTCAGTCTAGCTCCCTTGTTTAATGCACTGTTTCTATCATTTTCCTACTTCTTTGATAGAGAAATTGTTCATGTTAAATCACCTACACAGGTTTATTTTTCATTTCTCTATTGTATTGTTTTTAGCTTTTCTTTCTTATTGGGGCATAATGCTATTCATACGACACCCCATGCATTGAAAAAATAGTACATTTCTGTTAGATCTACCTTTCCTTCCTTTTTCCCTTCTTCTCCTTTTCCTCTCATCAGGGTCTTACGGTTTTAGACCTATTCAATTTTTCTTATTTGTTATTTATTATAGGCTGTATGTTGTAAAGTTATATGTTTATATTTAAATCTCCAATAAATTATGTATACTTTAACATAAGTAACTTCATGAAATGTTGCAAAAAATTCCAGTAGTGTAAAAACAAAGTGCATTTCAAACTTGTTTCTATGGTGTTTTTCCATGGGGAAGCAGCACAATTCTTGTGGCCACCTCTGCTCCTCTCATATTTCAGGAAATTTTCTGTAAAGCAGAATTAGAAAAATTTCCTTTACCATCTATCTTCATGAACTGTGTTAGATTTTATTACAGAATCACAGAATCAAAGAATGGTTGAGGTTGGAAGGGACCTCTGGAGATCACCTAGTCCAACCCACCTCCTAAAGAAGGTTCATCTAGAGCACATCACATAGAAATGCATCCAAGTGGGTTTTGAATGTCTCCAGAGAAGGAGACTCCACAACTTCTCCAGGCAGCCTGTTCCAGTGCTCTGGCACTCTCAAAGTAAAGAAGTTTCTCCTCATATTCAGATGGAACCTCCTATGCTTCAGTCTGTGCCCGTTACCCCTCATCCTATAATTGGGCACCACTGCAAGGAGTCTAGTCCCATCTTATTGACACACACCCTTCAGATATTGATAAGCATTGATTAGATCCCCTCTCATCCTTCTTTTCTCCAGTCTGAACAGTCCCACTCTCTCAGTCTCTCCTCATAAAAAAGATGCTCCAGATCAGTAATCATGTTCATAGCCCGCTACTGGACTCTCTCTAGTGGTTTTGTGTCCTTCTTAAACTTCAGACCCCGGAACCGGATGCAGTACTCCAGATGCAGCCTCACTAGGGTAGAGTAGAGGGGGAGGATAACCTCCGTTGACCTGCTGGTCGCAATCTTCCTAATGCACCCCTGTTGTCCACCAGGACTCCTTGGTCCTTGTCTGAAATGCTGCTTTCCAGCAGGTCCAGCCTTAACCTGTACTGGTTATTCCTCACCAGGTACAGGACCCTACACTTGCCTTTGTTTAATTTCATCATGTTCTTCTCTGCCCCATCCTCCAGCCTGTCTAGGTCTCACTGAATGGCAGCACAACCTTCTGGTGCATCAACACTTCCTCCAGCCAGTTCTCAATCCATCTCACTGTGCAGTCATCCAACTCACACTTCCTGAGTTTGCCTATGAGGAGGTTATAGGAGGCAGTGTCAAAAGCCTTGCCAAAGCCAAGCTAGACCACATCCACTGCTCTTCCTTTGTCTACACAGCCAGTCATAACATCATAGAAGTCCATCAGGCTGGTCAAACCTGAACGGGAGTGAGCTGAATAGAGTAGAAATAAAAACACAACCAACACCTTGGGGAAAAATAGGAGTAGAAAACAGGTAATGAAATTGTGAAAAACAAATAGGGAGAAAAGCACAAATGGGAAATATGTCACTAGTTTTCAAGGAGTGTTTGATCCTCATCGATTCCAGTCTTTTGAGGGATGATTTCGGAAACACAGATTTCTAAAACTATTGCAGAATAACTTCAAATGCTTAATCTTTTTATTTTCTCAACAAATCCTCCATTACTATCAAACACAACATATACATAAAGTAGCAGACACTAGCCTTAAAATTCTACATGCAAATTGTCTGGTTTTGTTGAGTAAATAGTGAATTCCCCAAGAAGATGAACTATAAGCACTCCATCTGTGACCATATCCCAAGTACAAAGATAAGTAAGAATATCGTTATTTTAATTTATAAAGAGTTAATCAGAGTGCTTTCAAAAATGTGGCCTTGTTGCTTAGCACTTTCTGTGATCAGCCCTCAATTTAAATGGTTATATATTAGGTATATATAAAATAAGGCACCCAAAACAGCAACTTCAGGAAAAAAAAAAGGGAAGTGTGTGTATACAGGTATTTGGATTCTGGTTTGATTTTGAAACCTGATCCTGAGTTGTCACTGAAATTTAAATTTCAATGCCAACTGAAACAAGTTTAGCTCAGGACCTCCTTTAAGCTGAAACTATATGGAACATAGAGATACTAAGGGAAAGTATGGCATATAATCAGTCTTGCCTTTATAGCTGTTTAATGAAAGGATACAGTGTGAGTTTATGGCCACTCTTATATTCATATATTTAGTTGCCTTTGATCAAACTTATGGCATTAAGTTCAGTCAATATAAAAAGAAAACAATAAAAATGGGAAAGTGATCTGCTTTAACAGATGTAACACCATCAATGAAAACACAAATAATAGATAGTCATCTATCTCTTTATCTGCATGTATAAAAACATATCTTTACATTGCATAAAGCCTTGTTTACTTGCATGGAATTATGGACTTGAGGAAAATAATCAGAAATTGAAGTAACGTACTTTGAAACATTTTTTTTTACTTCTAAGTCTTACAGCAAAAACTGAATACTTCATGTGAACCACTTTCCACCCTCAAACCTCAAAACACAGAATACCCAGCCAAGTAAACAAAGAAGAACCTGTGGAAGACACAGACACTGACAGACAGCTATTTAACATCTATCCATACAACTACCCAGCTAGGCAGGTGAGAATGATGGACCCTTTAATCCTATTACGAGAGCATAAGATAGTAGATTTAGTAGAGCTTAAGCATAGATAGATTTAGCCTTTGAAATCTAAACACTGAATTTATTAAAGTCTTCATAATGTAGAATTAGTAAGGAAAAAAATCCTAAGCAATTCTGAAAAATTACACATCTTTTATATATGGCAAAAAAAGTTCCCTCTTTCATCTCCATCTCTGCCTTATGTAAGTAGATTGGTCTGAGACACTAGCTCCACTAAAGCACCCTTCCAAGGCCATAGTTATAAAATTATGACAGTGGAATATATGCCCTCTTTCATATTTATGCTAGATTTTTTTTTCCACATCCTCATTCCACTTCCAGAATAGATAGTCTCATTTCTTTGACATGGTATGGTATTACCAGGGGTGTAGAGACACAGAATATGGAATACGGGAAGATATTTTCCTTCATTTTTGCTTCTGGACTCCACATTGTTTAAATTTAGTTTTAAACTTCACAGAATAGGTCTACATAAAAAGACATATTAGATACCAGCCCTATGTAGATTCAAAATAATGTAAAGAGGAGGAGTTATGGCTTGTAAATTTACAAGTAACAGGAAAGTGAAGAATATCTAGACTTTCTCACATTCATGTCATGTTTTAAGAAGACAGACAACATAGATTATTCTGAGAAAGTGAAGTCCCACAGAGCACAGTTTGATCAGAAGTCTCAATTTTAAGCTGAAATGAAACTCCCAAATAATATTCATAAATTCTTGCCTCACTGCACCAATTTCTTTACTTGTGGAAGAAGAGGTAGAGGAATTGGTTTAAGGGTGTTTTCTTTAAGTTATGTTTGTGGTCACTTTGAGCTCACTATAAGGTCTAAAATGACTCACACTCTGGAAAGCATCTCTGACTGCTGCAGTTGTAGTTCCAGGATATTTTGATTCTCCTCTTGACATAACACAGTAGTATTTTCCCAACTATATCAGCTGTACTGGGGGTTGGGTGGGGAGTGAGGTGAGAGAAAGCGCAGGGTTCTTTCTCGATCTCAATGAGAAAGGTCTGAAAACAAATGGTTTAATAAAATTGCTGGTTTAATAAGACAGAATAAGTGGAATAGTGGAATACAGATAGTAAATCTTTTGTCTTCAGAAGCCGCTGACCTCTCATTTCTGCAGCATCAGATGGAGCCCAGATGGATTTTTGCTGTGGTACAAGGCACAGATTATGTCCATGGAGAGAGGTTCTTCCTTTTTGTTCATTCAAGCTATTAGGTACAATTTCTTAAAAAATCACCACTCTATTTAAAAGGATGTTCACATGAGAACTTTTTTCTACAACTCTATGCACAAGTGCCGTCTCCTCTGGTACAGTGAGATGTCTGAGTCTATCCTGCAGCCAAGGAGTCTGGACGTGCAGCAAAACACAGCCTGAAGGCCACGCTGTACATGCAGCCTGCTGCAGCACACAGTACAATGATGTACGGTGGTCTCCTGATGAGGGTCACTACCCCTCCAGCCACATACAGCTTACCTTTCCTTAAGATGTGTTAAACTGTAGATCATATTGATAACACAGGGCTTCTCAAGCCCTGAGTACGAGGTGCAAATGAGCAGACATGGCCTGTTTGAGCTCACTAACTCCTCATATACAATGTGTTCTGTAAGGCTCACAATGGACCATAGTACTACCTTGTACAATTCATGTAGGTAGCAATAATTCTAAGATGTATAGATGTGTATAATACACATATACATAAATTCTCCTAATATACAAGAGAAAATGTAGCTAAGAAAAAGATCAAATAATTTAAAAAAATGTACGTCTGCTAAGATCTATTCATTTTTCTTTAGTTTCTGATCATACCTTCCTAAATTCAGCAGAAGATACATTTGTTTTTAACTATCTGTTAGTTGTGAGCATATTGTGAAGGATCTCTAGTAAGATAACTTTCTATGTATTCCTATGTTTCTCACTAGTATGGCTTAAGAGTGTTTTTAATTGAAAATGTTATCCTCTGACAGATTTCTGATACTGATATTGTCAGAATAAATCAATAATAACAAAAATGATAAAAGGATCTCAAGGTCAGACTGTGCAGAGGACAGGGTGAGGAGAGCTGAGGTTGAATTTCTTCTTAGCAGTTGTTTACCCACCAATATCTGAGAGGCATAAGAACAGTTTTACACTAGCAGCTAAAACAGTATCTATACGTTAAACCTTCCCTGATAGAAATAGAGGTCTTGTGGATCATTTACACTGGTGCTCCTGAGTATAAAGTGTATAATAAAAGCAAGCCGTTTTTGTCAGGGTACGGAGCTCCACGTGAGAGCTGGTCTGTAACTGAAGACAGAAGCTTGTACATACCCATATTGAAATAAATGTCTGATGCAAGCAGAAAATGTATAATTCTAACTGATTTTCCTCATTTATAAGACTGTTGCTTTTTTTTTTTCTTTCCATAGATGCAGTTAGTGTGTATGCTGAAATTTTTGATGGTGTGACTTCAAACAACTAAAGTGAAACTGATACCAAAAAAAACCTTGAAAATAGAAAAAAAAACAAAAAAAGCAAAAATAATAGAAGATGACAATATGCTTTGATAAAAATGCTGGGGAAAGGGAAAATTCTATCAATAAAGTTATTAAAGAAGAGTGACACAGTCATTGACAACAAGGCTCATATGCAGCGTGATTTGTCTGTAAGAGTGGACTTGTTTGAAACTTTGTTGCAGAAAATATATTTTTTACATTCAATATAGGAAATATCTGAATATAAGAAATATTGCAGTTTGTTTCAAAAAATCTGCTGTGGCAGCTCATTGAAGTTACAGTCCACCTTTCTCATTGTTTTGTTCTCTTGTATTATGGTACAACAAAACTACACTTTCCACTTGTTTTGACTACAGAACAGGGATGCTAATGTCTGTGAAATTTGGGAAAATTATAAAGGAAAATACACTAATAACTTTGCATAGTCTGAATGTTTTTGTCAAGAAATGAGATGAGCTTCCTGCATGACAGGAAGAGATGAAGTTTTAAGCAGTGCAATGAGGGAGGATGAGAGCTGGCTATATGGGCACCAGAGGTGGGTTTGCTGGCTTTCTTTGAGGAAACATAAGAATTTATATTTCATTAAGATTAAACTGAAGTCCAGAACATCTAAAAGGCAATATCAGAGAGCAAGGATAAGAAGGGTAGAAGAAGACAAGGCAGTACTAGAACACTAATTCTTAAAAAGAAAAATATTTTTTATCCTCCGAGAAAAACAAAACAAAACAACAGTTAAGCTTTTCCTCATTTAAGTTATTAGTTATTAAAACTGAGCAGAATTCTTCCACCCAAAGCTGCTTAGGTTTTGAACTTGCACTTATCTGCTTGCAATCTGGGCCTTTTTTTCTTTTGACATATTTATGCATTTTTCATGACAAGTAAATAATATTAATAATATTTATATTTATTTAGCACGGAAGCACTTACATGATATGGGCTGATAAACACTAAAATAATATTTATCAAAACAAGAATGAAAGCTACTAGGTTTGGTTTTGTGTCAGGACAAATTATTTATTCTGTTTACAATAAATATTTTTTGTCCCAGTTACCTGGGAAATAAGACCCTGCCACACATCAATAGGCTGAACAGCATTTCTAAGGAGCAAAAAAAAATCTCTCTCTCTTTCTTATTCATCAAAAAGAAAACAGACCACTTTGGACAATATTAAAATCTTCCTTTGGAAATTTTAAATATGTATAGATACTACTCGGTCTTTTAGAAAAAAAAAAAAATGTTTGATGATTCTAGTTTACATCTTGAGGAAGGTACATCTTGCTTCTCTTACAAATTGGACTAAACATCAGACACACCAATGGATTTAACACTTACTTATTTTTCTAAAGTGTGAATCAGCAGATATCAGTTATAATTTCTGAATGGCCTCAGAAAAACTGTCATAACTGTCATAACTTTTCTTTTAATTAGGTCTTCAAGTTTTCATATAAATGGATATGGAGACATAGCTAATTTTTAGCAGAGTAACTGTGGCAGTTGCACTTCCCCCCCTGCCCCGAGAACTGATGTGGTGGTTACATGCACATCCCCCTCTCCTTCAACACATCCCCCTCTCCTTCAATGGGGCAGTTAATGGCTCTTTTGTGAGACCCTGAGTCCATTGGCCAGGGTCGTTAGGAGAGGAAGGGGGCGCAGAGAAGCTGAGAAACTTCTGGAATGCCCACAGCCAGATCTGATCAGACTATAAAACAGGGTGCCAGCCGAGGATCCCCTTTGTATGGTCTTCTCCGACCCGCGGGTCTGCTGAAGCCAAGAGCCCTCCCATTAGACGAGAACACCATCTAAGGTAACTTCCCGGGAATGGGAGTGCCTCACCTCCTTGTTTGGCTGAGTGATATCCTTGAATAATTCCTTGCCGGACAGGCAAGTGTAAGTCCTTGCCGAACTCTGATAAGTATAGTGCTTGCTAGACAAGCAAGTGTAAGTCCTTGCCTAATTTCGGCAAGTGTAGTATCCTGGAGTCAGATGACTGTGGCTTTGTTTCTTGTAAGTGGGTGCATGCATGCTGTGTACCCCAATAGTAATCAACTGTCATTTAGGTATTTTAGAAACAATGACAAAGCACATGATGCAAGAAAATCAGTCATGAGTCCTTAATACAAAAAGCCACATTCCATTCAGACATAAGGAACAGTTTGAAGATTTTTACTTGCTATAAAGATTTGATTGGCCAAATAAGTGCAATAACTGCAGATAATAAGTGCAGATAACTTTTTTTTTAACTTTCTTTTAGAGGAAACAAAATACTACCAAATAAAAACAAGTCTTCATGTGTTTTTCGTATATCAGAGAGGAAAGACTTAAACTTTGCTACATGGGAGGACAAAAGAAGCTGATCTTTAGTGTGCTTTCCAGTTTTCACTCCACTAATTTGCTGTTTCAGAAGTGTGGTAGCATTTAGATATATTTTTCCTTTTAACTGAAATGCATGCTTGCTCTCACAAGAAGCAAAGCCAGAGCTCTCTGACTTCAGGTTACTACACTTGCCTGGTCCGGCAAGGACTTACACTTGCTTGAGTCCGGCAAGGACTTACACTTGCTTGAGCAGCAAGGACTTTCACTTGCCTGGCTAAGCAAGTACTTATTCAAGGATATATCACTCACCCAAACAAGGAGGTGAGGCACTCCCAATCCCAAGACGTCTCCTTAGACGGCATTCCCACCTAAGGGGAGGACTCCAGCTCAGCAGGCCCGCAGCTCTGAGAAGATAACACAAAGGGAATCTTCGGTGGGCACCCCATTTTATAGTCTGATCAGATCTGGCTGTGGGCACTCCAGAAGTTTCTCAGCTTCTCTACACCCCCCTACTCTGGCTGTGGGCATTCCAGATCCTTCTTGGCTTTTCTGCGCCCCGCCCCTCTCCTAATGACCCTGGCTAACCGACACAGGGCCTCACAAAAGAGCCATTAACTGCCCCATTGAAGAAGAGGGAGGTGTACAACTGCCACAGCAGTTCTCAGAGCGGAGGAAGTGCAACTGCCATAGCAGTCCTCAGAGTTGGGGAGGGAGTGCAACTGTGACACTTCCATTTTCCAATTTTCCTGAGATATCTTGTAATCATCAACTCAAAACTAGCAATAGTCTGCCCAAAAGCAAGAACACTACTGATGACAATAATAAAACACTCATCTATGGAGATACAAGTATCATTGTAATGATGGGAAATGTTCTGAAAAGCTGAATATGAACAAAATTAAATCTCTTCTAGAATTTGCTAATATCTATATATTTGCTATTCTAGTATTCTCCTGATTGTTCTATAGCTTTTCAGCCCTACTTGATAACTCAGTATGTATCCTAGATGCCTTATACGTTTTTTCTTACATTTCTTTATCTTACCTGTCTTATTCTCAGCTAATGATCCATTGCTATTTTTCTTTGGATTATTATTTTTTATCTTCTGAACTATGTACTTCCTTTATTTGACTGATTGACTTGTTATACTGCAATTGAAGAAAATCATGGTCTAGTTCCAGAACCAGTATCGAGTTTTTAAAAACAGAAAATAAGAAGTATGTGAAGAAAAGCTACACTCTTAACTTCCAAGTCTGAGTGTTCCAACCTCGTCAAAGTCAAAACAAAACTTCACCTTTTCAGTGTGACTACCTTATTGAAGTAATTTGTGTTGATTACTGTATGTAACTGGAGCTGAACATTGTGACTCTACACCATGATGGTACTTTACCCTTCAGATATTCTATTGAAAGTTCTTACTTAAGTTCCTCACCTCAATTTTCAGAGAAATCAATTTTACTTAACTATAACCATGTTTACAAATTGAGCAAATTGAACCCAAGATTTTTTGTTTGTTTATTTTGTTTTGTTTTGTTTTTCACATTGGGATGCATAAAATGGGTTACTTAAATCAATATAGTTGTAAAAAGTAAAATAAAATCTGTTTTGTTCTGATGTCCTTATTGTAAATCTAGATCAACAATGTAGAATACATTATTTGTCCCTTACATGTGTCTGAAATTTAAATTCATTAAGTTTTTGAATGTATTTTTAATTTGCTTTTTGTGGAAGAACAAAAGTTCTGTAAATAGTTTTAGGAAAATTCTTTTAACTTAATTTTACAAATCATAAACTCCTAGACCTAGGACAGATTTTGACCATCTTGCCTAGTCAATAGAGAAAAAGTGGCACTTCTTACTTTGTTCTATGAAATGTGTATGTCTCTCTTGTTTCAATTGCTTATTTTTTTTCTTAGTTCATTGTTATGCTGTCAATTACTTTTGCATAATATTGTTTCTTATTTTTCAGTGCAATTAAAACATCCATTAGACACTATGTCTATAGTTTAAAAATATATTAACTTACGTATTTGCAGCTACTGTTCATCCAGACAAAGCATTGAGGAAAAGTGTTTTCTGAGGTTACTGATATTACTGTCTAATTATAAAGTAGTCACTGTTCAATGATCAAGACAAACTTATCTCTTTGTTTATGTCATCAAAGCTTATCTTGTTGGTGTCTCAAGTGGCTTCTTCCCATGAAGGCTTCTAAGACTGTAATCAATTCTAATTTTCTCTATTTTTGATAAAATCACTGCTTTTTCATCACTCGTATCCTGTACTATCTGCAATTTTATTATTCTGTCTTTCTCTAGCTCTCTTTTTTATCTTTATATCAATTATTTACTGTCTCCTTTTATTCTGCAAGTCTTCTCTGAACTAGCCCACTTACTTCTTTGGCTTTAAACTCCACTTCTAACCAAATTAATCTGAAGTTTATCAACCTTTCATATTCCTCATGTCCAGTCTCATATTTTATTGGTCTTCAGTATCCCTCACAAAGTCCCAGAAAGCCAACATGGTGAAAACGGACCTAATTTTCTTCCTGAAACCTTCTTGCTACTGTTTTTCTGTGCTGTGATGTTTCTTCATTCTTCTTGTCTTTAGAACACTAAACAGCCAGGGTATTGTCTCATCTCTTCCTTTCCTCGCTGTATAGATGGACAGTATGCAAAGACTATTGCATATTTCTAAAATGTGCTATTTTTTTTTTCCTCTGCTAATATACTGTGGATCTATGCATTTTAGTTTTGATCTTATTTATGTCTGTAATATTAATGATATTCTTGTCAAGTATAGGCAGTGGTGTTAATGTCACTTTTTTTGCCTTTCATTTTGATTTTTTTTTTAGTCCTAGAACTGTTTTTCATAGTTTTTTGTGGCTCACTTTAAATATTCTTGCAAAGTCTTTAATGCAAACATAACACAGAATATGATAGCTTTCTCAGTCACATTCTGTTTTCCTTTTATATGTTTTCCCTTCTCTTCATATATCAATAATATCAGTCACACTTGCATCTGTAAAGAGAGGCCAAAAGAAGTAATTTAATGTGCATTACAAAAAAATTATATTGGTCTGTGAAATTCAAAAGCTGTTCCACATATTCCTGAACCCTCTCTTCTGCCTGCCTTTCAGATGTCCCTGTCTTCCATAGCTTTTCTTTACTATTCAAATCTTGCTGAATAAAGTAATTTTGATCTCACTTTGAGACAAAAACTAATATTATCACAAGCACATATATATTAAGATTTGTCAGCAAGATCAGATGAGCTGATATTTACAATGTGGTCTTTTTTAATGTATGACTGATTATATTATTGCCACTTTCTTCTGTAGTTGTCACTTGTGACATTCCACTATATTAAAATTAAATTGAAATTAAATTAGAATGTTCTCTGTGAACAGGCTGTGTTCTTGATAAATTTATGAGCATCTTGTAGAAAGCAAAATCAATCAGTATTTTTTTTTCATAATTATTCTTCCTTCTGTAATTCAAATTAGTACTCCTGGGAAGGCAAATATTTTTGGATGACACGCTTTATTACTACCTGGTGTGCCTATCTGTGATGTCAGTGGATAACATTGGCTTGCCAGCCTGCTTTGGAAAAGAACACAGTGATAAGGAGATTAATCCAGAGTAGCTGTGAGATGAAGCATGAGGGAAACCTTATCCTCTTAATCTTATGCATGAAAGCACTGGATGGGTTGATCCTCCTGCCTAAAGAAAGTGAAATCTTCAAATGTCCCCAATTGTTGCATATACATAATCGCTGGCCATCAATATGTATTATAACCATCTGCTTAGATGGCACTACTGCTTCTCACAAGATTATATGACAGTTAACTGGGCTACAAATGCCAGTTCAGTTACTTGGCATTCTTCAACAACATAAGAGCCTTTTTTTCTGTTGGAAAGAGTATCATTTTAACATTCAAACTTTATCACATCAGTGACACCTGTTCATACCAGTATGCCAAAAATACAACATGAAAGAACTACTAGTAAATGCTTTTGTAGTTAAAAGGGGGCACACACAGATTGTCAAAATATGTAATATGTTACATTAAATAAATCCTTACGGGACCTTTAGAAAAAAACTTTCTTGGTAAAAAAGGATGCCAGAAAGTCATGTTAAACAAAATGGAAACAGGCTCATAAACTATAAAATGGGATCTGATTTATGCTTACCTTCTGATATAGGAGCAAGAACAGAAAATAAAGAATCCTGACTGTTCACATTTGCCTTCATAGAATAAAAAAAATCACAGTGTTAAAAATACCTTTATCCCAAAGAGACCTGTTCTGAGGCCATGCCTTTATTATTTTTTGAGGTTATTCTAATATATTCTCAAAAAACCTTTTAGATTATTTTCTGAAGTATAACATGGAAAGCCAGTTTTAAAGGCCTTTAAATCTATGTAGAGTGGAAAAGAATACCTAGATAACCATTTCTTGCTTTAGCAGTTAAGTGTGTCAAATTTTTGAAAGTGCTTACTTTCTGATTTAGAGGTGCCAGATCATCTGAAGAAACAAACACTCAACTGGATATTTCAGCAAGTAGATATATTTTTTATATATACTGAAGCCCTAAGAGATGATGTTAAGTTGTAAGTCTAAGAAGTCTTTTTAACATGAGGTCTGTGCAAAAGAAAGGGTTGTCTAGAAATATAATCCGTTTATCACAGTGGAAAGTGTAGTCAAAAATTAAATTGGGTTGAACAAATTTAAAAAATGTTGGTGAATTTTTGAAAGAAAAACTATATAGGAAAAAAATACTTAAAGTATTTTTTTAAAATGAGAATTAATATATCTGTGTAAAATATAAATAAATTTTTCCTGTTTGTCAGAAGGATCAGGCTCTGAATTTTATCAGATTGATTTTTTTGATTCTTAGAGACAATTTCTCTAAATTGTATGTATTGCTGGAACTTGTGTAATGTAGCTGATACAAAATGGTCTCATCTCTACCATCTTTAAAAAGATCTTCCAGTACAAAGAGTTGATGTCGTGGAGCAAATCTACTAGCATAAGTTACATCAGAAGCCTTTTTGTATTTCTTCATTTATTATTTGATTTCTTCACCTTTATTATTTGATATATATCTCTAGATTAATAGAGTAGCACATTGGAAATAACAAAAAATGTGTATCCTGTATTATTTTTTAAATGCATGGTTATTACCAAGAAAATATCAACCTTTTACTTTGATTGAATGTTCAGATACCCAGCATCTGATGAACTCACCTCCTTGGGCTTCAGGGTTATTATTCTTAAAGAATTCATGAGTAGTTGATGATAGATAGTTCTTTGAAACAGAGGAAAAGACTGCATTGTTTGCACGTTTGTTTTTTTTGTTGTGTTTTTTTTTTCCTCACAGATGTTTTTGCACATTTGACATGAAAATGGTTCTTCCTATGCTAGTGCAAGAACATGCATTTTTGGGATAGAAGCTCTAGAAGTCTGGAGAAACATGGAATTTGATTGCAGCCTTGCAGTAGAGAATAGGTTGTTATAAACTATGAATGACCATCTGTGTTAAAGGAGCCTCAGTTCCCCAGCTGCAGTCACCTCTACCTACAATGTGGTGGCTCTCTCGTTTTATACTAAACTCTTTAGTAACAATCCTTTTTGCTGTCACAGAGCACTGTGGCATAGTTCCTCACAGGTCTCACCCTGGGTGTGTGGCTCCCATGTTCCCCATGTGGTCATTGTTTTCTTAGTGAGATGATGTTGGTACAGATGCTAAGGGAGTAGTTATCTGTATTTTCCCTTTAAAATGATGTTTGTAGGAAACAATAATCTTAGAAAAGGTCAGAAACAAACAGTGAAAACTGGCAAATAAAAAAGACTTTACTTTTATACTATCCATTTCAACGTTGCATGTAATTGCTTTAAATAGATAGTCTCACCAATCTTTCTTATTCGTTATAAATAATAAGCTAAATGTTAAATTTCTCACTCTGTTTTAACTTGTCTCCAGTTTGTTGAGTTAGGAGTAAAATGTTGATGCTTACCTGGCTATGAAAGCTATCTGTACGTTGCTTATTAGATCAGTAATATGTTAAACTGTATCTTCAGATATTACCAAGCTCTACCTGGCAAAAGTAAGGAGATACAAGTAAGGGGAAAAACAAGTGAGTAATCCCTTTTTTTTTTTTTTTTTTTTTACAGTGTTCAGTTTCCTAAAATAACAGAAAACTTGGAGTTATACTAGCTTAACATGTAGACATTACTTGCTCTTTGCCAAGGCTGTTGATAGCAAGTGAATTCAGACATTAAGTTAATGACTTTGCTTTTGTTTGCATGGGAATGCAAAAATATTTGCTGGTGTTTGTTGCCAGAATCTGCTATGCAAGTTGCAGACCAAGAGTTCACTTTCTAATGTTTAATAATTTCTATGTAGCTGGTTTTTTTCCTGTTTTTAAATAACAAGCCTGGTATCTAATTACAATACAGCCTGTTGTAGTCTTTATCTTGAAAACAAAAGAACTATTAAGCACCACTGATATATGTTCACTGGGTCTATTATGAAAAAAGGAAAATCACAGAAAACTAAATGCAATGACCCTGCATCAGGCTTACTGGATCTCAACACAAAACATCCCTTTGAGCCAGAACATGTCTTTTTTTTTTTTTTTTTTTTTTTTTTTTGTTTAATCATTTTAAAAATAGAAGAATATCCTTATGAGAAATCTGTGTAAGAAGGAAAAACTTCTCTCTCCTGTGAAAGATTTGAAGGTTTTACATATCAAAGTGGAATCACGTTGTAGGAGATGAAGGTGTTCATTAGGTTATAATAACATTTCAACAATTTTCAGAAGTCTGTGTGAATGCCCTTTCTTATTCTTACCCTCCTCCCTGCCCCATATCTCTGGGGACTGTGAAGCAGAAATTGAAATCACTGATGTCACAGGTAAGCAGAAGCAAACAAACTGTGTTGTTGATTGTGGCAGCTGTGACTATATTCTCTAAATGTGCTTTAAATTTATGCTGTAAAACTGGGTTCAGTGGGTTCGCTGAATGGAAAAAGGGTCCCATTTACATTCAGAAAAAATGAAAGTAACTGCGTGTCCTTTGGAACCAGAAGTTCTGCCTGAAGTTTTTGCAGATAATTCAATATCTAGAGAGTCTGGGTGTTTTCTTCATAATGTTTACATCTTTTATACATATAAAGCATTGATTCATATGAAGGAGAAGGAAAGCAAACTGAGACACTTACTGTAGGTTTTTTTTTTTGTTTTTTTTTTTTTTAGCTACTACTGCCAAATGGAATTATAGAAATTATTGTCTTTCATGAAAAACAATGACCTACATCCATCCAACAGAACTGACCTTAGGGACCTATCACTACCACAATGTTATTTTTCAGTGGTGAACGAAACCTTTATTATAGAACATATTAGTTTTTTTTTTTTAAAAAAAAAGAAAATAAATCTTCTGTTATAAGAAGAAAAATGAATTATAAACCACATATAAATGGAAAAGCTTCCTTTAATAAATGTCTTAAATTATCCTAGGTAGCCTAGTGTCTCAGAAATTATGCAGATGTTTTCACATATATTTTGTTACAGGCTGTCATAGAATATTTATAAACTGCCCCCTGTGGCAAGACAGTTGAGGTCAAAGCAAACTGAAGCATTATATAAGACAGAACATATTTTTAAAAAATCATTAGTCAGTGTCCAAAAATGAAATTCAGTTATGCTCTGTTAAAATCCTAAATAAAACACCTGTTGCCAAGTTCTATAAATATATGCTGAAATATTCTCCTTTGTGAGTGTGCTACAGAAACCCTTTAGTGGTTTTTCTTGATTGAAACTGCAATAACAAGATTCATGTAATAGTCTTCCTGCTCATACAGTGCCTTTAAAATGCATTTCAGAAGTCTATGCATATATTCATTGCTGACCTCACCATGATGCTAAAAAACAGCAGTTTTGCATAAATTAAGCTGAAACCCATCATGAGACCCATCTTCAAGATATATGCTATGCACAGTTGCAACTAAAGCAAGTTGACATCAGAAGATAAAGCCATACAGTGAGTCAATTGTCAGTTTGTGATTTCCATCAAGCAAAATGCTCTAGGGAAATTAGCTATGAAGTACCTATTATATGGTACCAAAATAGATATACAGAATTTCTAAGCATCCAGAGCTATTAATCTAATCTTTTATATAAATTTGCCCATCATATGGAGAACAAATCTACGTACATATCATTTTCTACTCAACTGTAAATGAAACAAAAAACTGTTATGTGAGTGAAAGTAATAATTCAAAATGAAAACCAAAAAGCAAATACTTATTTTCCAAAATTGCATATTTCTACTTATATCTTCAGAAGAGTGCAAGTTAATAACTAGTTGCTATTGTACATGTATTTAAGTAACAAAATTATTTTTCTGTTGCTTTTTTATTCATTAAGCTATCTGTTATACATTCAGATAATTTTTCCCATAACTGAATTATAACTGAAATTTTTGTTTTTATTAATAAGTGAAAAAATCTCAGTCAAAGAAAATCACAGAGAAGGAAAGAATGTATTCTTCATAACACTTGTGATAATTTCTAGAAATAGTGGCATCAGTTCATCTTTTCCTTTGTTTAAAGAAAAAAAAAAAGTGAAATGTCTTAACTTCGAACTTCGGTCTACTATTCAGACTTCAGTTAAGCATATTCTGCAGGTGACCTCACAGGACACAGTCCTTTGTTCTGTAACAACTCCTTTCTTGAACTCCTCTATCAGCATGGAGACTGGTACAGTCCTGAAATAAGCACCATGTAGTGTGCAAAAACACGCCTTTCAGATCTCTAGTGCAGAATGAATTATTTGGATAGTCATTAGGTTTATTTATGTGATTTAGAATAATTATTTCAGTGTGATAATAATATATATGTGTTAAGTATATTAAATGCCAAATTACTCTGTTACTGTTCCTCCTAGGTACACTGTCCTACAAAGAGAGAACTACAAATAAGCATGGGCAGAACCACTCATCTAACTGATCAATTTCCCTAATTTTTACAATGTCTTTTCACTGGTCGAGCACCTCAGGAAGTCTACAGCAGCTGCAAAAATTGAGCCAAAAATTCAACTAGAGACAGTCCTGACTGAAGCTGCTTCAATGTTTATTAACTTCTTTTGTAGCTTGCTGGAGGTACAGTGGAGAGGGTGAGCTGTTATTATTAGAGAAATAAACAAACTCCTTTTATTTTATTTTTTTTCTTTTTCTGTGTTTTCATTTTCCAAATGTGAGGAAACTGAGAAAAAAAAAAAAAACACAGCCAAAACCTAATTTCCCCTTAACACTCCTTCTTACCCAAAAGAAAGATACTTCTACTGGAAATACATTCAGCAGAAATAAAAATTCCTTTGAGCATAGTGAAAACAAAGATGCAAATAAACTATTCCAGAATAATTCAAAAAAGAAACGCAAGAGAAAATATTCCTTATGGCAAGGTTAGCTAGCCTTTGGAGTTGCCTGTAATTTGAAACATCATTAAAGCAGTATGCATCAAGAGTGAACTGGTAGAGATGAATGGACTGGAAGATCTCATACATATTTTTGACTCTTCATGGAAAAATATTAACATTGTGATTGTAGGTACATGTATAAACAGGTTTTTGTTGTGGTGGTCTTTTTTTCTTTGATTGTTCGGGTTTTGTTTTAAATATACACTCTAGAATGAGGGGAAATACAGAAAATAATAGAGATTTATGGAGTTCCTCACTATATTTTTAAACCAGAGATTCTGGCTTAGCACCTATGGCTGCTTATTGTGAGGCATACATAATCAAGTCTTTCAAACTCTCTTTCTGGACCTCGCAATAGCTGAATGAAAAGTTAAACTAACTGGAAAGTCATAAGTGGGTTTAATAAGCAGAACAGATTTTTTTATTATTATTGTGTTTAGGGATTTCCCATAGTCTGAATTATTTTCATCTGCTAGTTTGTAAAAATGATACATTTGCTAATTGATCTACTGTCTCAATGCTTGCCTATCAAAGCCTATTCAGTCACAGAGAGATTGAGGATAGATACATGCTTGAAACCACTTAGATATGTGAATGGGTGAGAGCTGAATGGGTTTTATTTTTTTTATTTCTTAATTTTCTATTCCAGCTCTTTGATACTGAATTGATACTGAATGTCTTGCAACAGTGCTCTGTTTGTAGTACTTTGATTTTAGTGTATCCTCCAGATATACAGATCATGTTTCATTATAAAGGGAACCAAGCCAAGAGCTGTATAGAAAGTTGACTTTCAACAAGATTGTAAATCAGGTACAGGTGCCTATCTGACTTTTAAATATAAACACAGAAAGACTCATAATGCATAAATCTTTCCAAATTGTATCCCCACCTTAAAGAACCTCATGACACTACTCTGTGTATAGCACTGAGATCACAAAGATCATGACTGCAGCTCTTAATGTCTAAAGTAATTAAAATCCTCACATAATTCACATCAAACACCACATACAGGTTTTACTATGGGTCTATACACTATCTAAAATTAGAAAATCTACTTCATTTCACCCCTGGCATGCTGTGTAATCAGGAACTTTCAGTAAAAAAAAAAAAATAAATAATGCGTGCAGAGAACCCAAGTTCTTGTAATGAGAATGATGAGTATGAGCACTGGAGGTGTTATGACTCTAAAAGCTTTTCATTTATTTTGCTTTTAAAGGGTAAGTGATGTGATTGGTGAACCTACTGTCTGCCTCCCCATGCCTAGGTGGTTTTTGTTTGTTTTGTTTTGTGGTGTTGGTTTTTTTTGTTTATTTTTAATATTTATATTGCAATAAAGTTTTATTTTATAATTACTTATCTTCTTTGATCAGGGTTGTATTTCCTTGGCATTTCAACCTGAAGGATTACTTCTTAAAATCAGAGCAAGTTAAAAGCTTCTACAGTGTACTGTAGTGTCATGTCAGATATCATGTTAAGATTTCATAAACAAGTACATTTCTGTGTGCAGAATGAATAATCCAGAGTTACAGCTGAGGTATAAGAAGGTAGTCCATGAATTCAAGGTGATCCTGCATTATTCTTTGGCAATGAATCACAAATGGTTCTATCTATTACTAATGGATGCAACACTTTTAATGTTCTCTGTTAAGACTAAAAGGTTAATGTAGTGGCACGCTAAAGAAAGGCACAGTGTAAAGCGAGTATGAAATATATTTCTTTAATGTGAATGACTCCTTCCATAAAGTCATACATCAGAAAGCAGACATCGGTTTCTCTACCAGATTAGCATGGATCCATATTCTACATGAACTAATTGATATATTTCAGTTTAATTGGCATCCAGACAACAGAGATAGTGTCTTTCTAGAAACTGTTGGTAGTCTCATATCCAAATGACCTTCAGTCTCAGACAGAGGTTCTGTAAATATGATGTGAATTTATTACAGTCTTTAGCATTTATTCAAAGAGACACAGTGAACAACAAAGTCAAAAGAAATAAGGTTATCCATCATCCCCACAGAGGCAAAGAAAAACACCCCAACTTAATTCTGTAACTTGTACTTCATTACTGATGAAGCATCTTTCAAGATAATCACATGATTTTGAAATAATAAACAGGATCCATAGCAATCGTAGGACAGTGTCAGTTTTTAAAGTCTTATTAGAATTAGGAAGCTACTCTCTGGAAAAAAGACCATCTCTCCAGAAGAAAGATCGCTCTTCAAAACCCCCATATCTATTCCTCACTTATGAAACTAATTCCTGAATGTATATTTGCATTTTTTTTCAACAATTTTGCATATGATTTTGTTCCTGGATCCTGCAAATACTTGTACTCAGCTTCGCACAAGCCAGACCATGGAGCTAAGGTAAAATTCCTGGGTGACTGTCTGCCATTCAAGAAAACAGCATGAATGCCAGGGAAATAAATAAAGTTTGTTTCTTCCTAACCATGAAAATTGATTCATGTTTACCATTTGCTGTTCTCATTATAAACTTTGTCATGAAAACAAGTCATGGGATTGCAATGTAGGTTTTACTGTTGTAGCTTTCATTATGGAACATAAAACTTGACCTTCTTTTATTTTCCGTAGAGCTCATTCTCTCCTTTTTCCTCAGCTGGGTCTGCTTATCTCAAAACTGTTGAGCTTTGTCCAGCTATTGTCCATACTTCTTTTTGTTTTCAGTGGTTTCTTTTGACCAAATAAGTATCTGCTGGCTCACTTGCTGATTACTACCTAATAAGCAGACTTTATGAAGAGTGAAAAAAAGAAAAGAAAAAAAACCTAAGTTCTGAAAGAACTAATTGCCTGTGTATGTGTTCTCATTTAAACTGGGTTGTAGAAGGAAGCCTAAGAAAATTTGCAGAGTGACATAGTTTCTTATCTGCAATTTGTGACAGCAACTTATCAGTGCTTACCAGTCAACTCTCTTCACAGAAGTCCAGTTCCAAAACCAATGTGAGTTAGCTTGGGAGTCTTATGCTAAAATTTGAAAGACTCATTTTTTTTTACGCAGCTTCAGTCATTATTTCTTCCATTTGCATCATTTTAAGAGCATGGTTAGATCCTTTTAGTGATGAATGTCTGTGCAACAATGTATGGATTATTATGTAGTGACAGATTATTTTATCATGCATTTGAAGTGTTTCTCATGTGTAATCTCCTTAGCAGCCATGGGGCCACGTGTTTGCGTAATTGCCTCAAAGCATTAGGGATATTTGAGGTTTTGCTTCTAAAGGATTTAGATAAAACAAATTCTGAGCAAAGCTCCATAGATGATAAAAAATTAAAAGATAAATGTAAATATATGATTACTAAGGAGTTAAACATGGATCTGTTCTGTTAATGTGAAAGAACTGTAAGAAATGGATATTACATATGTTAATAAAATGTTAGCTTAGAGTCTTTATGTATAAGAAGTCAGATATCTACCACAATATTCCCACTAAGTTGAACAGGACATTACAAAGACTTTGTTTGTTTGTTTTGTTTTGTTTTTGTTTTTTGTTTTAAAACAGAACATTTACTTCAGGATTGTTTCTATATTTTTCTTTCGCTTCAATAATCTAATTTTAAAAATATGGCAAGTAGAGCTTGAAGGTATCACAGGAAATAATCTCATCTTTCTCTAACTCTAGAGAAGGACCAGCTGTCCTCAAACCTTCCATATTTGCACATTTCTTTTAATGCTTCTCATTAATATTTTCATCTAATATATTAGATAGCTTGATTGGTTGTGTTTGAGAAGAAGACATAGATCACTGAACACTTACTGACTGACTCTTCCTAGGCAGGTGAATTTGGGCTCAGATTGAAGTAGTCATGCAGAATCTAGGGGAACTGAGCTTGTCCTGTGTGCTGCAATGAAGAACTGTAGAAGAGGTCACATTTATTTCCCACAGGTCATGTTCTACTAATTTTCTGATGTACTGCACTGTCCTTCCTTGAAGTCCATTGTTGTTTTTTTTTGTTTGTTTGTTGGTTTTGTTTTTTGTTTTTTTTTGTTATGTTTTTCTCCCCTTATTAAAAGTCGTGGATTTTGTTCTTTAATATTCATTCTCACTCATTGCATTCTACATTCTCTTTCTCACTAGAGAGACTTCAGCCTTGAAGTACTTCTCTTACAGTTTCTTTCATTACTTTTTACAGTAAAATTGTTATCAATAAAATATAAGAAATATCTAGGCTGTCCTGTATTCCTCTTCTTGTTGATATCTAGTCAGTTAAAATCATCCTTATTTGCTAAATTCTGTGCTTTAAATGATTTTGACAATTCCTCACAATGACCAAATCTTCTTGATTTGATTTCTATCACAGATCACAGCATTGTAGCAATCAGCTTTCAAACAGCCTCCCTACTTATTTCGAACAACAAAGTAAATATGCATCTTTGATTTATAGTGAAACATTTTCCTCCTCTTTCTGTTCTTCACAAAATAGTGCTGCCCTTTAAAATTAATAATATAGTCATGTCTTTATCCTGATAAATCTGTTGGGCAAATTAAGTAACAGTTTTGATGAAATATTTACTCTTTTATCTCCATTTATTTCCCAATTTGTTTTGCATTGGTATATGGTCCTGATTTGTTTTGCGTTCATATACAGATCTATACACTTTAAGTAAATTAATTCAACATTCTGCTTTGTATTCTTATTGGAAATAACCTTGTCTCCTAATTTTTAAATCCTTATATAGATTCTTTTTTTTTTGTTCATCCTTGTGAGTTTTTCTCACCTTTCTGGTCATGATTACACCAAATGTATGTTTGAAGAAGCTATTCTACCTCCCTGAAACCTCTTTACTTGCTCTGCCTGTTTCCAGCTGACAGAACTTTCCATAATGAAAAAATCAAAACTCAGTGAAATCTGAAAGCTGGCTGAGAAATTTCAAGCCTAAATTTACAAAAGTGTTGCATTGAATTTAGGGGTCCCACTATAGTTTAAAGCTCAGTAGGACTGAGGGACTGAACTCTGCACTGTGTCACAAAAATCACAATGGTAGTATCATGTCTAGGAAACACTTTAATGTTATCCAGCAGTCAAATATTTTTGTAGTGATTTTATATGACTGAAAGTATTTGCTGTAATGATTGATGGAGTTCATGAAAGTGCTCTTTTTCCTTTCCTTATGTAGTTATAGAAGAAGGCTCTGATAGTCATCAACCAGAACATTTACCTGGGGTAAAGTCAAAGCATTGAGTCTGCATTGTTGTGTGTCCAGATGATAAACAACAAGCTTCTGAAATCTTGCCTCTGAAACCACTATAGCATGATTTTCAAGAGAAAGAAAGTCATGTTTTTTCTAAATAGCTCTATTGAGTCAGGGGCTTCCAGTTCAAACTATCTCCAGGAGACCCACCACAGGACACAGATGATCCATCAACCACTGGTAGCATACCTCTGGGAAAGCGTATGTAAGAAAGCACAAAAAAACCCCACACTAGACAGAGGAGGGGAGAATAAAAAAAAAGAGTGAGCAAGAGCAGAGGGAACATCAAGGTGGGAGAAGATGGAGAAAGAGAAAAATAAGTACTCCATAGAGTGTAGAACATGGAGAGGACCATGCTGGACCAGGGGAAAAGTGTGAGGAGGAAGGAGTGACAGAGAAAAAACATTATGTAGTGACTACAAGCCATCCCATTCCTCCTGCATTGATCATAAGTGGGACAGAGGTGTCAGGAGTGAAGGAGTAAAGCTGGCCATGGGAAAGAGAGGAGGAAAGCTGTTGTTTAAATGTTTATCTTCTTGTTTCTCACTACCCAAATCTGCTTTACCTGGCAATATATTGCCAAAAATTTAATGATGCTTCTGTTAGCAACTGTCAGGTCCACAATGATAGCTGGTAAGCAGTCTCCTGTCTTTATCTCATTCCATGAGCATCTCATCCTGTTCTCTGCCCCTGTCTCACTGAAGAGTGCACAAGTGGCTGGATGGTCATCTGGCTGTTTGCCAAGGTTAACTCACCACCATGTCATCTGTATTTTTAATACAAGATTCTCCTTCATTAATAACTTGCTGGTTTGTAAAGCTTTTCTGGGCTATTACTTAGATGCTTTACTAAAATGCACATTAGTGATGGATTAAATGATGTCTTGTAATATATAGAAGCTATTCCATGGACAAGCAAGTCATACTTTTAGTCCACTTTTGTCTGTGTAAGTACTACTTAGTCCTTCTGTGGACTGAAAGGAGGCAGTTTAGCTTTCTATCTTTTAATGACTTCCATAGATGTTGCCATGTTTTCCTTAAGAGATGAAGGTAAAAGTTCCCTTTGTTATGGTCACTGGGAAATGCTAGTGGCCAAAAGTTGAAAATAATGTAATTAATAGGTAAAATAAAATAGAAATTAAATATTAAGAAGAGAAAAAGAGTATAGGTTTTAAAAATTACCAGCTTAATGTTCAATCCATGACAAAATTCTAGAAGATAAAAAACTAAATAATATCCTTTATCCTTTGGCCTTACTTCTATCCTGGACAGTATTTATTTGTTTTGTTTTTAAACCTAGACATTACTCTAACAGAAAGATAAATCTTGTTTTCTTCAAGTGTTTTATTTATTTTAAATTACATTGTAATTACTACCTTGGATCACACTGCTTATTTTTCATATTTAGGTCCTGTGGTGGATGCACTCAACTGCCCCAGCCAAACCAGCACCAGTTTGGTCCAGGCTCCAGAGGAGGTAAGGGCCTGAGCCAAAGCCAGGTCAAGAACTTCCAGGACACCCATAGGAAGCAGAACGGCACACAGAATGCTGGTAACTTGTGGGCACAGGGAGTCTCATGCAGACTTTTCCTATGGTATGCAATTTGACTATGAGTCAACCACTTCATTCTAGAAATACAACAGCCTGGATGAGCCCACTTTGAGCTCTCCCAGCTAAATAGTGAGCTATGTGGTAGTAGTTTTGCTACTCAGAGGTCAACAGATGAGCCCAATTCAAGTTCAATATTAGTCATTTATCTTACATACAACAAATGTAATGGATTATTTGGAGATATCAGGTTGTATGATTTTTAATATACTCTTTGATTCATGTTACTTGGTAGACTAGATTTGCTAAAATTTTAAGCTCGTATTTACCGAAAGCAACTGCAGACTTCACTAAATGCCTGCAAGATAAAGTCTAGCTTTCATTTTGCTGGGAAAAATGGAACTGACTGGGAAAACAACGATCCAAGGCTAGTGCAGAGACATCACAGACATCTGCAAAGTGGGGCCTATTTTGCACTTCACTGAGAAGAAAGGATTTATCCAGACAAAATGGCACCTTCAAGGATGTGGACCAAAACCAATATCTACAACGGAACAAAACCAAGGCCCACATGGAGTCAGGGAAAATGGGTCCAATAGAGAGCAAAGGACCTAGTGGTGAAATTTTGCTATTGGACTGGATCTTGGTGTGAATGGTCTGTAAAGATATAAAAGTTTGTACTTTTCTATGCTTTGGTGGAGCTCTGCGCAGGTATCCAGCTTGAGCCAGCCTTTCTGCTATTCTGCTTCATTAAAGTTTTTCATTTTCTAAGGATTTTTCTCCTGGAAGTCTGTTCTGCATACGGTTCCTTGCCTGAAAATTTGCCTCTGGAGTTCTAAAATACAGACTCCAGAGCAAATGGTTATCAGGGAGAGAAGAATCCTGACAGTTTGCACTGTGACGGATACAGGTCTTGTCCCTGGAGCTCCAAAACACAGCCCCTGGAGAGAACAGTTATTGGAGGATGAGGACACCTGACAGTTTGCTTCATGAACAGATACAGGCACCTGGAGAGAAGTTAAGCAGCATTTGGCTTGGCATATTTCCCCTATGCAGTAAATAATGGAGTGAATCCACCACTGAACTCCTTTAAGTCGTGCTTCTCTTTAAAGAAATCTAAACACTGTTCTGTAGTAAGCAGAACCCTAAATTACTCCCCGACGACAGGTCCCTTTCATTATCTTACTCAAGAACAGAGATACGTGGAATACCGACAACGCAGTTAATAACAATTGCCCAGTTTATAGAAAAGTATATGGTTTATTTCTGATTCTGCCTCTGACCTACCAGTTATACAAAGCAAGAAGTTTTGTATAGACTAATTTCATCTATCTCTACAACAGATGTTAGGACAGCCTAAATGTTTCAGCTTGTAGCTTGTGCATGTGTTGATAATGGAATGGAATGGAAATCAGAGCTTAGGGTTGGATATCCAAGTGATCTTCTGGACCGAGGGTGCAAAAATTGCTTCACAGATCCACACCTCAACCATTTCTTTCAAAACACAGGACGAGGAGTACCAAGGTCTACCTTCTTAGAGAAGAATCTGAACAATTAAGTCCCAAGAAAAAAAATCTGCTCTATACCTCGCCTGACTCTTTCTGTCACTTCCAATCTCTTCTACCATCTGTTGTTGGGGCTTTGCTTGAAGAACTCTTTTAGCTGGGTGTTCTCTGTACAGAGACTTGAGACTGGGCTTGGCAATTTCATAGTTTCTGTAAGAGTAATGGGGAAAAATTGCAATTGGAGTTTTCTGCTGCCAAGCTCCACTGCCTACTTACATTTTGTGTCTTATTATACCTTACATGAACTGTTGCTGATATCTGATTTCATTCCTTCCAGAGAAATGTCGCAAGTGGTATGGCTACAAACAATATATTGCTCTGTGAAATGTGGGATCGTGTGGTTTGAGAAAATGCTCTTCCACAGTGTAGGTTTTGTTACCTGGCAAAAGAAATTCAACTTTCACAGGTGAAATAGAAAAGGTGATGTTGTAAATGGAAGAGACACCTACAAGGAAGATAAATCTATTTAAGGGATCAAGATGGCTAACTGGATAAGTGATACATAGGAGACTGACTATATTTTGCATCAGGCAGTCATTGGAAAAAATGTAAAAGCAGGGATAAAAGAAGGGACCAAAACCTAAGTTAAATGTAGTTAACTAATGCAAAACTGCATGGAGAAACTTTGTGATTGTTTGTTTGTTTATTCATTTGTTTGTTTTGGGGGGGTGTATTTTATACTAACTTTCTTACTTATTTTTACTGTGGTTTCTCATTATGTGGCAAAGGAAGGGCTACAGATGTTGCCTGTCTGAACTGCTGTAAAGCAATTGACAGGATCCCCCATATAATCCTTCTCTCTGAATTGGACAGGTATGGATTTGATGGGGTGGACTGTTCAGTGGATGAGGAACTGGCTGGATGATCACACCCAGAGAGGAGCAGTCAATGGCACAATATCTGGATGGACATCAGTGACAAGTGGTGTCCCTCAGGGGTACATACTGAGATGATTACTTTTTAATATCTTCATCAGTTACATAGACAGCAGGATTGAGTGCACCCTCAGCACATTTGTGGATGACACCAAGCTGAGTGGTGCAGTTGACATGCCTGAGGAATGAGATGCCATCCACAGGGACCTGGACAAGCTCAAGAAGTGGACTCACGCAAATCTCCTGAGGTTCAACAAGGCCAAGTGCAAGGTCGTGCACCTGGGTCAGGACAACTCCCAGTATCAATGGGGCATGAAGGGATTGAGAATAGCCCTGCCGAGAAGAATGTAGTGGTACCGGTGGATGAAAGATTGGATATGAGCCAGCATGTGTGGTTGCAACCCAGAAGGCCAAGTATATCTTGGGCTGCATTAAAAGGAACATTGCCAGCATTTGAGGGAGGTGATTCTGCCCTTCTGCTCTGCTCTGCTGAGACCCCACCTGGAGTCCTGCATCCAGCTCTGAAGCCCTCAGTACAGGAAAAGACATGGACCTGTTGGAGAGTCTAGGGGAAGCCACCAAGATGATCAAAGGGCTGGAACACTTCTGCTATGAGGACAGGCTGAGAGAGTTGGCATTGTTCAGCCTGCAGAAGGCTCTAGGGAGAACTTATTGCAGACATTCAGTACTTAAAAGGGGCCTATGAGAAAGATGAGGACCGACTTTTCAGCAGGGTCCGTTATGATAGGACAAGTGGTAATGGTTTTAAACTATAGGAGGGGAAATTCAGGTTAGACATGAGGAAGAACTTTTTTTACAATGAGGGTGGTAAAACTGGAACAGGTTACCCAGAGATGTAGTTGATGCCCCATCCCTGAAGAAATTCAAGGCCAGGGTGGATGGGGCTCTGAGCAACGTGATCTAGTTGAAGATGTCCCTGCTTGTTGCAGGGTAGATGGACTAGAAGACATTTAAAGGTCCCTTCCAACCCAAACTGCTCCATGATTCTATGATTCTATTTATTTTTTCTGATACTACTTGGTTATAAACTAGGAGCCATGGGCTTTGTTTTCATGGATGCATCTTTCGACTTTTATCAATTAATTCTTTTGAAATAATAGACATTAAAGTGCTTATTCAAACAGAGCACAGTGGTCTGAGGTGAGGGGGATGTGACAGGTGGCATTGACCAAGGTGTGTATGTGAGGACAGCCACAGTGGGGCACAAAAAGTGCCAAAGAGCCATCAACTGTTGTATTGAAAGCTCTGAAGCCCATTAGGGTGTGTGCAACTGCCACACAGCTATATGGTGAACAGCTCGTCTCAGTCATCCTGTCTTCTTGAGTTTCCAGATGTTTCTCTGAGTTAAGACTGTATCTTTTCCTTGGAGATTTTCAACTGTGTTTTTTAAGTCTGCGACAGTCTTTCTGAATTTCACTGTGCTGTGATAGTTCTGTCACATTCAGAATATTATTGTTTTGTTGTCTTGCTCATTGTGACTTGCAGCTTTGCTGGTCTGCGTTTTCATTTTGATTGTTTGTTCTACTGATTAGGAAATTACTTATCTTTAGGTGAGGGAATGATGCTATGCAGATATTGATCATGGGTCATTTAGATTTTCTGCTTCATTGCTTTGAAGGGAGTAGTTGCTGTTTTGAGCAAGATGACAGAGAAAGTTAAATAGTCTGTTCCATATATTGAGTACTGAGGATATTTGGCTGATCATTTTTTTTTTCTTTTTCAGCAAACACTGTTAATGTCCTTTAGTGCAAAATTATGATGCTATTTGCCAGCCTTGTATGTGCATCAGAATTCTCATGGCTCAATAAGACTGTGTAGTTTCTGTTTCACTCTTTTTCTCTCACTCCTTCTGAAGAACTGATCACTGAAGCTTTCTGACTCAGGCTTTCTTATCTATATGAATTGAGAATTAAGAATGTAATAGTGATGTAGACAACAAAATCTTAGAAAAAGTCTTGAAAATGCATTTGTGACAGTTTCAGAAATTCAAAACGGATTCTCTACTTTATATAGAAACATATGCTATGTTCTATTTATTGTGCTTTTTGTTTTTTAAACAACCAGCCGTACTTGAAAAAAATCCTGTATTTTTAACAGTAGTTATTCTCACTAAAAAGGGCTATAATTGAAACTTGTTTCCTCTCCAATGGTAGTACATATAAATATGGCTGTGATGGAGTTAATTTCCTTCATAGCAACCCCTATGGTGCTGTGTTTTGGATTTGTGAGCAGAACAGTGTTGATTACACACAGATGTGCTGGCTCTTGCTGAACACTGCTTGTACAACATCAAGGCATTCTCTGTTACTCTCTTCCCTCCACCCAGGGAGTAGACTGAGGATGGACAAAAGATTGGGAGGGAACATAACTTGGACAGCTGATTTGAAGTGACAAAATAGATATTCCATGCCATACAGCATCATGGTCAGCAATAAAAAATGTGGAGGGAGAGGCTGGTCTGGAAGATAGCCTTTACTCAGAGACTGGCTGGTCATCAGTCTGCTTGTGGGAGATGAGAGATTTCCTTTGCATCACTTGTTCTGGTTTTTTTTTTCAGTCCTCTTTCCTTCCCTCATTAAATGGTCTTGGTCTAAACCAACCAGTTTTCTCACTTGTGCTCTTCCTAGTCTCTCTCTCCCATCCCATTGGAGGGGGAAGTGAGTGAGCAGCTCTATGGTGCTTAGCTGATGGCTGAGGTCAACACATCACACTACCCAAGGCTATTCTTTTACCAGTGATCCACCCTAACTGAATGAGTTTTGGAACCAATAGCAAGGGTTTAAGAAGCATGCAGTCCTCAAGGACTTCTTCAGAGCAGTGCTGAATTATCCACTGTCTTGACTTTTCAAAGGTAATATAGTCATTTGGTCATTGCATGTTTTTAAAGAGCCAAATGGTCCAAGATCTGTTAGCTTTTACAGGTAAGAAAATATTGTCTTAGTGGTATCTCTTGCTTCAGTAGTGACATTTATAGATGAAGCAACATTTCAGTGTCCTAGAACACAACAGTGAAAGTAAGAATTGTGGAACTAGTAATTTTAAAAAATCTGATTCACTTTTTGCTGACCAACAGCTATATATTTTTCATCATGATTTTTTTTTCCCTTATATGTCCAGGATAATAACATTTGTGTTTGAATTTTAACATATTTTAATGCATAGTACCAATATTAACATGACAGAGGTAGAAGGCATTAAATAAAATCATTTTAATTGCATTAAGGCATGTATATAAGCCAGGGGTGTCAAACTCATTTTCACTGGGGGTCACATGAGCCTTGCAGTTGCCTTCAAAGAGCTGAAGGCAATTTTAAGACTGTATAAACACAGGAGTAGTTACACTTCTACAGTCCTAAAATTACATTCGTCCCTTTGAAATCAACAGCGAGGCTGATGTGGTCCCCAGTGAAAATGAGTTTGACACCGTCGATGTAAGCAGCACACGACTAATGCTGATGTCAGAAAAGGAGTGTTTATTTCTGGTAGCAAAGGGTTCCAAAACAGATATTCTACATACTTACAGTAAGAGGATAATACAGAATATATTATTTAATGTGTTAATTTTAATTACAGAAATGAATACCTCATAAAATATGAAAAAATAGATTTTTAAATATAAAAGACAAAAAAAAAAGGGAAAACAGAAGAATTTGAATGGTCTAAGGTTCTCAGACCAGATGGTGACTGAAATCTAGAATATGAGAATACACCAAATGTCTTCTAGCAAAACCCAGAATTAACCCCATGCAAAGCGACTGAAAAGAGTTAAGCAAAGTAATTCAACCTTGTTGTCTTCTGTTCTGCAACTTGGAATGTGAATGGGTTCTAGGAACAGGAGGAAGAATCCAGTGATAAGGATATGCAGCACAAAAGCATAGATGCTGCAAGCCAGGAATGCAAAACTTAACATGTAGCAACAGTTAACCAGCGGCAAACAATAAAGCAGGAGATCCAGCCAAGGCTCAGTGTGTGCAATGGCTGTGTGTGAACCCAGACTTATTACTTGAGATGTCTCTGCACGAATGCACATGCTGTTCAATGCCAGAAGCATTTTGTGTGGTGCAAACAGTCTTCTTTCCCAGACATGATGATGATCTTTAACAATTAATATTAGCAGAGTTAAAACATGCATAATGATCTTGTTAATTGAATCAAATATTCAGTGATATTCAGAGGTGCCTTTTGCAGTTGCATACATTGTTGCTGTTGTTGGATTCATCAACATCATCAATAAAAAGAAAGTAGGTTCTGCCTTTTTCTTCTGACTGCCTGAGACAAAACAATAGAGATTATATTGATTTATGAAACAATCTTCCATCTAAGATCTTTTTTTCAGCTGTAACTATTTAATTTTGTTGTTCTGCATTTGTTGTAAATTAAGCTATATAAATTCAGTAGTTTAAAAACGAAATAATTGAAAGAAAACTCTTTTGTCCTATACCTTCTGTGGGTAACATCACCTACTTCCCACCTTTTTGAAGTATTTTTCCTTCCCCAGATCAGTATTTTTGATGCCTCCAACAAACTCTAATGGTTTCCTTACTCTTACTATTGATCTGGTACTTTTAAAATATTTCCAGTTATTATGTTTGTTTTTTCTTTGTTTTATCCCCAATTCTTCTCTATCTACCTTATTTTCTTTACCATCTTCTTTATCTCTTTTACCTTTTTAACATTTACACTCCAAGGGTCAACTTTCTGTAGACCCAATTTATTGACAAAATGTTGCAGAGATTAGCGAGTGGTTTCTTCCAATCAGGAAGGTTTCAGACAGAAAACTGCAACAGACTGAGATAGCTAAGTCTAGGCTGATGCTGAGAGCTGGTAGATTCCTTCAGAATAATGAATGCTGACATCTCTGCTGAAACCTGAAACACATACAACCAATTACTGCAGTTTTACTAACTGCTGATGATGCAGATTCATGTTCCCCAAGGCAGGTGAAAAATCTGGGAATGATTTTGGTACCAACTTACTGTTTATCGAAAAAAAATATCAATTAGTTGTTGCTTGGTAGGATGTGTGTTCCTTAGCCCTTACACATCCTGCTTAGCACTCCTCACAATCTGTATGATAAAGAACAGAAGTCTAGGAATATACTTTTGAGTATTTAGATTCCTATTTGATCTTTTTCCCCAGGTGACAATAAATAACAAATCTAGAGACTGACAAGGCACTATACATACTACAGAACAGCAATATCATTTTCTATGATTTTTTTCCCATAATTTTCATCTGCAGAAGCAGAACATTTTTCTTCTACGACAGAATGAGCAGAAATTTTGTGCCACCTATTGTATAAACCACCATTTCTTCCTAACACTTATTTTGTTTTTCAAATGTCTGTCATAGCTTTTAACTAGTTGGTGTAATTTCCTAGAGGCTGGGGTTTGTTTGTTTGTTTGTTTGTTTGTTTTTACTTATCCTTGCATATTACTTTATTAGCTTAACTTTTTGTGTGTATGAAGAAGTGTGTGTATACAGAAGGCAGTTTGTGATTCATATAAGTTTTTGTGTATATATATATATACATGCATACAAACATACACAGACAAACATAGACTGTAAAGTATCACTAGGCCAATAGCAAAACATGGAAAAGGGATATGTAGAGATATATACGTTTTTGGATGTGTATAGATATGTGTGTATACATATTTATAAATACATAAAAATATTATGCATATGCAATGGAAAATGGACCTTCCATGGTATAACCTGAAGTAAAATATTAGAGGATGCCCTGGCTGTACTACTGATGCAGTCAGTCAACAGGAAGATGGAGGGAGCAAATGGAGAATATTATCTGCACTATTTAGACAACAAACAGCAGTTCTGTGACCACAACAGCATGCAAAAGTAAATAAAATAAGATAGATGAAATGTGAACATGAGTGCAGCAGTTCCAATTTTGTTAATTAGTCTGTTTCATGCTTCAGTGATACTGCAATTATGCTACCTCATCCTTGCGTAGGCCTATTGTGCAAATGCTGTCATTATGCTCCTAGCAGCACATCAAATAGTGCATGATATGAGCCACCTACAGAGATATCATTACAATTGTGCCAATTCAACAGTATGCTTTTTAAAATTTATAATTATTTGTCTTCACTGAGAAGCGATTTGTGAACCTATTTACTAGTCTTTTTGAAGTTAACTTGATAATTTCTTTTGTGTAATCTTAAACACCTACCACTAAAATCTAGAAAATCGTGTACACCTAGTTATAATGTTTTAAAATGAGAGTCAAAGTCTATACCTACTTTTATTAATTGTATAGGTTTCAGATTTTTTTTCTATTTTCCAATAAATTATACTACATATTTAGAAATACTATCAAAACAAGGAATTATTACTTAATCTATAACATTAATTTTGCCAAATGAGGGGATTCTTCATTGCAATATGTTTTTACTGCAGCAAGTATTATGTGTTTCAGCAGCAAAAGACCACATCTTAAAATGCTGAGGGAAAAAAACACCAAAACTGCCTCTTCCCAAGAAATGTTGTATATTTAAAGACTGAATTTCAAATACAGGAGTATTTAACTCTTGAATGAAACATTCAGATGAGATAATTTCTCATAGGGGCTGAATATAGAATCTCTAGATGAAAATAAATTTCTTCATCTTGAATTACAGAGGTAGATCTGCCAGTTAATGAACAGTGACCATTTTAGAAATTCTTTATTCACCTGTATGTGCTCTTTCGTTAGCATGTTGTTTCTACAAAATAGAAATTAACAGTATTATCACCATAGTGACAGTCTACATCTCTCAGTTTATCAAGGAATATGCTGTATTTCAAATAAATTTAAAATGTCAGTACTCTTCTTGGCAAAAATAGTCAGTATTTCTTTCAGGGAAAAAAAAAAAGGCAGAATACCAAGTTTTTGTGAGAATGGATGTGAAGTGTAAAGGGATGGGAATTTGTGATAGACAATACAAAGCAATTGACAAAGGGTTAGTTTATATTATAGAGTGTCTCACATTTCAGAAGCATCTTTCTGCAGATATTTTCTATCCAGTTTTGAATCTCCACCACAAGTAAGGTGTAGCAAGCTTTGAAATTAACCCTTTCTTCAACCTTTGCTCTGTAAAATGTAGGTAGAATTTCAGATTTATAACATATCTGGGTAATTAGTGATCTGAGCAATGCAATATCTGAATACTTATTCAGGTATTCAGAAGCATTTAAATGACCCCTGGATACACCAATTTTGGTCTACTTGCATCTAATTTAGGCCAAGTTAGTTTGAAGAGTGATTCAGTTTTTATTCCTTCTTTCAAATTATTCCATTCTAAACATGTTTTGCATGGGATCATTTTTTTCTTTTTCTAACAGATACATAACTGTACCTAGGTGTTTTGTTTAATAATTTTAATCTACTAAATTAAAAAGCCCAGGATTGTCCATTAGAGCCTTAGGGAGAGGAGTCAACCCACCGCAATAACATTAAATCAGAATTAGTGTTTCCCAAGTTGTAATCTATAAAGCAGCTGTATAATTTCTTACCATCACCTATATCCAATGTTTTATATGCAGTTTTAAAACAGTACTTGTATCAAACAAGTTTTTACCTGCTTTTGGATTTCAAGACATGCCTAAAAAAGGCTGTATGGTGCCCAGAATATTCTTTCTTCTGTCTCAAAGACAGGGGAGGGGAGGGGAGGGGAGGGGAGGGAAGGGAAGGGAAGGGAAGGGAAGGGAAGGGAAGGGAAGGGAAGGGAAGGGAAGGGAAGGGAAGGGAAGGGAAGGGAAGGGAAGGGAAGGGAAGGGAAGGGAAGGGAAGGGAAGGGAAGGGAAGGGAAGGGAAGGGAAGGGAAGGGAAGGGAAGGGAAGGGAAGGGAAGGGAAGGGAAGGGAAGGGAAGGGAAGGGAGTACTAGCAGTGTTCAAGGATAAACTAACCTAGAAGGAAAATGGGGAATTTTTTTTTTTTCCAGTGGAATTTTCAAAGTGTGTCCTGAAGTTCATATAGACCTATAGCTCTGCCGAAAATTGTTCTTTTGGTGTACCATCACCTGGTGCTTTCTTGTCCTGGCATTTTTTGTAGTGGTTAAAAAAAGACAAATATTTAATACCTTTACACTTAAGTGAAGAATATAAGAATGGGGGAGAGAAAAATCTATGAAATATGACGTAAAACATTACAAGGAACCTTTCCTTTTTAAAATTTGAGAAATATCTGAATCAGATTACATTTTATTTTTGCTAAAGATACCAACAAAGGTGAATGTGCAGACCACTATGTACAGATACCTAAGTACATTACACTTTAAATATAGTTTCTTATAGGAAACCCTTTGTACCATTTGATTTCATTTAGCTAAATAACAATGAGGGTAAATAATTCTCTACACTGGAATTTATTAATTGAAAATAAAAGCATTTCCTTATGTCCTCCTTATGCTTTTCACAAGCACCAGAAGAAGGGAATATATTGTTTAAACTGAATGTCTAGTATTTTAGTAATCAGGGATCAACTATTTCTTGCAATAATGCCACAAAAATGATGAAAACTTAAGTAGAAAAACACAGTCAAATGTATATTTGAAGCATTTTTTGTTGGTGATCCTTAAAAAGACACCTGGCATCATGTGTAGAAAAACTACTAGAAATCTGCTCCCCAGACTGCAGAGTTTTGTCTTCACCTTATTACTTTTCAACTCTTTACAACGCCAAGAAGAGAATAGTCATTAATGGAAATTGCAGTCTCATCTAATTTAGCTGGGTATGATTAGAAAATACCAGTTCTTAGGTCTTTACTAATGTCCGTCCCTAATGTTTGTGGCTACTGCTCTAGAGATCTACATTTCCTTTGTGGAGATTTGCAAGGGGGGAAAAAAAAAAAAAAAAAAAAAAAGGGAGTGGGGCAGGTAAACTATTCTTTCTTGTGTCTGAAGTGTCTGAAGTGTCTGAAACAGTTTTGGCTGGAAGAACAGAAGCAGAGTAACATGAGGCTTCAACACATTTTATTTCTAGAACAAAAGCAACTCTCTTGTGCCATTAAAGGCAACCAGGAATAGAATAGGCATGTATGCATATTTGACTAAGTATAAGAGTGGACCTGTATATCTATGTGTAGTTTAAACTATGCCGCTAGGTCTTAATGTGTCTATCCAGCAAGATGTCTTTGGCCTGGTCTACTCTTGTGCAAATTCTCTTATCTGCTCCCTCAGATTGTCTGAAGAAGATCTATTGTCAGTCATTCTTTACATTTGGGATCTGATTTCTTTCAGTACTATGTGTATCCACAGAGTTAAAAAGCACAGCACACAAATGATTATTTACTACTTATTTTTTTAAAGGTTTTTATTTTCTCATTCCCTGAATAATGAAGCATATTCTAAAACATGTTTTTTACTTGAATGCTGCCTTTTTCATTTCTTGAAGAAAGAAAGTAATGCGTCACTTGGGGAAAAAATATCTAGAGATGCAGTCTGCCAGAAGATGTCTTTAAATCAACTATAAATCTCTTTGTAAAGATAAAATCCTAGCACCTCCAGATACGTGTGCTTGATATGCAAATTAGATTATCAAAATGTTTCCTTATAAGTTAAAAATATATATTTTTTTACAAATACAGGTATATAGTTCTACTGAGTCATACCACAATATAATGCTTAGAATTTCAGAGGTAAAAATTGAAAACTAATGATGAAAACCAAATATTACATATGCCATAATTTTAGTGCTATCCTAAAAAGTATCCACCACGAATTTCAGTGCTGGTTTCAAAAAAGAGGTTACAGATAAAAACTGATTCTATAATGACTGGAAAAAAATATGTATTACTACTGCCTAGCCAAAATCAGCTTTACAAGTATGCTAAGGCTAGTTAAAGAACCTCTGCTACAGTAAAAAAAGTACAGGCCACATAAGTTTTGTTTTCCTAAATAGCTTTTTAATCAAGACTGTGAAAAAAAAAAAAAAATTAGGAAAAAGAAAGTTATCTTCACAGATTGCTAAATTCCTTTTCAATACTGCTTGATTTGTTATGGATCAATATTGACTTACATTTAATTTCTCAACTTGATCACAGTGTGCAGCAATAGTTCCTTCTGACTTTGCTGATCTAAATATAACTGTCTCTGCCACTGGCAAGTACCTTCATTCAAGAGGTTATGACTAGATAGATGATCAGGAACAGTCCCAATCAGCTAATTGGACATAACTTGCCACAGCATAAAACACTGGCTCCTTGCTTTTCAACCTGTCAATTACACTTTACACCACCAACAGAAATCCATTGAGAGTTTGGACCGGCCTTCCTAATTCTAACCATAAGAAAAATGCCAGGTCAGAATACAATAGTGAGTAGGAAGATGAAGAAGTGAACAGTTCCTCGGATGGTCATGAGTTGAGTCACAGTTTATGAAGATGGAAGATGGCCCTAGGGTTGGAGATCCTTACAGAAAATTGATGCAGCTGGGGCAAATAAAAAGCTACAATGAGGAACTTGATCCACCAGGCAGCTGGAGGTAGAGTAGCTAAGGTGGGAGGCATGTCTTTTCCTGAACATCTGTATTCCCTGACACACAACTGGGACTGTGATCATGCTATTGTAATACTCTTGTTACTACCAGTAATAAGCATGCTCACTTAGGAATTCCAGTGCAGTTCCAAAGGTGAAAGTTTACAACAGATATAAAGGAATTAGCCAAAGAGCAGAAAGCAATTTCAACTTGATTCTCTTTCTTGAAGACATTAGAAATATCTATCAGGAAATGTAAATGATTTTGTCAAATAACAATAATGCTTTGTATTTTCAAACCCCAAGGGAATTTTTTATGCCCTTAAGGAACTGTACAGACAAATAATTGATAATCATAATTATTAAATAGTATAATCAAGAATGAAAATGGTATTTCTAACAAAATAACCTGTAGGCAGTTGAAGGATATTGTGGTGATGTAAGTATTGATTGTTTGTTAAAAGATATTTTATTAATGTTAATCCTAACCAAACGGATATGCAAAGCCCTAGAAAGACAGAGCAAAAGACAATCAATATTGACAGCACAAAGAAAAACTAACTGAATTTCTGCTATTACAGATTTCCTACCTTGAGACACCCTTGTGTAAAGAGATAAAAAATGTAGCTATTTTATTGAAAATAGATTCTGAAGGGAAAAAAAAAGTTTACACTCTAGTTCTCTTTGAAATAAAGAGTTGAAAATTAGAAGAAGAAACTATTAAAATATTCAGCTTAAGGTTACATGCAAGCCACCCTTTCTTCAACAGGGCGTCTTCTTAAAATGTGTCTTTACTATATCATAGCCATAAAAAATCACCTTTCATTTTGTTGGGTCAGGGAAAAAAGATCTCACCATTCAAAGATATGTTTTAGAAAGATTTGATAAGGCTGCTTTTACAATCTTTTTGAATAAAAGACTTAGGGAAACATGAAAGACATCAATTATTGAGATAATATCTAGAGTATGTGTTTATATACAGCAGTCTGTACACAATTTGGTTTTGCAGCAACCAAGAATGTGATTTAGTTGCAACAGAACTTATCTGAAGTCAGCTTTGAGTGTTAAATTCTCTCACTATACACGTTTTGGATATGTATTTGAAACCTACTCTTAGGTACATTCAAACAATCAAGGTTGGAAGCTTTCTTTGTTTCTTTATTACTCTAGCAGCATCTAGAAAAAAAGAATCCTGGTTTTGCATTAGTTTACCAGATATTTGCTACCTTCTTCCAGTTTGTTCCTTGGTATATTATTTCTATGCAGCTGATAAAACCCCAGATTTATTTTCAGCAAAAAGATATTAAGAATAAACACAGAACAGATTTTAATATATCATTCAAATATTTGTCTTACAAAACTCAAAACATTTAAATATTTATCATCACTTATCAACTTCAGCTTGAATTATCTTTTGACTGTAAAAACATAATTGAATTAATTGAAAAATGGTAGGAAGGAAGATATTTCACAGAGTTTAATTTGAGTTCCTGTAAGTTAATTAAGGGCATTAATTAAATCTCAGGCTTGAGCAAAATTCATATCAATAGGCTTGAATACACTCACATGAAAGTAGATTCCTTGCAAGTAAGAGATGTAGAACTGAGAACTGTTATTGTAAGGCCTGACGGTTTCACATTAATCAACTTTCTGAAAGGGTGTATCTCTATGAAAAATAAAAAATATTATTTATAAATCACATTAGAAGGATTTAGAATTCTGGGGAAGGGAGTAAAACAAGAAGTTATTCATACTGCCCTAATAGCTCTAGGTGGTTCACAAGATGTGGTAAGATCTCACTAAAGTCTAATGAAGGAACCTTTGGCTTAATTCTTCACATAATCATAATGTTACTTTGTCATGTACTAGTAACATGTACTGTCAGTGCAGTGTTATATAGATATTATCTAATTACATTTTTTTTTTAGCTATGATTACAATTGGGTTAAATTTATTATTCTGCATTTGTTAAATAAAACATTCCATCTGAAGTAAATGCATTTGAAGATATTTCTATTCCTGCTTTAAACTCTTATCATGGTCTTGTAAGAAATAGTCTATCATTTCTTTTTCAAATGCTCAAGTATATTTCTCTATCTTCCACTCACCTATAAATGTTTTTCTTCTTTTGGATATTTTCTGTCATTCTGCAAAAAACTGAAATAATTTGTCTTAGATTGTGGCACAGTTTGGTCAACACTAACTTGATATATGACACTAATGCAACTTAACATCATTAGTCTGTACCGCAATTGTTTTTCCAAATTTCATCATGGTCCACTACATAAATCAGCTCCACTGAAAGCAATTTGTTTTCCTGAAAAACAACCTCCCATTGGGATATATTTTCTCACATTAACTGTGCATTCATCTAATGCATGTCAAAGCTGCTCCCCATGTGTTTTGCAAATGACCTGCAAGAGTTAAAATGTAAAATTTTAACCCTGAGTAAGTACTCCTTGAATAACAATAGAGATGTCTCCATGGGCATTTTTTTTTTAACTGCCAATACTAGTAATGGAAATATATGCCAATTCTTTAATAAACAGAGATTGTCCTGCAAAGGAACCTTTAAAATACAGAAAATAACTTGTAAAACTAGATACAGTAGGGATATTAACTATACAATATGCACAACATCAAAAATTCATCCACCATTTAGTGTAAGCTGGCACGTAATTATATATTTATAAAATTCAGGAGAAATAAAACATCTTGGAAGGAGGTGTAATTTGATGTGTTTCCCTAAAAGCTATTTCTTTCTTCCTCAGTGACTTTTCTTTTGCTATTCATAGTATTTTTCTAAACTGATATCTCTACCATGAGGTATAGGCAGAAAAATCCAAACTTTCTTAACATCTTAGGAGGGAACATGCACATATAGTGTAACAGATACAGAATGCAATTCAGAACATACAAGAATCACATGGAAGAATAATTTATAACTATATATATACACACATGCACACAGGATAATATATGCTTCTTTAAGGGTTACTTCAAATATGTAACACAAAACTGTACATCAGGCAATAACAGAGCTGTAAGGGTATCAGAACTCCTATATTGCGTTCAGTGGCCCCATCCAGGACCTCCTTCATGTGCCCCCCTCAGGAACACTGGAGCCCTAGTTCAGCTTCGGCCTCACAGGCAGACCTGGCTCACCCATTGGCCTGTCCACTTGGACCTGCTTTGTCACTTTGCATTTGTGTAGATGTCACCACATGGCTGGGAGGGGACACCTTGCTTTCTGTCACTATCCCTTGTTCAGGTGCTGGTGGTGAGTGTGGCCCATGCCAGTACTGCAGCCACCCTCATCTCCTGGCTTGCTGCAGTCCACTCTTGCTGTTGATCTTCAATTAATGCATTCACCTTATTGCATTGGGTATATAGTGATATTTGTCCTCCATGGTATATGAATGCATGGGATATAGCTGGGTATATTTCCAACCATAGTGAGCAGGACCTAGGTGTGGATTTTAATGTCTCTGTTTTCATATTTATTTTTCCAGTCTCGCGTAAGATTTTGAACTGAACTTCTGGGTAAAGAAATTGAAAAGGCAAAATAAGGAAATGATCCTCAACAGAAAATAAGTCTTCTCAACTTAGGTCAAGACTGGTCTGAACCAGAAGTTCAGATTTTAACTACTTGAAGAACTTGAGTTTCAGAAGGGCCTTCACTTAGCCCATCAGGTCACTTTTGGGACTTTACATTTTTTAAAGTCTGTTTCTCTGCATATCTGTAGATACAATGATGAACTTGTTTCCAGTTTGATTCTTTTTCATGTCTGTTATTGGTCATCTCTGGTGATGTGGTGTATAAGTCTGAAAAAAAGAGAACAAGTGCTTAAAAAGTGTGATAGATGTACAAACACCAATGAAGCAAAAAAAGACAGCACAAAGATTGAAAGATGTTATAGCTGCTTCAAAGTCTTTTGGTATGTTCTTGTTTTCCTAAAGTAATTTTTCAATGATATAGGACAAAGATCAAATATCAGGTATTAAAAGTCAAAAAAACTCATCAATTATGGTTGTATCATTTTATTAAATATATATTGATAAAAGGTATTTATTTAAAGATGGCAAGCTTGAATTTACATGAGATGATGTCTTGTACTTTTCCTAAAGTAAGACCTAAACCATGAATTTATGAATGAAATAACCATTTCAGATCTTCAGTATGTTTTTCTGAAATAAGATTTTTGTGAGTGTTGGAATAAGATTTTGTGAGCATTCTGTGCATGTTTATCTCTCCAAATATGTTTTAATAATCTCAGCCACTTTCTGCCAAGTAAGGCAGAAGAGCATAGATCTGAGGTATGTCAAATTTATTGAGATGTGATGAAAATGAATACTGAGAGGTAGCTGAGAGAGATTTTGGGTAGTGTCTCTAGTATAAGAAAGAGGTACATATGAACTCATACCTCTGGAACTAGCAAAAAACCCTGAAGTGTTCTGCTTCAGGAGACAAATCTGTACCTTCAGATGCATATGGAGAACTTTTTTAAGCTAATTTGTGAAAACATAACTTGATTTCCTAAATGCAGCAAACTATTTCAAACTCCTGTAGACCAGTAAATATGTTTTTGCCATTGCACTAGGCAGGCTGTGTCAGGTCTCAGGGGGTGGATGGGCTATCCTTGGCCTGAGCAGGGCCTTGTTTCTATTCTGTCTGAGGTTCCACTCTGTAAGTGCTGCTGGGGGAAGGGGCTGACAGCCCCAGACTGCCTCTCCAGACAAGTGATCCTGTGGGATACTGGGAGGCTGTGAGGCTGCTTTCATTTCTTCCCTGGGACCATTACACTTATGGACTTCTCCAAAGGACTCCACAATATGTTGCACAAGTTGGAATGACTTAAAATTAATAACTTTTTAAACTATAATTATGATGTAGTCATTGCAAGTATTCCTTAACACATGCATGAATTTTAGCTTCACAGTAATGACTAAATGAAAAAATAAACATAGAGAGTTCAATTGATAGATTGTTTTCCTTATTGCCCAGTTAGACACAGTGGTGAATAAATAATTTTAGTGTTTATTAACATTCTTTCTTCCTTTAAGCAGGGAAAAAAAAAAAGGTCGATGTTTTGAAGGTTGTCTGCCAATAATATTTTTTCTACATAAACAGTCAGCATATTTTTCTTTAAGAATATCTTCTGCTTACTATTTTTCAGATAATTGCTGTCTGTATCTTTGAGTGTTGTTCAATGAGAGAATGCATTTGTGAAGCTATCATTGTTTATTTCTTTTGACAATGAATCTGATTTGTGTTATGGTGGTTGGTTTGTATGAAAGACACACTTATTATGGTAATACTTACTTATCTAGTACTTTCCATCTGAAGATCTCAAGTAGTTTACAAAGGAGATGAATATAATTTTCCCTATTTTACTTAGGGACATAATTCTGCAAGAACTATTTTGGTCTAGAAAATTACATAAAGGATAGTTTTAGATTGCTTATTACAGGGATGACAAAGAGGAAGAAGAGCAGAAGAATTAATAATAAATGTATTGCACCACCGGACCAAAATGGAATTTTTTTTAATAAAATTTGGAAAGCTTTCCTGGACTAATAGACAGCCGAGCAGTTAGAAGTTAAAAGAAGGTTTTTAATTTACACATTGGGACAGCAACTCAGAACACTTCAAAAGGAAACAAAAAAAGCAACTGAAAACAACCAAATATATGGAGATGGGAAAATTTACCTAACTGGACTTGTTAGCAAAACAAATACATTAGGAAAAGTTTTGAAGTTGACCTTCATGAATTTAACCCAGAATAAATCTATTGCCAGAAGGCTGATAGAACAGATCTAATTGATGGGGGGGAATGGAAACAGGTCCCTGACCGGAGAGGTGAAAGAACCCTCTCTCGAACTCCATCACCTCCCTCGGTGCCCTTAACAAATAGATATGAGGCCCTGGACCCTGAAAATCAGGCAGAGGACAGACAAGAGGATCCACCTGGAGAGCCCCCTGGATCGACCTCACCTGCAAAAAGGATCACAACTGCAGCTGTAAGAAGAAAAAACAAAAGAAGAGTGGTAGTAGTTGGTGACTCCCTTCTGAGGGGAACAGAGGGCCCTATATGTCGCCCAGACCCATCCCACAGGGAGGTCTGCTGCCTTCCTGGGGCCAGGGTGAGGGACGTTAAAAGAAGACTTCCAGAGCTAATTCAGCCCTCAGACTACTATCCCCTGTTAGTAGTCCAAGTTGGCAGCGAAGACATCAACAGAAGAGGTACCAAGATAATTAAAAAAGACTTTAAAGCACTGGGTCGATCAGTTCATGGGACGGGAGCACAAGTGATATTCGCCTCAGTTCCTGTGTTAGCTGGGATGGATGAGGAACTAAATAGAGAGAGGAGTAGAAAAGCTCATCTCATCAACAGATGGCTTAAGGATTGGTGTCGCCGTCAAAATTTTGGGTTTTTTGACCATGGGGCAAGCTCCATGGTACCTACTCTCCTCAAATCAGATGGGCTTCATCCTTCTAGGGAGAGCAAGAGGACTATAGCCCATAAGTTGGCAGGGCTGATCAGGAGGGCTTTAAACTAGGTTTGAAGGGGGAAGGGATTGAAACTGGGCTCTCCAAAGACGAGATGAAAGATGGAAAGCCCGAATTAAGAGTGAAACCAGCAGCCCACTTGAAGTGCATGTACACTAATGCACGCAGTATGGGCAACAAACAAGAGGAGCTGGAAGCCATCGTGCAGCAGGAAAGCTATGACATGATTGCCATCACAGAAACATGGTGGGATGACTCTCATGACTGGAGTGCTGCTATGTGTGGCTACAAGCTCTTCAGAAAAGATAGGCAGGGTAGGAGAGGTGGAGGGGTGGCTTTGTATGTTAGAGAGTCACTTGACTCTGTTAAACTTGAGGTCAGCAGTGACAAGGTTGAGTGCCTGTGGACCAGAATCAGAGGGAAGTCCAACAAGGCTGACATCCTCGTGGGTGTCTGTTATAGACCGCCCAACCAGGATGATGAAGGAGATGAATTATTCTACAAACAGCTGGCAGATGTCTCAAAATCGACGGCCCTTGTTCTTGTGGGGGACTTTAACCTGCCGGATATCTGCTGGGAGCTCAATACTGCACAGAAGAGGCAGTCTAGGAAGTTCCTAGAGTGTATAGAGGACAATTTCCTTCATCAGCTGGTAAATGAGCCTACCAGAGGCAAGACCCTGCTAGACCTACTGTTTACAAACAGAGAAGGGCTGGTGGGAGATGTAGTGGTTGGAGGCCGCCTGGGGCATAGTGACCATGAAATAATAGAATTCTCAATACTCAGAGATGCAAGGAAAACCATTAACAAAACCTCTACGCTGGACTTCCGGAGGGCAGATTTTTGCCTATTCAGAAGTCTAGTTCAGAGCATACCCTGGGAAATAATGCTTAAAAACAAGGGGGCCCGGGAGGGTTGGACATGCTTCAAGCAGGAGGTTTTGAGTGCGCAGGAACAGGCTATACCAGTGTGCCGAAAGGCTAGCCGGCGGGGAAGACAACCGGCTTGGCTAAACAGGGAGATTCTGAATGAAATCAGAAATAAAAAGAGACTTTACCGACTGTGGAAAAATGGGCTGGCTACTTATGAAGAATTTATGGAAATAGCTAGATCATGCAGAAAAAAAATCAGGGAAACAAAAGTGCAATTTGAAGTTAATTTGGCCAATTCTGTCAGGGATAATAAAAAGTCCTTCTTCAAATATGTTAACAACAAAAGGAGGAAGGAAAATCTCCATTCTCTGTTGGACTCTGAGGGAAATATAGTTAACAAAGATGAGGAGAAAGCTGAGGTACTTAATACCTACTTTGCCTCAGTTTTTACCAGTAAGACAGGTGGCCCTCAGGACAACTCACGTCTGGAGGTGGTTGACAGAGATAGGAACCCAAATAGGGCCCTTGTATTCCAGGAGGAAATAGTTGGTGATTTACTGAGCCATCTGGATCCTCACAAGTCAATGGGACCAGATGGGATCCATCCTAGGGTGATGAGGGAGCTAGCAGAAGAACTTGCCAAGCCTCTCTCCATCATCTTCCAACAGTCCTGGCTCACTGGGGAGGTCCCATATGATTGGAAATTGGCCAATGTTACCCCAGTCCACAAAAAGGGCTGCAAAGCTGACCCTGGCAACTACAGGCCTGTCAGCCTGACCTCAGTGCCTGGCAGGGTTATGGAGCAGATCATCCTGAATGGAATCACACAGCACCTTCAGGATGGACAAGGGATCAGACCCAGCCAGCATGGGTTTAGGAGAGGCAGGTCCTGTCTGACCAACCTGATCTCCTTTTATGATCAGGTAACTCACCTGGTGGATGAGGGGAAAGCTGTGGATGTGGTCTATCTGGACTTCAGCAAGGCCTTTGACACTGTCTCCCATAATATACTCCTGCAAAAGCTGGTAGCCCGTGGCTTGGACAAGTGTACTCTACGCTGGGTTAAGAACTGGCTGGAGGGCCGGGCCCAGAGAGTGCTGGTGAATGGGGCTGCATCTAGCTGGCGGCCAGTCACTAGTGGTGTTCCCCAGGGGTCGGTGTTGGGTCCAGTCCTATTTAACATCTTTATTGACGATTTAGATGAAGGGATTGAGACCATCATCAGCAAATTTGCTGATGACACCAAGTTGGGAGGGAGTGTCAACCTGCTGGAAGGCAGGAGGGCTCTGCAGAGGGATCTGGACAGACTGGAAAAATGGGCTGATTCCAATGGGATGAAGTTCAATGAGGCCAAGTGCCGGGTGCTGCACTTTGGTCACAACAACCCCCTGCAGCGCTACAGGCTGGGCGCAGAGTGGCTGGAGAGCAGTCAGACAGAAAGGGACCTGGGGGTACTAATTGACAGGAAGCTCAACATGAGCCATCAGTGTGCCCAGGTGGCCAAGAAGGCCAATGGTATCCTGTCCTGTATCAAAAATAGCGTGGTCAGCAGGACAAGGGAAGTGATCCTTCCCCTGTACTCTGCATTGGTGAGGCCACACCTGGAGTATTGTGTTCAGTTCTGGGCCCCTCAGTTCAGGAAAGACATTGAAGTGCTGGAGCAAGTCCAGAGAAGAGCAACAAGACTGGTGAAGGGACTTGAGCATAAGACCTATGGGGAGAGGCTGAGGGAGCTGGGGTTGTTTAGTCTGGAGAAGAGGAGGCTTAGAGGTGACCTCATCACTCTCTATAACTACCTGAAGGGAAGTTATAGCCAGGTGGGGATTGGTCTCTTCTCCCAGGCAGTTAGCAATAGGACAAGGGGGCATGGGCTTAAACTCTGCCAGGGGAAATTTAGGCTGGATATTAGAAAGAAATTCTTTACAGAGAGAGTGGTCAGGCATTGGAATGGCCTGCCCAGGGAGGTGGTGGACTCGCCGTCCCTGGAGGTTTTTAAACTGAGATTGGACATGACACTTAGTGCCATGATCTAATAAACGGACTAGAGTTGGACCAAGGGTTGGACTCAATGATCTCTGAGGTCTTTTCCAACCCAGTCGATTCTGTGATTCTGTGATTCTGTGATTGCAAATATATATGACCATACCATGCAAATAAACCACAAAGAATAATGCATTCTCTCAATTTCTCCCTCTCTCTCAGACGAGCATTTGCTGAGTGGAATGAAACCCACTGGGAGTATTTGTCTTAGATTGTAAAATAGACCAATGATTAAAAATAATGGATCTTGTCATTTAACTCTCATTAAATGCTAACAAGATTCTAATTGTCTTAAAGCATAGGTCTATAAGAAAATAAGAATAGTCTGACAAAGTGCTCATTTTTTACACTAGTCAGCACTCCTGCAGCCTCTCATGTTCGTATCTGATTTACTTGTAAGAACTAGAACAGGAAATTTTTTTTTTCTGCTACGTCTTTTGAGACTTCTGCAATGATAGAAGGAATTTCCTAGGAGGAGAAGAAAGCCTGATTTAAGTTTTGGGAGGTGGTTCCTCAGGTTTTGACTGCTTGGACAGTCAAAAAGTCCTTTATTACCATCCGAGTGAACTGTATCAGTAGGACAAACCTGAAGTACAGCAAACCTCCAAAAGCAGCAGTCCTGATTTAAGGCACACAAGTACTGAAAACAAAGGTTTTGCTTCTACAAGTAGAATCTCTGATTGATGTCAGGAGAAGGTAAGTCACAGTGTTCCCCTGAAATGAATTTCCTCTTTTACTCCTCCCTGCACAGTACTCCCCAGAATTAGTTGTTAAAACTATTCCCTCAAAAGCTCTCACAAAAAAGCAGTGATTTACAACTGTAGTATAGGATTTAAATGTGTATGATTAGCCTCCAAGCTGACAGGATGTGCTATAACTAGTGAATGGGAATCACACTATAGAAGTTAATTAGTTGTTACTAATCTTCTGCAGTTATATTTGTACCTTTCTGTATTGGCTTCTCAGCACTCTAGAAACTCAGTTCTTTGTGTGACAGAACTAATACCCTGCACATTTGGAAGCTAAATTGAAACTAAATTAATGGGCCTGCTTCCTGTGAAGAATTAAAGTTGCTTGTTGTGCTATTACATTTTGGGGTTGTCCTAAGCAGGGACAGGAGTTGGACTCAATGATTTGCATGGGTCCTTTCCAATTCAGGACATTCTATGATTCTGCAGAGATATTACTGTTTAAAAATATTTTTAGGTAAATGATACATGTTCTTTATCTCTCCTTGAAAGCTTTTGAGTGTTCAAAAGGGAGGAGAAAATTAATTCTGAACAAAGTAAGAAATGGACTTTTCTGCTGTATAACTAAGCTTTACTTATCAACTTGCTTTTCTATGGTTCTCTGTACTTCATGTTCAAGACAAAAATGAAATCTTCTTCCATGTATGCCAAATATTAGCCGAATGGCTTTGACTCAATTAAATTTCTTACCACAAATAAATTAATAATAAATTCTATGAGATGAAAAATACTCTTTCCTTAGAGCAGAAATTTTTGCCCTCATTAGGTCTTTTGAGTTTTGTCTGGAGTGGGGGTCTCACTCCAGGGCTGATTCACAAATTGCATGTATGCATTTGAAAGAAAAATCATAAAATCACACTTTGATAAAAGCCACAACTTTCTCATGTTGAATAACTGACAAATACCACAGAAATACATAAAAAAACACAAGTGAATTAAACAACACCAAGTAATATTTTCTGAAATTATGCTTAGGAACTCTTTAAGATCATGACAAGAACTTTAAGGGCTAATCTCTAAAGCCACATAACACTTAGATGTGGGGGGAAAAAAAAAAAAAAAAAAAAAGTGGTAAAGATATTTACTAGTTTAAATCAGTCAAATATTGTACATAAGACATAATTTTATGGCATTATGTAGTTTTCCTCAATGACTCTTTTGAGTTTCTTTTTAAATTTTGAGGGTTGTTTTTACAAACAATTAATTACAAATCAGGTTCTGAAAGCTCACAAACATCCTGTTAAGATATCAAAAAATGTGCCTTTATAAACTGTTTAAACTCTAGGACAGAAACTTTATAGCAGAAAGATGTTAGTGTGGAACTTTTCATTTTCTCTTTTTTTTAGCTAGAAATGAATTTGTAGCAGGCTGACTGTCAACTTTCATTTCCAAAGAAAGTGTGTAAGATTCTTATGAGCAGAAAGACAAAATTCCGAAAAGGAAAAAGAAGTGTAAAAACATAGTCACAAAGGACTACGTGGGTCATAAACTGGTTCAGAAAACTATGTTCTGTCACAGTGGGAAAATATTGGACCATCCTAAAGCCAAATATTTACTTTCCTATTTGTAATAAGCTGGAGAATACATATAATTTTCCAGAAAAAAGTTTATTTTCTTCCCCAGCATTTAAAAAGAATTAGCATGGTGAAAATATCCTTCATTCTGTGCCATTCTGATTCATGCAATACAATGCTGTATTCCAGTAATGCCAAATAAATTTTGAGGATTTTATAGAACAAATTCACTGCAGATTGTATTCTGGTTTTAGTAACTTTTTGTTCTTGTTAACTATTAATGATATCAATTAAGAAAAAAAGGACGGTGAAAAATAACAATTGACAAAGGCTGCAAGTTCTTCAGGAATGAGGTTATCTTAAATCATATTTCATTGAAGTCAGGTTAAGATAAAATGTGAATCCATTCATCATATCCAAAACAGTCAACAGTTACAAACTTGAGTTATATGGATGAAGAAATAAAAGAAATCATGTCAACTTATAGAAGAAGATTACGTCAAGAAAGTGTCTTTGCTCATACAGGTGTGTTGTTATTTCTCTCTAGATGATCATACAGGTTTCAGACATTTATGTTTTCTCTGCTCTTCCAGGATTATGTTAGCCTCCTCTTGTAGGATGGAGAGAAGAGAATATGCCAGTATGTCCTTACACTCAGAACTCTGTTCTGCGCCTGTGTTGGTGACTGTCATGTTAGGCTCTTCATTAACATCAAAGTTGTCCTGTATATGTGCAAACTTCTGTTTGTTATACTAGAAGGAATCTGTTGCATATAACTGGTTTGTAAACAATTATTTGCTTAATATAATGTAAAACTCTCCTCCCTCCCTTCCTTCATTTGCTATCTGGCATTCTGAGGAATGCAGTTCTTGCTGCCCTTGCACTGTGTCTGTCTGTCTATTAAAAACATATGATATAAATATCTAAACAGGTTTATTATGTGTCTCATTAAGGGTTCTTAAATGAGACTAGACATGAAAATAATTAATCACTTTGGGTTGAAAGTGATTTATCTCACTCAGGTTTCTTTCAGATTGCCCTCCAAACTAATCAGTGTTCAGTAGATATTTTTCTCCAATTAAATTTCTGGATCAAAAAGAACTCGTGAAATTAGGAAGCTATGCTGAACGCAAACAAAGGTTAATCTGGGAAAAAAAAAAAAAAAAAGAAAAAAAAAGAATAATTGGTTTGTGAAATGCGCAAAAAGGGCAGAAGAGCACAGAATGCACTTAATAGCAAGTCAGAACTTTATCTTGTTAAGCACAGGAAGCAATAATGTTAATAATTAGACATAGTGTATGTTCAGTGTATTGCCATGACCTGTGCCAATACCTGTGCCGATAGGTAGCCACACCATAGTGGATAACAGATTTGCTCAATCCATTTATGAGCTGCCTCGCAGGAAAAGTTAGAATTCTCTGGAGCCAAGTAACCCCTCTCTGTGAAGCTTAATTTTCCCTGTCTTACTGTTTCTTTCTTTTTCCTCTGAGGAATACCCATGCACTGCATTTATTTGAACTGTCTAACTTCAGCTTGATCCACCCACGGTGAAGACCCTGACTGACCCTGGATGACTTCAGGGAAGACTCTTTTAACTTCCTTTCCAGGAAATGAGCTGTGCAATGTTATGACTGTCCTTTTCTTCTGTGTCCTGAATGCCAACTCCTTCACCCTTCTTCGAAGCCTGCAACTATCCTAGAAAATTAAACAGGACCAGAACCTAGGCTTGTATGCTGGCACACAGTTAAGTATACTGTTTGACACTAACATGTTACCAGATTTTGACTTGATGCCATTCAGTAGTCTCCCAAAGAGTAAAAAAGTTTATAAGCCCTCTTTTCTGACCACTTAGTGGTATTAGTTGTACTCCTGAGTTTACAAGGTCAGGGGTAGTGCTGACCATGTTAAGCATGGTTATACCTTTTGTGTTCTGTTTTAGCACCAGTGGGGTTTTCCATCAGGTCAAGAGACTTAAATACATCAGCTGTTGCGGTCTTCCTCAATACAGAGTTTGTAAAACTGAACTGTGAAATAGAAGTCTAATAGAGATTTAAAAGGTGAAATCCTTGCAGATTACCCCCTTTATATATTTCTATTTCTCAAATAGTCTTTTCTGTGTGTCTCAAATCCTGTCTTGCTAGAGGCAATGGAAAGTAAAATTGAGATACTGAAGCTTTTAGAATTGCCAAAATGTTGTCTATATTTTACATAAAACTGCATTTTAAACATATTTCAACTCGTCATATACTGATCCCTGAATTGCTGTAATTGTGTAAAGTAACTTATGATTTATTTAATCTCGTACTGACAGAAACTATCTTTCCATGTATATTCAAGCTTATACATTCTGTATTGTAAATGTGCATTTTGTAAAATAAAATTATAAATTTAGATTATTGAGGTTCATGACTCTAATTGCCTAGTGAAACTGAATGTTATACTAGGAGTTTTATAATGAAGCTATCATATTTTTCTAGGTTTTCACCCTAGATGGAACAACTGCTATATTTTCAGGTGTATTTGGAATGCACGTTTGTGGAATAAAAAGAAAATGACTCAAACGTATGCAGGCTACATGAGCATTAATAAAAGAACAAAAAATAGTCACAAGAGACTTGAAACAAATATAAATTTTACCTTAGTGAAATCATGCTGAGGAAAACATAGAATGTTTCTTCTTGGTTTTAATACTAATCTTAAATAATTTTTAAATTGTACAAGTTTAAATATTTATTTCATCTGAAAAGGTGAATCCTTTGTTCCAGGGCTAACTCTAAAGCATGCCATCTGGTACAATACTTCTACTAGAGTTTATGTGGAGAATTGTAGAACTGCACTGCAGTTTTGCTAGCCACATCCTATTTCTTCTAATCATGATCCAGATGTGTTCCCTTTACAAAGGCTGAGAAAATAAACATACAGAAGTAGATTGTGCTGACTGTGTAACTTTTTGAAGTATTTCAATGCCAAGAGAAAGCAAGGTAGCCAGTCAAGCCGTTTTTCAGTGTATGTGATATTTCTGAGTCAGAGGTTTATCTTCAGCCTGTTTTCAAACACATCTCTCACTCAGTTTATGCTAGGGAAGAACTCTGGTTCATTCATCAGCAAAATCACAGTATCACAGTATCACAGTATCACGGTATCACAGTATGTTTGGGATTGGAAGGGACCTCAAAAGATCATCTAGTCCAATCCCCCTGCTGGAGCAGGAACGCCTAGGTGAGGTCGCACAGGAACCAGGTGGGTTTTGAATGTCTCCAGAGAAGGAGACTCCACAACCCCCCTGGGCAGCCTGTTCCAGTGCTCTGTCACCCTAACTGAGAAGAAGTTTTTTCTCAAATTTAAGTGGAACCTCTTGTGTTCCAGCTTGATCCCATTACCCCTTGTCCTATCATTGTTTGCCACCGAGAAGAGCCTGGCTCCATCCTCGTGGCACTCACCCTTTATATATTTGTAAACATTAATAAGGTCACCCCTCAGTCTCCTCTTCTCCAAACTAAAGAGACCCAGCTCCCTCAGCCTTTCTTCATAAGGGAGCTGCTCCACTCCCTTAATCATCTTGGTTGCCCTACGCTGGACCCTCTCCAGCAGTTTCATGTCCTTCTTGAACTGAGGGGCCCAGAACTGGACACAATATTCCAGATGGGGTCTCACCAGGGCGGAGTAGAAGGGAAGGAGGGCCTCTCTCGATCTACTAACCACCCCTCTTCTAATACACCCCAGGATGCCATTGGCCTTCCTGGCCACAAGGACACAGTGCTGGCTCATGGTCATCCTGTTGTCCACCAGGACCCCCAGGTCCCTTTCCCCTACGCTGCTCTCTAATATGTAATTTCCCAACCTATACTGGAACCTGAGGTTGTTCCTGCCCAGATGCAGGACTCTACACTTTCCCTTGTTAAATTTCATCAGGTTATTCCCCGCCCAACTCTCCAGCCTGTCCAGGTCCCGCTGGATGGCAGCACGGCCTTCTGGTGTGTCAGCCATTCCTCCCAGCTTAGTGTCATCAGCAAACTTGCTGATAGTACACTCTATTCCCTCGTCTAAATCGTTAATGAATATATTGAATAATATAGGCCCCAGTACTGACCCCTGAGGCATTCCACTAGATACTGGCCTCCAACTAGACTCCGCACCATGGACTACCACTCTCTGGCTTCTCTCCTTAAGCCAGTTTGCAACCCACCTCACTACTCTGTTGTCTAAATCAATTTATCTTGGATTACAATCTTAAGAGGAAAGCCAGAAATCAAAATTCCTAGGTGTTGATAAGTAAAACTAAAGTATTAACATGTAGAACATCCTTTGTGAAAAGTCTCCCTGAGATGATGTTTCTGAAAACTAGATCTTCTTTTCTCCCCAAGATGCGATTAAGCTATTATGAATTCTTGTACATGTCCTCTGGTTGCCTTGTGTTCATTTGCAGCAGATGCAGACTCATACAATGCATTCTGCTGTCACTGCATTTTTAATAAAGTGCTAGACTGGTGAGATGGTCAGTTCTACTGTACACTCATATGTACATACAGAATCACAGAACCACAGAATGTTAGGGATTGGAAGGGACCTCAAAAGATATCTAGTCCAATCCCCCTGCTGGAGCATATATGTGTATGTATACATATTTTTGCTATTTTTTGCTATTCCTTTTAGCCATTTGCAGAAAGAGAAAATATCCAGTATTAGTGCCTTTGGAATCTGCCTGAAATCCTTGGATGCATTAATAGGCTTTAGAAGAAGAGAAATTTTCTAACATGTGAAAGAAAATTTAAACTCTGGATGAAAATAACTTTTGTTGGAATATAATGCACGAGATAGCCTCTGCAGCTCTCAGAGACTGGACCATTTTTAGGGCCCTGTGTATGGCACTTCTTTGGTATAAATGAAAACTTTCAAACAATCTCTACTGTTTGGAGTTCAGTGTTTTATATGCGTATCTGAAATATGCCAATTTGAAAACTGCATGATAACAATAAGGAATTTATATTAAATCCCATTATTTCTGAATACAGTCTAGAGTAAGCCCTGCTGTTAAGATCAGAGAAAATGATATTTTATGCAATTTTCACATCCAGATCCCATGACTAATTTGTTTAGAGATTCTATACTCTTAGCATCAAAAGACTGGTATAAGGAGATAACACTGAATTTGTATGTAGGTCTATAGCAATGAGGAACAATGAACTTTATTTTAATCAAGATCTCCTTAATATATCCATCCTGAAAAAATAATGTGTAGCTGCAGAATTAATTTACATGTACTGTATTCTATTGAATTAGGTTTTAGGCTTACTCAGCTAATATTGATTTAGTTTATAGTTGTAATTTGTGTCCCCTAACAAGATAGCCAAATGTGTCTCTGTTCTTCTGATCACTGTTCAGCATAATACAGTGTCAGGATTTCCTAAATGTATAACAAAAATTCCATTGACAATTGCTTGGATTTATCTTCTTTTGTTTAAGAGAATATAGTTGGCTGTACTCTGTTGAGTGTACAATTTCAAACAAGTATACATTTTATAGTCAATGTTATAATGGTGTATATTCTTTGTAATTTACGTTTTAATATTGGTGTAATTGAACATTTTTGCAGGTTTTGGGATCTCTCATATATAGACCTCTGTGTAAACTGTATTTTTTCTGTCCCTTCTTTGCTCCTACCTTCCCTTTGAATACATGCCCCTACCTTCCCTTTGAATACATGGGGAAAAATCTTTACTCTTTGAGATCTACAACAGGTAGCAGTTGTAGCTGCAACATTGATACACAACAACATATAAAATATCTGGATTGGGTCAAGTGGTTTATCACCAACCTGGAGCATACAAAAATCATAAGGTAGCTGCTGTGGGTTAATATTGGCCAGCTGCCAGATGCCCACTTTTCATCCCTTACTGCAGTCAAGACAATTAAACTCCAGCTTTTTTTTAACTTAAAAAGAAAATCTCTGTGGTGGCAGATGTCATTCTAGATAGTAGTATAAGTAGATTTATGTAACTGGTCTGCTTTTAAGTATTGAAAGTATGAAAGCACATTATGGAAACACTGTCCAGTTTATAGTTAACCAAATGCAAATTGAACATAGACCTCTGTGTTTTTCTGGGCTGAGGTCAAGGAGCAGGGTTGTGCAGAATTCTTGATTTAGTGCCTTTGATTTAGTGAGGTGATGTCAAGGCTAAGTATTCATGGAGTTCGTTAGACTACGGCATGCAAGTGGACTCTAATAACTTGTATAGAGAAGAAAAAGAGGATTTAGAGGCCTATGTTTTAAATGTATAAATTCTCATAAACAAATGCCATCAGTAGCTTGTTAGAAGTTTGAATCTGGACATGAGAATTGTGGCCACATGCCATGGGAATTATACTGTACATACTTCATTTTTCTGACCTCCTCAGGAAGAACTTCAGCAGTGCACCTTAAAGATGCTCATAGAATACTGATTGCAGAGATGTGGTCCCACCAGAATTCCATCTTCATGGAGAGAAAAAAAAAAAAAAAAGATGTAGTGACATATCGTACACTATGTATTTTGCAGATTCCTTTGTCCAATATAATATTTTTGAGTTGAAAGTTTTTTTCTTCTCAGTTTCCCTTTTGTTTCCCTATTGTTTTTACTTTGATTTTTCTTGTTAGTGGATTGGCCTCCATCTAATACAAACATCTGCATTTATTATCAAAGTCAACAAATGTAGGTGTAGTAGGAAACAGAATACAAATGAGATAAAAAGGAGAAAAGAAAATATTGCATAGAATCCAGTAGTGCACATTTTGAAATGTATTTGGTTTGTGTGGCAAGGTTTTGGTAGCTGGGGGGATTGCGGGGGTGGTTTCTGTGAGAAGCCGCTAGAAGCTTCCTCTGAGTCTGGTAGAGCCAGTGCCAGTCAGCTCCAAGACAGACCTGCCACTGGCCAAGTCTGAGCCCATCACCAATGGTGGTAGTGCCTCTGTGATAACATATTTAAGATGGAGAATAAAACTGCTGTGCAAGAGCAGTCAGAAGAGAGGAGGGAAAATGTGTGAGAGAGAGAACTCTGCAGACACCAAAGTCAGTAAAGAAGGAGAGCAAGGAGGTGCTAAAGATGCTGGAGCAGAGACGCCCCTGCAATCCATGCTGCAGACCATGGCGAGGCAGGCTGTCACCCTGCAACCCATGAATGTTCATGGTAGAGCAGATGTCTGCCTGCAGCCTGTGGAGGACCCTACAATGAACCAAGTGGGTGGACCTAAATGAGTCTGTGACCCCATGTGAAGCCTGCACGGGAGCGGGCTCCTGATAGGACCTGTGGCCACGTGGAGTAACTGCTGAGTGATCTGGCTGTCCTTGTTTAAATCCATGAACCTTTTGATGTATTTTCCTCTCCCCTGTCTAGCTAAGGAGAAAGAGTGATGGAGTGGCTTGACAGGCATCTGGCATTCAGCCCAGGTCAACCCACCACAGTACTTCTTTGGCACCCAACACAGAGTGTGAGGAATTCAAGATAAGAATAGTAATTAGGAGAGGTAATGGGCAAAATATAGGCTTAACATTTCTAGAGAGTAGACAGCAGAATAATTGTGGGGTATTTTTGTTGTAGTTGTGGTAAAGGGATGAGAGGTGGATTGTGTGTGTAAATTTTCCACTTTTGTCAGTGTTGTGATCATGTTATTTTTATTTTCATGTGGGCAATTATTTTTTGTTGATTTAAGTGAAGTTTGTGAAGATTGTAGATTGTGTGATGAATATGTATTTTTATTATAAATCTTAGATTCTCAGAGGCAAGGACATGGAGGAGGAAATGGAATGAAGGAAGAAGTGTTAATTTCAGTGCCATCAGAATATTGCCAACTTTTTCAATCACATAAAATATGGAAAGAAGAAGTAGAATCACCTGAATCTGAAGACCTCAGTGAATATGTTTTAATAATAATAATAGTAGTATTAATAATTTTCAATTTAAACACATTTAAATTAAGCAGTTGGACTTCTAAGTATAAATTTTGCAATGAATTTGTTGTTAGTTTCTTACAATTTCCCCTGGTTCATCATGATGCAACTAACAGAGTAATTATAGATTTTTTCCTACAGTGAATGCTGTGTTATCCATTGCAAAATATTGTGCTATTGCAGCATGTAATGTGACTAGAAAATTACTTTTTCTGCAAAATTAAGCTTACATCTTAAAATTTCAGCAGGGACCAACTGTTTTGTAAATAAGATGTAGCTGTTTTTTAATATTTAGTTCTCACTGCAATAATGGCATGAACCTAAGAGACAACGTTGACTCCCTGCTGTCACTATATGCTCTTAATTCAGCTTCCTTGGCAGAAGTAGCATAGGGCATTGACATTTCATTAGTGATAAAGAGTTGGATGTTCATGAACTACTACTGATTTGAACAGTTTCAAATTTACTACCCTTCATCCTAAAACTCTCAGGAAGATGCAAGCAAAAATGTACCTGAAATAAGACCAATCCAGTTTAATTTCTGATTATAATATTCGCTCAAGATGCAAATGTGCACAGTGGATCACTTGAACATCTTTATGAAAAAATGCACATGACAATTAACTAACTAAATATGGAATGAAATAATGGATGAGGTGAAACTTGTGTTTTTCTGCTGTTTATGAATATTTTACCAATATGCTGCATAGTAACAAGTCTCAAATAAAGCCCCTAAAGTTAATACGGACTCAGTACTAAATATGACCTAGTCCTTCAGTATTTCATAACTAATTCAGACTTGACCTTTCAAAGATAATGGAGTGAACATGACATTGTCAACTTGTGATAGTTTCTATGTGAAGAGGTGGATGCAGATAAACCCTCTCGAATTTCATGAAGGAATAGTGCAGCTTGTGTTTGTAGTCATTGTAGTGGCTCATGTTTTTGTAGTCGATTTGCCTTAAAAGCTGAATGATGCTCTTGGCAGACCAACATTGCTCAAGTGTGCTTCCCTGAACAATGAATATGCAGAACTTCACTGAAGAAGGCTTTCTGCAACTATATCAGTGATCCATTCTGGTCACAGTAGCTTCCACGTTGCTTAACATGTCATTGCGGACCAGTGTCTCACACTGGCCACAGTGAGCGAAAAGATGACAGGAAAACAACTGTTTTCATATTTGCCATGGGATGCGCTCTATGCATCATGGAGGACTGGTAATTTGATCTTCAAATTCTTTTTTATATGATTTCCAAATTACTAATGAACATGTTTCCCCAGCTGAACCTGAGCTGCAAAGACTTTCTTCAGTCAAAGGAAACAAAACGTTCCTTGTTGTAATGTAGTTGTTCGTTTTTACTCTGATGGTGCTGACTGAGTAACAATTCTTACAGGTCTATTTTTTACACTGCACAGAATTATTCTAGCATGGGGTGCTGAAGTTTCTGAATTAAATAACATGCACAGAAATACTTTAAATCTCAAATGAAATGACAGAAGATGATGAAGACTACCTGAAGGCTCCCCAGCTCAGAACTGACCATGGCTATTCAGCCTTTGTGTCTTGGGGACCATCTACCTCATGTTTGTTTGACCTGTGTTGCAAAAAAGGAATTAAAACAGCTGCCTGTGTAAAACCTCCTTTATGAGCCAAAGACTAACTGCAATAGCAGTAAGTAAAAATTACAGAATCACAGAATCACAGAGTGTTAGGGATTGGAAGGGACCTTGCAAGATCATCTAGTCCAATCCCCCTGCCGGAGCAGGAACACCTAGATGAGGTTACACAGGAAGGCATCCAGGTGGGTTTTGAATGTCTCCAGAGTACGAGACTCCACAACCTCGCTGGGCAGCCTGTTCCAGTGCTCTGGCACCCTCACTGAGAAGTTTCTTCTCAAATTCAAGTGGAACCTCTTGTGTTCCAGTTTGTACCTATTACCCCTTGTCCTACCATTGTTTGTCACCGAGAAGAGCCTGGCTCCATTCTCATGACACTCACCCTTTATATATTTGTAAACACTAATGAGGTCACCCCTCAGTCTCCTCTCCTCCAAGCTAAAGAGACCCAGCTCCCTCAGCCTTTCCTCATAAGGGAGATGCTCCACTCCCTTAATCTTCTTTGTTGCCCTGTGCTGGACCCTCTCCAGCAGTTTCTTGTCCTTCTTGAACTGACTGGCCCAGAACTGGGCACAATATTCCAGGTGTGGTCCCACCAGGGCAGAGTAGAGGGGAAGGAGAACCTCTCTCGACCTACTAACCACCCCCCTTCTAATACACCCCAGGATGCCATTGGCCTTCTTGGCCACAAGGGCACAGTGCTGGCTCATGGTCATCCTGTTGTCCACCAGGACCCCCAGGTCCCTTTCCCCTACACTGCTCTCTAACAGGTCATTCACCAACTTATACTGGAACCTGGGGTTCTTCCTACCCAGATGCGATACTCGACACTTGCCCTTGTTATATTTCATTAAATTTTTCCCCTCCCAACTCTCCAGCCTGTCCAGGTCTCGCTGGATGGCAGCACAGCCTTCTGGTGTCAGCCACACCTCCCAGCTTGGTGTCATCAGCAAACTTCTTGATAGTACACTGTATTCCCTCATCCAAATCATTGATGAATATATTGAATAATATAGGCCCCAGTACTGACCCCTGAGGCACTCCACTAGATACAGGCTTCCAACTAGACTCTGCCCCATTGACCATGAGTCTCTGGCTTCTTCTCTTCAGCCAGTTCTCAGTCCACCTCACTAACCGATCATCCAAACCACACTTCCTCAGTTTAGCTGTGAGGATGCTGTGGGAGACTCTGTCAAATGCCTTACTCAAGTCAAGGTGGACCACATCCACCACTCTGCCATCATCCATCCATCTTGTTATATCCTCAAAAAAGTCAATGGCATTGGTCAAGCACGACTTCCCCTTGGTGAAGCCATGTTGACTCCCCCTAATGACCCTCTTATCCTCGATATGCCTTGAGATGGCACCAAGGATAAGTTGTTCCATCAGTTTCCCAGGGATGGAGGTGAGGCTGACCAGTCTACAGTTAGCCAGGTTCTCCTTCTTGCCCTTTTTGAAGACTGGAGTGACATTTGCTTTCCTTTATTCCTCAGGCACCTCTCCTGTATCCCAAGACTTGGCAAAGATGATGGAGAGTGGCCCAGCAATGACCTCAGCCAGCTCCCTCAGCACCCACGGGTGCATCCTATCCGGACCCCTGGATTTATGGATGCCCAGATTGCCTGACTGCTCCCTAACACAGTCCTCATGAACAGAGGCAAACTCGTCCATTGTCCTGCCTTCCTCTGGGGCCTCAGCAGTTTGGGGCTCCTCAGAACAGCCTCCAGCAGAGTAGACAAAGAAGGCATTCAGTAACTCTGCCTTCTCTGTATCTTCTGTCACCAGGGCACCCACCTCATTCATCAGTGGGCCTACATTGCCTCTGGTGCTAGTTTTATCTGCCATGTATTGGAAAAAACTATTTCTGTTGTCCTTGACTCCTCTCGCCAGGTTTAAGTCTAAGGAGGCCTTAGCTTTCCTAGTTGCCTCCCTATGCCCTCTGACAACAGCCTTATATTCTTCCCAAGTGGCCAGCCCCTCCTTCCATGATCAATAAACTTTCCTCTTCTACTTGAGCATAACCAGCAGCTCCCTGTTTAACCATGCATGTCTCCTGCCTTCCTTTCCTTGACTTCCTACGTGTTGGGATGCTCTGATCTTGTGCTCGGTAGAAACAGTCCCTGAACACTAACCAACTATCTTGGGCCCTTTTACCTTCAAGCAGCCTTGCCCATGAGATTTCCCCTAGCAATTGCCTGAAAATACCAAAGTTTGACCTGCTGAAGTCCAGGGTTGCAATTCTGCTTGCTATCCTGTTCCTGCCACATGAGATCCTGAACTCAATTACCTTTATAAGACTGAAATCTGGAAATCGTGGATGGGTTATTTGTTTATTGCAAACAAGGCAGGTTTCTCTAACGAAACTGTGACCTCATACCATTTACTATTTATGTGATTTGTACCATTGATGTTTTATTTCTATATAAATGGCACTCGATACAGCAGTACAATCAGAAACCAGTTTATGAGGCAGAAAATCCTCTTTAAATGATAACTATAAGGCAAGTTATAGTTAATCAGGGTTTGTAGTATTTCCTAGAAGCTGGGTACTGATAGAAATTAGGTAGATAAAAAATATCATTGCAAACTATAGCGTCATTGCATAATAGCAGGAATAAAGTATCTTAATGAATATGTTCACAAAAATTAAGACAGACAAACCCCCCTGGTATCATATTTCTAGAGGCACTTTAAATGAACAGTGAAACTGGCTAAATCCCTTATTCAGAAGTTGGAGAATTAAATTTGCAAAACCTTTCCTAGATGTGCTTAGCATAGTGAATTTCCTCCTTACATGCAATGCTTTGAATGGATGACCAAAGGATCTTTGTTACACAAAACAGGATGCAGCAACTAGGAAAATCTGAACTGTACGTTTAAATTTATGGATTGCTTCATAAATCTGAGGCTTTCAACAGCTTCTGTAGCTGTCTCAGAGAATGTACAAAAAACAAGTGTTGCAAGTAAAGCATTCCATTGGCGTATTTAGACCAATGTACAAGTACTGGTATCCTCAATTCAAGTTTGAAAGAATTTCTCTGAGTATTCTTCTTTATGCTAATATTACTTTCAGTGAGGTGTTAACAGAAGGTGAAGTAGAAAAATTACTGTCTCTAGTAAATAAGAGATAAGGTAAATATCCCTTTTACCACCTTCAAATTGAAGAGTCAGCTAGTGGTGAATTGTAAAAAAAAAAAAATATATATATATATATATGCTATAGAATCATACTCTTTCCTAATCCCTGATTTTTGTATCTACAGCATGAACTTCTTCTGGTTTCTGAACTTGTTTTTCTAACGTGTGCTGTAGATTTCTCTTGAAGATCAGGATGCAGAAAATGAAGATGGAAAAATAAATTGTGAAAATTAATTCTCCAGCCAGGACTGTATGTCCTGCATTCATTAAAAGATTCATTTGGGACTGGCAGTAGTGTTTGATTTCACCTATTACAAGAGACCTTTAGGTGCAGGGCTACTGCATGACATTCAGGGGCTGTTGGACCCATAAGATTTCATTGTTCCTGTTATCACAGTTCCCCTGACAGGAAAATTAAAGGTGTAGTCCCTGTGGTTCATACCAGTAAATTCTCAGGTTCCTCTGAGAGGAAGGAAGGACTGTTAAAGGGTAATGACTTTGTCAATCTCCTTGTGGTTTTTACTTGTCTGACCTCAGTAACTGGAAAGACCTTGAGATCTGCTGGAAAGTGGTGAAATTAAATGTCATTGACCAGAATGAGAAGTAAATATAACTACATTTTGGAAGGTGTTATTGGACTATATGTTATTTTTCCATTAAAAAAAGTGTGTGACTTTTAATTAAGTATTAAAAGCAACTCTATTTATTTTTCCCCTCTGCAGTTTCCTCATAAGGTCTTTAATCTATTCTTCACACTTATGAATTTGGGTAGTCTTCTGGCAAATATTTTTTTCATTTATTTATAAGAAAGTGTAAATATTAGCTTCTTTCTCTATAAGATAAATGTATGAATTTCAGCCAAAATGTTTTATCTATATGTCTTATCACTAAAGTTTTTAATGAGGCTCCAGCATTATAATGTAGTAATCATATGGCACTGGAAAATATTGTACTGAGTATAGGAGCAACAGCCAGAGAAGGTTTTTAATGTGCCATTAAGTAGTAAACTCACAGCTGCATGATAGTGTCTAAGTAACTGTTGAGCAGAATAATTTAAAAACATGTGCAGAATGAAAGAAACTATGTACAAAATGAAGGAAAGGTCAGTGGTTTACATTTTCTAATTCTATTTTATTCAGATTAGAAGTGTTCTTTAGATAATGCAGTTAAAGTACTGTTTAGTCAAAGGGAAAAATTGTTCTGAAGTGTTTAAAGGAGAGGAGAATGATTGTGTGGGTACAACAATTTCTAGTGCTGTCTGAAGTGTTATGGTAGCACTAATCAGTAAGCAGCATCAAAAACACATTACATATCAAAGAGAAAGAGGTAGAGAGCAGAGCATTCTGCAAACAATGCAATAATACTAATGCTCAATTTCCATTTGTAATCATGTAAGAATCTTCTAGGAGAATAAACCACAGTGAAATATTAAGTGTTTTACATTCCTAGAAAAAAAAAAATGGGAGATGAAGAGTTTAGGAACTTCATTGCATAAATCTAAAAAAAATCTGAACTCAGAATTGCTAGCATTCTTTTTCCATCATGTATAAGGGGTAACTTTTCTGGGTTTAGATAACCATTCAAAGACTGTTGGCAGGCGATACACTAAAAAAATGTTAGTGTTGTCCAAAAATATTGTGAACAGAGATCTTGTATCTGTAAACTGCTTGAAGAGACATTCCAGCTTTTTCCAGTCTTGACATTCAGTTTCCAGACATATGGAGAAAGAGATAATCCTGATGAGATAGAAATGGATGAGAGGCATAACATTACAAGCTTTCCACATTTATAGTCTCTCTTTGTGGAGGCAGTGCTTAATGAACAGACACTTTTATAATAGGAGCACACTCTTATAGCTTGTGCATAAATTTAGTATGAGACATTAGAACTGGAGAAGGAACAGAGAAAATGCTTTGACCTATTTTGCAACACATGCATTTTTAATTATTTACAATTCAGAGTTATGTTATAAAGAGATGATGGTAGAACCAGTCAGCAAAATATTTCAAAAATTGTGAGTAATAGGAACAGAGGGAGAACAATGAAATCTAAATCATGAGCTATTCCCATGAGGTTAAAGATTACCACATATATAAATACCTCACTATTTGATAGAGAAAGCTACAAAAAATTGTTGAGAAAACTGTTGAACAATGGAATGGGGAGTTTCAGCCTCAAAAATTTATATTTGAGGAGAATATCTAATACAGCTTCTCTTTTTAATGACACTGTAGTCTGAGATATTAACCTGAATGATCTATTTGTTTATTGAGATTCTATTGCTGCCTGTTTTTAAACTTTCATACATTGGTCCTATAATAAGTGATATGGTATTATCAGCTGCTACAAGAAGCATTTTTGTTGCTATAAAAGGTATGTGCTCAGTTTTTGATGATTTTTTCCTCCATATTTCTATTCTTGTGCATCTTTTATGTAACCACGTATTTTTATTTTCTTCATCTGAATAAATTAATGCTTTGCAAAACTTGTTTAGCTCTATTGATGATGTATTTTATTACTCCTTTAGTTCATTTCAAGGTGACAAATAGTTCATTTCAAGGAGAATTTTTTTAAAATATATTCTATCTAAAGGTGACTGTCACTGATTTTAATATTTTATAAATTATTTCCCACTGCATGTTCTGTTTATGCACAGCTATAACCCTGATAGATCAGATTTTTCCTCCCAACCCCAAGAAAGCTGTTCTTTTCATAATGACTTTTGGGGTGTGTATCCACAGAAACTAATTTTTTTTTCTGTATTTGGATCTGATATCTTCCAGTATATGCTTTGCAAACAAATAATTAGCATCTATAGCACAGCTTGGAGTACAAGTCTTATGAAGAGCGGCTGAGGGAACTGGGGCTGTTTAGCCTTGAAAAAAGGAGGCTGAGGGGAGACCTTATTGGTCTCTACAACTATTTGAAATGAGGTTGTAGCATGGAGGGTGTTGGTCTCTTCTCCCCAGTAGCAAGTGACAGGACAAGAGAAAATGGCCTCAAGTTGCTCCAGGGGAGATTTAGATTGGATATTAGGAAAAAATTATTCACAGAAAGGGTTATCAGGCATCAGAACAGGCTGCCCAGAGAAGTGTTGGAGTCACCATTCCTGGAGGTGTTTAAAAGGTGTTTAGACAAGGTTCTTGGGGACCTGGTTTAGTGCTAGAGATAAGTTATGGTTGGACTCGATGATCCTGAGGGTCTCTTCCAATTGAAATGATTCTATGATTCTGTAAAAAAAAGGAAGTCTTGCCCTTAGCATTTTTGTTACCTTTCTCTGTGAGGCAATATGATAAGCTGTATTTGTCCTGTGTACATTTTGAGACCCTCAGTTTCCTGGTCACTCTGGACATAATATCTTCTTATAGGCAGAACAAAGGACTATGAGTACATCATTGCTGAAACAATGTCTGTGAAAGGAAAGTGTTTTATTGTAGGTAGAAGAAGGTGTGTAGAGGATAGGAGAATATCAGGATGGAGTTATATTTAGCTATACATTTTCACAAGCCATTTTCAGCCCAGTGTGTACAGCCAGCATGTACACTCAGTTTAGATCTTATACTATAATATCAACAGTGTAGGGCTGTCAAAGACAGACTCCATCTTATCAGCCTTTACAATATATTGTTTGTTTCTTCATATTCTGGATAGTAAAATATTCTGTTCTGCCTGGGCAGTTTGTACAGGCATAGGCTGTAAGAAATGCTTGCAGTCATCCCAAAGGAAGTCAGCAGAACACACACTGCAATATCAGATCTTTTTTTCTACCTCATTTCTGGCAGGCTACACTAATAGAGGTAACTTTTAACACCATTATTTGGTTGCCATTTACAATACTTTCTGGTGATAAGTGGCGTTGTTATGACTGATAAAAGTGAGGGGGAAGTAGGACTCTTCTAAAATGTACTGGAATATTTTGTCCCAGTATGGGTATTTCTGTATGATGGTGGGGAGTGTTCTACTTTATAAAGAAATTCTCCTTGTGTCTAGATATTCAACCTGTGTATGTATAAAATTGTGCCTTTGAGTTTACAGAGATGCAAATGCAGTAAAGTTATAAATGTCTAAAATGTAGACTTGGTGAAGTTCAATGGTGTTGTGGTTTGAACGAAAGCAAGTTAATTTTCTTCATGCAGTTAGAAAAAAATTCTTTTTTGTAGCTGGCACAGTCGTTTGAATTTAGTTTGAGAAAGAGAAGATAACACCATGGGGCACTTTCCAGTGTCTTTAAGTTGCAACAAAGAGAATGTAAGACCTTACTATTATCTTATTTGTTCTCTGGGAGTCAAGGACTTTCTGACTGCAAGTGTGAGGCAGCAAGGAAATGGGTGCATGGATGGGGTAGACCTCGACTGACATCCAGACTGATCAATGAGAATATTCCATGTCATTAGTGTCATGGTTTATGTTTAAGGAGGGACAGATTTTCTGGACCTGGAGACTTGTTCCAGTTTCTGCTATGTTTCAGTGGAGTTCTGTTGAGGAGTTCTTTTAGTTCAGCCTTTTGCAACCTGACATTTTGTAGAGGCCTCTGGACCTTTCTTCCTTTTCCCTCTTCCCCTGGGATTGGTTATTTGGGACCACAGTGCTCTCACTTCTCTCTTCCGGGACTGGCTGCTTGGCATGGATGAAGTTCATGAGAAATTGCATTGACTATCTTTTATTTTATTTTATATTTACATTTTATAGATAGTAGTAGTAGTAGTGGTATATTAGTATTATTTTGTTATTTTATTAAACTCTGTTTATCTCGATCCACGAGTTTTCTCCCTTTATTTTCAATTCTCTTCCTTATTTGAGGTTGAGGGAGTGAGCAAGCAGCTACCATGGTTGTGATTGCTAGCTCTTTTTAATCATGACAGTTGATTTCCCCAATAATATCTATTGCAACCAGACATTTTCAGTATTTAAACCTTCAACTGCCTGTCTTTGTCTGACATCAATAACAGCTGCCAGTATAAATGGGATGGGGATGCCCTGACAACCAGAGATTTGAGGTGAGTTTCCTTAGATCTCTCCTATAGAAAGATCCTCAAAAAAAGGCCAAAAGGCTTTTAAAATCAATCAGAATAACTAAGCTGTTTAAAACTCAGAGTTACAAGGTCTGACATGAATAAAAAGGACGTGGGTTTATATATGGAACTCTTCAAATTCTGTCTGCCCTTGGAGCCAAGTCTTGGCTTCTTGGTTTGGTTTCAATGAAACAAATAGGTTCCCACACCACAGAGAAATCTTTGCAGTCCCCTTCTCTTAAGGAAGCTCTTTCTAGGACCACTTGAATAGGTGCATCAGTTTCAATCAGCAGTATATTTCTGAAGAAAATCTTGATTTCTCCCCATTTATTGTGCTCTCATTTGTTTTGTGAAGCTGGGTTGAGGGGTGAGCTTGTTTTGAAAACCTCAAGTTTACTCTCTCTCACATTTTTCTTTGTGTCAATAGACTGTGAGGATGAAAAAAAAAATTCAGACAAAAGAGGTTATCATTACAGCAGTTTGAAGAGTAACTACCATTTATATAGCAACATTGTACAGCTCGTCAATTTTTCTAATTATGTTTTTTCCATGACATCGCTAGATTTTACATGTTATGTGAAGCATTAAAACAATGCAATGAGGATAAATATGAAAGTCTGGGAATCTGAAACACATGCTGACCTTGACTTTGACCACTTGTCATCAGTAGAGATCAGTCAACTAATTTTCATGTCAATTCTTCAATTAATTTCCTTGAGATATTCTTGCACTTCTATTGAACTGCTTTTTAGAAGCATTTATGTATCTGAGTTTATAAAACACAAGAGTTCATGGGGGTTGAATTGTAAGTTCATTCTCTCAAATCCAACATGAAGGAAAGCATATTTTTAAAAAGTACTTTTCATAACAATTTGCAATGCCTATCTGTTAAAAAGAATTATAGTCTTGTGGTCATGCCAATGATGCTTTTATTTTACATAACATCATTGATTATTTCAAACTTCTAAAGAAAAAATGTCAGTTTTTCAACTTTTCCTATCACATATTTTTTTCTTTCTGTTTTTTCAAGAATTAGGTATAGTATGACACTTCCTCACCAAATACTTTTGCACTGCCAAAACCAGTCTAAAACAAAGTTGCCCTTTGATATAAAAATCTAAAATTATATTTTCTTTCTTTTCCATGAGAAAATTTCTCTCTGCTGCAAGTTTATGGAAGCTTAATGTTGTTTCTTAAGATGATTTGATATTGTAAAAAATGTGATTGTTATAAGATCATTCCTTTCTGTGTTTTTAAGATGTGAAATGTATGTGTTGATTTTCCAAATAGAAATATGTTTATTTTTCAGGGTGTCAGGAATATTTCTATGTATGCAAATTTTAAATTTTGATACACTTGCTTTGATTTTAATGGAAAAATATTAAAAATACGTAAAAGAAAGAGCTTTTTCAAACTTAGGAAATGCCTGATTTAAGATAATATGTTCAGTGTCAACCTACTTGTGTTTGCACATAATAATGCAGTCTTTGAAGCATGGCAAGTGTTTGCATGATGAAGGAAAAAACATTACATCAACAGGTAAGATTTTTCTTCAAAGAGTTTTGTAATTTCACCCCTTTCTGAAATAAAAATGTTATTTGCCTCACTCTACCTCCCCCAAAAGATTAAGTATAGGCATACAAGTAGATGAGTGTGAAAAAATTCAGACAAAATATTGCCTTAAGTTAGATGAGACCATTCTGTTGTTTATGAATGAATGATCAGCATGAGAAAAAAAGGCACTTTTCCCCCAATTTTATTTACCATAGGTTTCCTGAATATATTTTATACATCTTGCAATACCTGGTCCCCATAACTGCTGAACAACTTGTTAAGATTACAATAATCTATGTGGAATTAGAGTTCTTCACCACTGGAAGGCACTTTTAGACGTCATCTAGTCCAGTCCCCCTGCCATGAGGGACATCCTCAATTAGATCAGGTTGCTCAGAACCCCGTCCAGCCTGGCCTTCAGTGTTTCCAGTGTTTCCAAGGATGGAGCATCTACCACCTCTCTGGGCAATTTGTTCCAGTGTCTCACCACCCTCATTGTAAAAAATTTCTTCCTCATGTCTAGCCTGAATCTCTCCTCCTTTAGTTTAAATCCATTACCTATTGTCTTATCGTGACAGACCCTACTAAAAAATCTGCCCCAATCTTTCTTATAGGCTTCTTTTCAGTACTGAAAGGCCACAATAAGGTCTCCCCAGGACCTCCTCTTCAGGCTGAACAACACCAACTGTCTCAGGTGTTCCTCATAGGAGAAGTGTTCCATCCCATTGATCATTTTTATGGCCCTCCTCTGGATCCACTCCAACAGGTTCATGACTTTTCTGTGCTGAAGAGTTGCAAAAGATCTTTTGTAACACCAGAACTTCTAGAAAAACAGATAAACTGAGATAAACAGCAACAGAAATAAGAAAATAGGACAGGAAAAATCTGAGGTCTGAATGAGGTTTTATTATGACTGTAAGATAATTTCTTGAATTTTTTTAATCTATTTTCTGAACATTAATTTGCAAACTGCATTAGGCTGTATATTCCACTTCAGAGTAGAAGGATAACATCTCTTGTTTAATCTGTCTCTCTGTCAGAACAAATTTGTTATAAAATGGAGGCACAAATGAGTTAAATAGAAAAACACAAACCCAAATGACCACCAATATAATGTGGTTCCAGAAAGAAAAATGAAACAGTAAATATAATGTATTTTATCACAGGAAAGTGTACAGAAGGAAAAAACTGGACAGCTGAAGTTCAGAGCCCCTGAATAGACCCTTTATAAAGTAACGTCAACTGCAGCCTTGAAATCTATATGGCAGTCTGTGAAGAAGTAGGCAGGATGATGACAGATGGCACTGACTGGTTTTAGGGAAGAAACAGGAATTAATTCAAAATTAGTGGAGCTCTATCTTCAGAATTAGATGAGGGCATACATTGCCTCACATTAGCATATGTCAAAAGAGTGACTATCATTGACAGAGAAAGAAAGTAAAAGAAAACAAAAGACATCAAGGTGGAAAGGCATCTGCTTATAGCTGTGTGTGTATTGAGTGGTTGTGTTTTTTGTTTAAATGTCACTCAGATGGCTTAGACAATGAGAGAAGAAGAGCAAGTGGCAAAATGAAGACATTATTTGTCTGAGTCAATAATTCTGTTAGCAGGATTTCAATCAAGTGTGATTATACAGGAAAAAAAAAACAAATAGAAAAGATAGGGTTCAAATTATTATTTGCATTATGTGTAATGCAGTAGGGATTACAACCCCATTGCGCAGATCCTGAATGTGAACAAACATGTCATCTGTCATGAAGAGATTATAATATAAGCAGAAAAGACACGCTGAATGTGGAAGAAAAGAGATAGACAGATAAACAAGTGACAAAGTGATTTGAACAAGGCTGTAGAAGTCCTGTGTAATTTAATACCACATTTTGAATCCCAGACCAAACTGTTACTCTGAAAACTTAAGCACTTCTCTAAATGACATCTAAGAACAAGAGTTAAGGGGTAATTGTATAGTAGGAATGCACATGTTTACTTATTTCCTCATGTATTTATTTATTATTATTTATTTAACTCTGGAATGGTAAGTATTCAATAAGCAATTTTTAGTCTGTTTCATATGCCAGATTTTATGTGCTGTGACTGCATTTGATACTTGCATGCCCCTAGTATATTCAAAGGTGTTTCTGTAACTTATATTTCTCCCTTCCATAATGTTTTGATAAAATATTTCTGTAATAAATCTAGGTAAGTTAGAAGCACTGACATCTCTAAATACTTTCCGATGAGACGTGGAAATTAGTGTTTTTGACTGAAAATGTAGTTAGCTTATCTAAACTGCTTTTGCAGCTGCCTGTTAGCAATAACCATATTCCTATCTGTGGAGGGGTTTTGATAGATAAAGATTTGTTGCTGAATTAGTCTGGCTCAAAGGAATCTCAAGGCCACTTCGAGAAGCTGAGAACAGAATCTGCTGTGAGAAAGAGGGGCTTTCCTCAATCAGCAGGGTCCTGGTGTGGCGTGAATGATCAGACGTATCATCAGTGAGACTCCAGTGCATGGACAGCCCATGATACTCATTTAGTGAATCCACGCTTGGAGCGTGGACACGTGATTAGAATATAGTTGCATATATAAGGAGGCTTGTTTCTGTAATAAATGGCTTTGCGTGATTCACATTGAATCGGAATGCTGAGTCCTTTATCGTTCCAACACCTATCTATTTGGCAAGTTCTTGTTTCTAACAGCTGAGGTTACAGAACAGGTTAGTAATATCTTTCCTGATATCCACACCAGATTTTTCCCCTCGGTTTCTTCAAATTATTTTTCAGAAAAGTTTTCCAGTCATTACTCCTTCATTATATCTGCCACAACTGTCCTTTTCCCTCCATTTCACCACACTTGTCTTCCTGTACAAACAGGTGCTTGCAGATATCCATTCACCTTGCTGGTGTCCTGAGTTAACCATAAATAGCACTAACAGTGTTGAACAATATTTAAACATCTGTTTCCTCTGTACCATTTCATTGCCTGCGTGCAGAACTGAGCAGTGTAGTTTCCAGATCAGAAATAACTTGCATTTGGCAAACTTAACTTATAGCTATAGAAAAAAAACATGTGCATATGAAGACACCTTTGTCATTTGATGTGCTTCAGGTGTAACTGAAGCTTTTTGGGTGAAAGAAGAAAGTTTTGCTTGGCCAATCTTCTGTACCAAACTGGGTCACTGAATTCCTCATTGAAATTTGACTCTTCTAAACATTATTTTGAAAAAAAAAAAAAAAAGTTTTGTCTTTGATACATCTGCATTCATAATATGAGCATATTCACCAAATCCTGACTATGTATATTTTTGGTAGAGAGTATCACCTTGGAGATACTGAAGAACTTGGACAGGCAGCAGGTTTTGAAAGCTTAGTATAAAAAAAAAAAAAAAAAAGGTTTATTGTAATTTGCCAGTTTCCAGAGGTGAGACACAATTTTGATAAATTCACTTGTTCTTAAAAGGGATTTGTAGATTGAACTCACTCTGTAGACTCAAGGCTTCATTTTATTATTTTCTTCCCCTGAAAACATATGAAGGTAGAAGAAAGTAGTGGCAGGGGGAGCTATTTGAGGAGGTCTACCGTTACAGTTACAGGAACAAGCTAGAGAGAAACTTGGGGCTAGATCAAATATTGTGACCATTGGGCAAGACATTTGGGCTTTCCTTGCATTTGTGCAGGAGGATGTTGGATGCAATCAAATGAGAAATAAAACTTGCAGCATGCTAATCCAGAATCAGGAGCCTGCCCTTCAGCAGAGTGCAGGTAACTCAGTGCTAGCTGGATGGACACCCTGGGTGCTCAGGGCTTGGGGTAGTCATTCTGCCTATTGGGTTTACAAGGTGGAGATGGCAGGGATCTCTTCTACTAATAAATATCTCCAAACAAGCTTCTGAGGAAGATGCGTAAGTAATTTCGTTGGGAAGGAACCAAGATCCCGTATATATGGCATGGAAAAGATGTAACTTTCTGACCTTTTATATAGTAGTAAGGAAGAAAGAGACACTTTCTTTGGTTGCTTCACATTGAGATCTCCCAAAGCAATACTGGAGTAATAGACTAAAGACATTTTTCTATATATCCCTCTCAAAACGATACAGTTGAGACACACAGAGTACACCTGTCACTGAGCCAGGAGTCATCATCCAGATTCAACATGATTTTTGATTCCTGGTTGTTTTGTCACCTGGGAGAGAGGAGATTTGGCTCACAGTCTTAATCTATCAGAAAACTGTATTACATTTGGCAATGTTTCGTTAAACAGAGATGTCTGAATGAAACATTTCTGTCTCGATTAGATAATTACTATTCTCCCCTTCAGTATGAGAAATAGCCTTTATTTTGTTTCTGTGGGCTAGTCATGGCCTGGAATACCAACAAGGTTGAGTCCTTTGGAGGCTGGCCTTATGGACACCAAGCAGCAATCATAATATACATGTGTTGAGATGCTCAAGTTTTTTTAAGCCTCTGATATTCTGTTTGTTGAGAGGGAGGCATCTGAGGAGTGATGCTTCATTTTCTCAGTTCTCTGCAAGTGCTGTCATCATTTACATTCTTCTGTGCCATCTTCCCAGGAGTTCAAGAATAAATACTGAATCTGATCTAAGCTATAGCTACTTAAAATATTTTAGTAAAGTGTTTGGGAACTGTCAGGTTTTCTATTTACTCAGAAAGAAAACAGTAGTTAAGTAAAATACCTAAACTAACAAATGGAAACTGATGACTTCATCAAATATCTCGTTCTAATTATTCTTAATTTTCACAAATTTTGTGAACTTTCTCTTCTGTTTCCTCTAAAACAACCAACCTTCTTTCCTTTCTAAATAAATAAAACCATAAAACATTGATTAAGAATATGAAATTTGTTCAATTTTCACTGAAATATTAGTAACCTACATAATCTATATAATAATATCTGTCAGCTAAATGGAACAGCAATGTACATATGGAATTATTTCTAAAATATAAGGAAACTAAAATACTCTAATTAACTTTTGTTGTAAGATAAAAAGTCTAATATAAAAAAAAACCCTTCATATCACAGTCTATAGGTGAGATTTTTTGTCAATGCCCTGCAAGCAAGGATGTCATTGTGAAACAAGCTGACAGAACAGGTTGAATTTCACCCAAGACAGTGGACTTAATCAGTGCTGTCACTCATTCCTTTCGTATTAGTCCAATTCATTTTGAAAGATATTTTGAAAATATGATATTTCCACAACTGTGCAGTTGACTGATGTGGCTCAAGTTTTTTTCATGATTCTGGGTGCAAATAGTATATGGATTTTATAATGGGGTAAAAAAGAAGAGAAAAAACAAAACAAAACAAAACTTTTCTAAAGTATTTTAAAATAATTTGACAGATTCCACACATCAACATGTCGATCACAGAGGCAAATAAGTTTATCTGAAATTTCCATATCTTGAACAGATATATCCCACAGAATAAATACTGCAGAATCTTTCGAGATATGGACTCTCTGTTTTGACATATATATCCTGTTAATATATGAAACTCATTTACTGGCCCATTTGGGGTGCTTCTAAGTATCAATGGTAATTTAACAAATATAGCATTAATGTTACTATCTTCCAAAATAATTTATGCTTTATGCATTCATATTTATGTAGCTTTTTACATTTTAACATTAATGATAACATACAGTGGGAAATAATTTTATTAATATTCTTTTATTAAAAAAAAAAAAAAAAAAAGGGTTCAGTCTCATGTACATAAGATCCTGAAACAAATGACCTAGGAAGACCATTCTGATGCAAGACTGAGGCCTGAATTTATCCCTGAATAGGGAACATGTGAGTTAAAAGTTTTCTTTCCACTTCTTAAAGACAACTGCTGGTAACATCTACCTTAACTTGTTTTTTTCCTGCCAGGGTCTAAACGTGTATCAGTGGATTGATATGGATTTTAAATTTGACTTCTTAAGTTGGAGTGTTCTCTCTGGGCCAAAGCTTTGTCATGGGTGGCAGACAGGACCCTGTCTCAGTCTTTCATTGTCCTGCATCTTTTCTTGCTTTTCCAGACTTTAAAACTCTATTTGGCACTTCATTACAGGCAGATTTACTCCTGTTTCAGGCTTTTTTTTTCAAAATAAGTGAATTAAGTGGTGTTAGACCAAAATCATGCAAATGCTTAGATGTATATTTTTTGCTTACTGTCTATAGAAGTTTCTTGGATGTTGGTCCAAGTTGCATACAAACAGAAAGGTTTAGAGCTAAAAATTTTATGCATGCAATTGTGTACTTTGTCTTGTTTAATATACAAGGCTCATTCCTTCATTTTAATGAAACATTTCCTGCCTTCATGATATTTGAAGTTCTTCAAGAGAGTGACTTTGTTCACAGGTTTTGAGTTTGAAGGTTTTTTTTCTCCCCAGAGTCTGTAATAAATTCACCCATATTCTGTTCCTTTGAGGATTTTTTGAAAAATATTTATATACCTGTTCTGACTACTTTTTTACTGGAAAAAGTTTCCTGGAGTATAAATGGCAGTTGGAAATATAATCAGTTCTGATTTTCCAGACAGCATAAAGCTGAACATCAGTTGTGTTGCATTGTTTCTCAGCTTGCAAATAAATCTCAATGTATTCTGAATACCATTATCTCTCTGGCTGTATTTTTCATCGTCTTTTAGTAATGCTATGGATTCAAATCAAAACATCTCTGAAGTCCTAATACTCAGGCTTTTGTACTCAGAATGTAGTTGTTTTCCCTGGACAGTCACCAAGAGATACAATCTTTATTTGAGGGTTGCATTGCAAATCATCTTTGAACTTGTGCAGAAAAATACAAGAAATAATATTAGCAGAATTTTATCTTATTCTCTTTGTGATTTTATTTTTTATTTATTCTTTCAGTTTGGATTCCCCAGCTGGAAAGTTTTAATTACGCTCCCTTTTGTGTAGATATCTACTTCTGACTGTTGCATTCTCCAGCGATCTTTACAAACACAGAAAAAGAAGGGAAAAAACATAAAAATGTAGCCAGACAGTGGAAAAGCAAAAAGTTGTTTAGATTTGACACCTGATCCAAAATACATACACAAAGACGTGCCAGGGGACTGCATGTGGTGGCAGAAGCAAGGGGCAGAGTACCACTGCTGCTGTAGAAAACTGTATGAACAACCACAAGTACGAAAGTAACATTCATGGCATGCTGTAATAGTACCTGGTGGGTTCAGGGACAGAAAGAACTGTCATGAGGGGTTGGCAATTTCCATTCATTACAGTCCATTTGGTCATTTGGTCTGGATAAATGGAAATAGTGCTGTAGATCATTTTTAGTGAGAAAAAATATATAGGACAGAACCATGTATGAATGTATGAATGTATGAATTCTATGCTCTCCAGTGGGAGTGGGTGGGGAAGAAGAAACTTATTGATCCAGGTTACTTGGCATAGACTTTCTAAAGAATTTGGCAACCATCTGTTCTTATTTCCTAACTACTGTAGGTTATGCAGGTTACAGTGAAAATTTCCTGAGAAACAAGTTCTAGAAAGGTGAATAACTCATCCTGGAAAGAAAAAAAATATGAGTTGAGGTCCTATGTAACATTTGTTCTTTCAAAACTGTTTTCCTCTCTACTGCTTTCCTTCTTCTAAGTTCTGCCTTGCAGCAATTGCCCATATCTTGTGGCAAGTGCTTTAACTGACTTGAATTTTCTGCAGGAATCTCTTCTATAATAATCCTCTCCATTGGTTATTCTGCTGTCAGTAGCATGTCTTCCAGAAGAGTGTACAGAGGGTCTTTCCCAATTATCCAGCAAGGATCTGAGTTTCTCAAAACAGTGAATCTGCAACAGTATCTGACAGGGTGAAGCTGCATTTTGGTCTTTCTGACCTGTGGTAGATGAGAGGCTAGAGTCCTGCCTGTGTTATTTGTTTGTATTCAGCTCACCCATTAGTTCCTGAAAACTTCTGCCAAGTTAATAAACTGAAAAATAAATGTTTATAATAACCAGGCAAGGCAATTTATAACATACTAATTTCACCAGGAGCAAAAAACCTGACTCCTCAAGCAATCCATATTCTGTCAAAATTCCTTTGTCGAATTAGATGTAATCAAAGTTGTCTTATGTCCTGTAGCTGTACTCGTGTGACATTTTTCTTAACTTTTACATTACTCCTGAAAACAGATGTCTGTTGAAATCCTATTTCTGTTAAAGGCTACTGCAAATTTTCTGTAAATTCACAGAAATTTTGGGTGATGTCTTTAATGAGTATGGATTAGATCTTTTCCAATGCCTAATATCTGCTAAATTCAGGAGAGTGGTAAATGGTGGTGGACCCTTCGGGATAGGTAGTGTGTACTATTTATGTCTCAAAAATTTTCTGTCTTTGAAGTTGCACAGATCTGATGACACTGACTCAGATGTGGAAGGTGTTTCCTGCCTCCTTGCACTTCCTTAGTGTTTCATTAAGGAAAAGGGAAGGATTTGCTCTTAGCTATATTTTTTTTTTCCTCTTAATTTATACAATATTATTGGAAGAAGCAATAAATAGTTTAATTGCAGTCATGTTCATCTGCTTGACAACATAATTAAGTGTAGGATCTGCAAAGGGGAAATATTATGCACAACAAAAAGATGACAAGAAGGCAGAGGGACAAGAAGGTAGAGGAACAAGAAGACACATGGAATCTGGGCAGATTTTTGGCCCATCACATCCAGTGGTCAGTACTATACATGGTTGCCCACTGCTAGTTTTCCATGTGAAGGCTGAAGTGGGTCCCTGGGGAGCTCCAGGCAAATCAAGCCCTGGGACCCTGCCTGCATTACCCTGGGGAAATCCCAGGGATGTGGATATCACACTCTGTGAGCAGGGTGCCCTCTGCACAGCACAGCTCCACTGTCTCTGGTTGTGGCACTGGTGTGAGGTCTAGACCCAAGCTAACACAGGGCAGCGTGTCCGGGAGCTGGCAGCATGGCTGAGGCAGGAACAGGAGGAATGAGCATCCTGCGATGCTGGGTACCTGCCCTCCCATATCCCCCATCACCATTCAGAAACATCTCTTTCAAAGCTCTGCAGTCGCATATTAGCGCAGCAGCATCTGAGGTTCCACCATAGAGAGGTCACACCCCAGCAGCAGGATATACCATCACCCGCCCAGCAGTGTCATGAAGGTGCCAAAGCGTTATTACAAGCACAACTCACTGCCTAATCTACTCTTTTTTTTTTTTTTCATTTGTGTTTTGTTTATCTTGTTTTTATCTTGTTTTTGTCTTGTTTAGACAATAAAACACTGGAGTACATTATTCTTATAGTTGTTCTTTGCTTACCCTATGGTAAACATGGCCAGAATTTAAGATGAAGAATTTTTCCTGCATTATCAATATAACCTTCTTTACAAACAGGGTGTATATTAAAACTGAGATGAATATAGTTTGTTCAGTGTCACAAGGACACAGTAGAGCCTCAGTGGTCATACTGTAGCTACCTGTGAATATCAGTCTAAGAACAGAATGACAGCAATATTTTAACTTTTACTGAGTTACTACCATAATGCAGACACTTCAGACTATAAATAAATAATGAAATGTATCCATTTAACTGAGAAATTTTACATATAAACTAACTTCAGGACAAGAGGACTTTAATAAAGTTAAATCTGCAGACCCACAGTCATTCTTGAAATAGCGTGCTGATAATATTTCCACTTGTGGTTGGGTTAGATAAAGGTACCAATTGTTATTTAACTGCAATAACAGTTTAATAATAATTATTTTTTAAAATTAAGCTTTGCAGGCTCTGACAAATACAACTCTCTACAATTTAATCTATAAAGTGTAGAATAATCCTACTTAGTTATTGGAGCGGCTGAACAGAATAAATATTTTGGTAGATAGAAATGGAATAATAATAAAAAAATTAAGTACTACTTGGCAAATATTAGTTAATTCCCTTGACATGCAATTATTGCCCTAAAATATTTTTTTCCCTGAAGCAATTGCTGAACAGTGTTTCAGAAACCTTTCTTTTTGGCACTGGTCTTAAACTGGGTTACCACAGCAAAGAGCTGACAGCTTCACTAGTTCAGACTGCAGTATTAAGAATTGAGATAGTTATGATTAAATGCTACTGGTTGCTATAGATCCAAATTCTGATTTTTGATGTGATTACTCAATAATATATGAGAACATTTTGTTTCTTTTAAATGTTTTGGAACCTGAATTAGTGGTATACAAATGTAGGCTTTGGGATCATAGAGAAAACTGTAATGTTGTAGGTCTCCCATCAATTTCTCAAGGAAATACATATGAAATCAGTGATAGGCTCAGAGTTATGATCTTCATAGTCTAAGGCGAATGGCTACTGAAGAAGACATACTTATTCTCTCTTTTTGGGAAATGGGCTTGGCCTCTTTCTTAGACTACAGTTAGGGCACCCAGAACAGAGAGATCAGTAAGAAAAATGTCCTTAGCTCTAAAGTGACAGGAAGAAGAGTCACGGGTGTGATAGGAAATTAGGAGAGCAAGGATCATGAGTCAGATGAAGTGAAGGGCTCAAGTGTGACAAAGATTGCAAGTTTGTTCAAAAGTGTGTGATTTAGCATGACTAAACCACTTCCTATTTTATCTACAAATTGAGAGTAAATGTATGTGAGTTGTCATATATTCCTTGCATTTTGGGAAGGTCCCAACTGTACTTGTATTGTTATACCATTTATCATACAAGGTACAAGTGCTGTTTTTTTTTTTCCAAAACAGAGCTGCAACCAGACTTCTGTGTGCTGTTATTGTAGCCTTGTCTCAAGTCCCAGGCAGCATGATGGTGAATACTTCTGATCTGAAGTGTCAGAGTTATTAAAATCAGAGGTACTGTGGTTGTTTGCTTCCACTTTGGAAATAATCTGTGTTTCTGTGCGTGTATCTATTTAAGTTTGTATATGAGATTCATATATATAATTTCCAGTATACAGATCCCTATATCGTTAGTTTAAGGTAGCTGAAGAACTAGATAATTGTGCTGGGAAAAGTCAGTGTTTAACTTAGATTGTATAGTTTCTCAAAAGCCTTGCCCCTTGGGCCAGTTTGTATCTACCTTTCCATAGGTAAAACATGAGAATTTTTGAGGCCAATTTAAGACAAAATTATCTTGCTATATCGCAATTGTAGAAACATCTGTGCTAAATAACATAGTGGAAAACCACTGGGAATATTCATAATAATAAGTAGGCCTAAAAATTCCTGTTTCTCACTTGATCAGTTTAAAATATATGAAAAGTGACACATAAAAAATACAAATGAAAACTGCAAACCCATAGAATTTTGCATCTGTAACCAGAAAGATCAAAACATTTCAATTTTCTGAGTAAATTCTTACATTAAACTGAAACAAATGTTCTTACATTGGGTTTTTAAGGAACATATTACAACAGCTGTTGTACAGAAATTTGTTTAATATGTTGTCTTTCTACAGTTATATCTGTTTCAAAGTCAGGTTTTGAGTAATGAGAAGATAAGGTTCATCTATGACAATATAACAAATGTAAAACTGCCACTCACTGAAAATATATGCATTCTTAAAAATTATTTGATTTTCTGAACATTTTTCCTCAGAACTGAGCATTCTTTCAATGTGGTTTATGAATAAATTATTTTATTAATATGACTATGCCATTGCTCACTGAAATGGTTTTCTGGGGAGCACTTCCAAGACCAGTGCCCAGGCTAACGAGGTCCACACGGCTCACATAATTTTGCCAAAAGATCTTGCTTGCTGTCTATGTAGGCACTGTGATGGACACTTGTCTCCCCAGTATGTCTCACTAGCATAAGGGTACTTTTACTGCATGAAGGTGGCCACCAAGTGCCCTTGAATTACACATTAGGTGCAGACAATGTGAGTAAAAATCTACATAAATGAATAACAAAAGAATTAACAGATCACTGTCTGGGTTAGCTATTGTGAAGTGGAAAAGACTCAGTTTCCAACAACTTATTTCAGATATATTATACTTGGGAATGTTGTAAAACAGGGGAGACTTAACAGCATTACTGAGACTTATGTCTGGAAATGTAGTAGCAAGATTGCCAGCATCATCTGGAAATGAGAAAATGTTTTCAGGAATATTAAATTTGCTGTCTTCTCTTTGCCAATGTAGAAACTCATTTTATGAGTAAAATAAACCTATCAGTTTGTGAAACTGATGAAGATAAACCTGACCTGGGCTGTCGCAGTTGGTGCCTATAAATCCATGAGGAATTTCCCAAAGCTAAAAAAGTATTCTCAGTGTTCTAAAACATAACATAATAAATCATTGTTGTGTATATGACATAGTTAAACCAGGAGAAAAAGAATAATCTTAGTGTTTGACATAAACCTATATGCAATGTCTATGTCCTTAAAGATCCAAGAAAATGAGGAATTTGTTCTGGATGAATATTTTCTAGAAAACAAACAAAAAACAACAACAAAACACAAAAACAACCCATACCTTAGGTCACTGAAAGTGATTTGACACAGTTTACCTTTAAAATATGTTGTTTTGCTGAAGTGCTTTACACAATAGGGAATCCCAAAATATTGTCTAGAATTTTTTCTTATATGAAACATTATCCCAAATGCAGGAGTTTTCTAAAGATGGAAAGGCTTATTTTCATTATATTTACTTGCAGTGGAATGTTAGGTGAGAAAGCCAGGTTTTTATTTTTATGTTAACTGAAAGGACTATTTGTTACAAGGGTCTTTCAAAGAGAAGCTTGATTGGAGTGCAGTTATGTAGATTTTTGTATGTCATATTATCATCAGGGAATCTTTTGAGGAACCTTGACATTTCTGATATAAGTGAAGTTTTTGAAGGTACAGAGAACAGATCATTAGGAGGCAAAGAGATCTAATGTTCTTATCACTAAATCTGTCTTTCAGAAAGTCAGGGATTGAGTGTGATAAAAAGAAGAAAGCTACATTAAGTATAAAAATGGGTAATAAAAAGCCATCACTACTGAAAACATAAATAAGCATGCAAATAGTATTCAGTTTCCTAAATGTATATGCTTCTATGTAGTAGCAGGATGGATGCAGTTTTACAGATTGCAGTTCACAATCAGTTTTTTGACAGAAGAAAGGTTATCTGAGTCTTGTATTGGGGAACTGGTGTTATTCTTGGATCTGCCCTGCTATGAGCATTTGCTCACTTTTTTTTCCATTATTGTCTCTCAGTTCCCCTTTTCTTTCTCTCCTTTACAATCTGTAAGTACCTTGGTGCAGAATTCCTGTATTTCTTTGTGTGTGTTCAGTACCTATAGTCAGATCTTAGTCTGGACCCTTAAATGCACTTGTGACATGATAACTGAAACAAAATTGTCTGATAACTTCAGTGAACCATAGTGAACTCTATGTAACATATGAAAGTGAAAGGTTTCATTCAAATTACAGTTGCTGGAGTTAATAGATGTTCTCTTTACACCAGCACACTTTGGTTTCACTGACAATAATTTTAATGATAATACTGCTGCACACAATTCAGGAAAAATACTTCTGAATCATCTTCAAGTAGTACTAGAATATATTTCCTAACAATGGCATCAACAGGATAGCATGGAAGAAAAAAGAACCTGCTTCTAAAGAGCTTTTTATGGACAATTGCACTAAAGTAAATGACATGTTTCAAATTCTAGACTTTTTATTTTGGTCAGTGCAATACTATTAATGTATTTAATGAAGAAGCCGCGTAAGGTTTAGAAGCCCATAAACTTACGTGCCTGAAGCACCTCAGTTGGGCAATTACAATTCTTTAATTTCAGATTGCCTTTCTGGCTTTGAATACTGTAGCTGTAATTCATCTTTCCACTAAGGTATTTTAGCTTTTCCTCTTTCAATGAAGCAATACTTGAGATATCTAACTGAAATCAGAATTTGTCTCACTTCTGCAGAGGAATAGAGGTAAAAAACCCTATGCTTTATATTGAAGAAAAACATGTCTGAGCTTAATGCATTGCCAAAATTGGTTAAGAACACTTTATCCCTGTGAAAATAATTTTCTTGTATTACTTCTAATGTTGCCAAGGTAAGTGCTGTCTTGGGTCACTGCTATCTAATCACCAATCAGTTGTTCCAGTCTGAGCTAAAAGTGTCCAAATGTATCATGGAAGAAAAAAAATAAAATGAGAGTAGAACTTTTATTTTATTTTATTTTATTTTATTTTATTTTATTTTATTTTATTTTATTTTATTTTATTTTATTTTATTTTATTTTATTTTATTTTATTTTATTTTATTTTATTTTATTTTATTTTTTAACCTGCTAGGAACACTGAATTCTTTACACTGAAATAAAAATATGAAAATGAGGATTCTGGAACACATTATGCTCAGTCAAGTGTGGAGAAACTCTACTTGTGTGTGATATGTCTGAAGGGTATTTTGTTTAGATTTCTTAGAGTATTTTCCAGTACTTAAAGAGAGGCTACTCAGAGGAGAGAGGCTCTCTGCATGAGGATGTGGAAGAGTTCCCATCACTGGAGGTTTCCAAGATGTGACCGGACAGGGTGCTAGATAATCTCCATGTGGACTCCCTTTCCCACAAACAGTTCGACCACATGACCTTTCAAGGGCTATTCCAACCTGGGCTATTCTATGATTTTATGACTTGGGAAACTAACAAGAAAGAATATATTCATTTATAAGTGTTTTTATTTTTATGACATCATTCTGAAAGAATAAGAAAATACAGGGCAGGGGACAGTGGAGTTACCGAGGGGAAAACAAGGCAATTGTCTGGAGCACAGCTGAGAAGAAAAATATATTAAAACATCCTGAATGGAATATTGCATTTTGCTATTAGAAGAAACAGGAGGAAGTAAACCTCAATCCCTCTTCTCCATTTTCCTTTCCTTCCTCAAGGCCAAACAGACTTTTCAGTCTCTGACAGTTTCCCAAAGCATTAGGAAGAAGGCAGATAAACTGCTTGCATTAGCTGTGCACTGGAAGAAGACACAAACCATTGCAGTCCTTCCCAGGGTTAAGGAATAAATATGGGGTTACTGAGTCACAATTCCTGATTGCAGAGAAGTGGGCTAAGCTATGGGTGCAGGACTGAGGAGCTGAAGATAAGAATCTAAGATGAGGAGTAGAAGTTCTTGAGCAATGATCAAAAATTTTGATGAGGAATTTTTGATAAAATTGATGAGGAAACTTTGAGAGGAATTAGAAGGCAACACAGAGAAGCCTGGACTTGTTCTCCCATTCTCTCAAGCTTTTGCCATGAGACAGTGCTATAAAGCTTCTGGACTAAGCCTAGGATGTGGTTGAGAGTCTGGCACTGCATAGACAAAAGGTGACGTGCTCCATCCTGCAGCTGCAGCTGCAGAGCAGTAGATTTAGCTTGCAGAGGTTAACAGCGTTGCTCACAAATTCCCCTGCACATCCTCCACCTCTGGAGCCTTTCCCTTAAGTTTGTATAATCCTGCTTAGGTTATTATGCGGATTCTGTACTAAAACCTATTTAGAAACAAGAAGTCTGGCTGCTTTACTTCACTACAATGATAGGAATAGGAGCCTTTGTACATGTTAACAGTGTTTTGGGTAGCACAAAGAGGCGCTGGCTTCACAATTCGACTGGTTCACTGAATTTAGCCTTTGCCATGTTGCCTCTTCTTCAGACAGAAAAAACAGATGTTTAGATTTCATGAGAGAAAATATACCTCTCATCTACAAATGAATGACAGAAGTACTTGCTGCTCCCCCGACTCTGTTTTTTAGTTTGTTTGGTTGTGGGTTTGTTTGTTTGTTTTTGTTTGTTTTGGTGGTTGTTGTTGTTTTGCATTTGTTTGTTGTTTGTTGTTTTGTTTTGTTTTTAAATATATACATGTATTCTAGTGCTTGTGGATAACAGGAAACCAGAAATATAGGGTTAGGTATGCCATCTTCATGACAAAGGTTTTGTTTTCTGTCTTATGTCCTGCCTCAGTTCACGTGTATCACTTATTTTTGGAATATAATCAGTCTGAATTAAATTTATTTAAAGTAAGGTTAAGCCACAAGAGAGAAAATTATTGGAGATTTCATTTTACCGAACCATGCAGTGCACCACAGATAGCAGGTAATTTATGAAAAGTGTTGTGAATCTTTTTATACTCCTTAGTATTATAAAGCAGTCAAAAGTATTACAGATAAAATTATGGAAGAAAGGACCAAGTGTTAATGAACAAGAAACTACTTTCTATGTGATCTATTATACCTCCTCTATCATCAAAGGTCTTCCAGACATAAATTAACCAATGTGTTTAGTCTGCCAAGGGAATAAACTGTATGTACATTACATTTTCAGAGGCAGGCATGTTTCTTTGTTTGGTTTTCATGTATTAGACAAGTTGAGCTAAAGAATTCTGTCTTGCATCTGGAACAGAAAACAATGATCTTTAGATCCTATGCAAATTCCTTCCATGATCAGAAATGATGAAAAAGGATTGCCTTCTGCAGTGACTGCCTTTAACTGCAGTTTGAAACAGTGCGTTCATATTTTAACTAGTCATCTTCCTATCTTGTACCTTCTTAGTATTTGTGCACCTTTGACATTTAAAAAAATGTCAGATAGCATTCTCCTTTTATTTTATGGCCAGGACAAAACACACTTTGTCAGTATTATGTATGCATATGTTAGTTTCCTAACGCATAGCCCTGTCAATTCAGTTACATCTGGTGCCCAAGGTAAAATCTCTCCCAAAGTGAAATCAGCGAATCAGGCAAGTTTGACTTTAATCATATAAAGTGAAATTGCTAAGATAGACTTACCTGTGTGTGGAAAAAAAAGTTGTTGTATTTAAGGTCTCTATTTAACCTGTAATATACACTCTATTTTACCTATGCAGTTTATATATGTAATAAGACATGACATCTGAATATAGTCACATTTGGGGAAAACTGGCGGTTTGTCTTTATCTCTAAAAATAAATATGTATTTTTTTTTAATATAGCTTCATAGTGAGATGCAAGTACATATAAAGCTACCTGTTTCTAGATGTTAGAGATTACTTATGATTAAATGCACACTAAATAATTCTACCTATAGTAAAAAAAAAAAAAATAAAAATATATATATACACTACATATGCATATTTCTACACTGTGGTCCATTGGTGGTCATTTCCTCAGCATGAAACAGTTATTGCCCATTCATATTTCACTGCAAAATTACTCATAATGTAGATGCAAATCCATTATATAAACAAGTTGCTGAAACCCTTATCCACATTTTTTCTTCTGAATACTGTCAGAATTACTTATAGCCATATTGCATTATAAATACTAATAAAGGGCATGTGTTAATATGAGTCAGAGGTGAGAGTTGTCTGCATTTTTCTTGTTACATAGGCAGCATATTAAGTGGGCAAAAATGGTTGATGTTCATATCGAAATAATTCCAAATTGTTCTGACCGCATTTATTCTAGATTCGTTCCAGTGGGAATCTATTTAAGGCAGGTACAGATGAAAAAAAGTAGCACTGGTGGGGAGGTGGGAAAAGACCAAACTCTAATTATGTTGTTTGAAAGAAATTCTGCAAAAAAAAAAAAAATTAAAAGAGAAAAGAAAGTAAGTTATATATAGCAGGACATAAATAGTAAAACTAAAATTAACCACTGCAGTAGAATGTGTTTTGCCCTTTAATCTCTTGATCACTACAGGGAAATCCATCTAAGAGTGATTTTTAAGCACCATAACAGAACCAACTACTTGGGATAAAAGAAAAAAAGTTCTCTAAAATCAAGAGTTAATATTGTCTTTAAAGCAAATGTTACCAGCAAATAAATTAGGATGTATTACCAAATTAGAAAAAAGGGCAAAGACAAGTCAATTTGAATGGACCATGGATCTAGATGGACTTGCTTTTTCCACAAAACATGATGGCACGAAAAAAAATACCAGTGATCTGACTGAAAGCATTACAAGAGAAAGAACAGCTTAAAATGGAAAGAAAATTGTACAACTTTTCATTAGTTTCTCTTGGGAATTTCTATACATAAAATTGTTGAGAAATAATTCAGGAACATCTGTATGCTTGTTCTTAAAAAAATATGTTCCTACAATAGACTTGCATGCAAATTCATCTTTTGCTGTAGTGGTATCCTGTTCCTTAAATGTTAAGATCAGTTATAAATTTACTGTGGTGAAGTTAGCCATGGGAAAAAAAAAAATAATAATAATTATTTAGTCTTTTGTTCTATGTCTGTATTCTTGGCAGCACTCAGAGGAGCTGGCTGGTTATAAGGACAGAAATATGTTGAAACAGATATTTCACTATACTGTAATGGGTAGTCAGACTTTTCAAAATTATGATAGAGTTTGCCTTCATACAAATGTGTTTGGTTTTGAGTGATCTATTTTTCCTTACTTTGTGGTGAGGTTCCTTTGGCTTTGGCATTTCTCAGAACATGCATGTGAAAGGCTAATTTTCAGAGGGAAAAGAGTGAATCCTTAGAGTACTCTCATAAGATCATGAAGATCAGTCCCTAGCTCCATAACACATTTTTCTTGTGACTAGCTACTTAAGTGCATCTACAATACCGTTCCCCTTATGACTCTGAGAACCTAACTGTGGCTTATCTTGACCATCACATTTTGCAGCTAGATTGTCTACAACAGTCTGTACACTGCAGTATATTCACATACTGTCTATATATGTCCATCTTGCAATGACTCAAAGCCTTTTGTATAAAATGAAAACTAAAACATCTTTATCTTTACCTAATCCACTGTATCACATTTCTTTGTTTTCCTTGTTACTCTTCATCAGTATTAATAACATATCAAGAATATATGCCTTCCACCAGAGAAAAATCAACACAGAAATAAACATTAATATGCCAGGACTTAGGAAAAGTGCTCTATTCTGAATTTAAAAGGAGGTAGGATCTGCCTTGATTGAAGAGTCAAACTGTTGCCTGCTACTCACACATCATTTTATAAGCAGTGACAAAATAAAACTTTCCTTTAAGAGTAGCATGTTTTCTCTGTTGCAAATTGCGAAGAGAATTCCATAGTAGTTACACTCACTGGGAATCTGTCAGCTTTGCTCTGTACCCTAGAGAGTTGAAAGAACAAGAAAATGAAGTTGTTCCAGGCTTGATTTGAAGATGAGCTATTTATTATATATAAAAAAAAAATGTTGAAACCCAATTTACAAGAGACTATAATTCTGTGAACTAAACTGGAGTTCAGTGGTAGGACTGCTTTGAAAATCCTGAAATTGACTATATTAATTTTTCAATTGGATCCCAATAACACACTCAATGAAAACTCCACGCTTGAGAAAGGTCAAAGATGAAAAAAAGAGAGGTAAAGGAGAATCTGAAAATGTGGCATATGAAAATTAATAGAAGAAATTAAATACAAAATTTAACCAGGTGTTTGGCTGTGAATACTGTTCTCAGTTGAAAGACAGCCTTGTACTCCTCTTTCAGCTCTACCTGACTATGCAGGAGAATATATTTTAATTTCTCTGTCCTGATAGCAAAAGCTTTCAGGTCAAAGCTGACAGGCTGAAGGTAGTGAAGTGAATCACAGAATCACAGAATGTTAGGAATTGGAAGGGACCTCAAAAGATCATCTAGTCCAATCCCCCTGCCGGAGCAGGAACACCTAGATGAGGTTACACAGGAATGTGTCTAGGCAGGTTTTGAATGTCTCCAGAGAACGAGACTCCACAACCTCCCTGGAAAGCCTGTTCCAGTGTTCTGTTATCTTTGCTGAGAAGTTTCTTCTCAAATTCAAGTGGAACCTCCTGGGTTCGAGTTTGTATCCATTGCCCTTTGTCTTATCATTGGTTGTCACTGAGACGAACCTGGCTCCATCCTCGTGACACTCACCCTTTATATATCTGTAAACATTCATGAGGTCACACCTCAGTCTCCTCTCCTCCAAGCTAAAGAGACCCAGCTCCCTCAGCCTTTCTTCATAAGGAAGATGCTCCACTCCCTTAATCATCTTTGTGGCTCTGTGCTGGATGCTCTCCAACAGTTCCCTGTCCTTCTTGAACTGAGAGGCCTGAAACTGGACACAATATTCCAGATGCAGTCTCACCAGGGCGGAGTAGAGGGGAAGGAGAACCTCTCTCAACCTACTAACCACCCCCCTTCTAATACACCCCAGGATGCCATTGGCCTTCCTGGCCACAAGGGCACAGAGCTGGCTTATGGTCATCCTGCTGCCCACCAGGACCCCCAGGTCCATTTCCCCTACACTGCTAACAGGTAATTCCCCAACATATACTGGAACCCAGGATTGTTCCTGCCCAGATGCAAGACTCTACACTTGCCTTTTTTATATTTCATTAAATTTTTCCCCTCCCAACTCTCCAGCCTGTCCAAGTCTCACTGGATGGCAGCACAACCTTCTGCTGTGTCAGCCACTCCTCCCAGCTTGGTGTCATCAAAGTGAAGAGTGGGAGGTGGAGAGAAAATAAAGAAGCAATAGTATAAGTGCTGTAAGATTGTTCAGTACACAGAAAGGGCAAGTAAGAAATTTGAAAATTCTTTGTTTGGAAGATGGCTATTTGCGGGAGTAAGTTATTTAGCCTAAAGATATGTTCGTTAGAATTACAACAGTGGATGAGATTAAAAAAAAAAAAAAAAGAAAATCAGGAGAAGAAACTTAAGTGTATGATAGTGTCCACATCTCCAATGAGACAAGACATGGGTCAAGTTGTTACAAAATGTTAAATGGAAGAGTTGGAGCATGAAAGTAGTTATTTTTTAACTGTCTTTCTGAAATCTGTTTGGATTGACTGGAGAAGATGGAATTCAGGCTGAAAAAAATGAAGCCTATAGTGACACAATTTTAGGGATAAAGATACTGAATCAGGTAATTTGTAAGGCACTTATGGTTTAGGGCAAAGGATTTTCTAAGAGTGAGTGCAAAAATTATATATAGGACAGCAGAGGTACAAGATCAGGTAGATGTTAGGGAGAGGGCTAAGACAGTGAATAATTTAAACAAGAGAAGAAACATACAAGCTTCCTTCAAGTTTGCCATTTTTGTTACCTATGCAGTGATTCACATATTTTCTATACCATCCCAGAATTTCATGAAATAATGAGCTTATGAGCGAAAGACCAGCTTATTATGAATAGAAACAAATGAAAAATGCAAAAAAGGAAACAAATGGAATCTGACTGCCTCTAGCCTGCATTGAATATTTTGTACAAATGTGTCACTAAGTTAAGGGAAAATGGTTTAAGAAAAATTAATTATCCTTTTTGTTTTGTGTACTTCCATGCACTGATACAGAGTAAGACAGACTGAAGGAGATGGGAGAAAGTTCAGAGAAAAACTCACATGGGATGATGTACCTGACAAATATATGTAAAGCAAATGTTTACTGAAGTTCCCTGGGGAGCTTGGAAAATCATGATCAGAGTTATTTGATGTTTGAGAGTACTAGCGTGATCAACCTGCTAGCAACCTCTGGTAGGTACATAGACAATGAACAACTGTTAATGCTGATTAAACCCAAGGAGATCGTGGTTGCAGGGCAGCAGGCTGCCTGTAAGTATGCCAATCCCATACAAAGCAAAACGACAAGATGTGCACTTGCAGTGTGACTGCTCCTACTGTCATTCATAATGAAAAAGCTGAAACAACGAAACTGAGTGGTCAAGACTATTTATGGGAGGAGTGCAGGATGCTACTGGCTTATCAAAGAAGCAAACAAAAAGAGTGTGGCCTGCCATACACAGGCACTGTTTGGGCACCTAGATTTTAAGCTTGGAAACAGACATAAACCGATGCTTTTTACACTCCCCTTTTCCAGACTTCCATGGTTTTATAGGAGAAGAGGCAAAAAAAGATACCAAATCTGGATGAAACCTGGTTTATACCAAATAATCATTTTGGAATCCATGATAATGATTACTTATGTATTAGAAATGCCTTGTTTATTCTAGCTAAAGAGAGAACCAAGAGTAGGCACAGCCAACTACAACATCTGCTGCAGAAATCTGAGCAACCCTATGCTTCAAAGAGGAAATGACTGAAGAACAGCTCCACAGGTGGTGGTTTGGATAGTTGTCAAGGTGGTGTCACTCCGCTTCTCTAAACCTGTGCTTTTAACAAGCAGGGCGATTGTTGGAATAGGGATCTCTCTTATGTAGAGCCCTATTTAATATGAGGCTCTTTTTTCTCAGCTTTGTAGCTGAAGGTAAGTCCATAGAGTCTGCATTTCTCAAAATGTAGACTGTGATGGGGGCAGGGTATGGAAACGTTAAATTCAGAGAGATAATTGCTCCATTATGAGTCCAGTAATATAAAGAAATACATGTGTTGATGGAGACTCCTAATAACAGTGACAATGAAAGCAAAACATGTTAATAGTTTCAATGAATAGACAAAGTTGATAATAACAGTCTCCAGATTTTCTAGGCTTTTGTTTCTTCCTAAATTGGTGCTGTGCTTGATTTTGTTATCACTAAAATAGAGAATGCTAGATTAGAGCTTTAGTATAGTTAAGAATATAAAAAGCAAGATAGGATGCATTGTTTCAGATATTAAGGCACTCTTGTATATGACTGAAGGATGCTATCTCCTTGTAAGCTTTACCTAAGAAATCTATTAATGCACTACTGTTTCACTTTTGCACCTCTCAAGAGTAACCAGAATGTGATCTATCCCTCTTGAAGGACAGGTTATATAGTTCAGGAGCTTTGCTCTGTATTAAGTATGGATTTCTTTATTTTTATAAATGTGGCTCAGATACAAATAGCTCTATAACATACTGCTGCTGGCAGTGGAAATCAAGCTATGGTATTCCTTTTTTCCTTATTTAATCATGTGATTTCTTTTCTATGCTTCAGGAAAAGACAGCAAAGCATCCAGGAGCAAGAACCAGACAGAAGGGAGGAATCTATTGAACAATTTAATGAAATAGTTGGTGGAGTCACAAGAGTAAAATCCATAGATGTTTAGGAAATTGACCTTAATAACATCCATCAGGGAGATATATGACATCTTTTTATGAACATTAACAGGGCACTGTAAGCCTATTGGGGCATAGACCACATACAATTTCAGCAATCTGGTAAAGCATCTCTGTGAACACTGTGTTGTGCACGGCTTTGCACTGCAAAGGTTGATTGATGTGTGCTAACAAATATGACATATAATAAATGGGCCACAGAGCTACCTTAGAAAATAGAAGTGAGCTGGGCTGTGGAAGGGGTCTGCATCCAGGGAGCCTGTACTAGGAGTCAGATTCTCTGTATTGCAGACACAATGTGTGCAGTGACAGCAGAGAGACAAGTTTTTATCTTTTATTATGTTAAATATCACTTCAGAATGAAAACCAAGAGAAGTGTTTGGGATGAGAATTCTTTTTTTGTGTAATCCTGCAAAGTGCCCAGCATGAAAAATGTCTGTGGCTCATATAGACTCTTATTAAGACATTAAGTGCTGTGCGAATGTAAATATCATGTGAAATTAACTCTCTCCCACCTTCCTCTCCCAGCTCCAACCCAAACTCTGTTACCCCTCAAATCAACATTCAGTTGCTGATATTCACAGCTATGACGCCATATCCATCTGGCTGACTTTTATTTCTCACAGGTTACTGGTTGTGGATTAGTTATCTTACTCGTTGAAGCCAGAAGTTGACCCTGATAGTAACAGGGGTCAGATAGGCAGACAAGTGCTCAAGCCACTAAATCTACCAGCAGTTGTGTTTTCCTCCAAGCAGGAGGGTAGGGTGGCAGGTGTGACAACCTTGGAGCACTCCCCTCCATGCTTAGCAGAACAAAGACCTTGTTATGCCTTAAATGTCTGGGTTTTGTTACGTTGGGAGGAAGAGATAGATGACACCTCATCTTATCTTTCCCAAAGTTTTATGGCCATGAAGGTAGACACCTTGGAAGATAAGGACAATTAACAGTGTTGCTGTGAAAGGTCTCATGGCCTAATTGGGATGATAGAGATGAACCGTCTGTCGGACAACCAACTACCAGAAGAGACCACGAACCAACAGCTACCCCTGACGGGCAAGACAGCTCACTTCTGGTCAGTACCGTGAACTTTCCCCTAGTTTGAAGATCCCAGACCCATTTCCAGAAGAGTCTTCCTAATTAGCATGAATAGTGAACAGAGGGAGGAGACAAACCGCCTTCTCCTATCTCGCATGTAAATGAACTGGGTTATAAAACAACCTCATGTATGACACAGATTGGTGGCGTGTAAATCTTCAACGCGTCTCCCCCTCCAGAGGTCATCGCAGGACTGATCTACCTGTGGAGTGGTGATATCTTACTCTCTGTCTCTGTCTCTGTTTCTGTCTCTGTCTTTGCCTCTGTCTCTGTCTCTCTCTCTGTCTCTCTCTTTCTCTTTCTGATATATTAGTTGTCCTCTTCTCTCTCTCTCTTCCTTTTTCTTAAACATTCTTTATAAGTAATACCATTGTAAGTTCTGCTGCTAAAGTCTTGTTAAGTTTTGCGTTACACTTTACTAATTTTTGCCAATCCACCTTATTTTAGAAGGGTTTTTGCTGTCGATGTATTGATAAGTTTTGTGGTACTATAGCATACTTTTGCCAAGTCACTGATTGCTGTAATTTGTATACTACCATGTGCTTTTAGTAAATTCATAATTGGACCCCCGGAGTGATTGTCTGTCATTCACTTCGCATTGCCGCACAGAATTACCCAGAGTTAACTCACACCTGATCTCATCTGTTGAGTCAGGGTGCGTGTCATGTTCAGAGTTAACTCATCCCTCATTCCATCTGTTGGGACAGGACAGCAGGTCTCCACAGCCACCATGTAGGCATGGGTATGCTAACTCTGCTCCGTCCTGCACTGTGGTGCAGCAAGCATTCCTGTACTGCATTTGGCAGGTCAAAATGAATAGGGTTTGCCTGTCGGTTTTCTATAAAGCAGATTAACTTTATTTTTCATCTACTATTAGCTGCTTCTCTCTGTGCTATCAAAATTCTCTTTACATTGCCTTTTTTCAACTAACACAAATCTTTATTGAAGAAAAAGAAAAAGTGTCATGGTAGCTGTTTCACCACTGGCCTGTGCAATTTGTAAGCCCAACTTCCTACCTGATTTCCTTAACACTGTTCTAAATATTGACGCAGAATGCAGCAAAGATGAACTAAGCACATAGGAGAAATGAAAGATGCAAAGATGCATTTAGTTACTCCTTCATTAAAAAAAAAAAAAAAAAAAAAAAAAGCTGAAACGACAGGCATGACATCCTTTAATCAGTACGTGTTAAGCTCATTTCACTCTCTGGATTTCCACAATAATAGTTGGGTTTGCCCATCTGGGGCATAAGGAAGATACTCCTTAATTCTTTTGCTGAAGCCGTGCTGCTAACAGTAAATACATTTGCAGTGCACAAAATAACACAATGAAGAGGTCCCTGCACTGTCTTCTAGTAAGCTAGCCATGGAGTGTAAAAATGATGTAACTTCTTTACAGCTCTTCATGTGGCAAGTGGTTAGTCCAGAGTCTGTGTTCCCTCATGCAGCTGTATTGTAGTCTATGAGCTGTGCCTCTGCTCTGTGGTTCATTCACTCTTCCAGACCCATACATAACAGAATCACGTCTTATCAGTTTTATTTCATTAAGCAGGCAGAAGTGGCTCACAGCCCCGCCTTCTTTATTTTTGGTTGTAAAAATTCTTTTCAGCTGTTAAAAATCATGCAAATAAAGAAATAACTTTTCCTTTGTCTCTCTGTAGATTTGTAAGTTTTGTTCCTCTTTTCCCAGTAAACATATAAGCATGTGTGCAAATGTAGATGTGTGCAAGCACGCACACACACACACACACCTGCACCCCCTATCCCAGCTTATCTCCACGGAAAACACAAGTGCATCTCCAGTTGCCAGTTAAAGCAACATTCAAATTTGCAAAGGACTATGGACTTATTGATTTGTTCTTCTTGCTCACAAGCCTTTTGGTAAAGTGTTATTGCTGTATCTTCCCTTTTTGCCTTATCTGCTACTGGAGTTATCTTCTATGACTTAAATGAATCTTTGTCCTGAGTCTTTTATATAGTGAAGTCTTTTATATAGTGAAGGTTACACACCATGATAATTGTATGCAGGATTCTCAATGTTAATGCATCCCTCCATAACAGATTTTAAAACGAGTCAGTGAGCCATCAGTAGGATTCTTCACCAGAACGACTATAAACAGTTCTAAACCAAAGTTATATCTCATGAAATGAATCACCTGTGGGTGGGGAAAAACATGGCATAAATTGAGAACAATTAAACAAATGTTTTTCATTTTGAATGGATTAGAGTGTTTTTACAATCTGGAAGTTTTTAGTAAGTGCATGAGTTTCTCCTCATCAGTATGCTGTGACTAACCATGTAGAATAAAGTACATAAGCCATAAAATTTTATTTACTTAAAAACAACAATTTCTATATCTTTTAGTCTCAGTTCCATTTAGACTTGGAAAACATATTTCTGGCAGTTTCAGATAAAGTTTAGTAAAGTGGCATTTCACAGCACAGGAAACAGAGAAGCTCAGGAATTTGGAACAGACAGGTGAAGCCAACTTTTTATTTATATATTCTATGCAATGCAAAACTACCACAAAAAATTTTATTGCAAATATTCAAAGCTAGATGTTCTTCAGCAACTCTGGGGGAATTTCAATTTCTGACTATACAGGTTTTTGGATCAAGTCCTTCATTTTCATTACACAGATTCAGATGCAAACCACATGACCTGAAAGTTTATCATAACAATTCCATATGTATTTTGAAGTACTTAATTAAGTTTTCGATTAATCATTATTTGAATGGTGGCCCTCCTGCTGCTGAAATATATTTAAGTAAGAGTTAGGTCATGTTTAAACCTATATTAGTAAAAGTACATTAAGGTTTTAATAAAATCAAAGTCCACAAATGTTGCATTCAGGCCCTGCACATAAGATGAAAAGGAATTCTCAGATTATTTATCTCTATTTAAGACAGCTCCATTTCAATTTAGTTAAATTCAATTATAGTTTTGTTGACTCTAGGTGCATAATAATACATTCAAAATGAGCTGAATTCAAGGAAGAGTCTTTTTACATGCATTGTGTATTTCTTCATATTCGTGCTGAATTATATAAAATTAATTCTAATGAGGTGTTCTTTTCTAAAAAAAAGGTGTAATCTATATGATTTACACTGAAGTTGTGATCTTTGCATCTACAGTATCTCTGATTGACAAGCTTTGCAAACAAATATCATAATCTATGGGAATGTCTCAAAATTTGAGGACTCTGTTGTTTCAGTGTGTCCATTTCCCTCTTTGAGAAATAAGGTACAAGAAAGAACAAAAACAATGCTCATTTTCAGATAGCCCTTACAATAATGTGAGAATAATTGCCTGAATCTATTGTACCAAAAGCAATCAGAGTTTTTCTAGTCAAATAAGAACAAAAAAGAATGTAATTAAATATGCTGCTTGTAGGGAAATTTCCAGAGCTGACTTGGATGGTTATTAGTACCTGAAGATAAATGCCAAAGAGTTTTCTGGATTTCATATAATTTTTGTATTTTTCCTACTTTGTTGTTGTTGTTGCTGGTTGGTTTTTTGTGAGGTCTTTTGTCTGTTGTTGTTGTTGTTGTTGTTATAGTGTCCTTTTTTCAAAATTCCATATAATTAAAATTTAAATAAGAAAAACTGATTCAAATATTGACAACCATCTAGCTAAGTGGAGTTCTGAAAAAGCAAGTGTGGCCCTAGAAAAGCACAAAGACATATATACCCACATGGATCCTCTTCAGTCCTATAGAGAGAGATGTGCCCATATTTACTATCTATGGTGACATTTGCAGAGGAGAGGGGAAGTGTTATTTTGCAGATGAGTGATTAGAACCAGTTCCACTACGCTATTTTCAACCAGTTTGGCACAAAATAACTCTAAAGTATTTCTTGCATGAGAGTAAGAGCTATTCTACTATAACAGGCTTTTGGACTACCTGTGAAATGGTATCGTTAAAGGACAAAATAAAATTTTTACACAATGTATGGTATGGAATCATAGATTTATGTGTTCTGGAAGGGACTTCTGAAGGTTCTCTGGTGCACACCTCCCTGCCCCAACCTAGGCTGCTGTGAAAGGCTCAGGGCCTTCTCCAGTTCAGATCTGAAAATCTTCAAGGATGGAGATGCCAAACCCGGCCAGAAGCCTGTGCCAGTGCATGGCGACTCTTGACAACTTTTTTCCATTATATCTAGAAGGGATTTCCCTTTCTGCAACCTCATCTTTGTGCACTTCTGAAAGGAGTTTGGCTCGGTTTGGCTCAGTCTTCCTGTCACCCATTAGGTAGTTGGAGACAGTTTTATTGAATGCAGTTCACAGTAACATCCTTGCAGAGTATTCAAATTGCCTGTTAGAGTTTCTGATCTTACTGCTTACATCTAAAGATTAAAAAAAAGTTAAAAGATGGAAAAACATATAATCCCTTAATAAAGTAAGTGGAAAAAATAAACTCTCTGTTTATATCTGCTTTAGCTCGTCTTTTCATTCCTGGAGGCTTTTCTCATTGATATAACACAATTAATCAATTTAGCATATTAGCTAGACAAATTGTGAATATGACTGTGACAAAACTGGAAAGATGGTAAGCAGTATGGTGAATATGTGACTATTCTTATGAAAAAAAAAAAAAATCCTTTTTTTTTTTTGACACAGCAAGATATTATTCACAGTTTTATGAAAAAGAAGGAATATGTCCAGGATGTTAACCAAATTGTAAAGTAACTTTGGTATCTTTTAACTGGTGGATCCCATGTTAATATTCATTAATATTAATTTTCTGAAGAGTATCAGCATTCACATGGGCAAAGGAGTGGTGAAACTCACAACACCTTTGTATAAGCAGTGGAAAATTACACAATTTCAATTCTTAAAGATTTTCAATATACTTAATGGTACTGCAGCCTAATGCCTATAGGCAATTCACTTGTTTGCTTGTTTAAAAATATTTATGTCAGCATGCAAGTGAACATTTAAAGTGAAATCGGAATTTATTAGGTGAATGTGTTTGAATGATCTCATGCTAAGATACCCACATAAACGTGTAATATTGGACATTAGGATCTGATTATTTTCTGGATAGACAGTGCAGGTTTTTGGTTCTTATTTAATCCTGATCATCTTTATAACTCAAGGTATTAACTGTACTGATTAACATAAATACATTCTTCTGAGTAGAAAATTGAAGCTTTAAGAAGAAATCTAAGCTATGAAATATTTATAGCTGTTAAGACATCTTCTGGACACTGAAATACTTAAACACAGATTCATAGAATAAGCATATAATGTTACACTTTGCTTTATTAATTCTTAAAGAGTGAAATTGTCTAAGATGTTCTGCATAATGCTTTAAACTCAAGTTGTTTTTTGTTTTTTTTCTTGCAAGTGATGAGATAAGAGAAGGTTCTACTGTCGCTACTGGAAATCTTGTATCAGAAGAAATATGAATTTTACATCCTTTAGCATATGCTTGTATTCTAAGTCAGACATGTCACGGTCAGAAGGACTGTGGATGTTGGGCATTCTCGTTTCTGTCCTCTATGAAGGAAGTGGAAGCCAGTCAAACCGCTTTTTCAGTAGACAGCTAGACCACAGTGGAGATCATAATGGATGCTTTGGTTGAAAAAAACAAAGCAAACAAATTTTACAATTTTATCAGTGGACTGAAATAGCATGTGTGTAGTGAGAAATGAAGTAAGTGAAAATAGGTCTGGGTTATCTATTAAGTTCTGTTGAACTGAAATTTATTAAATGAACACTTTTGGTTTATAAAAGAAAAACTTCCCAAGACTAAAGGTGGTACTGACCCATCTCTGTGCTTGTTAGAATAAAATAACAGTTTATTTTTGTCCAGTTATCTAATTAAAAGATCACAGCTATGCATTTTTGTCTTTTAAGTATTTTTCAATGTAGCACAATGTTTCTACTTTTAAACAAAATGATAGTGCCTTTTCTGACTGTGGCATTTGAAGCTGAACCTATATATTTTGTGCTGGGTGTTCTGCTGACATAATTTTGCCTTGTGTTGATCACCAAGTATTCTCTGAAGTAATACTGATACTGTAAATTGGCTAATTGAAGAAACTTCTAAAACCAAAATTTGTAGTTTTAAAAGCAAGCATCACCTTTATTGATGCATCAGCACACCCACAAGGATCGTTCTGCCTAGTGAGGGCTTTGAACAATTCCCAGACACAGGTTATATCCACACAGATCATACATATTCATTACATTTCCAAGAAATCTTTGCATATGCATTGCATTCCTTTGTTATTCCGCTTGTAACCTGCTTGTGCTGGTGGTGTCACCTTATCTATCTTCTGAGAGCAAGGGCATTGTCTCCTAAGCTTCTCCTGCTTATCTTAACAAATATGATTCTTGTGACTTAACGCCTAACAGGTGCCTAACACCTAAGATCTGTGAGGCTTATTCTTATTAACTTAGTAAATGCTTACAATCTATGACCTTTATTCATATAGACTTATTTTGTCACTAATTGCTGACTTTAGGTATCACTATCGGGACCCTAACCTTCCTTATCTGTAGTCATTTTAATTCTGAAAAAATTTATTTAAATTTAACAATGTAATATTGAGAAATTTTAAAGGTCTTGTTGGATATAATTTTATTTAATGCTTTATAAATATGAAAAAACAGGACAGTACATTGCAAACCAGTACAGACTGAACTACAACCTCCAGATGGACATTTTTCTTCTCTTTGTCTTTTCCTACTGACCAGTAGGATGCAGATCTGTTTGTTTGGCTGGTTTGTGACAAGCATCCTTAGTGCTTTTATAAGATTTTCAGAAGTGGCACTTAGCTTGCTCTAGATCAGTTTTTATTAGACTATTTTTTAATTTGACTGCTGAACTGAAATAATAATTTACACAGTCCTTCTGATAGAATGGCATATTCCCACAGTTAGTCACACATATCCCCCTAAGCGATGCAAAACCAAGATACATTCTGATAATAAGATTAAAAAATGTTTCCTTATGATTAAACAGAATTTCCTGCATTTCAGTTTGTATTTCACAAAATTTGTGTCCCTTGCCTCCCATCCTGTCACTGGGAAGCACAGAGAAGGGCCTGACTTCCTCATTTTACTCTCCCCATCAGGTATGTATAGAAATTTATAATAAACCCCAGAGCCTTCTTTGCCCCAGGCTGAACAGTCCCAGCTCTCTCAGGCTCTCATTACATGAGATATGCTCTGGTCCCTTCATCTTCTGTGTGAACCTTCACTGGTCTCACTCTGGCATGTCCCTGTCTCTCTTGTATTGCAGACCATATATCTGATTAGATTATATATGATTAGACTGCAGGTGGTGTCTCAAAGACCCATCCATCCTTTTGTTTTTCCTACCAAAGGACTAAACAGATACCTGATGATTGAACCAGAGACATTAAAAAGCAGGGGGCAGGGTGAGGCAAAGAAGGGGCAATCATACTTATAATCGTTAACCAGTGGGATTTTTTTGGATGACTGAACACTTTGCATGAAGGTTTTTTCTGTTCTCCCATAAGCACACAGAAACTTTCACATACAGATACTCCCACACTTGATTAAAGCTTGGATTAGCACTTTAATACACTGAAATGAATTAATGCAAAAGGTGAGCTTATGTAATATGACATAAAGCATTTCTAAGTAGTAGGCTTTCCCTGAGGACAAAGTTGAAAGTACTACATTATTTAAAAGATATAAAAAGAGTGTGCGACTCATGAAAGAGAATAAGACAAAAGATTTTCCTTAACATAAGGATGGAAGTAATAGAGTATTTGCAGAAACAAGTGTTTGCTTTCTTCACCCAAGTGACGTCTTATATTCCACTCTTTTACTCTTCAAAACTACTGATCAAAGTGTGGACTATTGAAATTGATCTGTCTGTAGGATTCAGAATCTGCTACATTGGTTGTGTTGTATAACAGGATACACATTGAGAATGCATAGGTGCAGATACTGTAGGTCAGAAAGAAAGTGATCTGAATATTAGATGCACTTTAGTAGCCAAAACATTTCTTTCTCTGCTGGGAAGTCAGCTGGATGATCAGTGTGTTTAGCAGTACAGAACATGCTTTCCTGCTGAGAATATACCAGCTGTTCTGTGCTAGTGGTAGGTCCACCTAACTCTTGCTACGACAGGTTGTATTTCCATGTGTAACATCTAGGTTATGATAAGCTTTAGAGTCAGATCATCCACACCTTGAGTATAAGTGATCTGTCTGTGCTTTCTGCCAGAAATGTGCCAGGGGCATAAGTCTGAATAAAAGATGTGGTAAACAATGGTGTTTAGATGTTGCTACTTATGCTTTCCTTCTGTTAAGACAGGAGTTTTAATTTATCTCAGTCTGTTGAGTCACAAATAAATGTGTGACAATTGTCCAGAATGTATATACATACAGCTGTTCCATTTGCTGCAAGCCTCCTATAATATTGGTTTAATTTCGTGAACAGCTTGAGGCATTTGATTAAATGTCTGATACTTACTTTTAGGTACATATGACGGGGGAAATTTTTTAGTGGAAATTCTGAAGTACTAGTATTAGTTGCTGGGATACAGTTGACTTGTAATGACTGGTAGAACTTTCCAGGTTCCAGTATAGGTTGGGAAATTACATATTAGAGAGCAGTATAGGGGAAAGGGACCTGGGGGTCCTGGTGGAAAACAGGATGACCATGAGCCAGCACTGTGCCCTTGTGGCCAGGAAGGCCAATGGCATTCTGGAGTGTATTAGAAGGGGGGTGGTTAGTACATCGAGAGAGGTCCTCCTTCCCCTCTACTCCACCCTGGTGAGACCCCATCTAGAATATTGTGTCCAGTTCTGGGCCTCTCAGTTCAAGAAGGACAGGGAACTGCTGGAGAGCGTCCAGCGTAGGGCAACAAACATGATTAAGGGAGTGGAGCACCTCCCTTATGAGGAAAGACTGAGGGAGCTGGGTCTCTTTAGTTTGGAGAAGAGGAGACTGAGGGGTGACCTTATTGATGTTTACAAATATATAAAGGGTGAGTGCCACGAGGATGGAGCCAGGCTCTTCTTGGTGGCAAACAATGATAGGACAAGGGGTAATGGGATCAAACTGGAACACAAGAGGTTCCACTTAAATTTGAGAAAAAACTTTTTCTCAGTGAGGGTGACAGAGCACTGGAACAGGCTGCCCAGGTGGATTGTGGAGTCTCCTTCGCTAGAGACATTCAAAACCCGCCTGGACATGTTCCTGTGCGACCTCACCTAGGCGTTCCTGCTCCAGCAGGGGGATTGGACTAGATGATCTTCTGAGGTCCCTTCCAATCCCAAACATACTGTGATACTGTGATATATATGTGCATTATGTTGTCATAGCATCAACCAGGCATTGCCTGGGGTTGTTATGACCCATATGCAGGACCTAGCACTTGGCCTCAGCCCATTGATCCAGCCTATCCAGATCCCTCTGTATGGCCTTTCTACCCTCCAGAAGATCAACACTCCACCCAATTTGGTATCATTTGCAAACTTACTGACGGTGCACTCAATCACCTCATTCAGATCATTAATAAAGATATTAAAAAGAGATGGCCCAAATTCTGAGCCTTGTGGAACACCACTTGTGACCGGAAAGCAAACGGATTTGATTCCATTCACCATGACTCTTTGGGAACCTTTGGGCCTAGCCATCCAGCCAACTTTTTACCTAGCAAAGAGTATGCCCATCGAAACCATGTCGAAACAGTTCCTCCAGGATAATGCTATGGGAAACAGTGTCAAAGGCTTTACTGTACTTTAGGTACACAACATCCACAACCTTTTCTTTATCCACTAAGCAGGTCATCTTGTCATAGAAGGAGATCAGGCTGGTCAAGCAGGACCTGCCTTTCATAAACCCATTTTGACTGGGCCTGATCACTTGATTGTCCTGTGTGTGTGACATAATGGCACTCAGGATGATCTGCTCCATAATCTCCCCTGGCACTGAGGTCATACTGACAGGCCAAAGAGTCCTTTAGAAGTGTGAATGAGATGACAAATTTATGAAACAGACACCTCTGCAAGAAAATAGAGGAGTGAACCAGTTTTATTTGTCACTGATAAATGTTCATCTTTCAGAGCTGGAGCACCATACTGTGATTGCAAGACTCTGCCTGGGCTACAGTATTTTAGCAGACAGGATCAAAGTGTGGCTGAGGTTTTTACCAGTAGGAAACACTGTGATAAACACGAGTAGGGCACAGATGTATATTCAGTCATGCAGATGTACTGTGGAAATCAGAAGATGGCACTCTTCACTCACTGTTGAAATTGCAGCATAGCTAACCCTAATGATGTGAACACTTGAGAAGTGAAGAGTATCATGAATATGCATCTTCCTCTATATTTTTAGTTGTTAAATTTTAATCTCAAGTGCATCCTGAGATTGCAAAAATTACAGCTCTTTTTTTTTTCTCTCTGAAATTGTTCATGATGAGGGCAACTGAAATATTAGTTAATATTATCTGATTCAAATGAGAACAAAAAATATTTTTAGCATAAATAAGGTTCTAAAAACTGTCTAAAACATCTGAAAAAAAGGCATAGGTGAGCATAGACAAACGAGTCCAAAAAGAGGAATGACAGAAGCTGTTCAGCAATTGTGTGTGTCAGGAGGCACCTAAACCTCAAAACCTGATTGCATTCTCCTTCTGTTCATGTCAAAAATCTCCTCATGTAAGCGGCAAAGAATTTAATACCTTTTCAAACCACACTGTTATCCAGGAATTAGAAAGAAATGGGTCACCATTCCCTGAAAACTTGATCCAATTTGTGAATGTTGCACATGCCTGGTATGCACAGTAGAGTCTGTAATGTCAGCTGCTTGTTATACCCTACTGATCAGTGCCGAAATTTAGCCTTAAGTTGCCTTGACACCAAGGGGAACTAAGCTTTTATCCTATCTGTCCCAAGATGCAAAGTAAGAAGGTGCAAGCAGCTCTACGCTCCCTGATTAAGGCAGTCCATCATCCGCATGAGTTTTTCTTCTGGAGTTTTATCACAAGAAACCAGAATGCCTTCTTACTTTATAAAATTCTAATTTTGATGAAGCTAAATGCATAAATTTCTTGCAATAAACTTTGAAAAGTAAGAAATCACTCTACCACCTGAGGGTCTTATCCAGTAGGACACAGAGACACATTAATTTTCTTACTCTTCTTCTGGTACAGAAATTTTGAATGTTTTCTTTCCAGGCAGCAAGGTGTCTCCTGTTTCTCAAGTAGCTGATAGTCTCTCCTATAAGGCAAAAGATGTGAATGGGAAGGGAACAGAATTTGGATTTTGCGTGAGTTCCCTGACCATTAGACTACTGTAGCCCTCTGTTTTCTTTTACCATCCCGTCAAGCCTTTTTCAGCTATATGTATAAAAAACTTCATTTTTTTATAACAGGACTGAGAGTTTGAACACTATGTGGGTCCTTTACAGCACACACATGGTGTACCTGCACTATTGATTTAGTGCTGGAGGGTTCCTTTTTGGCAGAAATTCTTATTATATATGGATTGGGAATCTCACACTATGCCTTTGAGGACACCATGGGTGAGATTTAAAAAGCTTCCTTCCTGAGGGTACCAAGGCTGAAGGGATGCTTGACTTTATCAAACACAAAGGGGACATGTCAGAAACCATCACTTACAGCAGGAAAGCAAATCTCTTCTGCAGCACTCCAAGCATGCACCACATATGCCTAGAGCCAGCCACACTGCTGGTCAAGATGTGATGTGAATGTGCAGTCCTGGGATCACAATGAGCCATATCTCATTCAACTTTGGTCCTTCCCACTTGTGCCTCAACTGTCAGTAACATATGGAGACCTATCCTCCTAAAACCAGTTGGTTTTCACTTCTTTAAGTCTTTTTGTCTCAGCTAGAATTCTTCCTATCCATCAGAATGTTTTGTCTTCTCATTATTGACACACATAAATGTAAGCAGATAATGTACAGTCAAGCTCTTGGTTTTGTATTCCTATGTCGCACTGAAGCATTTAAAAACTTAGGTTCAAAAGGGCTTAGATTTGGAAATGTTGATTCTGCTCCTAGTTTATATGAACCAAACAGCCACATCTCTGTTTTTAATTTGTAATTCTAGTTCTACAAAGACTTGATTAGAAACTTAATTTTAAATACAGGAAGACTACTTACATATTAAGCTAAAGGGGCTATCTGAACACGTTTAGCTAAATTGTGAGGCCTTCCTCAAGCTTACAGCCTCCAGTTGGCACTTTTAGAAATTGGATGAATAGCTATTGAAATTCAGCTGCATTGACTTCAGCAGAGACACACTAATTTTAATCAGCCAAAAATCCCAGATGTCAGATGATACAAGGTGCTGTGGTTTTTTTTAAACAGTTTAATATTAAATATTAAGAAGTTTCCTATGTTTAATGTTGAGAAAATGAACAAGCATACCTTCCGTACGGTAACATTTTGATTACTGAAAGTACCTGTGGTAACTAATAATCTCACTATGATTCTTATACAGATTTAGCTTTGCTTGCAAACAAAATCAGAAAGATAATAACTTTAGGCCTGAGAAAAACTGAAGTTAGAAAAACAATATTTTCTTGACAATTCTGTTAATTCTTAGTATCAATATCCAAAACATGGTACACAATGCCCTGTCGAAAGAGAGTTACAGTGTCTCATTTGTAAAACTTTGGTAGCAACATTATTCACTATTGTATTTTTTATTTTTTTTAATCCCTCTTGAACACAAAGAATACAGGGAAAAAAAAAAAGGTAAAGGAACTCTCTTGTTTCTCATACAAATATTATTTTATAAAAATCTGTTTGAACTCATTTAGCAATGAAGCACAAGTAGTAGTAGGTAACATTTTTAACTAGAAAATTAGTAGCATAAAGGAAAAAATTAATATCTGGTGGAAAATATATTCATGTTTTTAAACACATATTTGTATGTTTTATTCTAAATAAAATGATATCTATTAAAAAGCACAAACAAACAAACAAAAACCAATAACAGTTTAAGATTGCTTTTAGCTACTACTCAGATTAAATATTTATTACTTCATATGAATCAACTAATGTTCCTGGACAAGTAGCTATGAGCCACAGAAAGTATTTTATTCCATAAAAATGTTTCACTTTCCTGTTTAAAATCCAGCTTTCTAATTTCTTATTTTTAATTGATTTTTCATAAAGAGACAGTCTAAAAACATTTTTAAAACTCATCTTAAAGAGAAAAATGGAAAACTTCATTTAGACAATTTGAGAACTTGAAGAGCCTCCCACTGTCCTTATTAAACAACTGAAACCTTTTCTCATAAATTTTACGTTTTCCAACATATAATTCTAAAACATATTGTTGAACAAACACAGTGGAAACTGTCACTCTTATGCGACTGCAGAATATGTAAATAGATACCATATAAGTGCTTAAGTAAATAACTTTGATTTCAGTGTTACGACTTAATGATATGGACCTATGTTGGAAAGTAAAATGTGGGAAAGCAAGATGTGTGGTTCCAGCCACCTGGATGATAAAGGAGGATCAATACTAACATGACTATCTGGACCGTCAAAGACATAATACTAACATAATAATATATAAAGGGCCTTGGACAGATTATTTTGAAGTACATTTCTCATAATTGTAAAAAGTTATAGCCCAGACTCGCGAGAATGGTATCTCAGGCCAGATAACCGCACCCAAGTGCATGGGATGTGTGAATGTCCTTGGGCCTGGTCTGTGAATGAGTGGAAAAATGAGTGAGACAAACATCACACGAGTTTAGTGTGTTTTTAATAACAATTAGTGGAAAAACACCTTTTGTAAACATCTTAGTCCAGGTCTGTACCTGTAAATCCTATAAATTGTCAATGGTGAATAAAGAAGGGGCCTAGGTCAGCTCTCTGCTTGGCCAGGCTCTGTGCTTTTTTTCCAGAATAAGATCTCTGACTGTACATGCATCTCTGTCTGCATCCCGCTATGTGTCATTTCTAATCGCCGCAGACCTATGATGAGCTTTTTTAACACTGGATCATTGTTTCTATGGGTTTTTTTTGTGGTTTGTCTTTTATGGTTCAGCTATGCTTTTACAGTTCAACACTCACACATCTAGCCCACCACCCATCTAGTTCAAAAGGTCAGAGGTTTCAGTTTCAACCCTATTAGGACAACCACTTTTGAGTGACAGTACGCCTTGAAATACTAGGAATTGGCACCCTCAGACAACTTTTTTTTTTTTTTTTCTGAGCTCTACTGGTGACTATTTCATAATAGATGAACAGGTAGCATTATTGCCCTACAGAGCTGAGCTAGCTGCTTTGCTAAGATAAAATATTTTCTGACTTGTTCTTTTACTCACCTCTAAAACCCAAGTACATTTTTGAAGTTGGTAAGTTCCATTAACTATTAATCTTCCAGTTTTTGGCCTCTTATTATTGGAGAGAGTGTATCTTCTTGCCTGATTCTGCTATCTGAAGCATCCTTGTTATACAGCTGGACTCCAGTGTGTTGAGGAAGCTTGGAGCACCACTAGAAGACAAGAGTGCAATTTTGGTTAAGAGTGGTAAAATAATTAATGACTGTGACTGCCCATAGTAAAATTTCAAACACCCTGAGGATTATTTCTGCCGTCAGCCACAAGAGGATGCTGTTTCAGGGTAAGAGAAAGACATAGACGGAATTATCATCTTTGAAGGTTTTTGTAACACAAAGAAGAGTCAGATAATCACACAAAATCTTGTGAGGAACACAGATGTCAAGACCCTCCAAAACCCTAACATTCTTCATGTAATGATACTTTACAGTGGATATTATCCCTCTTGTTTTAATACTGTCTTGTTCAAAATAGCTAGTTTATTTTTAAATATCTACTTTAAAGTGAAAAAATCTATGACTGCTCATCTGATTCACAGAAACCTCAATTCAGAATACCTTGAAATGGGTAGTACCATGTCCTAACTGGCAGTTCCTTCCATTATAATTTTATTTAGTGTTTAAAACTGTAAAACTACAGATCAGGTTTTTTTCTTTAGTTGGTTGGTTGGTTTGGTTTTTTTTTGTGGGGGTTTGTTTGTTTGGTTGGTTGGGGTTTTTTTGTTTGTTTTCCCTCCACTTTAGGAACTTTTGGAACTAAAAATGAATTCTAAAAATTGCAATGAACAATTTGGGGGACTCTTTTAAATAAAAAAAAAAAAAATCTAAGATTATGTTAAAGTTTTTTCCATGACTAACATTTTCTAAATTGAATTCCTCTGTCATGTGAGATATTTCTGGTTATAAATTGTGTTTCTGATTTGAGTCAGTTATGGATATAGAACATCATATTTCCAGAATTTGTTGTCTGCGTTATATTACAGTACTTTTAAGAGTTCATCTTACGCGACTGTGCTATCAATGATTTTTCTTTCCCAAAACGAATGTGCAGTAATTTACAAGAACTGCATTTGTTGTATTTTGATTTTGTTGTTGTTGAAAATAAACTGCACCCAGATAAACAGATTAAGTTTTCATTCATTTTTTTTTTTGTTGATTGGTATATTCTATTACAAAATTCCCCATTAAACTAGATTTTCCTCATTAGGTAGTCTTGTACCGTATTGATAAACAGTGCATAAACACAGTGATAGATCTGAGATCAGGGAGACTGATTACCAGTTCATTGATCAGATTTTATGTTGCTAAAACTCTATTGATGTAGTTGCTTTGTTTGGAAGTGGTGTGTAGTAGATGTTCAAGAGACATGAATTTCAAGGGCAGAGATTTTTGCTATATTCAACAGAACATATTGTCAAGGTCTAAGTAACATTTGACAAAAATTCTGCCAATCAGCTCAGCCACCAAACAGAAGGCAAGAAAGGTCAATAGACTGACATAAAATCTCTCTTGTATTTGTGACGAAAGAATAAAGTGCTCATTACAGTTGCAATACTTTTTAATTGGTATTTACGGATCTTAGCTTGTTCCAATGAAAATAACTTCGAAACCACCTGCCAGTACGTAATATCTTTTCTGACTTCTTTTAATGTCAGAGGTCATATAACGTTTTATTTTTTGTTTTGTTTTTGTTTTTTTGTTTTGTTTTGTTTGTTGTCCACAACGTGATTTAGAATATGATTTAGAGCACGTTTTGCAGGATTAAGCACAATTGTGCAGCAACTACAGAAAGTTCATCTTTTTCCCATTCAGCCCTTCCTATTGTATTCTATCTTTATATCTTTTAAATTCACTGGTGCTAAGACCCAAACCAAATGCGGTCCCCAAGGCAATGAGATTCCTGTCTTCAGGTAGGTGACCCACCACTTGTCCATGCACTGAACTAGCTAAAATTAGCCACCATTTGATGGCATGCTGAAAGGGAACATAACTTGCCTTACCTACACCAGATAGAAGGATTACAGATCTTAGTATGATAGATAAGAAACAATTTTTCCAGTCCATCTCCCTCCTCAATATTTTCACTTCCCCTCCCTTCTGGTGCACTGGGTGAAACTGAAAGTTGTTGTTTATAGAACCTTTTTGCATCTTGGCAAGTTTAGTGGGGGCAAAGAGAGACAATGATCAGTTGACAAAGCTTCTTCCTTACAGGGTGGTAAACAACTTAATGTAGATGTCCCTTTCCCATGATGTGGTGGGTGTGCACTTAAATCTGTATTCTGCCTTTTCTTCATATCCTCAGTACCTATCCAAACCACTTGGCCATTGTCACTTAGTTGTAGGAAAGGGTTTTCTGCTCTGTAGAAGTAATTAAATCCCATTTGGAAACAGGATATTTAAAAATAAAGCCACATTTTTCTGCCACTTTGAAATTCTGTATCCTCTTGGCTTGTGGCCTATGCCTAGTAGGCATTTAATTGGTTACATAATACTGTCAAAAAACAGGCAAGTCGAATCATTAAATATATTCCCTAGTACTAGGCCACTCTGGCATTTTTATCAAGTCTCAGTTTCATGATGAATTGTCTTGTTAAGCTAGGAGTCTCATAAAAAGGGTGTGTGTACGAAAAATTGTCATTTTCCTCCCCAAAAAAGCCTACACCACAAAGCTCTCAATGCCTCTAAAAGAACAGGAAAAATATATGTTCTCAGTCATATTAAATTTGAGAAGTTCCACTCATCTAAAGAAGTTCAGTTCTCTAGATTCACACTGCAGAAGCTTGGCCTAAGTTTGCTAGCAATTTGACTTTTCTGATTTGATTTTCTGGCTGTGACATCTTCATATATCTAATTTTTTTTTTTTTTTTTGCTTGCCTGTTTCTTGGTGTTAAGTATTATGAACTGCATGCCAGTAATACTTTGTAGCTGACAAGTATGTGTATCTTCGATTCTCCAGTCAGATAAGTACACACGACATACAAGTATGAAAGTAAGGAATATTTAGCAATGGAATTCCCTTTCCAAAGCAAAGGAAAACTATCTAGGAAGTGATATCCCTTATTGAAAACTAAAACACAAGTAACATGCTAACTATGTCTTTTACAATCATAGAATCATAGATTAGCACTATTTAGTACTATGGAGTACAATTTAATGCTAAATAAAGTTGGGAAAAATTATTGAGATACCGCCCCATCCCCCATGTTTATCAAAGAAAAAAATGTCTTGATTCCTTTTAGATAGGTAACCAAACACAATCCAAAAAGACAAAAAATAATTAATAGCTGGTCCACCAAAAATAAATGAGACATATTTGGAGACAACATGCAATATTTGGATCAGCATTGCTACATGATGCTGATTTATGAAAACCCACTAAAATTATGGCAAGAAATTATAAAGTTATAAATTTTTCTGGCACATTTTGCCTTGGTTTAGGGCATGTTAATTTAATCCTCTTATCAAGACAGATACAACGATGCCCATTCACAATGTATTCATTTAATACACTTCCAAAACATCTATCTGCTCACTGAAAAACTTCTGTAAATATTGTGTTTATTCAAAGTGGTGTTGAAAGATACAGTCTCATTCCAAAGTCTGTAATGAAATGAGATATATTTAAGTCTTTTGTAAGAACAATCTTTGAAACTCTTCTCATGCCTTGAGATCACACATTCAAGTATCTTCTTCAATAATACAGCAAGATTTATCTTTTAAAAATAAAATTTTGCAGTTTATTCATTGCCAGTATATCTTGTCTTTATTTCAAAACTGTCTTTCATTCATCAACTATTAACAACATTTTACAAGCTTAGATGTTACTTCTTAAACCATAAAAGTAGAAGAAAGAACATTCAGACACATAAGCTGATTGAATTTCACGGATTTTTTGATGTTACATTTTCAGTGTACCTCTCTTTTGCTACTTAAACAATCAACAGCACTCCTGATGATGTGCAAAAATAAAGCTAATGTTCTTACACAAACTCTCTGATTTTTTTGAACTTTCCAAACTTCAGTAAGACAAGCACAGCTGATTTTGTTCACTAGAGCATATGAAGAAGTGTGAAAAAGATATAATAGACAGATAAGCCAAGTTATAAGGCAAATCCAAGTTTTCCTTGACTGAAAATGTATGTTGTCTTGCCAAAGCCTGATTTATAAATGAACAGGCTTAGACAAATGAAACACACCAATAGCATAAAGCACTGACATTTAAAATGATTATTTGAAATAATCTGTGAATCTTCAATGAAAAGATGTAACTCTGAAACACAAAAGGTTCCACTTATATTTGAGAAGAAACTTCTTCTCAGTGAGGGTGACAGAGCACTGGAACAGGCTGCCCAGGGAGGTTGTGGAGTCTCCTTCTCTGGAGACATTCAAAACCTGCCTGGACGCCTTCCTGTATAGCCTCACCTAGGGGTTCCTGCTCCGGCAGGGGGATTGGACTAGATGATCTTTCGAGGTCCCTTCCAATCCCTAACATTCTGTGATTCTGTGAAAGCTCTATTATAGTTCTAACTGATATAATTATCTATTTCCTGAAAAAAGTCACTGAACATGCACACTTCCAAGGACAATAATATGTAAGAGTTTCTAAGCTGTTATTTGTTTGCATAAATTTCTCAGTCTTTGCATTAATGTGCAATGCCATACTTGATAAAGAATTTCTATGTCTATTTTATTCTTGCTGAAAAAAAAATGTTTCATTTTCCTGAAGAATATGCTTTAACATTTTATGTTATTTTTCTCATCTGCCTAGTATTTGGTAGAAATGTGATGCAAGACTTAAGCTGGTCTGGTTAGGAATGTTTGGAGCTGGGAGTTCAACTAATGAGGTCATCTTAACTTCAAGAAGAATATCTAGTTTCTGTCTAAACTATGCAATTCAATTGCAAAATAACTTCTATCTGCACTGTAGAATATGTTTCATTTTAACACTGTTACTCAATAACCTGCTTCATAGCATGAGATACAGTTAAGGACACCATTTTACTGGTGAAACTAAAATCTTCACTATTTCAGCTTTAAGGGACAAGAAAGCTTGTCTTGTCTCATCAATATTCTTGTTCTCTCTGAAATTGTTAAGATAATGAGGCTGAACTAATAAAGATCCTATTTAACATCATGGTAATACTGTCTGCATTGTAAGTGAGTTAATGGTTGCTATTTATAAACATGTACATATGGTTTTCAGTGCCACCATGCTATTAAAACAATAACCTATAATACCAATATCTAATTAGCGTTTAAGTTGTATTTATTTGCATGCGTAATAATAGCAATAATAATAATATATGCAAGAATTATGCAAAAAGTGGCTTTTGAAAATGAAATTTTTGACAGCCCACTTTGAGTAATTTCATGATGAACCTTCTATCTTGAAAGTTAATAGGAATTTAAACACTAATGTCATAATAGTGAGTTTGTTCTGCAGACTCATTTAGCTCTATTTGTTATTCTACACACTAGAAGTGAAGAAATGGAGAAGGGAGGTCTCCTGCACAAAGGAGAAAAAGGTGAAAGTAAAGCAAAAAGGAATGAATGCCCACTCAACATATGTCCAGGAAGGTTAAAAAAAAGCCATTCTCCTACCCTCAATTATTTGCAGAATGAGCTTCCCCTGTGCAAATTTGAGACTCATAATTCTAGACAGGGTAGCAGGTTTTCCTACTGAAATGCATGTATTAAAAAAAAATAATAAAAAATCTAGTGCTTGCTGGACCCACCCGAGCAGTTGCAATCTTTGAACTGAATCATATTTAGGAATTTTCCTTCTCACTTCCTTCAAATAATAGTAAAAAAATTGTCATGGAAATAACCCCATAAATTAATAGGACAAATCAATACCGTTTCTCATGGTAGTGCCAATCCACAATCAACATTCTGCAAATCCATTCTCTGTAATGCTTTTAAGTGCATTTTAATTTCATGAGTCAATATCAGAAACAGTAGTTGTAAATGATACCACTGCTGAGTAGAGTCTGAAACTTTAAAGCTAATGACACTGTTGAGGAGATGTGAGTCAAAAATAGTACGGAAATTTTTAAATTGGCTCACAATATGTTCTCTGTGGTAGCATGTAGGTATCTGCCCAATATCAGCTCTCAGTCATGGTGCCTGCAGTAACAACAGTGGGAACTGTTAAATCCTTCGCTTTATCTCTTCTGCTAAATTAATTCTCACTTCTGCATCTGTACATGGTCAGGGCTCTATCTCTGGCTTTCTGTTTACTTATGCTTAATATGTACACAGTTAATCTAACATACTAGACTAGAATTCAGAAAAAAAAATCAAAAACTAAAACAAAACAGAGACACAACTTCAGTTTGCATAAATCAATCATATTTTCTGAAGCTAAAGAAATTTAAACTATTGTAGGATTCTGCCTATCCTTCCACCCACCCATCCATTCGTCTATCCATCAATTTTCTGTTGTCTGTCCCAAAGTTTCTAAGCTGTTTCTCAGCAAAATCAACAGAAAATTCCCCATTGAGGTTTCTGGAGCATCCGACTTTTTTAGAGTCCTTTTCACATTTTGGAGGATAGAGTAGTGAGAACAAACTTTTGAATTCATGGCAAAAGGTAGATAAAAAAACATCCTTAAACTGAAGAAAATCCCCTGTTTCCCATATAAAGCTGAAAAGTATAAATACTGCTCAGTTTCTTAGGAAAAAAAATTCAAGATCCAACTCCAGAACAGGACTTGTATTTCTAAGAATAAGCACTGAGGAAAAAAGATCACAATGTCACCACGTAAACTCCACTGTGAATTTTCCTAGCAATTCTGTTGTTTCTCACCTCTTCTCACTCAAATGCAGACGTCTGCATTTCTTACAGCTAAATTTGTACAGGAGAAAGTGTCACCCTGTCCTTCATGTTTTCCTCTGTTCATGCACACTAAATCCACCAAGATTCAACAGATGTGTTTAGGTCTTTCTTTAATAGGGAAGGTACAATATTGGATTGCTTGAAGTTAGAAAGAACAAGCAGAGAAACCATACATAAGTGTTTAAATATGGTGAGTCAAGTGGATAACCAGTGTAACACATTAAATTTGTTAAAGGCCTTGGGCAATGTTTGTGATTGTATTCGCCTAGAGAAGTATAAGGAAGTAACCCTTGGCTGACTGCATGTGAGCTGGTGGTGACTTTTGGTCAAAGCTTTAAAATCAAATTCATTCAAAGTTTGAGCAACCTTAGAAAATCTGGTTGCAAACTATGTATTTTTTACACACCTTTCATGTTAACAAGAACAGACAGAGAAAGCTGACTGAGGCACTTCATGAAAGGGCTGGAGAATTCTGAAAACATAAAATGACTCTTATTGTAAATGAAGTTTATGAAACATTATTGCAAGACCATCACAGCAAAATGGATCTGTTATATTTACCATCTTCAGTGATAAATTCCTCACTGTTTCTATAAAATAACTTTTAAACCAAGGTATGCAGAAGGATTTCCCTTGCAGAAATGTGATTTTCAGAATTACTATAATTCTACTGACTTGCTTAAAACTGAACACATAACAAGAAATGTTGCCAGAATGGAATTATAAATTGCAAGCAATAACAAAAGTCACAAATATGGCTTCCTGATCATCTCCAAAACCAAGTCAGAGCTAAATTCTGTGACCATATTCAAATAAAAATAATAGCCATTCCCAAAATTTTCATTTATTTTGTTTCACATTAATTATGTGAAGATAGATTAACTGCTATCCTCTCATTATAGTACTTTTTTAATCTTAAATTTGCTCTTTTTTTTTCCTTTTTTAAAAAGTAAAGTACATACTCCTATGTTTTTCAGTCTATGTGGAGTAGCTAATTTTGTGTAAATATTTTGTTTTCCTAATCACTGGTCCTTTTCTACTTCTTCTGATGTTTTCCACTGTCTTCCTCTCACAGTTTTTGCCTCACAGTTCCAATGCTTATTTCCCAGTTATTTAGAGTGTACCCCAGAATAAATTCACAGACTGTTTCTAAGGGATTTATAGCAGATGACTTGAAGTAAGAATTCATATCACAGTGAGGAGTCCAGAAAAAAGTCAAGTTAATCTGAAAGACATTTACATCCCTGTTTCCTATTTCATGACATTAATCTTTTTTAGCTATTACTAATTTTTCAAAATTAACCGAAGAACTTCTGCAAAAATGTATTGAGAAAATCAATACTGTTTAATGCTGACTACAAGTAAGATTAACTCTTCAGATTTGTAATAATTTTGGTTTTATTTTCATAATAATACTTATGCATGTTTCTCCCATGTACATTTAATTTTAAGTTGCAAAGGAAAAGGACGCATTAATAGAATAACATGGGATAAAATCTGTTTATAAATTATCTAAGCCAGTAGCAACAGATTGAAATCATGGCAAGATGATTAACTGCTAAATGATTGTTGCAGCAAATGCATATGTCTAAATAATGTAATAAAAAGTGTAATTTATATTTTCATGCCAATTCATGTTTGAGCTTTATAGGTTATAAAACTCTTCAGTCCAGGATATATTGCTCAGGTATAAAATTGGTATTTATTTTTAGGATGAATGTAGAGCTAAAGTGTATATTCTTCACTCTTATATAAACAAGACCAAGATTTTGGATATCATACAATAATGTCATCAAGATCCCCTTGGGAAACTCCACTTCTGATTCTTCCATTGATCCAATTGTTGTAAGAACTTTCACAAAAGCAGCTATTTCTGAATATTTTAAGGTCAATGTAATAGTCATGAAGTCAGTTTCTCCTCCGATTAACCTCATCTTTAGCCATAATTAATTAGATGCCCTGACTTATTAATGGTTGTGTTATCTAGACTTGGAAAATAGTTAATCCCTTCAGGTCTGTTTTGCTGCTACCAACATAACATTCCTGGCTGCAGGCAAAGTGCTGGTTTTTCTCCAATGACATCCACAAAGCAAAAAGATATGTCTACCCACCAACCCCCTCTGCTGATAGCATGGAGTGTGGAGATTTCTTCAGCTTTCCAACCCGGGCACCACAAACAGCTCTGACAGGGTGGCATGGCCTTCAGCACCGCCTCTAACAGCTAGCTTAGGCTTCAACCATGCTTCAGACCACAGCATGACGTCATGCTAAGCTTCTGGCCCATCATTTTCACACTGGGACAGCGAATGGACCTCCTTCAGTGCCATTTATCAGCCTTGAAGCTGGACACATTCACTCTCCTGATGCAGTTGTTGGAGCTCCAGTCCATGTAGCAAAAACCACCAGGCGTGGCTGTGAGACCTCTGCCCCAGCACTCTCGCTCTGCTGGGGCAGGGAAGCGCCAAAGATGAGTTTGCACTTGCACAGCAATGTTGCTGCTGCTATGTCACTGGAAGGAGAAGGAGAGCTTCAGTCTCCTTCCTCCATTACATCTCACGTTTTGCGATCTATGTGATATGGGCTTTTGTGTCTGATAAAGTATTCACAGTTGAGCATCTTCCTCTGTCTGCAAACTGTTGTCGATCAGGGATGCTTATTATTGTGTTGTGTTGTGAAATGTAGAGACTTCCACTGCAGAAAAGTGAGTCTTGGTCTACAGAAGTGCCTCAGTTCTATAACAATCACCTTATTTTACAATTTCCTTAACATTTCTCATCATTTTTCTCACCTTAAAATTGTATGTTTACTAATGCCATTTCTTAGCTTTTATTTTGACAGTCAAGGTCCTATATGCTGAATAAATCTATATTTAGCATAGGCAGACATTGTCGTAAGGCTTGCAGTACGTGTCTGCATACAGGTGAGACTTCAATTGCCTTCAAAATCCTGTATGTTCTCTTTGTGGATGTTGCTGTTGAATTTTAGCGCCCTTCAGTTTGGTCTAAACAGTAATCCTTTAGAGTTAAATTACAGCTATCTACTCATATACATAACATGTTCATATTCTTAATGTTTTTTAAGAAAAAGAGAACATTGCAGGGGAAAAAAACAGTTGGGGATTGAAAATATGAAAAAAACAAAAACAAAAACAAAAACCAACAAATCAATTTAATAAATAAAAATCCAAATATGAAGACAAGAAGAAAAATTTTCTTTATAATTAAGCATTCTTAAGATAAGTCATTTGGAATAATAATAATAAAAAATACAGTTTCTAACTGTGCAGCCACGATTTATGGTTTTAATTTTCTGAAGACTGAAAGAAACTTATCAACTGAAAATCAATATTGAGCTGAATTGAAGATTTTGTAACTTGGGACTTCTAAAGTATATTGAAAATGCGTCATAAAAATGTGGATGCTTGCCTAAATTATTTATCAGATAACTGTTTCTTTATGTTCTTTTAAGTGTGGATGTCTAAAACAGATCAACAACTGCATTTTTATTATGCATTTTTAACATGCATTTTTAACGACAGTTCTAAAACACATTTTGTACACAACCCCAGATAAGACAAAAAATACATATCCTTAACTTTACTGACTAGTTTGAACCTTATTGTATGCACATCTTTTTAGAACCGGGTCCATAATTTAGAGATATCAAGTTCAGGTTACAAAACTGAGCTGAATTCAAGATACATTCACAGCAAAGTATTTGCCTTTAATCAGTTGAACTTCAGACTGAGTGCTGATAGTGACGTATCTATGGTCAAACACATCTATATAACATGTCAATAATGTGAAGTGACTGCATAATGTGACAATACTCCATGAAGGGCACACAGAGCAAGTGTGTCAACATCCCTGAACCTACATGACAAAATATACAAGTAGCAGAGTGATACATCACATACCTTTGAGAGAAGATACACGGAAGGCAGACTACCCAGAGAAGTAAGACTGAAAGCTCAGAGGTTCCATTTCTCCCACTCAGGGTAGGGCTCAGCTAGTCATACAACTGATTGTCAGCACAACCTGCTATAGTGAGCTTTCAAAGCATCATTTCGCTCCACAGATGGAAATTTGGGTATGCAAGCACAGCTTTAGTGCTGATCTCGTGGCACATCTCAGCAATAGCAGCCGTATTTCATCCATTCCCTGGGTGCATGTAAAACAAAAGCTGTTCCAGCTAATATTTTATCAGGAATCATGCTAGAAACTGTTGTACTCACAGTAGTTGTAAACAAAATTTCAACTCAGTTCCAGGACTGAGTTAATTACTGTCTTCCCATGGATTTGCATGGAGTCAGGAAATAATTCCAAAGGGTAAGGTGTTTTGGAAGGGTCCTTAGTAATGTTTTATTGTCCTCTTAGGCAATATGCCTTGCAGAAGCACAAAGCTGTTTTGAGGTTTCAGCATTAGCATTTAAAAGTTATAGTCACAAGACTGGTTAAATGGGGACTGCTCTTTGAAAGTTTTATTTAATAATTATTAATTGTTCAATAGTGTGATTTTTAATCTGTCTAAAATGATTACATGACATTGGTTTATATAAGTGATGAAATAAGAGTAATACAAGAAATCTCATGAATGCTTTATACTGTTGAGCACAGACAGGAATTTCTTATCTGCCTTTGAAAATCCTAGCATTTTGATCAAATAGCTAGAATCATCTCTGTAACAGCACACACTTTCTAACAATTTAGATGATAAGCTCTCTGGGGAAAAGAGAATCTTTTTATCCCGCATGTGTACAGGACCTAGCACAATGAGACAGTAAGATTTAATTTCTGCTAAATTCTATTCAGAAAAAATAATTCTTAAAATCATGTATAGTGCACGTCTGTGAATTTGGATAGGAAAATGTCTAACTAAAAAATAGCAGTATGCTAAAATGTTGTGCGTACTATCAAAGCCAAAAAGTCTGACTCTTTTACAATTTACAAATGCCCTACAGAGGTTTTACTGATTTTATTTTCTTCTGAGTATGCTGTACTGTCTTTAAAGGGTCACAGTGATGCCAGAGAGGGAAAACCACTTTGTAGCAACTCCCAGTCCTCATGGGTAATGCCAATATAGCCAGCCTCCCATCCCTGTGAGGACAGCAAGTATAGGGGACATACAATGGCAAGTGCATGCAGGTTCTGTGGCAGTGAGGTGGGGTGGCACAGTTCTGTTTCATACAATCTGTGAGAAAGGAATTGTTAGGGAATGAGTGCAGAAGGCCAAGGCTTGGCCAGTAGCTACACTAGCAAGGTGAAAAATTGCAAGGTATCATGTAGTGGGTTGACCCTGGCTGGATGCCGTGTGCCTACTGTGACAACCTTGAAACACTCCCCCTATCCTTAGCAGAACAAGCTATGCTATGCCTTAATTGTCTGCTTTTTGTTACTTTGGGAGAAAAAGATAGAAGGCTGTGTAGGCAGACACCTTGTCTTATCTTTCCCAAGGTTTTATGGCCATGGAGGAAGACATCTTGTAAGATAAAGGCAATTAATAGTGTTGCTGTGAAAGGCCTCATGGCCTAATTTGGATGATACAGGTGAACCATCTGTCAGACAACCAGCTACCAGAAGAAACCATGAACCAACAGCTACCCGTGACAGGCAAAACAACTCACTTCTGATCAGTACTGTGAACTTTCCACTAGTTTGAAGACCTCAGACCCATTTCCAGAAGAGTCTTCCTAATTATCATGAATAGTGAACAGAGGGAGGAGACAAACCGCCCTCTCCTATCTCACATGTAAATGAACTGGGTTATAAAATGACCTCAAGCATGATATGGGGTGGTGGCGTGTAAATCTTCAACGTGTCCGCCCTTCCAGAGGTCATCACAGGACCGATGTACTTGTAGAGTGGTGATATCTTACTCTCTCTCTCTTTCTCTTTCTGATATCTTAATTTTCCTTATCTCTCTCTCGCTTCCTTTTTCTTGAACATATAAAAGTAATATCGTTTTATAAGTTCTGCTGCTAAAGTCTTGTTAAGTTTTGAATTATAGTTACAAATTGTTGCCAGTCCACCATTTTTAGAAGAGCTTTTTGCTGTCAATGTATTGATAAGTTTTGTGATATTATAACATACTTTTGCCACGTCACTAATCACTGTGATTTGTATTCTTCCATGTGCTCTTAGCTTCCATTGTGATGGAAGATATTATACTAGAGAATGATATAAAAAATTGTGTATTTACGATATAAATATGCTCCTCATTTTAGTTTTACTGTCTTGTATTTCTGTTGGCCTTGGGAGAGCTGTTTATATTTTACAGTGTTGTGAACAAAACCAGGATGTGTTAACAGTTTAATCATAAATATAGCAACTCACATTCCTTGGTGTAAGTATTACCAGAGGCATATTGTGTGGCAGAAGAGCCTAGCATGTTTTCACTTCACTGCCAAGAAGAGTGCAAGAGGCCAAGTAGGGACAAGAGATACTGAGCAGGTATCATTTCTAATTGGAATTGCCTGGGAAAACATTATTTTCCCACAAAGTGTTTTCATGAGGACAAGGCCTTTCCTTTTATTTTAGGGTCTGTCAATAACGAACCTGTTTACTACAATGCAGTCATTCTATAATAAACATCATAGGTGTGAGTGTTTTTGTTTGGCTGGCTTTGAAGTTTCGAGGGGGTTGTGGTTTTTGTTTGTTGGTTTGGGTTTTGTTTGTTTGTTGTTGTTGTTTGTTTGTTTTTGTGGGGTTTTGTTTGTTTGTTTTTTTCTTTTTTCCTTTCATTAAAATCAATGATCAATGACCAACAAAGTTTCAAGTATTGTTTTGTGAACATTACTATCTTGTAACTTTTCAACAAAAGTCTCATGTTTCAAAGGAAAATAGAAACAGCGGGTTCTTTAGAAACTTGGATTTTTCATTTATATAAAATACTGTATGATTTCTCTCCAACACATGACCAAGTATCAGGACAAAGGGAGGAAACCTACAGAATCCAATGAATTTAACACAGAATTCAATGAAATTTCCAGCCAAGTTCATAGTCCCAAAATGTGTAGATAGAATGCACTGGAGAAACCTTTCAAAGAAATTGCAGATTAATTCATCAGGCTAGAAGGAACTTATGCAATTCAGTTTTTAAAAAAGTGTGGCTCTCCACCTGGTGAGCAAGAGGTGCATCCCTTGTTAATTAGATTATCATGAAATTTCATGTGTACTGTTTGCATGAATCTCAACATAATGAACGAAAAGCAACTCCTTGTAATTATCATAATATGAACACAAGCACACTATTTTTCCCTGGGATTTTAGACTTTTGTTTTAATTGCATTATCTTTTTTAATTTCATGTTCAGGAGTACATAGTACTGTCGGGGTTAGATTCAGCATCAAGATTCCTTTCTGTTGTCGTGGATATTTCAACATACTTATTGATCCTGGAGACACCTGCAACAGGTGTGGTAAGAGTTGTGTTAGTGACCTCATCTACATATTGTCTGTTATTTTAATTTTGAATGAAGGAACAGAACTGGAAAACGTTTTAACAAAACGTTATCAGTTTAATATTTCTGTAGACCTTGCTGTATCTGTAAACTGTGAAGTATCTTATAATAGTTGGAGTACAAATCTTAGCCTTGCGGTGTTTAAATTCAGTGTACAAAACTCTCTACAGTTTAGTGATTAATTTGAAAAGCACTCAGATGGACGTTTTAGCTGCCCCAGCAGCCTCTATACCAACATTTCTGTGCTCTTCAGCCCAGGTGGGATCCCTGAGGCACTGATCGGACAAGGGATTATAAGGAACCTCATGAAATTTACAGAGAGTTGCATATAGAAATGCCAGCAATGCACAGCTGGAAAACATCCAAGGTTTCTTTTCTTCTTGATATTTGGAAATTAAAGCAATATTAACAGGCAAACTTATACTACATAAAAATATGTCAGCTGCAGTTTGTAAGTAAAAAGGTGGAATTTTGAATCAGTACATTTAATTATTTATGGAATCAAAACAGTCTAGATTGATTTTTCAATAATGTATTAACTTACCTGGATGCCAAGAAGAGGAAATGGACCATTCTGCTGTGAAGAAAGCCTTTATTCAATAAGTCTTAAATGTAACCTTTTATGTTACAGAATACATTTTAATTAGTAACTCCCAAACATATTGTGTATGTGTATTCCACATGACAAATGTGGAAATTAGAGTTTCTTTGTTATGTCAAAGTTTTTTTTTTTTTCCTTTCTCTCCAGCAACTGACAGCTCTAAAATTCATTAGATTGGAAACTCTACCTTATAAAATGTTGTTGTCAGATCATATTAATCAAGTTCACCAATGTAAAAATATACATTCATAATGCCACATTTGAGTTTTATTTTTGGATCATCATATGGTAATATAGAAAAAAAAAATAATCTCTTCAATTATCTGTAGATTTATTTATGGATTACTTGAGTCCTTTTAAGAGCAGAATTGAAGAAAAAAACTTTGATTCCAATACCCAAGTATCCTAAGCCAATTCTTGCATCCAACAAATCAAAACCAGCTTAATGCAGTGGAATTTATAGAAAGACAGCATACACTTTTAATTTTCATTCCTTATGCTTGAACATTATTTGAGTTTGCACAGTCTGCTACAAAATTCTAATGTGATGTAAGAGCCTCCTTCTCTTTATGTGTACTAGGAGGCCACAGGTGCATTACGAGTGTGTTTGCCATAGGTAAACATGTTTGTTATGGTTTCAGAGAACTTCATTTCAGGGAATTAGATACAGATCAGGTACCTGATTTCAGCTGAAGTTAGTTGACCTGGTTGCTTCAGTGGTTACTACACAAGAACACAGGGTAAACCCATTTAAAAAATAAGTGCTCATGCTCGTTTTGATATTTTTTAATCTGAACTTGTCTTTTGTAGTACTAACTACAGTCAGTAAACTTTGAGATTATTAAAATTAAGCAAGAGATCTATCTTCTTCCTGTTCACAATTTCCTGAGAGAAAATATGATTCTCCAGGGTCTAGTTGTTTTCTTTGCTTTATTATTAATTGAAATATTGTGACAGAAGTAGCCTTGCTTGGAGAAATCTATTCTGTTTCTATATCTAAGCTTTCTAATTATCACTGATTTTATTTAAATTATTTGTATTTGCTGCATTTCAATGGGACTTGTGAAAAATAAATGTTTGTTCTTCCAGACTGACATTAAGACCTGACAAATTTGCAAGTATCCCAAGAATCAAGCTTAAATCCCTTGTATGTTGAGATATTCAGGAAAATTTAGGATTTATAAACAACACTGAATTATTCAACTTTTTTATCACTATTCAGAATGCTCATTCTGATGATGTACATCAGGGGTGTCAAACTCATTTTCACTGGTAGCCACATTTGGCCCTTTGGAGGCAACCACAAGGCTGATGTGTCCCCCACTGAAAATGAGTTTAACAGCCCTGATGTAGAGCCTTCTGAAATGTTGCAACCTCAACCCATTCCTTTAGAATAAGGATGGGTCACATTAATGGTCTTTAGAAGACATTTCTGATGGGATCATCTTGGTCCTATGGTGGAATTCCACTCTCTTTTAATGATGTGTCAGAAGGGGCATATTTTGATCTTCACTCATTCTCTATGTGACAAATGCTGGATTTTATCAGAGAAACCCGAAGGATATCGTATATAAGTATAGTAATTCTGGAAACCATGCCACATATTTGCATACAAGGAAACAGGAAACAGAAAACTGAAGCTTTTGATGTGTTCTTTCATACCTTGTGATTTTAATCACTGTAATTATATAATAGAAACTATTATTTTCTGTGTTATTAAAAAAAATAAAAATGTTTGCTATTGTTCTTGAGGAAGAAAGTTACATGTCGTTAAGAACTTACATGACCTCTGCACAAGGAGAATTGACAAATTACTGATCAAATAAACAACAGAAAAAAGTTAGTACAAACACTGGCATTTAATTAATCTGTTTCTAAAAATGGTGATTGTAGTCTCTTTTTGTAGTCATTACCGCTAAAAGGAATTAATCCTGTTGCCAATTGCTAACCTAAATATGTGTAAATCCTTTCAGTTTTAGGTCAGTTTGCTCCTCTAAAAAAGATAAGAGTGACTTGCAAAACACCTAATCAGAAACTACAGAGACTACTGACCTTGCAGCTTTAGACATTTTGAAGCTCACACAATTAGTTGATTCTTGCTTTCACACATACCTTGAGACTGTTGGATGAGGTGTCCTTTAGTGGAAGTTGCTCATTATATACGAAAATGATTATGTAACCAATATGCAAATGTGTAACCAATTGGCTCTGTAGGGTGTGAATGTAGTGATAAGATTTTGTAGACAATGGCTGTTACTTTTGTTTCTAGCATGCTGGCTTTATTCCAGCATCCAGACTTACTCAACTCTGTAACAAACAGTATCTCATTTCTATGTGTAAATTTAGCCCATTTACATGCACACCAGGAAAAGAACCCTGGATTTGGGAGAACATTTTTACCTGTAACATAGCTGGCTATATAGTTTAACTTACAATTTCTCTAATGTTTAACTATTTTGTTAGTTTTATTTGTTCAGAAAATATTGTAAAATCTTATTATAAGATGCATCATGCCTTTTCATAAATAAATGAATATCTGAAATGTTGCTAGATGGTTTATAATGTTTAATCTCTAAGATGAATTGTCAGTGACCTTCACACATGGTCTATTTTCCTGCACTTCAGCTTAAAATCAAAATGTCAAATTCTGGAGTAGCTTCTGAGCTACTTCAGTCAGAGAATATTAAGAAGCTGAATTGATTTATTTATAAACTACAGAAACATTGTCCATCAGAATGAGGAGTTACTTTGTCAACCATAGGTAGATTTTTAACCTCTAATACTTTTGTAAATTAATTTACTCTTAACAGGCCAAAGACAAGGTTGCATTTCAAATATGCTGAAAAGGAGAAAACAACATAGTATATGTGCATTCTTGTGCTCTGTACTATCAGTACAATTAATAATGTCTTCAGTCTGCAATATGTTACTTACTGGTGCTAAAGAAAACTATGCTTTTAAAATTTTCTCCACTACATATTGCTAAATTGACAATTTGAGGTGATGTCTCTCTACTGGTTTAGATCAGCTACAACTTTATCTGTATCGTTAGCTATTTAGATTTATGAGAAACACAGAAAGTTTCCAATGCCTAGTGCAACTCAACTGATCATTAACTCATACCTCCTACTGAAAACACAAACTCTCCATCTGCTTTTTTTAACCTCATACAGTCTGGTATTCACATGAAATAAAACCTTTCATGGATATTTGAATACAGAGTATCAAAAGCTTGCTGTTTTTAATATTAATGGACTCTAAACACATACATACCCACTGCATAGTTTGTCTGAGAAAAGTAACTAAGAATCAAATGCTTAGTCCTAGCCTTTGATTCAAAGAAAGGAGCCTATATCTATATTTCATATATATGCATTTCATTAACTTGATAAGTTTTCATTTTTCATTTTACTCTTTTGCCACCTTTTATTTCATTCCCACCAATATTTCATCCCTACTCACTCAGGAACTATGTCTGTCTCATTCTGTGTCTGAATTTCACATAGTACTTGTTGTCTCTACCTGTCTGCCTCCAAGAGTATCTGGAGTGTGAGACAGTATTTACCATTCAGAGAAATAGTGACTATAGAGCACTTTGGAGAGAGTCGGTGTCTATTCATTAACATGATGGTAAGATTCACACTTAAATAAAAAGGAATTAAAGTCAAAGCATGTTTTTAAAGTCTTCACTCATATCTGGATGGTTTAACCATTATGATCTCCAGTCAGCCTTTACTCCGAAACAGGTCTAATCCTGCAGGATTTGTTTTCTCAGGCATGTCGATGAATCAATGCACTTCTCTTTCAAGGACCAGCAGAGCAGTTCTGCCACTTCTCAGCTGCACACAGAAGTGAGGATGTACCTGGCCCTCAGCTTTCTCCAGACAGCTTTTCTCTGTCCTACATTTTCTAGGGCTCTCACCTGAGAGGGTATATTTTGGGTAGTGGTGTTGAGCTGGCTTCACATTGTGTCCATCAAGATGGATGCCTTGTTGCGGTGTGTCCCAGCAGAGACTCATGGAAGCAAGCCCTATGGGGCACATCATGAACATTGATGTGACTCTGTAGGAGCCAAGCTGCACTCAGGAAGACAGTGGTGCTATGTGGCAAATGTTGGTCTTCTAATTACATTGAGACTTACTACTCTGTACCCTTCACCATCCTCACTAGCATGCCCTAGAGTGACTGTAATATCCAGATTCATTCATTCATCTTTTGGGATTTCACTATGTTTAGTATCAGAAAGGCCTATAACATTCATTTTGGAGGGAACAAATTGGGTTGTTAATATTCTCAGACTCTTGGGTTTTTGGATTGGTCTATGGATGTCTTTGTAGAACATTATGTTTCCTCAACAATTACCAATCAAGGCCAATTAGAAATACATTGCGGTGGCTATGTTCCTAATATGAACAGTCACAGCTACAGACTGTTAAGCTGACTATTAAGTGACTATGAAGTGTAATGAGTGACTATTAAGTAATTTCCATTTTAAGAGTGCTCTTTTTGTCGTGTATTGTTCCCTACCCAACTTTTGTTAATACTATTTATAAAGTTTTTATTTTTGTTATTAGAAAACCAATGTCACTGGATTTTTCAAGATAAACTTATCCAAGACTTTAGTCTCAAAATACATCCTGTAATCTAATACAATAATTGCAAATGTTTCAACCCATAATCATTACTAGCTAATTATCCAGAAAGCTATGCCTATTAGTAAGCTAGTTAATAAACTTTTGCTTTTCAAGTTACAATATTTCTGAAAAGATAAAGAGGAGATCACTTGTCAGTTACATCCATGGGAAAAGTACAATCGACATGTGGAAAAATAAGTTATTGCTAGTTAAAATAGATTTAGGTGGTGATAAGCAAAGACGAATTAAAACAACACCTTCCTTCTTCCTCAGTTTTCCCAGGCTCAACTTCACGTTTTCATCCCACACTCTTCTGCCTCCCCATCTTTGAGCAGTGCATGGGGATGGGAAATGTGTTGTTGTGGATAGTCCATGACAGTTCCTCTCTACCTCTCTTTCCTCTCCATACTTTCCACTGCTCCAGCATGAGTCACCTCCACAGGCTGTAGTTCCTTTATGACATATCCACTTGCTCTTGTGCAGAGTCTTCCATGGGCTGCAGGGTGACAACCTGCCTCACCATGGTCTCCTCCAGAAGCTGCAGGGGAATCTCTGCTCAGGCACCTGAAACACCTCCTCTCCTCCTTCTTCTCTCCCCTCAGAGCTCACAGGACTGTTTTACACACTTTTCCCCTCACAGTCAGGCAGCATTTTTCCTTTCCTTACACAGACTCTCTCTGAGGTGCTGTCACTGTGGCTGCAGAGCTCAGCCGTGCCCTGTGGTGGGTGGGTTGGAGCCGCTGGAACCGGCTGTGTCCAGCACAGGGCAGTCCTGGCCACTCCTCTCAGAGACTGCATTGCAGCACTCCTGATAGTCCTTGGACACAGGAAAATGATAAGTAAAGTAGAAAGCAGTAGGTATATACTATTTTATGCTGTTAAAATAAAATCAGTCTTTTGAGGCAAAAGGCAGTTTCACCACTCACGGAAGATGCATCTAAGAAGTGTTACACAAAACTGGATAACGACCTGTTCAGGATGAACGAGACTCTTTCCCAGTGTTTGAAGTCTGACGATGAGCTAACAACCATGGCAGGTTGGTGTTATGTTACCAGTTATCTGTCCAGCAGCATAGTTTTCTAATTCAGTTGCTTTTTCTGTGATATTGAAAAGAATAAAATATTTTTGCCAATTCAAGTTACATTTGGGAAGTTTACAGTCAGAAGTATATTGTAGAAGAATGCTTAAGCAATGTTTAGGAGTTCAAAGTTCTGTGCCCATTCTAAAAATCATACATGGAAGGGAAAATGACCTCATGAGGTCACATATCCCCATTTCCTGCACATCATCAAGGCCATAGGTGTCTAACTAAGCTGGAGGACCTATGGTGGTGGGCAGCTGCCTGAGAAGTTCCTCAACTCTATGTCCTCCAGGTGAAAGGAGAGCTGGCCCTTCTCTCATGGTGGCACAGTGCTCCTCATGAAGCTACAAGAGGCTGCCATCAACAGTTCATTGCCTTTACCACAAACTAACATGTCATATTCCAGGTTCATTCTAAGACTAAACTATTTTTCCTACTTACAAATCATAAGACTCATATTTGTAAGAGTCACTACAGCTACAGTATCTTGTCAGTTATGCTGGCATTTTTCTAAGAGTTAGAGGACTGTATTTTATATTTCATTAATAAACAGACACTGAGGATAAACAAGGTGTATTTGACAATGTGCAATTCAACTTTATGGAATGATATTGTACTGCAGTTGTAGACTTTACATGAAATTAACACCCATGTAAAAAGAGAAAGACTGCACAGTCATCTAGTGACCTCCATCAAGCACTGATTGAATTTTAGTGTTCATACTACCTGAGCAAGTTAGAGATTTTCTATCTGTAAAATTCAGAGCAGGATTACTTAGCATAATTCAAACACAATATTCTCCATTTTTATTTATCTATTTGTTGTTTATCTTTGCTGTGTACTTTGTCCATTCTTGCCTGTCAGACTGATAAATTGGATCTTGATTTCTTCTCTCCACCCTCACTTGAACCAATTCCAAATGAATAAATCCCTAACCAGGCACCAACTATCAGCAGATTGATGTTCTTCCAACAGCCTACACAGAATAAAGTTCCTAGTCAAGAAATTACAGAAAGGTCTAACACAACTGTACACCAAAAGTAATATTGTTTATATTGTCTGATCTGAAACCTGATTGCACCTGACATGAACATGAGATAGTTGGCCAGAATTATAACAAAATATTATAACATAAATAAAATTGTGATTTTCTTGTTATGGTACACTTCAGTGATATAACTGCTCTGACACACATATCAGGAACCATATCTTAAGTTGTCTCAAAGTCTGTTTGCTCCTGCCTCTGCCACGAACGATGACGTCACTCTCCAGAAGCCTGCCCAGCTATGAGACATAGGAAGCCTGCCTAGCTACAGACAATCGGGGACCTGTCCTGGGAGGGATCCTGCCTGGCTACAGGCAACGGGATATTTTCCTGGCCACAAGCAAATCACATGCCCCCACCAGAGAATGCGTGGTGCCACACAGGACCAGCGTTTTGGGACAGGGAGCATGTGCGAAGGTGTGAACCAAGCACTATAAAAGACCATATGATCACACAGCACGTGTGTGCGAGCCAGAGACCCCTGCCACTGACTAGCCCCATGTGTATACCTCTCAGAGATGTAAGTGGTGGTCACCTCGTGAGTAATGGATGAATTGCCGCCCTGAGATGCACCGCCCCGCCTACCAGAGAAGCAAATCTCCCTACTACTTGCTATGTTTCCTGCTTTCCTACTGTCCTATTGCTATCTTCTTTACCAGTGTTCAGTAAAGTTCCTGAGTTAAGTGGCTTCTGAACTCACTTGTGTCTTTATCTCACTCCAGGCAATATTAAAGAATCTCTCCAACTCGGGGTTTCCTGGACCAGACCCTAACAACACGCCAGAGCAAATAAAATAGCAAAGTTCCTTTGGCTATTGATAAAGTCTGGCTCACAGATGGACATACCTGAATAATGTAATTATAATGTTTTATCAGCAAAATATAACAGATCAGCTTGGGTAAAGTATCCATTGCCTTTTACAGTATGCATTTTTTTCTCCCTTTCATGGATGATGGTTTATGGATCACAAATATGAATTCACAGCTTTTCTTGCAGAATAGTAATAACGGTGTATTAAGGTAGCAATAAGGTAAAAATGAGCTCATAATAACAGAGTAATTTGCAGGTCATGTAGATAATTATTAAATACATTAATCTTGAATTTCTAAGGTAAAACCTGCTGTGAGTGCAAATGGTGGCATTGCTATGGTAGGAAGAAACTTCATAAGGTCACAATCATTCTAGCATAGATATTGTATGTATTGTTTAAGAATGGATTATAATGCTTCTCAATAAAGTGAGGCCAAGATGATTGTTGATCTTTGCTTGACTGAGTTAATGAAAGTAAATCTGAAAATGATTTGCTGAAATTATGCCTGGAAGGTACATTGCTGTATTGCTTGTCCATTGGTAGCTCATATTGCCTTAGTGCTCTAGAAGTTTTTATGGCTAATGATACAGCAAAGTTGTAGCTAAATGTATATTTATGTGTAGACCATCACTGATATATGTTATCATAATCATTTGGCATATGTATGAGATGTAAGTACATTGGATAAAAAATATGTGCCTATTTTATTACAACTATTGGAACATAAATTGTACACAAACTAGCTCACATCTTGGTTAATGATAGTGTTATTGCACAATGTAACACAATGAAGAGAAGATGATAAGGGTCAATAGAAGTCTATGGCATTTCATTGCCACTTATAACAGCAATATTTGGCAAGATTCCTTTAATCAATTTGCATGCTCTGTGCCTTCACATATTGCAATGACTGACACATTTTCTGCTCTTAATCCAATGTGAGAGGTAAGCTAGAGTTGAAAGAATAGGAATTTGATATGCCTTAATTGTTAGCAACAGTAATTAAAAATTGAAAATATTAAGACTAACATGCAGACTACCATTAATATAGCTTGTTGGAAGTAAAAGTTTGTGAAGCCTTCTAGGGAAATGCAAATGTTCTCTGGAAAAAGAAAGGTCAAAAATGCAGATTTTGTCAGTAAAAATTATCTTGAATTTTTCACCTTTTTTCCTGAAAAGATCTACAATATGTTTAATAGTCAATAAGTGTGTTTGTTTGAGTAGTTGTTGTAATAATGAGATTGATTATAGGATAATGTAGGGTAAAGACATGTAGTTGTGGGAAGGTAGGGACCTCACAAACTGCCAGAAATATTTCAGTAGTCACAAGGAAGAGCACAAGTGGCATAAAAGAAAAGCAATAAACAACAAAATGTGAAAAAAAGTAGATTTTTTCTACTGTTTATCCAAATTGAATTTTCTAGGGTTCCTCAGCAGTAGGAATAGACACTTTAAAATAAAAAAATAATGTATCATAGACAGGATGAAAAGTGAAGCTAATATGTCTCAAATCCCTTTTAATATGAACTCCATTAAAAATGAATTTTGTTTGTTTGCAGTAACAAACCTGATGAAGTTGCTAATTTTTTATCAAAATCAACAAACATGATATGATTTGCAATTTTCTTTAGAAACAGCTAAAAAAGGCTTTGTTAAGAAAAAAAAAATTCTCAGTACACTACTTACAAGAGTATAACATGCCCTGCAATAAAACAATGAAGGTAGTATTATTGTATAGGATTTTAAAAGGAAGGATTTCCTTCTCTTGATGTACCACACAAGAGGTTTTAAAGTATAATTTTCCTCAGTCTTATTAATTATTTTTTGATGTCTTCAGAGGACAAAGCAATTATAATAATAGAGGATGTAATTACATGTTCAGTGACTATATAATAAGATTGCAGCTTAGGCAAATGTAGGTTATATACAGTTTCTACTTATGAGGACTATTAAATTGAGTTGCTCTTTTTCTGGAAAGTCTTTTGCAGAATTTGATGATTCCAAATGTATAACACGCTCAGATAGTAATTAATTCTAAAATATATTGATTATTGATATTCATATTAGTATCAATAAGATATTAAAATATTTTATTAAACAATATTGGTTAAATAGTCTTTTTAAGGTTGCTTCCATGATTCTGATGTTACAGTGATCTTTGTATTCATTATACGTAACCAATAAGACTGTTGTAAAAAAAGAAAAAAATAAAAAAGAAGTATTTGATCAGCTACAGAAGACTATGCATCAGGGTCTATAAAAATTTGAAAAAAAAAAGTATGGTAATGGAAAATCACAATATTAAAAATAAAACACAAGTAAATATTCCAAACCTAGTTGTCATCTTTGATAAATCTGTGTGTCTTACTTTTTTACATGATGTTTCACAGAATATTTCTTTTATATGTGAAATTCAATATTCCTAATATTGGCATTTAAAAATTTAAAATAAATTTTAAAAGAAATAACCCAAATACAAAGTATTTGCCAAATACTAGTATAAAAATGGTTCTGAGAGGTAATCTCTGTTATTGTGAAACTCCCTATGCAGATCTGTACATAAAGGCAAAATAATGTCTCTATGTTCTGTTTTGTTAAAAATCATATAGATGCAGTGATGATTCTCCAGTGTTTAAATGATATTAAAAATAAATTGACTGGGCCAGCAAATACCTTTATGCATGAACAGACATTTTAGGAATCCTCCAAAAGTCAGGTGGAAACCTTAAAATTGAAGCATTCCATCCAGAAGTTTCCTCTTCCATTATATAAAGTCTGATGACACGAAGCTGGGAGGAGTGGCTGACACTCCAGAAGGCTGTGCCGCCATCCAGCGAGACCTGGATAGACTGGAGAGCTGGACGGGGAAAAATGTAATGAAATATAACAAGGGAAAGTGTAGAGTCTTGCATCTGGGTAGGAACAACCCCAGGTTGCAGTATAAGTTGGGGAATGACCTATTAGAGAGCAGTGTAGGGGAAAGGGACCTGGTGGACAGCAGGATGACCATGAGCCAGCACTGTGCCCTTGTGGCCAGGAAGGCCAATGGTATCCTGGGGTGTATTAGAAGGGGGGTGGTTAGTAGATCGAGAGAGTTTCTCCTTCCCCTCTACTCTGCCCTGGTGAGACTGCATCTGGAATATTGTGTCCAGTTCTGGGTCCCTCAGTTCCAGAAGGACAGGGAACTGCTGGAGAGAGTCCCACTGCTGGAGAGGGGGACAAACTGGAACACAAAAGGTTCCACTTAAATTTGAGAAGAAACTTCTTCTCAGTGAGGGTGACAGACACTGGAACAGGCTGCCCAGGGAAGCTGTGGAGTCTCCTACTCTGGAGGCATTCAAGACCTGCCTGGATGCCTTCCTGTGTAACCTCATCTAGGTGTTCCTGCTCTGACAGGGGGATTGGACTGGATGATCTTGCGAGGTCCCTTCCAATCCCAAACATTCTGTGATTCTGTGATTCTGTGAAAGTCACTTACAAAATGTAGGTGTTGCTATGGGTTGACACTATTCTAAGATTTACGTATGTACACTCTTTATATGATTCATCTTAATATCACATTGTGAATTCTTCTCTTGATTTTGCAGGATCTCACATCAAATTTTAGTTCCCTTTTCAGCATCTTTTCTTTATAAAACCTTTTTCATAGCCAATCCCAAGTATGCAGTCCTTGAATGATAGCTTTAAATTGCACTAATAGCTCTCAGCTAAGACAACAGATAAAAGCTTAAATTATAAATGGGTAAGAGTAATGCATATTGTGAAATTTTCGCTTTCCTTAATACACTTTTACTGCTGTAAGTAGCTATTAACTTCACTTTCTTACTTGTAAATGGGTTGTGCAGACTGAACATGAGAAAAACATGTTCCAGGATATTTGTCTGTAAGAAAAGTTTCTGTTGGGTGTATGTGTTTATTTTATTTAAACAATAAACTAATAGCAGTTTCCTGTCTGTACAAAAAATAGGACAATTATTTTGTTCTTTTAAAAATACAGAAATGTGTAAGTAAATAAAAATGATTCCCAGACCTATAGAGGATATTCTTTTTATATGGTCCCATTTTTTGTATTCAGACTCTGAAATACAAAACTGTCTCAAATACCAATACAGTGCACAAGCACTAGATAAGTAGACCCTGAAATACTCACTTACAATTATGAGGTTTGGAATAATTTTGCTGATAATAAAATGCCTCTTTCATCTTTCATTTAATCTGGATCTCTAAAAGCAACGACAAAAAGTCTGCTCAATGGAAAGCATTCTGCCTCCGTAGACTAACTATAACTGTTATGACGTGCCTTATAATTTTAATAAGAGTGTTGTTTATGTGCAATTTTCTGTTTGTTAATGAAGCAATATGGACGTATTTTCCAGTTTTATTTTTCTTTCAGTTTCATTTGTCTTCCAGTTTCATTTGTCGTGTTGTGAGTTTTTGCTGAGATAGAGAGTATAAAATGTGGCCAAAAGGTGAAAATACTTCTGAATATCTGAGGCAAACCTACAATGCAAACTTAGTCATTGAAAGAAGAATAGTATGTTAGGTCGCGGTCGATGGGGTTGGCTGAAATTAAAAAAAAAAATGCCTGATAAAATAAAGCTAGCATCTAGAAAGCAAGAAATAACTCAGCAGAAAAGACGGAATGCCTTATTTTATCAGTATTAGAAACATGGCACTGGAACTTTCCGTGGCAAAACAGACGAACCTGAAGCTTCTTCTTTGGCTACAAAACACTCCACCTTTTCACCCTTTTACTTTTTAACTAGAATAAAGATGCTGTGAGTGCAGATTAGATATTGATTACTGAAATTGTTCAAGTTAAGATGTTTTTATTTGCTGCTAGAACAGCAATTTCAGGATTTCTTTTTCTCTAAAATTGTCTAGGTTAAGGTGGACTGTCTCGTCTTGAAGCATCTTGCTGAGTTGTAATAATCCATTATGTGTCTCTAACCAAAAAGAAAACCCTAATACATGTTCTCGTTGCCATTCTTTTAGAGCCAGAGAATGTGACATATTGAACAACCAAGACTTGTATGAAAGGGTCTAGGAGTAAAATACCTCAGCAATACCTTTTGAAGCTGGGTCAGTTACATGATTTCATTGAAATTGCCTAGCCTCATTGGCATTAAAAAATAATACAGCTCTTAATGATTGCTTTAGTGAGGTTTTATGTTCCTTCAAGATGTGTCTTAAATATCTTGTATGTGCCACTGTTTATTTTGCACTATATTGGTGGATCTACAAAGTGGAAAGCAGAGGATTCTAAGTCATTTTCTTATTGAAAGGAACTGCCTTGCACTTGCTTCATTAATCCAACAGGAAAGCAGAGAAATAAGATTAATATAAACAATGAGATGGCATTCTAAAATGTAAAATTAGGATTGAAGAGCTATTTGTCAGTCTCTTTCTCCCAGAATGATCCTGGGGTTTGGATGAGAAAGACAGGTATTGCAGTACTTCCACCAAATCATAAAGATGCTAATGACTGATTGGTACAAGTGCAAACCACATTACCTCGGATTATAAGTGCATTTTTACTGACATACCTCACTGAATCGATCCCTGTACAGAATCTTCAGGAATTCTGCCTTAGTAAGCCTCATCAGATAAGACCAACTATGGATAAGATTGACAACCTGAGAGGGTAATTGGTTAAGTAGTTCTTATAATCTACTTCTTGCAAATCCTTTTTTTTTTTTTTTTTCAGGATTCTTTTTTTTTTAAATGAAATAACTTTACAACTTTTCACAGAGGTCTCATGATGAGGACTACCATATAATTAATGTGAAAGTTTTAATAAACAAATGTATTTTCATGTGACATATAGGATGCTGGTACCTCTAAAATATTTTCATGGATATTAGTGTCTTCTTTCTGCCAACAAAAGCTTCACATTTTTTTACACTTTAAAGGTCTTGGTGTCACTTTAAGCTACTGACATTTGCAACTAGTAATACAAATGCTGGGGAAAAAAACATACTGTCAAATCTCAGAGAATGTGGGAATTTAGTTTGACTGTTTTATAATACAAATCAAACTTCTTTGCCTTGGATTACATTGTTTAAATAAAATTGAGAAATACAAACAAATAGATGTGACAATGAGAAAGAAATTAATTAAAAACTATTTCACAGTAAACCTATTTAGACAATATAATTTGGAACCTTTACCCAATATAACTGATGGAAAGGATAGGTGGTGTCATAGATAGAGAATATCATGAGGATTTTTCAGTGAAATAGTAATATTGTTAGTATACATTAAGTGGAAACTTATTTTATTTACATTCCATGTTGTATGTAAAAACAATGGAACAAAGCCTTGAAAAAGCATGGCGTGACAGGGAATAGTTAACAGTTTCAATAATCACAGTATGAATTTTAACTTAAAGATATTCTGAAAAAAACAGTCTTTAAAACATAGCATCTTGCATGGAATACTAGAAAATATTAGGCACTTAAGTACTGTGTGTGGTAATACTGAATAAATGAGTTTTCACATCTGATGGGTTTAGAAACATAAGTCCTAGTTCTGCTGTGCATCATTCTCTAGCTCTACTTTATCATATCTAAATTGAGATCTGGTAGTTTAAGTCCAGATGACTGAACCTGATGACGACAACATTGTTTACTTGCATACTAGTAAACATGTCACTCTCATCTGCTGGCAGGCCACAGGGAACACACCATATGTATAGAACCAAGAATTCACTGTTTGCTCAAGTAATGTTTCAGCTATAACAGTCCTTCTTATTCCATTAAGAAAAGTTGCAGCAACGACACAGTTAAATTCACTACCAAGCCTCAGCAAATCTTCCCAGTACCTATACCTTGCCTCTGGTACTGTGATCCAATGTTCCCATGGTTTGAAGCTGAAGCTGATGCTTCTGTCTCCTACAGAAAGACCTGGGAGGGATGGCCACATTATCTCCATGGCCATCACTTGCCAGAAGGAGCATGACACTGGTGGCAGTGTCCCTTCCTCCTCAGTCCTGGGGTCCTTCTGGCTTTCTTTTTTAATACATTTTCCTTTAATTTCATATATCCCTGCCTTATCCCTTTCCCCTAGCTACCTGGGGAGAGGTAGAAGCTACCAAAAGCCCTCCAATGTCCCTCCACAGCCATTTGTCCAACAGGCACAGCCTGGGTCTGTCAGCCCCTTCACCAGTGGCGGTCACGGAGCTCAAGCTCAGACAGGCTTGGACAATGGTCACTTGGCCATGGGGCACCTGGTAAAGCCAGCTCAGCCCCGCTCAGGCCAAGGGCAGCCCAGGCACCACTGGGACCTGCCACAGCCCAACACCTCTCCCCAGTGGTGGCAAATATAATCATATTTACTGGGCCACAGCCATAAAAGCTAATATATGATTTAACCTAATTAGGCTTAGCAATATCTTTGATCTATGGAATTACTGAAATTAAAATATTTGCAATTCTCAACAGTATGTGTTTAGGTTATTATAAATTATTTTAATTAGTCCAAACATTTGAAAATATATACAGCCTTTGATTAATGGCAAATATTGAATATCAATTTTTACATTTCTGTGGAGAGGAAGCTGGAAGAGCAATTTACATATTCATAGAAACTTGCAGCTTTACAGCCTCATTTAAATTTTTACTCAGAAATTACAGGTTGACCCCTATTTATTTCTTTCAAAGCATGTTTGAGGATGATGATAAGAACAGGGGAAAGGTACAAAACTGAAGCATCCAAATGGTGAACAATGCATTTATTATTAATTGCATCTCCTGGGACATATACATGATATGTAAATAAGGCTTGTTTAAGTGCTTTATAGACAACAGTTGCAAATATAAGCATCCAGAGTTCTTGCTCCAAGAGTTTTACCTAGGGTCAAACAAGATTTAATCTAGGTTTAATTGCTAAAAAAATAGAGCACATGCATTTACCTCTCAGTAGATCTTGACATTAAATATTTTGAATTCACACTGGAGTTTTGCTGTCTTAATCTTCATATCAGCCAAACTCTTTTTTTATAGAATTTTGAACATCATTTGGTTGAATTTTTTGAATGCTCTTTTCTGAGAGTGAATTGGGTGAAAAAGGTTTTTTAAGGGACTAACAAAAGGTGAATACTATAAAAACTTACATGCTAGAACAGTATTCTTCCAGCTACATTATGCTGCTACTGTGTGCCTCGTTTTCAGTCACATTTCTACTTCCATTAATTCATGCCGTCACTGACTTGTTAATACTGTAGCTGCATGAAAGAAAAATGAAGAAAACAAATTGTTTTATCTTACAACTTTTTGTTTGTTTCCAGACATTAGGTAGCAATTTGTTGGTAACAAAATGACTGCAGTATTTACAGACATTCAGAACAGATAGTAACAATTCTGCTCTCAGTCTGGAAAACAATTAATTAAAAGGGAAGTATTAACAAAGCTCTCAAAACCTGTTCATTTTCAAGTATGTTGCATCACTGGAAATACTAGAAGGACATACTTGATTGTCTTCTCTCAAATCTAAGGAGTACTAGAATTAGGAGAGTGTCTATTTCCCCCTGTGGCAGTACACTCTCCTCCATCCCCCTCTCTTTCCTCCCGCCCCTGCTGCTGAGAACTGATGTGTCAGATGCATGTGTGCACACCCCCATGGGGGTGCAGAGGTGCACATAGCCACAGTAGGGGGGTGCAGAGAAGCCATGAAGCTTCTAGACTGCCCACAGCCAGATCTGACCAGACTATAAAATGGGACTTCCCGCCGCCAACCGTTTGTGATCTTCTTGGAGCTGCGGGTCTGTATGCCAGAAGGATTGCTGCCTAAGGTAACTTCCTGGGATTGGGACAGCCTTGCCGCCTCGTTTGGGTGAGTGATAACTCACTAGATATATCTTTGTTTTTTTGTCACTGGACCAGCAAGTGTATTCCATGCTTAAATATAAGCAAGTGTATTTTCTTTGCTTATACAGCAAACGTACTTTCCTCACCAGACTCAGGCAAACGTATATCCTTAATATAATTCCTCACTAGACACGTGAGTGTATTTTTCCTAGATTCAGGGACAGCTCTGGCATTGGTTATTGTGAGTGCATGTATGCACGCTGTGGATCTCCATTATTCTTATTTTGCTGTACCCCAAATAATCTCCTCAAGTTGATATCCGAATCTGTATTTTATGTTACCGGAGTGCTAACTGATGGTATAAACCCTGTTTCTAATTGTTTGTTTTCCTGGACTTTCCCGAACAGAATAAAAGTCTGTTTTGGACCTGGTTGTTGACATAAAACTAATATTAGGGTCCTTTCATGACACCCTCTAAGCTTTTTTGTTTTCATTCTGGTTCTTTTTGGTTTTCTTTTTTGAAACTGAAAAATAAGGCAAAAGTTCACTTACTCTTCAACCTTGTGGTCATGAACCCAGACAAGGTGGAGTTAGAATTAAGTCACCTGTCTTTCTAGATTAGAAAGTCTTCTGCCCAATTGTCTTGCCCTGGTAGCTGAGAGATGATCTCTGTAGAGATATTAAGACATGTTGATGGCATTAAACTTTCCCTCCTGCAGCTCAGGACACACTGTATGCCTGGATAAATTGTAAAATGGATTGGCTTTCCCGTCTCATTTCTCTTCTGAATCCATCCAGATTAAAATAAAACTCAGCTGGACCAAAGGAGGGTGGAGTAGAGGCTTTTTTGATGTAGGTTGAAGCTGATATGTTGGGGTTTTTTGTTTTGTTTTGTTTTGTTGTTGTTTTTTGTTTTGTTTGTTTTGCTGTTGTTGTTGTGTTTTGGGGTTTTTTGTTTTTTGTTTTTTTTTTTTAAGTAGAGCACTGTCTTTTGTGTTTCTATTTTTTCCAATGGATTTTTTTTTTTTTCAGGTGCCTACAGTTCAGTCCTGGTTAGGCAGCTCTGTTGTTCAAACCACATTATCTTGCAGTGGTGACATGGTAATCTATCTTAATTAACATTTTCATGCACTTTGTCTACTTTTCAGAAATGTGCTTATGTTACAATTTCTGAATTTCTTCTAGCATACTTGTCTCTGTACACACCTGCTGTATCCTAAATACTTAAGATTTCTTTCTCAAAAGGAGAGGAGGAAGTGCTCTAACAGTGACAGCTGACATGAGCTGTTGTTCAGGTGATTTCTAAGGCACCATGGCACACAACCACAGTCTTTCATCAGAGATATACAGAGGAAATGAACTGGTGTGGGAAGAGCTATGGTGTTTGTGAACATGATATGTCTGAAATGGTTAGCTGGAGCATGTTCAGTACTCTTCTGCATGGTGAAAGTCAGGTAAAACAAGCCTGATGTGAGGATGCTTTACAGTGGGGTGGGAAGAGAAATTCTGACCTCATTGGAGTTAAGATTGAGTTGTGTATCTAAAGTTCTGCTCAGCACTGCTGCATCATGACAGGATGATGTACTCAAAGTTTTTCGTGCTGCTAAGTAGCTTAACCTCAATGAGTTGGTGAGCAACTCTGCTACAACTCATGTTAATAATATATCTATATGTTGAACCAATTTTAAAATGGTTATTACAATTCATTTATCACTGTGTCATGCATTTGTCTTCCAAATCTTGTGCAAACTTCCCAGAAAAACAAGTGACTATAACCTTTCCACAGTTCAATTAAAACAAAATACTGTGTGCATGATGAATTTGATGATGTTTCTTGCTGTTGTGAGCAAAAGAGATTCTGATACTTCTTACATCCATCACTATGAAAGGTTTGTGAACAGCTTTATCACAGGAGAATTAAGATTATGGTCTCAATGTGCCTTTGCAGATAAGATGGAAAACTACATTCTTTATTCTAAGACATTTAGAATGATGAAGTCTATAGTAAAGACTTCCTTTTAGGTATTTGATATTTATTTATTTTCTCCACCCTTCCTATGACATTTGGGAGTAATGAAAAAGGAATAGCATATATTTCTTAAAGTAGTTGATGAAGCACATATTTTATTCAACACACAGAAAATGTTGCTTGACAGCGTGTAAATATTGCAGCTTTATACAAAGAAACTGTATGAATTTAGAAAAGTCTTTCTTTTCAAAACAACTCCATAACATACAGAAGTACCTGTCATCTTCATTTTAAAGATGAAAACTAAGGTACAGATAGATAGATAGAATAGTGCTTATGTACTTCACACCAAAAAGTCACTGGATAAGAGCTATTTTTTGATCCAGGTTTATGATAATTCAGAGCAACATAACCACTGGGTTAAATAGCTGTGCAGTTTTGTGCTTTCTGTGGCCCAATGTGTAGAAAATTATTTATGATGTCTCCCTAGCCTTACAGTTAGGACACCTTCCATGGAACTGAGATGCAGGTCTGATCTGAAGGAGCAAGCTAAACCTAGGTCCACTATCTAGAACAGCCAACAAATACCTTTTCGTTTCCAAAACCTTTTTTTTTTATTTTTTCCTCAAAATCTCATTTCAGGGAAAAAGACAAACAAACAAGACCACAATCAAACAAACAAAAACTTTGACATTAACATTTTCAGGTGTTGTAATTTGCTGATTAAGAAAAGTGTTTTAGTCAACCAATTTTGTCTACATCTAGGTCAGCAGGCACATATAGCATATTAAATGAATAGTGATCGTCCCCACGAAGTCCCTTACAATTGTCTTCAACAGGTGCTGGGTTTCATGCAAACATTGACAATGTCTCAGGGCTTTATGTCTTTGGGTTCTTATATAGAGACCACTTGAGTTATTTGGTTTATTTTAGGAGGATAAATGTTAGCTCTTTCTCTGAGTTCAGTATAAATCATAACATTCTCAATATCATTCAACTTCAGGCAAAATACCTGAAGCTTGATTTTGCCTTTAAAAATTTTGTCCTGTTTCAGTGTGTTCATTTACTGTCTTCTGATTTTTGTTGTCCTCCAGCCATGAGTTCATTATCTCAGCAAATACACTCTTGCATTTTAAACTTCACTGGATCTTCAATGATTCTTTTCATCCATGTTAAAAATATTAGTTACACTTCCTGCTACAAGTCATAATTCCTCTGATTTAAATTCATTTTGGCACTTATCTCTCTTCTGTTTGGCCTTTAACCCTTTTAAGTTGTTGTGCACATTTTCATGTGAGATTAAATGCTGCCAGGCAACAGTGGTTATTTAATTTTTCATTCAGCATCAAGCTTTCTACTTGACTGTTGCAAATATTCAACCCTTTCTTATGAGTCAGAAGATTATAACACAAAGGCCTTCTACTTGATGGATAAAATATTAGTATTTTTCTCAGAATTCACATAACCTTCCATTCCATATACTAATATATTATAATGAATAAACTACAATTCTTGGAGATTAAGGTGACTGTAGTTTTGGGATAGGTTTTGCTTTTGAATAGTAGTAGTATTTTTGTTCTATTGTTTCTTGTAACAGAGGTGACAGGTTTTACTGTTTGCATATAGATTATCTCATATCAGATACAAAATCTGTTACAGACAATAAGTTATCTTTTCCACAATACAATATTCCTTGACCATCTACATTTATAATAGCCAGAGTCAGAGCACTTTATGTGGTTGAGGGAGGAGGAGAAAGAAGTAAAGCTTGACAATTCATGTTAGAAAAACTGTTGAAGAAGATTGGGCTGCAAATTAAATGTCTGTATGCTTTCTTTTGGATATAAAGAACAGGAAATAAACCTCCATCTGTTCCTCTTAATGATTATTATAAGAAAATAAGAAGATAGCAGATAATTAAGATATTTAGAACAATTTTCTTGGTTTTATACAAGGAATGATTTTTATAAACAACATTTATGACTCTGAACCCTCAAGATGGGTCTCATCTTTCCTACAATGCAGCCCCATCCAGGACAGGAGCATCGATATCAATGGGCTGTGAATATCTTAATGTTGGTTTTTTTCATACAATTCACCTAAAGCCCTAATGCAGAAAAGCAATTCAGAAGGTGCTTAAGCCCTACTGAATTCAAAGAGTACATGGCCTTCAAGAGAAGAACATGCCTAAGTACATTATTGACTCACATCTCCAGACCAAGTCCAGACTGCATGGGCTATGCCTCTGCTGTTCTCCACTGAAGATGTCAAGAGACAGGACACAGTTTATCAAGAATAACAAATGTTGTTTTTTCCTACTATCAAGGCCGATTCCTGTCAGCATTACTTACCTGGATACTGAATACCTTCTCATTCAAATTGTTCCTGGGAACTGGGCAAGTTTTCCTGGCAAGGTACCCCCTACCCCTGTGCTTCAGTGCCTCAGCATGCTCTAGAAGACATCCCAGGCTCTTCATCAAGAAGAATTTGCTCTTGTCTGGTTTTAGAGTAATCTTTAACTGGTCCCTTAACAGGAAGCTCAGACTCTAAGTGCATTATGAGCAAAATTTTTTCTTCCCACTAGCTAGTGGCTAAAGTATTAAATGCCAGGATGGCACATCACTAACATTAACCTTTCTTCAAGTTCCATTTTGAAAGGAAACACACAAAATTGCATGGCTGAAAGGTAAACCTGGTCACTTGTTAATCCGAGACTTAATCATCCATGTCACAGCAAGGACCATTTAAAGGGTACTGTCTAGCATGTTGACTCTCTAGGCCTGGAGTGGAAGATGGATGGGAGAAAGAGGAACGAAAGAGGTCTGTACAGTTCAAGTATGTCATTCTTATGCCCATTAGTGCATTCTTTCACGCCCATTAGAAAAAAGTAGTATTTGCACACGCGTAAGAAGTGCCCCTCCATAATGCCCCTGCATGTCTCTGGGATCTTTATGCCAGAAAGCCAACAAAAGACGATGGGTGAGCTCAGTCATGGACAGTAGCTATGTACAGAAAACGACCTGCTAAGACAACTGCAGCCTGGTTTCAGTCTGGTGTGACCTTTCAAAAGATTGCAGCGGGGTTTCTGCTAGCAGAAGGAACCATAAATTGAGCCTATGTTTCTCAATACATCCAATCTGATACAGCTTTTTCACTACTTCTCCAGTTCTTCTGTGTAAGATTCGATTGACATCAGAATCAGATGGGTAGTTGTGGAAGACAGCAATTTCTCTTCCTGCTATTATAGAAATCTGTATGCAGCCATCATTATTGACATCAAGGGCAGCAGTAATTACAGACTAATTATCTGTGCATCATTGTTTGAAGTGGTTCCAGTTGCCTGCTAAAAGGGCTCAAAACCCTTTTATTTATAATTCCTGCATAGATGACAGTTAAAATATCATCCTTACCTTTATGGCTGCAGTAGTGCACTATTTTTGAAGAAAAAAAAAAAAAAAAAGGCAAAAAAGCAAAAAAGCAAAGTGATGATGTTGGTGTTTTGGTGTTCAAGCCTTCTTGAAGGCAAAATAATATTAGTCACTAAAATAATTCTCTTTCTTCAGCAAATCAATTATCATCAGTGAACAGGTAGACAAACAATAATAAAGATGATATTCCTAACACTAAATTTGGGAGAAGCCATAATTGTAGTGACTTTGTCATTACCACTTTGTTTCTGTCATATTCCTATGCTGCTCTAGATTTCAGTCAGTTCTCAAGGTTCATGCATCATAAGGTCATTAAAAAAGTTGGTTACCCTCCCATCCAAGTTATGCCTTTTCTGGTAGAAATAGTATCCAGAGGAAAGTTTACGTCTCTACCAATGTAACGTAGCATAGTGTAACGTAACATAATGTAACATAACGTAACGTAACGTAATGTAACGTAATGTAGCGTAACGTAACGTAACAGCACTACCTGTTTCCCAAAACAAAATCCAGGTTTTATAGGAACACCATTAAAAACAATAGGCAAAGAGCATTTTTTAAAATATTGCAGAATTAGGAGAGGAAATCAGTATACATGATATGAAGGGAACAATAGAGAATCAAGTTACAATCCATAACTAAGAAAATTATGTAATAAAAAAGTGTTTATTTGGATGTTGGAGACTGGGAAGACAATTTCTACATTAAAAAAAAAATGTGTAACGTTATTTTAGAGAATAGAGAGGAGATGAATAGGAATTCATTTCCTATTTCAAATAATGATATAGCTGCCAGCATCTTCATAACAGTCAAGCGCAGGAAGAGTTTAAAATCTAAAATTAGCTAAATTTTCCTCACAACAATGATAGCAGGATGATAACACTAGTAGAAATAATTAATGATTTTAAAGACATAGCAGAGAGTAAGGCTGTTGGTCCATATGGATTCTTGAAATAAAATTTGAAGTTACTACCTCCAAAATTTCTATACTTTTAAACAGGCTATTTAATATTCTGCTATGTAAAATTATATTATATATTAGTAAAATTATAAAAATAGGGACGCCTGTAGCACTGACAAACAGGTCAGCCAAATACTTTCCTTGTTTTTATGCAATTATTTTAAGGCTTCAGTAAACCTCAAAAAACCTTCATTCTTTAAATGTTTACAATTCTAAACAGGATGAAAAGGATACAAACCAAAAAAATACTTGTAATATTTTCTGCTGAAATTATGATAAAGTCAAAAGGAACTTCAGAAATATCTTTTACTTGCCTCAAAAAAACAGGAAATTAATTGATAGATTGAAACTTTATCTATTGCTATTCCTGAAAAGGTTTCTACATTTCTGCACGTAATCCTGAGCATAGAACTTCCTCCCAGGAAACTGACCAGCTGTTGCCTCATATTCTGGGAAATGGAATAACATATTTTCTGCTTATTCCATCTGCCTTCTACAACCAATACAGAAAAAGGATTAATTTGCTTGTATCTTTCTATTGGTTTCTTTTCACCTACACATTTTGTGTGCCATGATAGACTACTTTTTTTCTAAGCAGAAACACACCTCATCATCACCCTTTATTTAAATGTTTCTTCTATGACTGTGACAAGAAACCATCTAAATTTCTGCATAGTACTACAAAACTTTGGGTTCTCTTGTTAAGTTGTACTTAGAGGCACAGAGCACACTAGGGCATCCTAAGTGCCAGCGGTGATTGCACTTTAAATAGGTAGGCTCATTTCTTTCTTTAAGCAAAACGGAGAAGAACTTCAGTTGAATAAGTTTAAAGGATAAGGGCCTACATTTTTACTTCTGGGTGCCTAAACTCAGGTATTTAGTTTCATATTTAAAAGTTTCTGAATGCACCTTCTGAGCGACTTCTTAGATACCTAAATATAGTTTCTATACATATAGATGTACTCACACATTTAAGCATGTATCTATATGGATGTCCAAACATATATATGCACATATAGAATCATAGAATCATTTCGGTTGGAAGAGACCCTCCGGATCATCGACTCAAACCATAACTTAACTCTAGCATTAAACCATGTGCCTAAGAACCTCGTCTAAATGCCTTTTAAACACCTCCAGGGATGGTGACTCCATCAATTCCCTGGGCAGCCTGTTCCAATGCCTGACAACCCTTTCTGTGAATAATTTTTTCCTCATATCAAATCTAAACCTCCCCTGGTACAACTTGAGGCCATTTTGTCTTGTCCTATCACTATATATATATATACACATATATATTTCTAAAAGAAAAAAATCCTGGGCATATTCTCATACTTAAATTCCAGATACCTCAGGCATCTTCAAATATCTTCATCAAGCATCACGAAAATTTTGAAGTTTTTCACAGAATCACAGAACTGTTGAATTTGGAAGGGACCTCAGGAGGTCTTCTGGTCCAACTCCCCTGCACAAGCAGGGCCACCTAGAGAAGGCTACCCAGGACTATGTCCAGATGTCTTTCAAATATCTCCAAGGATATTCCACAGTCTCTCTGAGAATCTGCTCCAGTGCTAAGTCACCTTCACAGTAAAAAAATGTTACTGTATGCTAAGGTGGAACCTCCCTTGTTTCAGTTTGTGCCCACTATCTCTTTTCCTGTCACTGGACACCAATGAAAAAAGCCTGGCTACTTCTAAACCATCTCTTCAGATAAGATACCCTCCTTGAGGTCTTACAACTCTTAGCCTTTCTTCATAGGGGATGCTGCAGTCCCCTAGTCATCTTAGTGGCCCTTCGCTTGTCTCACCCCAGTATGCCCATGTCTCCCTTGCAGTGGGGAGCCCAGTACTGAAAACAGTATTCTAAGTGTGGCCTCACCAGTGCTGAATATGTGGGAGGGGTCACCTTCCCCAACCTGCTGGAAACGTTCCTCCTAATGCAGCCAAGGATATCATTAGCCTTCAATGTGCCTTCAAGGGCACATTGCTGGCTTCTTTCTAAACTGATGTTCACCAGGACCCCCAGGATCTTTTCTACAGAACTATTTTCCAGATGGGTGGTCCCCAGCTTATATTTTTGCATGTGTTTGTTCCTCTCCAGGTGCAGGACACTTCAATTCTCCTTATTGAATGTGAGTTTCCTGTCAGCCTATTTCTCCAGCCTGTCAAGGTCCCTCTGGGTGGCAGTATGACCAGTCATTCCTATCAGTTTTGTGTCATTAGCAAATTGTTGAGGGTAAAACCTTCCCCATCATCCAGGTCATTAATAGATATGTTACACAGTATCACAGAATCACAGAACGTTAGGGATTGGAAGGGACCGCAAAAGATCATCTAGTCCAATCCCTCTGCCGGAGCAGGAACACCTAGATGAGGTTACACAGGAAGGTGTCCAGGCAGGTTTTGAAAGCCTCCAGAGAAGGAGACTCCACAGCTTCCCTGGGCAGCCTGTTCCAGTGTTCTGTTACCCTTACTGAGAAGAAGTTTCTTCTTAAATTTATGTGGAATCTCTTGTGTTCCAGTTTGAACCTCTTGTCCTATCATTGGTTGTCACCGAGAAGAGCCTAGCTCCATCCTCATGACACTCACCCTTTACATATTTATAAACATTAATGAGATCACCCCTCAGTCTCCTTTTCTCCAAGCTAAAGAGACCCAGCTCCCTCAATCAGGACTAGTATTGATCCCTGAGTTACACCATTGGTTACTGGCCTCCAACTAGAATTCATGCCATTGATCACTACCCTTTGGGCCTGGCCATTCAACCAATTTTCAGTCCACCACACTGTCTGCTCATCCAGCCCATACTTCTCAAGCTTCTCTATGAGGATCTTAAGGAACACAATGTTAATATCATAATTAAATCAAGGTCAACAATATCTAGAGCTCTCACCTCAGAGAATCATAAAGTAGCTTGGCTTGCAAGGGGCCTTCAAAGATCGTCTAGTCCAATGCCTCTGCAATGAGCAGGGACATCTTAAACTAGATCAGGTTGCTCAGAGCTCCATCCACAGTAGCACTCCAGTTACGTTAACTATCCCACCATGTGTCTGTGAAAACAATGGGATCATAGCCCTGTAGTTGCACACAGACTTACAGTTTCTCCTGTGTGTTCCCTGTGTTGCATCTGTCAGTATACAGACACTTCAGGAATGCAGCCGCTTGGGCTGAATTCCTGGAAAAGGTATGAAAGCTTTCCCCATAATAGTTGCTCATGGCCATTGTTCTGCTGTATTAGCAATGTGCTACATGGTCATTTTCAAAAGTCGTAAGTCTATCACAATTATTATGTTATTCAAAAACAATGCTGTTTCACTGACTGTTAGATTTATGGTCTTAAGTGTCATACTTGTTTTGTTCTGTGTTCTTTTGCTTTTTCCTCCTATTTCTTATTTCTCTTTCCTGTCAGTAACAATATCTCTTGATGCAAACTAGACGAGACTAACAGGCATTCTACTTCTCGACACTGTCAGGGTTTGTGTTCTGGTAAAGCAAAAAGGGAAATTAAATGCGCTCAGACTTACAGTATATATTATACTATTTGTGAATCTGTGCAAGTGAGTAAATTCATTGTTTGCTTCTGCCACTGCTCTATCAATGAATCCATAAATTGTACTAATTCAACATGATGCTGGACTGGCTGTTGAGCACAATCAGACTTACAGTGCCAACTTGAGGTTATTTGATGTAATTGAGCAGTACTCAGGGGTTCAGCCCGGCTGCACGCAGACCCCAGTGAAATACTGAGGACAAGCTATTATAGAATGCAAGGGGGTTTAATTTCTGCTAAATTAAACCTCTTAACACAACTCAGGATCTGCACTGCAATCCATTGCTTGGTGTAAATAAGCAAATCATATCTTGCAGAATATGTGCATTCATGTTATTATTGCCTCCAAAAACTTCTATCAGAAGATTTGCATGACCAGTCTCATTTTAAAAAAGTTAGAAATAGAGAAAAAATCATTTTAATACAGGAATACTGTTTATGTGCTTTTGCTTAGATATCTTGAATGTCTGAGAAAACCTGTAACTATCCAAGGTTTTTAAAGCATTATAGCTCCCTTATTTTTAACTCGCAAAGGTAACACTCAGATTTAATGAGATTAAAAAAATAAAATCTAAACCATAAAATTTATTTGTATTTCTTTTGTGAACTGAAGAAATAGAAAGAATATACATATAAGACAAAAAAGCTGTAATTAACTCCACCATCTCACCACAAACATATTCTGATAATTCCAATAAGCAATTTCTCTGAGGGCTACAGATCACTGAAATAGCAACTTGTGGTTTATCACTGGCTGGCAACTAAATACCACACAGCTGCTTGCTTATTCCTCCACAGTGAGAATCAGAAAGGTAAATTTGCCAACCCAGCCACATCACCATTGATGTTATCAAAATGTTCCCAGACACAGCACAGTAAGATAATAAATGGTACAGCAATACAGCAGGCAGCAAAAGCATAAAACAGGCACTAATGAGCCAAAGACACTAATTTACAGTAAGACAAACAAGCCCCATTGCAAGAAAGAAAAAAGAGAGAAAAAGAAAAAGAAAAAGAAAAAGAAAAAGAGAGAAAAAGAAAAAGAAAAAGAAAAAGAAAAAGAAAAAGAAAAAGAAAAAGAAAAAGAAAAAGAAAAAGAAAAAGAAAAAGAAAAAGAAAAAGAAAAAGAAAAAGAAAAAGAAAAAGAAAAAGAAAAGAAAAAGAAAAAAAGAGAAAGAAAAAGAGAAAGAGAAAAAGAGAAAGAAAAAGAGAAAGAGAAAGAGGAAAAAGAAAAAGAAAAAGAAAAAGAAAAAGAAAAAGAAAAAGAAAAAGAAAAAGAAAAAGAAAAAGAAAAAGAAAAAGAAAAAGAAACAATTTCATTTGACTCTCATAACCGTGCACATCTATTTTCCTTCAACCTTTTTGTTAGTTTGTCAAAAACATTTTAGAGATAAGGAGGACATTTAAAAAACCCTTATTTTCCTCATGAGATCTAAGATATGGCATTTGGTATGATCTTGGGTTTTTATTGCTGACAGATCTACACAATGCCATTGCTCAAATGGATGCTGGGGTGATGTTTTCTTGTTCCTGCAATGGTGTAACAGATCAAAAATAACTACTAACTGTAGAGTTTTTCCTTTAGGTATGAATTTCTGTTTGTGAGAATCCAAATTACTTATCCTGCAGCAAATTAGCAGTCTTGCATTTTATACAATATGGAAAGACCACCATCATCTCTCCAAAGGAATCAGAATATGGCTAGAATTAAGTCTTGTTTTTGTGAAAGACCCAATCAATTAAGTTTTGTGAATTGTTCAAGTAACTAGTCAGCTTTTCATCAAGATAGTATTAGCTGTAAATGTATCTGGATATCTATGCAACTCAGGAATAAGTGCCGAACAGAAATCAATTACAAAGAAATGTAGATTGGAGGGGATTGGGTGGATGTGCTCACACAATAGAATTATCTCAGGAGATGACAGTGTTCGTAGAATATTGAGGAAAAGTGGAAAATAACACTTCTGGTAGGAAGATTTCAGGACATTCATTCTTCAGGTAGATTTTTTTTTTTCTTTTTTTGAATTCATTTCAAGGATAAGAATAAATATCCCCTATTCCACTAACACTCTTCTTCACTCTTGAGCAGTTAAGAAAGCATCAAAGAATATTTTCCTTTGTATTTCAACACATATGTGTAATAAATAACAAACACAAGCTTGCCATGTGCTAAAATACTCCATTTCCACAATGTAAATGTTCTGCAACATTTTCGCTTTTTCCCCACCTTAATTTGCTACTATAAGTTGACACACTCTACTGAAGAGGTGATGTGTCAGAAGCAGAATTGGAAAGTGCTAGGCAGTCCCTTGAGTTTTTTTGTACTTTTGAATATGCCTACCTCACATGACAAAATATCTTGTAATCTTCATTTTATATGAGTAAAATAATTTTTTTTTTTTAGAGAAATATGTCATGCAATGAAACCTAAATTGGCCCACGTGATTACAGTACAAGAACAGCCAACAATTCATTGCTTATGCTTATCTGGAAAAAGAGGACACTAGGCTTAGGGGGACAGTGCATATCGCAGGGGTTAAACAATTTATCTGCCATAGGTACATATTTAAAGGAAAACAATGGGCAAGATTGGCATGGTTTTGCTTGTTTTGATGACAATTTATTAATGTACAGGTGTGGAAAAGCCACTACCTTTATCCCCCCTCTCTCCACCACTTAACTCTTAAACTCAAAAATATATTTTAAGCAAGCTGTCAGAAATCTGTAAATTCACACTGATATTTAGTTTAAATGTTTTAGTTATAGAAGTGACCCAAGAGAGATGACCCTGTAGGTTGTCAGATATTCGCCAAACTAAGGCAAAGCTTGTGGCAAGAATTCACTCTTTATGAGACAAGTAAGAATCCACACCAGCAGAGCTCTTTAATGTATCCATGCTGCAAGGAACTCATCAGTCAGGGTTCACAAACCAACCCTGAGACACAATTCCACAGGAAATCAGACTTCATTAGTTCTGGTGTTTGTGAAACTGCTTGGCTTGCAAAAGAACTCTAATAAAGCCTGATTGTATCTTCAGTCTTTTAATGAAGTTTCTTTTGGGGTATATATTTGTTCATAAACATACAACATACAAGAATTTTAACTATTGACACACCATACTCAATATGATATTATTGTGAAAGCCAAAATAATTTTAACTATTTATAATCATGATGTGGTTTGTGTTATTTTACCTTTAAAAACTTCACATCACTTGAGTTGTCTTATAGAATCATAGAATGTCCTGAACTGGAAGGGATCCTCAAGGATCATCTATTCCAACTCCTGTCCCTGCATACAACTCCACAGTTCACACCATGTGTCTGAGGGCGTTGTCCAGTCTCTTCTTGAACACTGTGAGGCTTGGAGCCATGACACCTCCCTGGGGAGCCTGTTCCAGTGCTCCACCACCCTCTGGGGGAAGAACCTTTTCCTAATGTCCAATCTAAACCTCCCTTGGCACATCTTCTTGCCATTCCCTCAGTTCTGTCATTGGTCACTAAAGAGAAGAGTTTGGCACCTACCCTTCCTTCTCCCCTTGTGAGGAAGCTGTAGGCTGTGATGAGGTCTCCACTTCCCCAGGCTGAACAAACCAAGTAACCTTAGCTGCTCCTCATACAGCTTCCTCTCCAAACCCTAATCACATTATTCTTATAAAAGTATTGGCTTGCTTTTTCTTATAACAGAACACAAATCACAGAACTATCCCTGTAGCTTCTTTACTCTATATGCCTATTGAAGAGCTAGAATTGAGTCTTCTCACATACATAAGGCTGAATACATCCTAAAGTCTTTGAAAGATTGAGGTCCTTGTTGTGCACAGTACACTCAGGAACCTAGGTGTTAAGGTCCCAGTTTGGGGTATTTCTGTTTTCTTCTGTGAGACTACACTAACAAGCATTTATGTACCACATTGTCCTCAGTTTCCAGGCACCTCCACTTATTTTTAATAGCTAAGAGGAAAAATGTCCAACTTTTGTATTTACTGCTACTCTATGCAGTGAAAACTAAACAATCTCAATTTCTCTAGTCCAATGAAAAGGAAAAAAAAAAACAAAACAAAACCAAAACCACAACAAACAGCAACCAAAAGGGCAATACAAAGTAAATTTGCAGTCAGATTGTCACACATCTTATATGTCCCCATCTGAAGATATACTGGATTGTAAATTAAAGATGGGGCTTATTTGGGGCTTAATACCCTTAAATGAAGAAATCAACACCTTAATGCAATTCGAAAGTGACTCATCAAATCATTCTTTTGCTCCTCCTGACTAGGACAATGTTTAGAACATTTTAGATGTAATCCTATCTAAATTAAGTAATTTGAGCCTGATCAATATCTTCAGCATGCTAAATGAAAGTATAAAAAAACAAACCAGCCTACTTTCAAGCATCCTGTGGAAACAAATGTGTTTTCCATGTGTGGATTAATAAGGATGGCTGCCTGGACTGCCTTTTTGATCTTTATCAGGCACATGGCCAGACGCAGAGTGGGAAGGGAGCAGGTTGCACATTCAAATGACCCTGAGAACACCCACACCAGAAGAGGAAGAAATACTTCCCAGGAACATCATATGCCTCCCTATGAAGAGCTTCTTCCATTCTGTTTTTCTAAAATTGAGATTGAGACTGTTGAGATTAGCACCCAAAGTGCATTGGAAGAGTAAGCATGACATCAGAGAAAAGAGGTAGGTGATAGGAAAGGATTTTTGTCTAATAGTTTTAGCCATACTACTAATGAGAGTCTTCTGCATTAATTAGACAATTTGGACTGTCAGACTGTTAAAAAAATACCTGAAGAAATGGGGTGCTTTTGGCTCTGTATACATGGCATGTTTTTCTGTTTACAAGATTTTGACTAACAGGAACAGAATTTTATGCAGTGTTCAAGAAATAAGTGTACCAAGGCTTTATATAGCAGAAAAATGACACCATCTGTCTTGTTCTCAATATCCTTTCTGATGATACCCAACATTTTCTTGGCTCTTTTGACTGCCACTGAACACTGAGCAGATTATTTCAGAAAACTAACAGATCACTTTCCAGAGATGAGACTGCCAATTCTGAGTTCAGCATCACATAGACACAGTTTAGGTTATTTTTGCTACATGTGTTACCTTACATTCATCTACGCTGTTGCTCGTTTGCCAATTTTTTGCTTCTATGTTCCATTTTGTGAGATTCTTCTGACATTCCTCACTATTTGTTTGGCATTTGATTACCTGGAGCAGCTTACTCAACTGCAGACATGGTGATTACATTGTGTACTGCCTTGTCCAGGTCTGTTTTGTAAAGCTATTGAATAAAGACAGGTCCAAAACTGATACACCTGTGATCCAATTCTGACTTGTCCTTATGATAATATTTGATCATTAAAACTTTCCTTCCTATTCTTAAGGAATTTTTTATCTATGAAAAAGAGATACAACTCCTACGTGGTAGCTCAGTTTTTGAAAATTTTTTGTCTAGAACTTTGTCAAGAGGTTTTGAAAATCCAAATGCATGATGTCTAGCTTATGCTCCTTATCCATATGTTTATTGAAGTCTCCTATGACGTCAGCAGGCTAGTGAGCCAGGATTTCCATTAGAAAAACCAAACTGTCTGTTTTCCAACAGACTTTCTCCATAGCCTCAGTGATCATATTCCTGTTTACAAAATCTTTCATCCTACAAGAGATGGAAGTCAGATTCACCAGCTTGCACTTCCCAGGATACTCTATAGGATCCTACTTTATGGAGATTCTACTTGATGGAGATCTTATAGAGCATCCTTGTATCCTGTAGAGTTCTCCTTGTTTAGATGGGAGTTATGAAGGCAGCCTAGCAGATCTCTGGTACCATGACTGTGTCTAATGCAGATGCAGTTGGCTGGAAGTTCTCTGGTTCTCCTTTTGAATTTTTCTAGAGTGCATGGATTGATGTAATTCACTCTTGCTGGTTTATTGGGATCTATCTTGCTTTTTGCATTATTAATAATTATGAAAAAGGAAAAAATATTTTCTGAAATTATGATTTTACATTCTTAGTAGACTATTCAGAAATGCTGGGGATGTTAAAATAAAAGTTAAAATTTTGACTGCTATGATGCCATTTATTCTGTTAAAAAAATCCAGGGAGCTATAGAAGTTTTGTTATATTGCTATCTTACAGTATATAGTTAATTCACCAAGAATGTTTAATTGCAAAAAGTAAGTTTTATAGACATTATTTCATTTTTCTTACATTATCTAAAAACTTACAGGTTGTGGTATATTTAAAGAAAAATAACATTGAAATTTAGTCAGTTTTCTAGGACATGGTTTCCCATCTAAATATAATTATTTGGAAGCAGCAATACCGATCAAGTGAAAATGCCAGTTTTGTAAAACCTTAGTTTTCCATGTTTTAAAGGAAGCAGAAATACTAGAAATACCTTCAATATTATTTTCAAAACAATTTTCTTGTTTTGTAATGCAGTTTACGATAGGATTGGCAAAATAAAAGCCTAAAGAGACTCAAAAAACTTTCCTCTGAAAATTCCATTCTTCAGAAATTTCTATAGCATTAAACTGAAATAATAGCTTCACACATGCAGAAATCTCAATTCTTACACAGTTAAGCTGCTAGCTAAATCAAAATATGGTGTTATTATGCCTTTTCACTACAATTTCTTTTCTTTTTCCCTCAAACCTTACAAAAATATACTGAGAGTGAATTGTTTCAAGGGTCATAAGCTCTAAAAACTCTGTTACGGAACCTGGAACAACTTATTTCTTCTGAAGATCAGCATCACATCAGCAATTTGTTTCCCATTTGTGTAAGACAATCCCATTTGATAACATGTTGTAAGGCTTGTAAGAAGTCTTCAAATTCAAATATTTATCAGAAAATGCTTTGGTGGTATCTACAGGAAACTGATTTAAATGATGTATCAATCAGCAAAGTAGTTGAACTGCAAACATAGATGAATATGCCAGAGAATTTTTTAATGTACAAATAATGGTATAAATCTAGTGGCAAAAGCATGATTTTAATAGCACATGTGTCAGTGGTTCAATGTGCCAAAAAAAAATATGTGATGCACCTGTGTAATTTGTAATGTAGAAAAAATGGGGCTTTTAACATTATACAGCATGAGAGTCAGTGAACACCCAAGGAAGGCACATACCTGATGAAAGGCCATAGCTTTTATCTAGGAGACAGAAGAATGAACTATGATCATGACTGAAAGTGAGCTGCTATTCTCTGTGCAGAATATTATTTGGTAAGATTGAGGAAAGACAGAATGAACCAAATCCAACACATGTGAGGAAAATTTAAGGAGGTCACCCTTCAGAAAGTTTTGGCATTTTTTTGTGGAAAAAACTGCTGATGTTATAAGAGATTCTTTTTTTCTGCTCTGTTGCTCCCAAGAGAAACTTAAGTATCAAGTGCAAAGTCGGAAATGGTTAATGATGCTTTACAGTCTGTAATTTTTTGAAGATTCTCTAGTTTAGATTCTCTAGTTTACTAATTTCTCAGATGCCAAAATAAATTCAGTAATTTTTAATGTTCTACCTACTTCATAGATGATCAAATGGAATAAGGGTGGCTATTACATAAAAAAAAAAAAAAAAAAAAAAAAAAAAAAAAAAAAGGAAAAACAAACATATTTCTTTAAAATAATATTTGGATCATCTTCCTCTTCTTTTTTCTCTAAGGAATACCTGATGAAGTATATTACCAACACTTTACAACATGCAGGGAATTTAATGTGACATTAAGAATACAGTATGAGAAGGAGAAGTTATGTAAATCTATTAATCTGTGAACATTTTTTTTGATCTCTGTACTACCACAGAAAAGCAGTAGGAACAGGTCTTGGAAATGTTTCCTCGTTGAGGTTAATGGAGTTGTATGGGAATGTAATAATAAAAAAAATCTTGTAATACATTGTGTCTTAGAGTTTCATGCAGCTCTGCACTGTACAAGAAAAAGTGATAAGGTATTTGTCTGTCCTAAATGCTATTTTGGTGCTCATTAACGCTTCTGTATTACTGGTGAGAAAATATGAGAGGTTTAGATGCTTTGGTAAGCTACTTGGTAGTTAGTGTCACGTGAAAAACACTCAAGTTTTCCACTATAATGGTAGTATATAAAAAGGTAAATATTAGCAGAAGTTGTCTACTAGAACTAAAGTAAAAGATTTGTCATTAACATAAGTAGTCTGTAGTTTGATTGTGAGTTTGGTAGTTCTTCTTACAGAAAAAAAGTCATCAGAAGAACCAGTTTGCACATCCTTATTTAAATTTGACTGGTTGGCTACACACGTTCAGCCTTAAAAAAAAAAAAAAAAAAAAAAAAGTTACAAAAGCATCTCAGCATCTCACCAAAAGAACTGGTGTATGGGTTTGCATCCTTCTATATCTTCTCTGGCTTTCCCTTTTCTCCCTCCCCAGAAACACAGAAGCAATTTTCCTGTGTCATAAGTAATGCTCTGATATTTTTGATCCCTAAATTGAGCAAATCAATCAAGCTGTTAATTGCTTATTCAGATTCATGTATAATTTACCTGGAAATGCTTATGAGTTTTTTTGATTGCATGTGTGTGATCTCAATGGGAATCCTAGTGAGTGAAACTCTTTCAGCTTCAGTTCCTACCTAAGTACTCTTTCTGATATGAGTGTGACTAGGAGCTATTAAATGTATACAGTTTCCAATTTATTGTGAGTGTCCAAATGTCTATTTGAATGGACAGGTTTTATTTTCAGTCTTGTTCCTGTGTGTATTTTTTAAGTCTCAAATTCTTGCAAGACCCTTGTACAGTATTTGCACATTCATGTATTACAAATACTTCATAAAGTGGAGATAAGGACTATAAAACAACATATTATTCTCTTGCTAACAGCACCTAAAGATCACTAACCATATCAAGACCTACTGAGACATTTAAAATCGCTCAGCAGCAACAAACTGCTGCAATTTGGGAAAACGTCCTACCAGAAAATAGACTTATTTCATAATAAGAAATTCCTTCCTGACTCTTTCCCCTTACAAAAAAAGAAATGGCTTGCCTTAGAACAATTTATGCCCTAAACACAGAAGGGTTGAGACTCAAAGATTTTCCAGCAAGATGCACCTAGTCAATTTCAGCAGGATAAACACTAGATAGACCATTTGGAAAAGGGAACACTTTGGAAGCTAATTGCTGCTGACTTTATCTTGTAAATCTTTTGAAAGAAAATTTCTTACAAGGAGTAAAGAGTTTTAAAAGCTGAACAGCATTGACTGGTTGCTTTATTGGCCTTTTAAACCCCTGAGAGATTTTTTTTATTTCTGCTGCTAGGGTAAAAAAAAAAAAAAAGTGTAGAAAAGTAAAGCAAAAACGAGGCACAGAGATATGCATCATAATGTGAAACAAAATACAAGCACCAATAGTCTGTAAGTAACGGAAATGGAGTAGGATTGCCCTGTTTGCCTGTCAAATTTGTTTCCTTTTCAGTTTGAGATTTGCTTTTTTCCCCCTCTTACTTAGCATAAGTACAAATTGAAGCAATAAATACCCTTGTGCCTGCTGTACTGTGCTGGTTTTGGCTGTGATAGAGTTAATTTTCATCATAGTACCTAGTACGGGATGGTGTTTTGGATTTGTGCTGGAAACAGTGTTGATAACACAGGGATGTTTTAGTCATTGCTGAGCAGTGCTCACACAGAGGCAAGGCCTTTTTTGCTTCTCACACCACCCCACCAGTGAGTGGCCTGGGGGTGTACAAGAAATTAGGAGGGGACACAGCTGGGACAGCTGACCAAAGGGGTATTCCACACCATATGATGTCATGCTCAGCATATGAAGTTGAGGGAAAAAGAAGGAAGGGGAGGACATTTGGAGTGATGGAGCTTGTCTTCCCAAGTAACCGTTATGTGTGATGGAGCCCTGCTTTCCTGGAGATGGCTGAACACTTGCCTGCCCATGAGAAGTGGTGAATGAATGCCTTGGTTTGCCTTACTTCTGTGGACAGCTTTTACTTTATTTATGAAACTGTCTGTATCTCAATTCATGAGTTTTCTCACTTTTACTCTTCTGATTCTTTTAATGATCCCAGTAGGGGAGAGTGAGCAAACAGTTGTGCTCTGCTTAGTTGCTGGCTGGGGTCAAACCATAACATGTGCATTACACACAGATTTTGGAAGTGACATTGCAAAGACTTTGGTTCCACTGCTCTGTAACTGACACAATTTTGACATCATACTTTTGATGAAACAGGTAGAAAACAATATTTCTGACTGAGTTCAAATAACAATTTACAATCATTGAAAACTGTCCCTTTTCAATATCACATGTTCAAGAATGAAGGTAAGATGGTATGACTTTGCAGAGAAGACTGTGAGTCTCTGTACACAGGGCTTCCACTCTGACTAGTACTAAACTAGTCTGAAGCATGAACACTAGTAGCAACATACGACATTACATAAACTGTCTGTGTGTCCAGTCACATTTCATTTCCTTTTATGTGGCAGTGAGGCTAGATTTTTTTGTGTGTGTGGATTCTGCCCAACCAAGCATCAGCAATAGTGTTTTTCTCCATTCAGGATTACATGGTAGCAATAGGGGTTCTCTAAAATACACTACCCAAGGAGATGAAAATATTTATCGCATTTTTATGTTACTGATTTTTTATATAATATTTTATGTTACTGAAATTTTATATCACTTTATATCACTTATTAAACTGTCTTTATCTCAACCCACGAGTTATCTCACTTTTACTCTTCTGATTCTCTCCCTGATCCCAATGGGGGAGAGTGAGTGAGTGGCTGTGTGGTGCACAGTAGTTCCTCTGTTCCTCTGACATTCCCCACAGAGTGACTTGCTAATTACTTTTTACATGACACAATATGACAACTCATAAATATGAGTCTAGATATTAAACTTATAAAATCAATGCTACTGAACACCTGATGACAGCTTTCTGCATTTAATTTGTAACGAATATTTATCAGTTGTTATCTCAAGTAATGCAGTGGTGCTTTTGCTTTGTAATGAAGAACACATCACAGTAGCTCCTCTGACTTCCTCACAAAGTAACTTCCTAATTATTTTTTGACTTTTTATGATTAACAAGAATGACCTTGAAAAAGAAGATAATTTGCAACTATCCTGACAGTTAAACCAAATCACAGGAAGAAGCAACATTCAGCAAACGTGATCATATGATTCTGAAAACGTCTTCCATTTGACCTTCTTAATAATAAGATTTTGAGTCCCAATAGGAAGTCTTACCTTTGGTATCTAGACAGTTTTAAAACTCTCTCTCTCTATATATATATATATTTTTTTTTTTTTTCCCCCAACAGTACCTCCTACAGCATAAATTACATGAACTTTTTCTACTGTGCTTACTTTTTCTCAGTACATTCAAAGTGTTTTAAGAGACTAGCAATACCATTTTCCCTTACAGCAAAAGTACTGAGCAGGCTATAGATACATTACTTTTCCAATGTAAGTTATATATCACAGAAAGGAACAGAGAGACTGCTGAGAAAAATAGAGAACAGATACACAGGCAGCTCAGCAGGGAGATAGGAAGATGATATTTTCTAGGGAGAAACAGGGACTGTGTAGCATTTTCAGCAACCTGGAAAGTAACTGAGCTAATTGTTTGAAACTAAGCCTGAAAGAAAAGATCAATTTTTGAGTACAAAGAGTGGAGGGATATTTTTCTTTATAATGTCTTTCATATTGTAAAAATCTTCAATAAGGAAAAAAAAAGAAGCTGCTTCAAATATTTAGTTCAAAGTTGATTGTCCAATAAAGCTGACTTTATGGTTCAAATGCATTTTGGTATCTAGTTAGTCCCATCTCAAATCTCTGACTAATCCAGGTTGCACCAAATGAACCTTGAAGAATTTCATGGAGCTTGATTCATATTGGAAAATGAACACATTTCTACATCATCATGGGGAACAAATGCAGCTTAGACAAAAACTCTGGCTTCATAGAAATATTATCAGACACAATTTTTTCCTTTCATTACCTTGGAATTACATGACTAAAATATCTAGGTCCAGAGAGATACTGTCTGGCTGCAGAACAAACTGTTAGCAGTGGCTGTGAGGGGTGAGGGAACACAGGGCTGCAGCTTCACCAGGATTTCCCACAGCCTTAAGTCATCAGAGTCACCCTGGGCCCCACATCCTCCTGAAGAATGTCATGATTTAGTATAACTTACAGAACTTCAGATCAAATTGTCTATGTGACTCAAAGTAAATAAATCTTAGCTGCTTTGGGAACCTCTTAAAGACATTACTTGCACTTGTGTTTATACAAAAATAAATATATTTCATTAATGGTATGCAAGATCAGATACAACCAGGGGAGAAAGAGGACAAGGCTCAGGAAAAGAGGTGGAGCAGTAGTTGGATATGCATCAGTTAGTATGTATGCCTGTTTATGAATGTAGAGACCAGCCTTGGAAGCTCTGCATGCAGAGGGAAGATTTTGCTGTTGTTTTCTTGCTTAAATTAAGCTTCTTTTTCAAGACATTATTTAATATACATAAATTACACACCTAGTAACTGGAAAATATGGGATGATGACAAACTGATTTGATTTCTTGAAGTTCTCAGAAATGTCTCATATTTTACTTATTTCTTGGCAGAACTTCTTGGTCATTCACTGCATCCAGAGATACCATGGTGGCAAAAAAAACCAAACAAACACACAAAAAAACCCCACACAACAACAACAACAAAAAACAACAAAAAAAAAAAACCCAGGTTTTTGAAAGTTATTTATTTTGCTTCTCTCTGAAATATATTCAGAAGAACTGCCTATTTTTTACAATAACTAACTAGTATACAATTGTGTGTGCTGTGTAAGAGAGGAAAATTGTATCACCTTAATGCAACAACTTAAGAAAAAAATATACTTTCATCTAATGTTAACAACCTCTAGTTACTTTTTTAAAAAATTTTGTTAAAGGAAATTATAAAATGAAACATTAGAATTCATAAATGCAAAAATTATTTTAAAAGTATTTATAATTTGTAAACAAACACCTTCACATATTTTTCAAACATATTTTATAGATAAAATATTGGATTGGATTGTTCAGGTTTCAACTGTTTGGGTTCAATTACAGAATTAAAAAAAAAAAAAAAGAGTTGTCTATACTTTTAAAAAATGCCATACAAATTCTCTGTATAAAATATTATGTCATTTAAAGTTACGAGGACAGAAGGCTTATTCATATATTTTTCATTAACTTTTACTGGGGAGTACTTCTTGACCATCAAGAAATCAGGATATATTAATGGACACCATAAACTGACAGCAACTAAAAATATAATGAATGAATGAAGCCTGAAAATTAGTATTTTCTAATTAGATATTAAAGTGATATCCATTTCAACTACAGATAATTTCAATTTAAATAAACAAACTTATTTTAACTTTTATTTCTTTTAAACTTACTTTAGCAATGAATTCTCCTGAGAGACATTCGATAGTAATTATTACCTATGCTTTTATCCTGTCATAACAGTACAAAATGAAAATGCATTTCACTGTCTGGCTTGATTAATTTCTTCTATGTCTTTATTCTCTGATGAAGAACTATGTCCTTATGCTTTATTCATACTGATTATTATCTGCTACTCAAAATCTTAATTTCAAATGGAACAGTTTATTTAATAAGTTACTAAGAAGGAACTTAAGAAGAAGGATATTGCAACATTACTGACAGTAAAAAGTGTTAAAAATATATTTTACCATTTTTGCTGAACTTGTTTTTTTTTCTAAATGTTTTCAGGATGAGGTTTTTTTTGTACACATATATATATTATTTCTTAGAATCAAAGAATCATAGAACTGTTTAGGTTGGAAAAGACCCTTAAGATCATCACATCCAATCGTAAACCTAACAAGGCTAAGTCCACCACTAAACCGTGTCTCTAAATGCCACATCTACAAGTGTTTTAAATATCTCCAGAAGTCGTAACTCAACCATCTCAACATAATGGGGTTCATTTATTTGGAATGAAAATGATCCATAACAAAATTACCTTCAGCGTTAAATACAGTTCTTGATATAGGGAGAAGCCATATTTTTCTGATAACAAAGGCCATTCATCATTTTAGAAAATGACTCTGTTTTCCAGTTCTTACTGTTAGTCAAATCATAACTATTTAACTTTTTTCTTTAATCAGGTCTTTAATTTCCCACTTGATGTTTGCCCTGGCTTGAATTTTTTTGAAAGATTAATTTAAAAAAAAAAAAAAAGAAAGGAAAAAAAAAGGCAACAACTCTCAAAAAAATCAGATCAGAGGAACATATTTTGTTTTGCTTCCATTAAGGAAGCTTATATCTATTTCATGGAGAATTTTTAGCCTCTGTGTTTTGAAGCAGGGACTTGCAATACAATTGGAAGGTGGACAGGTGCTTTTTAATAGCCATGTCAAATCACATTTTTTGGAAGGTATCAATGTCAATAGCTGGACATGGCATCTATAGTGGAAGTTAGGATGGACAGTAGAAGACGGAAAGAAGCTAAAGGGTCATGAGGGTTGGGAGAGGAAATATATTAATACCAGAAAAAAAAAGATCTTGTAGGAGTAGATCCTGGGAGCAACAACCAGGAAGGAGGTGATAAGGTGAAAAAAGAGTGGGAGAAAGTCAGCCTAAAGGTAAATACAGATAGGTTGTTTTTATTTATACTCCCTTCTTGTCCTAAAAAAAATAAAAAAAATAAAACCAACCAAAGAAACAAGCTCACCAAAAACCCCCACCCTAAATCAAACCAAACCACCACCAACAAAAAAATAAACAAAAAACACCCCAAGAGAAATGAACTCCATAATTGCCATATGCCTGCTGACAGCAAACATCTGCAGAAGAGTCAGGGTATGTCTTATCCTGCAGAATTTTGTCAGCTTAGAAACATGCCACGGGTAACACCTTTAAGCCTAGTTTGACAGGTGGCTTGTACTGTGGAGGTAAAACCTGATACTAGTTGTTAGTTATTATAAGATACTTTTTATTTCTTAAGTTAAATTTTAAAAATTTAAATACTACTAAAGAATAATTGGAAGACTAACAACTTAAGATTGCTTTCATACATTTTTCTAATTTTTGAGTGTTTGTCTTAACACAGTTATGATAGAATCATAGAACATCTTGTGTTGGAAGGGACCAATAAGGATCATCGAGTCCAACTCACTGCTTTTTACAGGACTACCAGATGACTAAGAGCTACATCCAAACATGCCTTCAACTCTGACAGGCTTGATGCCATGACAACTTCCCTGGGGAGCCTGTTTCAGTGACTGACCACCTTCTGAGAGAAGGAAGTTTTCCTTACATCCCATGTGTATTTCTCCAATGCACATTCATTCTATTTCCTCATGTCAAGTTTATGGTCACCAGAGAGAGGAGATCAGCACCTCCCCCTCCATTTCCCCCCTTGAGGAAGTTGTAAACTGAGATAAGATCACTCCTCAACTGTTTCCAAGCTGAACAAACCAGATGGCCTCAGCTGCTCCTTTTATTTTTTGCCCTCAAGAACTTTTATGGTATTGGTTGTCCTCTTCTGGACACACTGTTCTTTGTTGTTGTTGTTTTTTTTTTTTTCATATGTATTTATACTATAACATCACAGTTCATGTTTTAAAAATGAGCACCATGAGTCTTGAAAAAAGTTTCTTTTCAGAAGAATTAGAGGTAAAGGTGGACAGAAGACAGAAGATAAGAATTTTTAAATACAAAGTGTTAAATTGAGGGCAGAATACTGAGGGAACAAGAGAAAAAAAAAAAAAAAAGAAAAAAGGGGAAAAGTAGACATAAGCTTGGATGTGCAAAATTTAAAAGGCAAGTGTAATAACTATACCCGACTATACCCGTCTTCAGTGCCTTTTAAACCAGATTTTAACTGGATGCGTACCGAGTCGGAAACAAGTTTCAGAGCAGTCAGATTAGGCACCAATGGCAAGTCTAGCCATGGCAGAATGGAAGGCAGTGTGGGCTAAGGACTTGGCTGAGATGTCAACAAACTTATTGTTCACAGATTACATCAGCAGCACTGTATGCCTACTTTGCTATCAGATGCACTGCTGGTTAGCACAGACATATTTTCTGAGAAACTGTAAGAGCCGGTTAATACGATTACATCATTGTGCTTAGAGCTGAAAGAAGAGAGCACTGTCATTTCTAATAATACAATGCTGAGAAATGGAATATTCCATCCTTAGATGGAGCATAAACCTAGCATTCATATTTCTTAAGTCAAAAATAGCTGTCAAATTCATGCTTGATTTGAACATGTTGCCTTGAAGGAATGAATGAAGTCTTCTGTAAAATGTCTGGTGCTATGTTACCTAAGTGATCAAATTAAATATTCAGAAAGGTTTGTTCCCTTGATATGTAGATCACTATGGTAATTTCCAAGTGATGCTCAGAATAAACATTTGAGAAATACACTTCTGAACTGGAGTACAGTTAGGTATATCATGGTTTGTTGTATCCTGAGACTGACTTTTTTTTTTGGTCTTGTTTCCTCAAACTGAACCTAAGAACAGCACACTGGTTTGAAATGTGACTCCATCTAGCCCAGTGTTCTACCTCCATATGTGGCCATCAGAAAACACTTAGAAAAGTCTGAAAACCGATCAAGCATCTGCATCTACAGCTTGCAACTCTGATAGATTTGGCAAGTTTCTCAAGGATGCTGCTACCTGCTCCTTGAAAAAAAATCTTTGTATTTGTTTATAAACTCTGAATAAGTTATTGTCATGGTCCTTTCTTATGTTAGAAGGAGTGAACAGTGGATTACCTTAGCTCTTCCTGATTTTGTAGAACTTGATTGTATCCATCTAAATCTTTTCTTTCCCAGCTGAGGAGCTCTGGATACTCAACTTTTTCTCATATGGAATCCATTTCATACTTCATTTTTTCTCTGAACACATCACAGTTTTCATATATCTCTTTTGAAATTTATTTTGTACTGTTATTTTGTTATTTTATATACTTGTCTTCAAACTCCACCTTTGAAGAAAAATTCAGTGTTTGCAGTACATAACTGAATCTGAAAGACTTGTGAGCAGATAGCAAGAAATTTAAGAACTCTCTGTGTACAAGAATATCCCTTAAAAAACACAAGAATCAGTGTGCAGTGTGCAAAGCTAGCAGTTCAGGTCAATACTCAGGGAGTATCAAAACATTTTATTGCGAGTGTTGATGGAAGGGGCACAGAGCTCAGCGACTGCCAGAAAAGCATGGATCCAGTAAATGTTTGGAAAAGCCCTGTTTGTTTTAATGGATTAAAGATGCTTCCTTGCTTTTAAAGAGGAAAAAAAAAAAAAAAAAAAAAAAAAAAGAAAGAAAAAGCCTTTAATTGATATTTTTATTTTTCTGATACTTAAGGAAAGACTGAAATTATTCCAGATGTTATCAAATTTTGGTCTAGATATAGAAATAAAGAATAATTTCAGTTTTTGCACTTAAGTTCAAATAGTATAGGCAATATGAAGAAAGGGTAGAATTTCAGCTGTAAACAAGGACAGAAGAAGCAAAATATAGCTTTTTAACAAAATTGTTACATTAATATTTTTCTTTTTTTTCCTATTTTCTATTTTACTGATTTTTACTTTAATATCTTTCATTCGTATATATTTCCAGATTAGATCATATTTACCTGTAAGAAGGAATGTATCTATTAAAAAAACCCAAATTCCTTCTTTCTCTTGGCATTCAGAATATTGCATAACTGTTAATATGAAAAATTAATTTCCTGTTTACACCAAAATAGAGCTTTGGATGATCTTATTGTGCCTTCTTATCAGATACTAGATTTTTATTTGTTTGGTTGGTTGTGTTTTTTTTTTCAAAATCTCCTTCACATCTTAGAAAAATAAGAAGCATACATTAGCCTTATTTTCAAGTTATCACACATTTTATTTTATTTTTCTGACACTAAAAAGAGTTTTTATGATTGTCTTTTCAAGATGAAAAACTCTATACATTTGACTAGCAGCACAATGTATCAGTCTCAGGGATGGCTTAATCATACCAAAGCATGATGTTTATGTACTTTCATCCACGAAAATCATGAATTAATGAAGAGATGTTTGTTCTTCATGAAGTTGACCTTATAGTGAATATTTTAACTTTCAGAAAACTTTCTCTACACAAGTGACAGACTTAAAATAATTATTCTCAGTTTTGCATGATCAATGTTAAAAGACAACTTATGTTATTCATTCAAAAGCTTTTTGTCTCCTTTACCTTTTGGGTAGGTAAAAAGGAGTAAGTTTTTCAAATAACATCCATCTATACTTCATATGATAAACTGAAGAATATCTGTAATTTGATTCTTCTTTAATAATCAAGGCAAAAGAAAGCAACTTCTACTTGGTAACTTAAAATGGTCTTCATGTAGAAGTCTGGGATTGTTTCACATCAAAACAAAATGGTCTTACTGAAGCTGTAGCTCACTTTGTTTTCTTGAGTGGAGAAAAAGAATATTCCTTTTATCTGTCTTTGAACAGCGTGATCTTTGTATCACTATGTTCCATTTTCAAACAAGACTTATTGGTTGCTGGCTCTGAGATACAATTACAAAAATATTGTGTTTGTTGTTCTGCCTCACTTAGGATATTATATTACAATAAAAATGAGTTACAGTAATCCAATGCAAGGTATCCCAAGGAAAAAATCACATTTCTTCAAAGTGATATTTAGACAAAAATCCTGAAAATGAGAACAGGGGGGCAATGTATTAACACCAATATAGAACAAAGAAAGATGTTTTTCAAAAGTGTTATTTGTCATCTGCCTAAAATATCTTGTTAGAAATAACACATTATGAACTTTAGGTATGGTTTCAATGACTTTGCTGATTTAAAGCTTTAGTGGACATAATGAATTGGATTATTGAAGATGTAGATGATTTAAGGCCAACAGCAATACAAGTGTTTACCATTAGCTGTAAATATACTCTGACTTAAAAGAGTTTAAGCAGCAGACCTGATTTTCATAAAGCTTATTAAATTACATTTTTTAAAAGTCTATCATTAGATTTTTTATTTAATATAGTAACCAATTTTTAAATTTTCCTGTAATTCTTTTCCCAATAATCAGCCATTAATTGATTGATCCTTTATTGAGCTACTTCTATACTGGACAGTAGTAGCTTTTGTGAAAACATGGAACTGATTAGATGAGTAGAAAAAAGCATACCAGTTGGCATTAAAAAAGAGGAAATCTATAGTCATGTATAGAAAATGTTATTTCTGAAAATATGAAAAAAAACCCCATAGATATATCACACAGAATACTAGTTTAGTGTTTCTTGAAAGTGTATTCCTATAACTGAAAGCATTCCTAACTTTCTTTGTGTACGTAGCAAATAAACAATAAGTTAGTCAATTGACAGAAATAATATAAAATCCTTGATAAAAAGTAGGATTATGTCACAGTGCAGCCTGTTGTAGTCCTCACATTAAAGTGTATAGAATAGAGGGAGTGCAGTTCTGCTAACCAATTTCAAATCCATTCTATAGCATTTGAATATTCACTACTTTTCTGCATACTGGATGTTTCATTTTCTGTGAAAAATTAGACATGCTTTCACAATACCACAAAATTTAATTTCTAGTTTAATACAACTTGCTGTTGAATTAAATTTAGAAGATTAGCATAAACATGCCTTATCTAAACTTGGCAAAGTAGTAGCAAGAGTGTTATTTTTGACCTTGGTGACTTTTTCAGAGGCATTTTTGGTACTGACCAATCAGTTGCTAGTGAGACACTGATGAATGACCTATAAGAAAGTGAATGAGTGCATTAACTATTTTTTATGAAAAAGCAGATGGATCAGGGAACAATGTTGTGCTGGTTTTGGCTGGGATAGAGTTAATTTTCCTCAGAGTGACTAGTATGGGTCTGTGCTTTGGATTTGTGCTGGAAACAGTGTTGATAACACAGGGATGTTTTAGTTATCACTGAGCAGTGCTTACACAGAGACATGGCTTTTTCTCCTTCTCTCACTGTCCCACCAGCAAGTGGGCTGGGGCTGCACAAGAAGGTGGGAGGGGACACAGCTGGCACAACTGACCCCAGCTGACGAAAGGGATATTCCACATCATATGACATCATGCTCAGCATATGAAGCTGAGGGAAAAAGAAGGAAGGGGGAGGACATTTAGAGTGATGACATTTCTCTTCCCAAGTAACCGTTATGTGTGATGGAGCCCTGTTTCCCTGGAGATGGCTGAACACCTGGTGAATGAATTCCTTGTTTTACTCTGCTTGTGTGCAGCTTTTGCTTTACTTATGAAACTGTCTGTATCTCAGCCCACAATTTTTCTCACTTTCCCCAATTCTCTCCTCCATCCCACTGAAGGGGAGTGAACAAGCGGCTGTGTGGCACTTAGTTACCAGCTGGGGTTAAACCATGACAAGTATGTGAATCCCGTAATACAGGAAGGGAGCTGTTAGTCCTGGCACACACACACTATTTCTTGATAGTGAGGTTATATATATATGTGATTCCATATATATAATATAGTTGTAGGCTACTTCTGGCATTGACTTTACCCAAGTTTTAAATAAAAGCAAAGATTTCAATTGGCTAAGAGAATATACAGCTCCAATACTCCTACAGCAGTGTGCCTGACATTCTGTCATCTATTAGGCATAAAGGTAACATTTCAATTCCTGTAGTTACTTTTTTATGGAAACTATTAAATATTTTTAAAATGGATATATAGAATTTAATTCTTATCTGAAGTATAGTAAGAAACTCTTGGCATTGGTTTCAGTGGAATTTAGGCTGAATAGGGCTGTAATTTGTGTGTATGTCTGTGTAACTCTGCCAGTATGAAGGATAAATTCAGTGTCAGCTAGACACAAGAGACAGGATATCCAAACTGATTCCTCTCTTCACTGACTTGTATCCCTGTCAAGTATTGTGTGTGTCTGTTCATCATATTTCTCCCCCCTTCTCAGGTAAAGCTCTCTGAGTAAGTGCCTATGCTTGCAAGACAGTTGCATCTAAAGTAACTCAGGGGTGCTGAGGACAGAGACGTCCCTTGTGTTGCTTGCTAGCAGCTAAGTACTATAAACAGGGAGCAAGGTCTCCTCGACATGCAGACGTCTGAACTCTTCAGGGCTCAGAAACTTGATTTTTTTTTTTTTTCCTGAAAAACTGCATAACAGTCAGACTTAATTTTGATACATAGCAGAGTCCCATCCTACTCAATAACACACTATGTGTAGCCCTTTCCAGCAGTATGGTAAATCTCAATAAATCCCTTTTGTCTCTTGGGAGAACTCTGTAGTCACTGGAGTGAAGACTAGACAGCTGTAGGCACACTCGGTTTCTATTACTGACACTGTTTTACATGGCAGCAAATACCTAGGGATTCACTGGGATGAAAATTCACTGGGATTCACAGGCAGAGAACAACTCTCTCAAACATGAGCTATGGCAGTCACAGAAGAAAGAGTCACTGTAGTTTCTAGTACACATCCAACAGATGACTGTGTGTTTTATCTGGGGAATGTTTCATATGAAGATTATTATAAAATACGCAAATAGGTCTGGAAGGAGCAGGAACTTTTCTACTTCTTTTTTTTTTTTTTTTTTTTTACTATTATTATTTTCTTTCTTTTTTTAGGATAAACCAGTATCAAATGTGATCCATTCTCTTGTTAAGAATTCCAGCTAAAATATACTTTAAAAACAGGTATGAAGGATATTTTACTGAGTTAAATTTCTATAAGCTGAGATCAGCTGATCGGAGCCAGCTTGGCAGGGCCCGATTAAGCAAAATCTTTGAGGTACAGAAAAGCCTTTTTTTTTTTCTCTCATTCAGGGACTTTCGTTTTCGAGAGACCTGGAAGCTCCCGGCAGCCCTTGCGAGAGCAGCTGACGTAGAGCAGGCGTTACCATGGTGAGGGCGATCACACCCCGGCCCCTCGCCTTGAAAAAGCCTCTGGGAGGATAGCAATGTGTCGCTGCCTACCAGGCGCTGGAAGGGGCAATTGGCTTGTGACATGGGTGAGTAGCACCCACTCTGTGCTGCTGCAGCAGCAGGAGTGGTAACTTGTGCACTAGGGTGCCGAGGTTGTCACTTTTTGCTTGTTAGGCCCTATTGCCACTGTCCCAGACCGCTGCCAACCCAACCATGGTCTCGTCCAAAAAGAGAGTTTGTCTCAAAAAGACTGTAGCAACTCAGACTGACTGCCTGCCCCAAACCGTGGCTGTTCAGGTTTCCAGCTGCAGGGAGTGCCAGAGCCTGCTGCTGCCATGTGAGGATGGCCAGCATCCCACCTCTGTGAGGTGTGAGCAGGTGCAAGATCTGCTCAGCATGGTCGCAAAACTTAAGTAGGAGATTGGGACGCTGAGGTCCATCAGGGAATGTGAAAAGGAGATTGACTGGTGGAGTAACTCCCTGGCATGCCATTCAGAGAGGCTTCACGGGAATACCCCCTAAAAGGTGATGGACCCCCTGCCCTTTCGGGCAGAGGAGGAAGACCTGAGACAGCCCCTGCCCTGTCTCTGTTGGGCAGAGGTAGGGGACCGAAAAGATGACAAGGGTTGGAAGCTAGTTCCAGTTAGGTGCCGTGGGCAATCCCCATCCCTACCTGCTTTGCTTCCCCAGGTACCCCTCTGTAATAGGTTTGAGGCCCTGGATCTTGAAGAAGAGGTAGGTGAGGATGTGGTGCAAGGCCCGGCTATGAGGTCACATAGGAAGAGGCAGCTGACTCCATGCCTCAAGGCTGCCTCAAATAAGAAAGAAAGAAGGGTAATTGTAGTAGGCAATTCCCTTCTGAGAGGGACGGAGGGCCCAATATGCAGAGTTGACCCTCGTCGTAGGAAAGTTTGTAGTCTATCTGGAGCCCAGATCAGGGACATCACCAGGACGCTCCCCAGACTGGTGTACCCAACAGACTACTACCCACTGCTGATCTTCCAGACACATGGGGAGGAAGGTGCATCCCACAGTCTGAGGGGAATGTAGAAAGTTTTCAAGGCCTCTGGGGCTCAAGTGATTTTTCCGTCCTTCCTTCCGTCCTTCCTTCCGTCCTCCCTTCCATCCTTCCTTCCTTCCTGTTTTGGGAGATGATATGGGATGGAATAGAAAAATTCAGTCCATAAACAACAAGACTGGTGCTACAGGCAGGGCTTTGGGTTCTTTAATAATGGCTGGTTTTACAAGACGCCAGTCCAGACTGTGATACGCGGGAAAGGTTTATCTTGCAGGGGAAAAAAGATGCTGGGACAGGAATTAGCATGGCACATTTGGAGAGCTTTAAACTACAGTCAAAGGGGGATGGGGTTGTAGCTGGGTTTGCATCAGTGGGGCAGCACTCTAGAGCTGATGAAGGCTGGCAGGCCTCCCGTACCCCTAGGGTGAAATTGGTGTGGTCGGCTTGCTCTCTGAAATGCCTGTACACCAATGTGCACAGCATGGGGAAAAAGCAGGAGGAGTTAGAAACGTGTGTTCAGGCAGGAGATTATGACCTCATGGCAATTACAGAGAAATGGTGGGACAGCTCACATGACTGGAATGTGGTCATGAATGGCTATGTCCTTCTCAGGAAAGACAGGCCAGCTGGGTGTGGTGGTGGAGTTGCTCTTTATGTGAGAGAGCACTGGAACAGGCTGCAACTACAATGTATTGAGTACTGTCCAGGCACAGATGAGGAGCGAGTTGAGAGTCTATGGGTAAGAATTAAGGAACAAGCTGGCAGGGGTGATACTGTTGTGGGTGTCTGTTACAGCCCACCAGATCAGGGTGAGGAAGTTGATGAGATCTACTACAGGCAGCTGAGAGCAACCTCACAGTCACAGGCACTGGTTGCCATGGGGGATTTTAACTTCCCTGATGTTTGCTGGAAGGACTACTCACCCAGCCAGCCACAATCCAGGAGGTTCCTTCAGTGCCTTGACGATAACTTTCTGATGCAAATGGTGGAGGAGCCGACTAGGAGAGGTGCACTGCTGGACCTCATCCTCACTAACAAGAAGGGACTGGTTGAAGCGGCAAAGGCAGAGGGCTGCCTTGGTTGCAGCGACCATGAAATGGTAAATTAAGGATCTTGTGTGGCAGGAACAGAATAGCAAGCAGAATTGCAACCCTGGTCTTCAGCTGGGCAAACTTTGGCCTTTTCAGACAATTGCTAGGGGAAATCCCGTGGGCAAGGCTGCTTGAACCTAAAGGGGCCAGTAGTTGGTTAGTATTCGGGGACTGCTTCTACCAGGCTCCAGGTCAGAGCATCTCGACATGTGGGAAGTCAAGGAAGGGAGCCAGGAGACCTGCGTAGTTAAACAGGGAGCTGCTAGTTAAGCTCAAGTTGAAGAAGAGAGTTTATAGATCATGGGAGAGGCTGGCCACTTGGGAAGAATATAAGGCTGTTGTCAGACGGTGTAGGTAGGCAACTAGGAAAGCTAAGGCCTCCTTAGAATTAAACCTGGTGAGAGGGGTCAAGGACAACAGAAAGAGCTTCTTCAAATACATGGCAGATAAAACTAACGCCAGAGGCAATACTGTAGGCCCACTGACGAATGAGGTGGGTGCCCTGGTGACAGAAGATACAGAGAAGGCAGAGATACTGAATGCCTTCTTCATCTCTGTCTACTCTGCTGGAGGCTTTTCGGAGAAGCCCTGTACCCCTGAGACCCTAGAGGAAGTCAGGACAGTGGAGGAGTCTGCCTTAGTTGATGAGGACTGGGTTAGGGAGCAATTAGGCAATCTGGACATCCATAAACCCATGGGTCCGGGTGGGATGCATCCGTGGGTGCTGAGGGAGCTGGCTGAGGTCATTGCTAGCTGGCTGAGGTCATTGCTGGACCACTCTCCATCATCTTTGCCAAGTCTTGGGAAATGGGAGAGGTGCCTGAGGAGTGGAGGAAAGCAAATGTCACTCCAGTCTTCAAAAAGGGCAAGAAGGAGGACACGGGTAACTATAGACTGGTCAGCCTCATCTCCATCCCTGGGAAAGTGATGAAACGACTTATCCTGGGTATGACCTCAAGGCATATCAAGGATAAGAGGGTCATTAGGGGCAGTCAACATGGCTTCACCAAGGGGAAGTCATCAATGATTTGGATGAGGGCGTAGAGTGTACTATCAGCAAGTTTGCTGATGACACCGAAATGAGAGGAGTGACTGACATGCCAGAAGGCTGTGCTGACATCCAGCGAGACCTGGACAGGCTGGAGAGTTGGGCAGGGAAAAATTTAATGAAATATAACAAGGGGAAGTTTAGAGTATCGCATCTGGGTAGGAACAACCCCAGGTTTCAGTATAAGTTGGTGAATGATCTATTAGAGACCAGCGCAGGAGAAAGGGACCTGGGGGTCCTGGTGGACATCAGGATGACCATGAGCCAGCACTGTGCCCTTGTGGCCAGGAAGGCCAATGGCATCCTAGGGTGTATTAGAAGCGGGGTGGTTAGTAGGTCCCAGAATGGTTCTCCTTCCCCTCTACTCTGCCCTGGTGAGACCGCACCTAGAATATTGTGTCCAGTTCTGGGTCCCGCAGTTCAAGGAGGACAGGGAACTGCTGCGGAGAGTCCAGCGCAGAGCCATGAAGATGATTAAGGGAGTGGAGCATCTCTCTTATGAGGAAAGGCTGAGGGAGCTGGGTCTCTTTAGCTTGGAGAAGAGGAGACTGAGGGGTGACCTTATTAATGTTTGCAAATACATAAAGGGTGAGTGCCATGAGGATGGAGCCAGACTCTTCTCAGTGACAACCAAAAGTAGGACAAGGGGTAATGGGTTCAAACTGGAACACAAAAGGTTCCACTTAAATTTGAGAAGAAACTTCTCAGTAAGGGTATCAGAACACTGGAACAGGCTGCCCAGGGAGGTTGTGGAGTCTCCTACTCTGGAGACATTCAAAAGTCGCCTGGACACATTCCTGTGTAACCTCATCTAGGTGTTCCTGCTCTGATAGGGGGATTGGACTAGATGATCTTTTGTGGTCCCTTCCAACCCGTAACATTCTGTGATTCTGTGAAATCTTAAACTGTGGCTTATAAAAGCTTTAGAATCTGTGAAAAAAAAAAAAAGAAGGTATCATCCAGCTTCCTGTGTGGAACCAGGAAACTTTACCGTAATAAAGAAGACCCCAGCCATTCCCCTTGAGGAGAGTGAGCAGAGGCTTCTGTTAATTAATAAAATGAGAAAATGAAAATGCCAAATAAAGAAAATAAGTTTATAGGGAATAGCTTCCTATAAGCACATGCAAGGCATGGCTGCCTGACCAAAAGTTTTGTCAAGATGTCTCTGCTTGTGAAAATCCAAAGTCAAAGATATTTCAAGAAAAATTACAGTTCTGGAAACCTGGATTGGGGGCTTTCATCAATTGCTCAACTAAATAAAAACAGATCTGCCAAGACTGTCTGACTAGGTGCTGGAACACCAAAGAACCAGTCAGGGTGTCAGCCTACTGATATATTGGTAAAATATTGGGTCACATTTTGAATTTCCAATATAAGAACAATGTTCATTGGTCCTGATTCAGTAGGTGTCATTCTACCTAGCAGCAGCCCAGAGTGATCTCACATAACATTCGTAAAGCCAAGAGACAAGTAGATGTATATTCCATAGAATCTGAAAAAGAGCTAGGGTTAGGTTTCAAGATGAAACCTTCTGGCTTTTTTTTGACTGAACAGTAAGATTTATTATTCTTTCTATGACAGGTGCAAAATAAACTTTTGAGATGCCACACATTTGCCATGAACAATGTGTATATGAACGCCCAGGGAGCTTTATAGATGCACAAAATGTAGCTGTGTTGCTTCGAAGAAAGTACCTTAAGTGCAAAGGAAAAGGAAGCATTTAGAAAGTAAGGTCATGTTGCCTTTGGATTGATAATATAGAAACAGGCAAGGATTACAAATAAGTTGTTTTTCCTCAAATGCTGTGTCTAGGAAACATATGCTGCTACAAAAACCATTTAACCCAAAGAAAGTAAGGAGCAATGTTTGTAGCATCAAAACATAAAGTAGTAGCAGTAAAAATGCAATTAAAAAGTACTAGCTGAATGGTGTTTGTCTGTAAGAAATGAAATGCAGTGTTCACATGCTGATTCCTCAAAATGCAGAGTAATAAATTATATGGGGAAGTCTCCTTTCCAGATATTAAGGAATCAAATATTTTCAGCTGGAATAAAAACATGCCAAGCAAAGAGTTTTTCTGTAGATATTTACTTTCCTTGCTAATAGAAAAGTACAGAAGCTCCCTCTTCTGTAAGGGAGTTTAAACTAAGGAAGTTGCTGTTCCATTTTCTCCATATGAAAAACAGCCTAAGCAATTCTGAGTCAGTCACAGAGGTACATTCTATAGACATCTGTTCTGACCTTTGTAGCACAGGGAGTATGACTATGCTATCTCTGCCACTTGTACCTCAGTGTGGGCCTGAAATGTTTATATATTCAAATGAAGTATCTGCTCTAGCTCACCTATTTTCTTTACTTCTATCCATGCTTCACTTGAGCAGCATGTCCTGATGACCCCTTGTCCCCACTATTGCACACTGTTTTATACCTAACTTGTGAGGTCACATGCTTCACCCAGCACGGCTGACCACATGCAAGGGTCTGCTTTTGAATTGAAGTAATGAGGGTGAGATCACTGCCTTGAATTGTGAACTAGAGGCACTCTATCCCTCTTATTGGGTGCTTGTAGAAATCAAGCAAGTCAGTCTGCCCTCTCTGCCACACCTGGATGGAGTTTGCTTCTGGACTGGCCAATCCTAAATAGATACATGTCATGAGGTCAGCATGCTCACATGATCTCATAGCACTGAGCACTAAAGAGTCAGGATTCAGTTTTAAACCCGAACTTCCACGTTGACACTGGACATGCCATTTAGGTGCCCCTTTGCCCTAGAGTGAGTTTTCACTTGAAGCAGAGTTAGCTATATTTATGGTACATTTTAATTAAGATGTAGGTAGAAAAACACCAAAAGCAGAAGAAACTGTCATACCTCAAGAAAATATTTAGGAAATACCATCAGAGGGATAGCAGATGCTGAACTTTAATATATTATTTTATTGCTTTCTCTGGTTGATCAGGAGAGAGAGTTGGCAATATTTGTGTGAGAAATATAACAAGGAAAATTTTGATTTCTTCCCTGACTATGTATTTTCCTTGCCATAAAAGGCAATACTTTCTGCTGAAGATAGAGTGGTCTCACTATCTTTTAGACACTAGAGTCCTTTGAATCTCTTGAATGGCATATGGCTACTAGACACAGTTGATCACACTACTGAAAACATCTCACCCTATTTAAGAGAAGGTCCTTTCCATTCTGTAGTAACATTCTGAATTAATATGGCTGTTATAGATTTGGAGGTGTGATTTGTTTTGGAGCTGTGAAAGAGCAAGTACAATCAGTTGATTTTTAAAGCTTTACTGGATATACAGCAAACTCTATATCTAGTTTAAATAGGCACTAATATTATAGGCATACATATTTTAAAATTTGTCCTACAGTTGTAGTTTTACAATCAGTTTATATCCCACCTAAATAAAAGGGGTGAAAAGAATATGATAAAAATAAGAATCTCTCTGATAACTGTGGGTACAACTCACATATTTGTCACTGGGCTTTAAAGGATATATTTTTCAAAAGGTGCATAAGAATGCTTTCCTTGCTTTTATAATTGTCTTTGTTCACTCCTGAGTTAAAGATAAAAAAGAGGACCCAGAGATGAAAAAAGACATACAGTAGTCTGATATTACTAAGGCTCTCTCCACTTTTTTCTTGGTCCAAATACTGGTACACAGAAAGCACAGCATCTCAGATCTATTTTTAAGAACAGAGGGGACTTAAACAAAGCCTCCCCTATGCGTGGTTGCTTTGGATCCCTTTCAAAAGTTTGGTGCAGCTGTAAGGTTAACTCCATGGCAGGAGGCTTTCTGATACAATCATTGATTCCTTAATTGCCTTAGAAGTGTAGAGGAAATGTGATGTTTTGTGTATATCCCTTACCAGAATGGGAAAAGTTATACATGAGTTCTTCGACCATAAAACTAGGCTGACCCTTGTTGAAGTTAACCCTTTTGTTATTTATTTAGCTGCAAGGGACACTGGATTAAAAAGATAAAAAGATAGTGTTCAGTCTCCTCATTCTGTGCTTAGATGCTTCTGGCTAGGAACTTTAAAATGTCATTAATCACTGCCTAGTTATGATTTTACTTTATTTATTTATTTATTTATTTATTTATTTATCTATTTATTTATTTATTTATTTATTTATTTATTTATTTATTTATTTATTTTAATTAAGGGGCCTGATGTATCCTCCTTGGTTTAGCCTTGGAAGCCATTTCTCACTTATGATTACAGACAACGACTTTCTTCCCCAACAGGTTTCATAAATTCAAATATATTGAATGTGAAACATTCAGATAACATTATAATAATTTCCATGTAAATATTTTAAGTGAGATGCTACTCCTCTTATACTTATTATATATTGATTGAAAATTTGATAGCATCTGATTATAATTTTGTCACCACTGAAGCTTTCGGTGTTGTAATATGTGATATTGCATGTATTAGTAGAAAAAATATCTTCAAAACTAATATAAAGCCTTTGAGATATATTAATAAATATCCTCTTTAATCTAAATACTCAGTTTTCAGCAAGAAAATTTCAGCTGCAATTTCCACATCATATTATTATTTATATTTTATCATTTTTTGTTATATATTTTTATTTCCCACTGCAAGAAAATAAAAAGTAATAACAAAAAAAAAAAACCACTACACAACAGGAAAGTTTACTTAAATGTACCTGAATCTGAGGTTCAGGACAGGGGCTTGTCTTTGAGTATATTTGAACTGATGAGAATTTTGGTGGTATTCTTCCTATCATAGGAAGTCTGTGAAGAGTTCTTTAGGAAAATATAATGTAGTTCTAATATAATTATTTTGGGGATTTTTGTTGTATTTCTGAAGTTTTACTCCTGACAGCAAATGGAACCTTAATCCCACTTCTGTTCATTCAATAAAGCATATTAACTTACACTATTTTTTTTTTTTTGGGGGGGGCGGGAGGGTGCAATGGGAGAGAGAGGGAATAATGCATAGAAGTTGAAGTCTATAACACGCGGGAGAAAAACAAAACAATCAAAACCAATAAAAAACAATTAATCAAACAAACAAACAAACCCCAACCAACCAAAAAACCCCAACCAACCAACCAAAAAAAACCTCAACCAAACAAAAAAGCCCCCATACAACCACAAAATAACACCCAATTGCTTCCAAATTTTATTTATGGAAAAACATTTGAGAATGCTAAGTCTTGGAACCAGTTAAGGAATCCTTTTTAAAAATGACTTTGTCTGGTTCCTTTAGAACTATTTCTAGGAAGGGTTGTTTTTACATGCTTTTCAACAAAAATCTTCACAAATTCACTGTGTTAATTCCTTTCTTATAACGTAGGCACCAGCTAGTTTCTGCACGGCTTAAAGAAGAAAGGGTATGACCATCTTGGTACTTCTCTGGTCCTTTACCTCACATAATTTTAAATTCAAAACCTTTTAAGGGACCAGCACCTGGATAGAGGATCCACCTTGTTAGTAAAAATAATGTGTTCTATCCTCTTCAAATAATTTATAGCAAGTTATTCAATATATTACTTAAATATATTGAATAATTAACATTAACCGCTCCTACATACACCCATAGATTCAAAAAACTATCAAAAAAGAAACTTCAATTAAAGAGCAACTTTTTTTTTTTTTTTAGGCATTCTCTGAGTAGGAAAACAAGCCAAAATAATTCTTATTTCTTGATTTATTCAGTTCCCACAGAAGGCCAAGGTTTCTAAAAATTATTTACTTTTTAGGTGATTTAGTCTGAAAAACTTTTATCCTGGGCAAGTCATGTTCATTTTAATTGTATATAATCTGTCCAGGAACTTAGTTAATGGAATATTAGTTGCATTTGTAAATCTCATCTGTCTCTCTGGGTTATCAATCTGTCATTCCTGTACACTAATGAGAAAAAGCAAAGACAGGTAATTAATAGATTTTGGACACTATCAGAGAAGAAACAAAATATTTCCAAGGCAATAGAATTGTGTTAATATAGGGTCATATGTTTCCTCTTTAAAACAAAATGTAACAAGCAATTTCCCACCCTCAACTAGTAGGTATCAAATAAAGCCTCTTGTCATCCCAGGAGAAAAGAAAGATTTCTCTTTCACAATGTGCAGCAAAAAATGTGATGTAATGTAAATTCTCCTGCAGTTTACATATTAAGATTTTATTTTTCTACTTTGAGTGGCTTGCAATCAATAGGACAGGTTCTTTCAGAAATTCCAATTTCTGAGCTTGGCATTCTAACATAGGACAGGTCACTTTCTGCACCTGAGCAGCAACAGCTCAGTTCAAGGGTTTATTTATTTGGTGAGAATCTCAGCCACAGCACTTATTGCCAGATTTGTGATCTTGAAATAACTGAACAAGAAGATAACATTTGTTGAAGTGGTGGGTGCCACAGGGAAATAAAATAAAAGTTAATCAGTGATGCACACTGCTGAAAATATGATTACAGTTTGGAGATCTGCTGTTGTTCCTGTTGCTGCAATCAAATCTCAACCTAAAGGCAGTAAAAACTATAAAAGGGCAACTATTCAGGAATGCAGCTTCAGTTCTTTGTGGATGGATACAGGCAAGCCAATTAGTGTCATCTGTTTGCAAGACACTACTGAAAACTTTCTGTACATAAAAGTTGTATTGCACTGGAGATGCATGTTTAAGAAACATTATGTTGCCTAAGCAAGAACTAATCAAGAAAGTGTTGTACTATAACAGTATAAAATGCATGTATGCATCATGTATGCATTTATAGAAGTAAGACATCTTGCATACTATAAATCTGTAATCCAGGTTTTGGGTTTCAGGGTGTTTGTTTGATTGTTTGTTTGTTTGTTTTGGTGTTTTTTATGTTTTGTTTTGTTTGTTTGTTGGATTGGTTTTGTGGTTTTTTTGTTTGTTTTTTTTTGTGTGTTTTTTGTTCGTTTGTTTGTTTTCTTTTTGTCTGTGAATGTTCCTTCTTCACAAAATTAAACATTAATACATGCATGTTTATCAACAGATGACACGAGAGTTTACTAAATAATGTTTATGCACATCCTTTCCTTCTGATACTCACATTGTTTGTAAATAGACTTGTTTATCTTTTGATGAGGGATTAATCTTAGTTGTTCCTTTAATAATTCTCTAGATGTGTCATACTTGCCATGTCACTAACTGAACAAAGCTCCGAGATCTTCAGTATCAGCAAAAATACCTTGGAAAATTGTAAGATGTAAGAAATTTGGCACCTTTGGCACAATATACACAGTCTGTTCTTTGTTTTACAAAAGCTTATTGGTAGTAAACTCAGCATATATTGGGAAGTAATGGCAATAGCGGCCTTGACAGAAAAACAGTATCTTTAAATAGAGATTATATGGTTTTAGGAATATCTGGTAATATTCATTTGAAGGAAACGTTCTTGAGTAACATTGAAAAATGTGTCAAATCTAATATTTGGAGTTGATTTGTATGTTTACCTTTTTATGAGATTCCTTAGAGAGATTTCCTCAATTTCTAAAGCATGAACAATGATTCTTCAACAAAGTATCAAGAAAAGGACTACTATCTAGTCTTTTGAATGAAACTATTGAAATAAAATGTGCTCAACTGTTTCGTGTATCAATGACGCAGCAGTCTGATCTTTCAAGTCAGATGTTGGAAATAAGCAAAATTATTTTGCTGGCCTCTACATTTTCATAACCAAAGTATATTTTGCAGTGCAGTCTTGATATTTGCTCTTCCTTTACGACTGCAACTAATTCTATTTTGAAAAACAAATGTCAGCTTACTCTTTCTGAGGTTTTTTTGTAGAACAATTATTATGGTTTTGAATTTACTTGACCAAGTGCTCATTTGAAAATTGGATTTTTTAATTATAATTTTAGTGTATTTTTTCACTTACAGTCATTAAGTATATAAACATATAAGCAATTCAGACATTTCACTAGATATCACAGAAAAACTTGTACTTTTCTGTAAATTGCAGGAAAATGTCAGCCTCTTTAATATCCTAGACTTGATCTTTTTTCTTCTTTTTTTTCTAAAGTAATTTTTATTTAAGTTCAACAAGCCATCACAACTTCAGTAGATTTTCATTTTTTAGCTCTAAGCTTATAATAAATGCAAACTTGCTATTATTTTAAGCTCTTTGTTAAAGCACATTTTTTAAGATCTGTAACAACAGAATCCACTTAATTAACCCATATTATTCAGTTGCTAGATTTTCAGCTTTCGCAGTTATGAGATAGATAATGGAAATATCTGTAGGGATTTGTGATCATTCTTCCTAAAATTCCTCCTCTGTCATGATGGAAGCAATTTATTGTTAAGCTCATTTGTTATTTCTGAGCCTACTATGTTCATCAGCATTTTTTTTTTTCTCCTGGATTTCTGTATGTATTTGTCTTTTGACTCCCATTTTAAATATTGCTTTTATGGATCTTAGAGTAAAGGATGTGTTTTACTCTGATTATCTACAAAATCTGGACACATAAGAACCTCATGCACAGTCCGGTTAGTTGCAAGGAGAGATCAAGGATTACCTCCTTTTTAAAATAATAAAAATAATGATGATAATTAATTAATAATTTATTTTGTTTGCATGAGTAGAATGGTTTATTTAATTTCAGTCACATCCCTGCAACATCATTGCTATAAATAAAGGTTTTTAAATAGTGCCAACAAAATATAATGAGTATAATTTGTCCCATAGACAACCATAGTAGTTTGGGTACTAAAATCCCAAGAACTTGAGCTTTTTAGGCTGTGCACTGAACATGAATAAATTAGGAACTCCATATTGAACTTTATAGACACCATTATGGTTTTCTAGTCTTGTTTGAGATGGTTTTATGTCCCTGTTAATTTTTTCTCCATTCAGTAACAGTGGTTTTTTGTATTTCTCTTTTGAGGTAAACCAACTAACTATATAATGGTTGCTAGAAGCAGGTTATTTGTCTATGTACTAGGTAGACCTTATTAACAGTAATAAGCAGAGTAATAGATTAAACAGAAAACTTCTCTCTGGACTTCTCAGTGGAACTTGCTCTCAAAATCTCTCAGTCTTTGTAGCAGTGTTCTTAAAATGCAGTTTTGAAGGGGGGAAAAAATGTTTTGTTCTTTCCTGAAAAAATATTGTTTTGTAGTAAAATAAATTACTATTGGCTTGACAGATTTTGAAAGGCAAACTTCAATAATATTGCTCGTGGTTTTGCTGTGTTGGTGAGCTTCATGATTTGGGGATTGTTTGTCAATGGATGTTTTATGATGAGTTGGCTTTCTGGTCACCACTGTTAAATTGGGGATATTCAATTCTATACCAATTATACCTTGCCAATTAACTGTATTTTCACCAGTTAATTCCAGTCAATTCAGGTTTGCACAACTCACATTTTAAGTGGCTTTGTGGTTGCTTGTTTTGAAATCTGCATTGCTACAACAGCCAGTTTAGGATGTGCTGATTCCAAAATGTGGGAATATATGAGCTAACACAAGCTTTCATCTTTTAAGGTATCTATTTCCAAACACACTTAATTTCTTGAGTTGTTTGCTTCTCTGGAAGTCTACAAAAAAAAAGTGCAAGTTGTTTTTATTGCCTTGCTACCACAGAATTGCAGGGACAGAATAGGATATCACAGATATAATTGCTTAACATAGATGATTACCAGCCAGCCTTGAGTGAATTTATTTGGTTCCCTTTGTGGCACCCTACCTGTCTGAGGAAGGAAGAAGGTTGGCTTCTGTTTCAGATATTTCACTGAGGACTTGTAGACAAACTGTTTGGGAAGTTATTTAATTTCTGCTGTATGGTTCTGAACCTGCAGTCATGAATTCAGCAGGAGTCTTGCCACCCATTTAGCAAGAATCTCTATCTTCTTCCAGGGTTCATACACACGCAGAGATTGCACACACTCTGGTCCCCAGGAAGTGATGTGGTTTGACACATGCCGTTGCTTTCTTCCTTTACATGAATAGTGAAACTGCAGTGCAGAGAGAGTTCCATCATTGCTTTGCAGTGTTACTTGTAGACAAAAACCTATTTCTCTACTGTAAGATATGTCACAGTGGTCTATACCTTTGTTGCTCTGAGGCACTTTGTACAAGGTTATCTGTTAAGGTTATCACGTTATCCCAAACCTTATTCAAGTCAATGGGAATTTCTCTTTCTTGAGGAGCTCAGTTATGCTTAGCTGGATTTTTTTTTTTCCCTTCTGAGTTCCCAAAGAACTATTCTACAGATCCTCTGTGCCTAGGAATGCTTTTATTTTACATATATATCTAGATACAACAAAAAATTTAGAATGTAAATTTCATAGGGTATAAGCATGTGCCAGTAAATTGAACTTCACATCTACTTAATTCTTCAAATCAATTATAACTATAATAGTTCAAGTACCTCCAACCTCACAAAAATATACAAGAATTACTTTTGGAAGCTTGAAGTTGACTTTAAATTTTTTAAGTCATTTATTCTGGTCTTTGAATTGCATGCTTAATGATGCCACTTTAGAGTAAATGGAAATGTTTATGCATCAAATTATTTCATTGAACCTATACTCATCTGGCCTAGCCTAGGTTAATGTAGTTTGGTAGTCTCTTACTATTGCTACTATTACAAAATTCAAGGGGAAGATTTTGTTTGGTTTCTGGAAAGACTTTTCCAACATTGACATTTTTTCTGGAATAAGTCTTAGAACTAACCTTCATTCAGGAAAAGCATATATATATATATTCAGTGAAATCATATTTGCAGGAAAAAAATAAAATGTCTGCAATGGGACAGACATTATCAAATCATTTTGGAAGAAAGAATAATTAGCTTCTCCATCACTGATGATCTCAAATGGAACTGGCTTAACATTTTTGGTATGAGGTATACTAAGCATTATTCTTTACTTCTGAAATGAAGTTCAGACCTGACTCTCCATATATGTGAAAGCTAGCAATAAATCGTTAAGAAAATTTAAAACCTTTTGTATTGTAAGATACCCACAAATACTATTCAGCACAGACTATGTTCAATTTACAGAAAAGTGGATACACTTTACATGGGTTTTGTGGGCAAAGATCAACTAACAAAATGTGATGTAATCCTGATTCTTACGTCTCCTCTCATAATCAGACATCACCTAAATGCTCAATAAGAAGTATGAAATTCAGCAGTTCCTAAAACAGATGCTGTGTGATATGAGTATTACCAGCTTCATCTGTCATCTCTCAGAAGCTGGAGAGGTGAAATCTGTTCTGCAGCCCCAGCTCTGATGATCAAAATCATCATCATCTGTGGGAAGAGGTTTGCTGGCTGGACTCAAGAGATGCACCTACCATGCAAGGTAGGAACAGCAGAGATGCTCTGTTTAAACCCTCCTGGGCAGTGGCCATAGTCAGTCCGTCAGTCATCAAGCCACCCAGCCAAAAATAATTTCCCTGGAGCCTAGGGAAAAGCTGCAATGGGGAAGAGAAGTCCCATTGAACATCCTCCTGTCTTTCTGTACCAGAGGCATTCTGCCAGTAACTTTTATATTTTTGCTACAAGCTCCATGGTAAGGTATATGTTGCATGTCACTGCTCTCAGTGATTTAATGCATTTGAAAGTGGCACACCATTTGCTATAAATAATCAGTAATTCAGATAACTTTGTTGAAAGTTAAAATATGTGTGATAATGTTCTAGCCTGAAGTATATGCTACTTTCTATTTTCTTTTTTTTTTTTTTTTCTCATAGTAGTTATTCTTCCCTCATACAGTGATAAGCTATGATAAAATCCAATTATTAAGTTGGGAGCACTATTGTAAGAAAAGATAAGAGTAGCTTGTTTCTAAATGTTTTGTCCTTTTGCCAGTAAATTGAATTTTGACAGTAAAAAAATTGACATTTCGTGAAATTGAGTTTTAGCCAAATCTGATATGCTCACTGCATGAGATGAAAGAAATGCATTTAGTGCATTAACTGTTAGAGAGTTTATTTTCATAAATATTTTTTCACAAATATTTATTTAATTGTGAGGAAGAGGTAGGGGACCAGGTATTCGAGAGGATTAACAGGTACTAAGGTTGCATTCTAAAGATATATTGAAAACTGCACAGAACATTTTGGAAGTAAAGGAAATCCAAACACTGTATGTATGGATTAAAGCATATATTATTATTATTATATATTATATATTATTATATTATTATAACAATATTATTAAAATTCGGTATGCTGCATTCACACTAAAGGGCTGCATATGCAGCTGTTAATTGTATAGTTCACCAGTGTTTTAAGATTAAGGCAAATAGCACAAGCTCGTTATGTAGCCTCTAGTGCTGAACACTTTCATGAGATATTTAAAATTCATTATTCGATCTGGGACTCGAATGTGGTGTATAGTCATAGTCTTCACAATACAAGAAGACAAAACAAAATGTAGATAAACTAGTGGTGGGTAAATCTCAAAGCTCTGGCAATTCCATTTAAACTAAAACAACAACAACAAAAAGGTAAAGTCTGAATAGCTTTCAGCTTGACTATTCAAACCTTCTGGATCTGAAAATCTGGGCACCAAATACTGTGGAGAGCTGCCTGTGTCCAGTCTTAGCTGGATGATAGCAGAACCAAGATACAAGGCATTTACCACACAAATAAAGTGGAAAAATAATCTGATATTTTCCAATTTACCAGGACAGATTAGTTTCCAAGTCAGTTCAAGTAGAGGGGGGAAGGAAAAATGTACACTTGTTTTACCAGAATCATCCAGTTAGCTCACATGAAGATAAATTTCAGTTCTAATGTCTGCTGGTACATTGCCATTTTTAGCAAATGCCTACTTATATCTATGGAAAAAGCAACAACACAGCAGTGATACTCTTTTATATGTCTCTTACAATCTGAATGCAATAGAATGTCCAACAGCAGAGAAGCAATAATGGATTTTGCAATAGTCAAAATTTCAGCAAGTCAGTTCATGATTTTGTCATGTCCTGATAATTTTATTTCATGCAGCTTATAGACTATATAATACATATGCTTCAAAGCTAGGACATCTGTTGCAAATTTACAAATGTGAGGTAGTTTGCCAAAGTATCTAACAGAGACAGGAGTACACCTGCTGAAACAAGTTGGAAGCACTGCAAATGTACGAACTTGACCTAGGCTTTATGAAACAGAAACACTGATTCCGTAATGCCAAAAAATAGATGAAATGTCGGTTGTGTAATCTGCAATTTTTTGACTGATGAACACATCTGCTGGTTTAATATTCATAACCAATGCCAAGTAAATGATGCTTCTTTACAGAAGCCCATTTCCAAAAATGGAAAGTTTATAAAAAGTCTCTCATGTTTTATTTCAAACAAAACTCCAGTACTACATGGCACATCCCAATGAATTTGTTGAACAGGATGATATTGTAGGAGAGAAAAATAGTGAGACAAGCTTAATGAACAAGAAAATATCAGCTGAAGCCAACAGGATTCAGTGATAGCTGAATTCCCATGGGATCAGGCTCTGTGTGAAGGGACAGCCACAGTGTGGAATAGTACCTCATGTCTAATCTAGTCTCTCATAATGGGACCTCTATTATCTGCTCTAATGAAAGATAGATCTATACAGTGTTTTGCAGGCAGATGTGAATCTGCCCTGCCAGTTTGCTAACCTGCCTGGAAGTTGTGTGTGTCAGACAATGAACCTTAGCTAATGCACACTGTTTCTCATCACAGTTTATTAGCTCAGATTTGACATTATCTAGTGTATCTACTTTGTTTCTGATTTGGTAGTGGCCAACTTCCAACTGGCTTCAAGTATGGGAAGTTGCCATCATTGTGCTCAACTGCATCTGAGCTTGGAAAGCAGTGTAGAAGCACTTTCTTTCAGAAAAAAGAGATAGGTGGTGTTACCATGAAAAAGTAAAGTTTTATGCCTTACTAGCAGACCATTAAAACAGGAAAATACACAATAAATTTTATTTGAGCAATGAACACAACACATAGGAGGTTTTTCCAAAGAAGAAAAACTTTATGAAGACAGATTCTCAAGAAGGAAAAATCATAATTTAAGCAATATTTTTCTAGATTTGGAAGTGAGATGACAGGCATAATAACACATTCTTGAGTAGGATAAAGACTATTGTTTCACTGAGTGTTGGCAGTCTGGGTCTGTGGATCTTCTGCATGAACTTGAAGGCCTGAAGATGCAGATGATATGAAAGGAAAATGCCTGATACTCATGCAGAGACCTGGATGAAAAATTATAGATTTTTCTATATTAAATCAATTTCTATGACAAATATAGAGTGTACATGTAACGACTCCAAACAACATTTCGAAGATTTTCCTATTGGTGAGCTAGGCCATGAGGATATGGCAAGCTTGTGTACCATGCTGTTAAGGCTGCTCAAATCTCTGGGGAGGAACCCACAAGTGAGACATTGTTGCAGCTTAGCTGGCACAGTATCACAAACAGGGAATACAATGTTTTTGTTTAGCTTGAAGTAAAAAATAACGATATCCACTAAAAATAATAGGTAAGTTAATGGCATTGGTAATGCTTTGTAAAACAACACAATAACTATAGTTCAAAATTCCTACTATTTGCCATTTTTTCAATGTTGGTGTGTATGAGGGAATTTCAAGTGTAAGTAAACTCTTCCCAGAGGATTGCATGCTGCCTCCTTGGACACAGAGCTAATGGCCAGTTGTGCCACTCTGAGTTCGCAGACACAGACACACACACACAAAAAAACCCAGCCCTCCAGTCTGCAATCTGTAGCTGGCCTACATCACATATAAAGTATCTTTTTTAATTTCCCTTTTTACTTGAAAAACATTCTAGGCTCATTCTGGAACAGAATAAGCAGATGGAATGATGCAGTACAGAAATGAAGTAGTAAACTCAGACAAAACAATCCAAGTAAGTGATAAAAAGTGTTCATAACTCAGAGTTAAGTCCTCAGCAGAACACTGGGATTCATGGAAGCTTAGAAACTATAGAATATAGTCAACTTAAAGGAAAAAAAAAAAATCACAATTAAAATATTTCAGAAACCTTTTCCTGAATTTCCTCATTTTTCTATTCTTGGTGGCCCTTTCATTAAAGGTTAAATATTTCAATGAGTTATCATAAGGTAAGCTTGATCACTCCTCATTTTACATTAGACAGTGTCCTCCAACCAGCCACTGGGTATAGGATGTACAGGAGAGAAAGGGGAGGGATGAGGGGAAAGAAGGAAGGCAAATGGATTAAAAGAAGGAAAAAGTATATAAAAAAGAAGAAAATAGAAGAAAAAAGTTTACCTTCCTATGGTAATGGAAAGAAAGAGGGAGTTGGAGGTTTTGGTTTCTTTTTTTATTTATTAGAGGAAAAAATCATGTTAACAAGCAGAAAATGTCAGAAGCCTTTCTTCTGTGTATGTCATAAATGCAGACTGAAATCCTTAGGGTGTGTAAATTTCTGCAGAACAGGATAAAAATAGAGGTTATTTTTCTTCTCATTCACCAGGTAGTAAGCAAGCAAGGTAGTCAGCAGGTTCATCTACTTCCAAGGACAGCTAGCGGTATAAGGAACATTCCCTGACATTCACTTTGTTGGTCATAAATACAGTTCCAGTTTATTGTGAAATGTCTTCTAATATACCAGGGTCTGGCTATATATAATCTTTTTGTGCTTCTACATTCCCTCTAGGAAGCAACTTCACTTGAGTGAATACTTTGGTTTTTTGTCATTTCTGAAAGTAAGTTCATAGTGATTTAAGGACTGTAGAGTGATTTAAGGACTGTATCTGTATTATGTCTGTGTCAGGTTTATTTTGCTTTTTTTCAGTTTCATTGGGGGTTATAACTGAATTATGAAAAACTGAATAGTATTGTTTTTACTGAACTAGTGTTGCTACTACCTCATCATTGGGATTTCCTGATTTTAAGCAGCTACTCTTTTGTGACTCTCTCAGTGTATTAACACCATCCTTTTGTTTCCTGCTTTTCTCTTTTTGTTTTACCAATTTTATTTCTAAGCTTTTCATTTTCTCAGGAAGCATTCACAAAGCCCATTAAAGACAAGATTTCAACAAACTCCTTTAATATAGAAGTCAGTTTTGAAACACTACTGCTAGTTCTCCTGGCTCTAAAACCTTTATACTTTCTTTTCTGGTTTTTAAAATTGTGTCTTCATTTTCTCAGATCCTTGGAGGAAACAAATATTTTTTTAAAGTTGAGTTCTTTCCCTAAAGGAAAAAATTAAACAAGTGGCTGACTTAGAGTTCTACTCATAAATTCTGTTTATTTTGCAAATTACAATTTGTTTTTTCCTTATTTCTCTGATTTGTCACATTTTTCACTGTAATCAGTTGTAAATACCACTGCTGTACTTACATGATGCTGCTGCTCATCTGGGTTCTAATTTTCTGTGGTGACGGCTATGTAGAACCTTAGATCTGTTCAGTTCATGATCTTATTTCTTGCTCTTAGTTTTCTCTTAATGACTAAATGAGAGACTTTTACACTTTCATGCTTGTAGGACATCTGATGTGTGACACAAGCACAAAACAAATGACCTATTTCTTATTGTTAGGTGTTTAAATTATATTCTTCCATATTTTAAGTAAAACTACCTTATGAGATGTAAAATGTGCTCTGGCAGTGAAATATTAAATCAGTAACTGACTATTTCAAACAAGTCTCTTACCTGTGAGACAGCAATAAAATATTTTTTTGTGATTGTCTGGACAACTATAACAATTTTATGTACCATATTTCACAGAAAACACATTCCTTTGCACAAGTATTAACAGTATAGCTACAGAAGTTAATATAACATGAAAGCAAAAAGTAGATGAGTGAAGAGGAGAAAATAAGCTTTCAGTTCAGAACTGATTATAAATTTGAATTTACTGTAGGGTTTACTCAGCTGAGAGGGAGAAGATATAGAGGACTCCCCATCTCCTCTCTCCACTTTGTGTGGTGACACTGTTGCATTTCTTGACAACACCAGGGATCCCTCTGGGCTGCAGAAAGACCTCCATCATTACTGAGGCAAAGGGGAGCACTAAAGCACCTCCCCAGCTGAGACATGGGTCCAAGCTAATGCTCCTTCATCCCATCATGTGGTGGATCCAGGTCTGGAGCAGATGAGCATTCAATGAGCTGGTTGAAAGAAAGGATCATAGGGTCAGTAAAAATATCTTACCCATTAAAATGACATCACAAAATTTAGAGTAAATATGACAAAAGAATGAATGGAAGATAGAAAGATAACATGAAAAAAGTAGCCTGAATTAGCATGACTTGTTTCACAGATTTTTACAGTGCCTTGGCTACAGTGATAAGGGATGAGCTGCAGCTCTTATTTTGTGCTTGTTATGCTGACACTGTTGCATTTGCAGACATTTCTGAGATAACCACTGGGGCAATGGCTGGGAGCCGTCCTATTTCTCAGCCCATAACTTCACACTGCTGACTCAGGCAGACTGAAGTTATCTTCATTAATGCTCTAAATATGTTCTACTCTTCACAGCAGGGTTAGTACTAGACTTGAACATGAACTGGAGAGAGAAAAGTACAACCAGAACTCACCATAATGTCAAGCTATTCAAGTTTACCATCTAATCTAAATATTTTATTGTACAATAATTCTGATACTGGTATTTTAGTAGCCCAAACTTTTTTTTTTTTTTTTTAAACTATTTAATTTGTAATGTCTCCCTGCAATACCTTGCAGATGTCTGTAGCTCTCTTTGGGGGTTTTGTTTGTTTGTTTGTTTGTTTCAGGATAACTTGCTCCTGAAAATCTGAACAGACACTACAAGAACCAATTCAAGACTATTCTAGTTCAGGCATTCTTGTTCACCTTTACGGATCCTTCTCTGTTTTTCTGTGTTCTGACTTGTTCTCATTTTCTCCCTGTGCCTTCGAGTAGCCATGTGTATGTTATGAATATGAATGCTTTAAACTTAACCAGCAAGACTCTGACAAAGTTGATTTACATTCAGAACACTACCTTCTACATGATCCTGACAATAAAGGATTTTTTCATTATTTTTGCTATAGCTTCTACAGTTTACAACACTGGAGTTAAAGAATGTCCTGAACAACTCCCTACACTGTTTCATGATGTATGGCAGGGTGACACACCAGTAGAGACTGATAATTTTCTCCAGGAGTGAAGTATTTATTTTGACTTCAACACAGTTTGTGAAAGAGCTTTCTAGAGCTCTGTCCAGCAGCTGTTTAAAAATGAATATTCTATTTGTCCACAATGGATAGGAGTTGCTTCGGCAGTTGAAACACTAGCAGCTCCCAAGCATTCATTGAAGAGATTTGTATGTATTTCTTATGAACATTTATGTAATCTTGAAAAATGTCATTCTGCAGATATTGTTTTATGCCTTTTTGCACATCTGCCACATTAAGCTTGATACATTCCTTTAAAGGCGAACACATTTCCTTACTGAATTAGATTTTTCCATCCATATGCTTAATTTAAATGATGGACACAGTAGATGGTAAAATATATTCCAACTTTTAGTCATAATAACTTGATAGCTAGCAGATGCCTCACATGTGAAGCCATTAGGGATGTGTCTCAACAGGGGCATGTCTGTATATTTGTAAATTCACGTGCCAATTTACTTCAACATTATGTTGATTTGGGACATTCTGGAAGGACTTCACTCCGTTACAGAAAATAAAAAAAAGAAAACACACCTGGCAGTTCAGGAAAGATCATTCAGATACCATATGCTTCGTGCTATTTAAAAGAGAAATCACATCAATTTCCTTCAGACAATCGCACTGAAATTTCACAAGCTAACAAAAATTTCCAAGGACATATAAATGGAAATATGCATGGTGACTTTCACTTATAGTAAATGCTGTATATCAAAATTTAGCTTACAGTCAGGCATAAAGTTCTGAACCACTTTACTGCAGTGCAGCACCAGACATGAGAATTGAAATGAGAGAATGCAGTAATATATTTTTTTAATTATTTGACTACAAATGAACACTTATTTGGTAAAATTTCATAAAAACCTCTATCCTCATTTATGTTTAGTTTGAGGAGACAAAAAAATAGTTAAGCTTTCAGAGAGACCAGTTAAGTGATACATAAACTCAAGTTTTAACCTAGGCTTTGAAATGTTACTGAAATTCCATAACTCTATCCATTTAAGTGTTTTAATTTATAAATTATAATTCTTCTGCATAAACAAGTGCATTTAAAATATGTTAATCTAATTTGTATCTGATGCTTATTCTATGAGACCCTGGAGACTATTCTGGTTTGCTGTGTATTGAGGAAAATCTTGTTACAGTTCTATAGCTGCAAATTTACCTGATGCAAGAAAGTCTTCCTCAATAAAATGTAACAAGCTCTCATGGCTGTGTCCTCCAGCATCCTTGAAATACAGAATCTACAGTGAAATGTTTTTCATTAGAAGATTTAGCCAAAGTAGGTTGTAATCTGACCATGTTCCTTTGGCAAGTGATCTTAGAAAGTCATAGTCATAGAAATGTTGGTTGAAAAGAATTTATAGAGGTCATTTAGTCCAGCCTCCTGTCCAAAGGAAGATTATTACCAACTTTAGATTGAGTCAGACACAGCTTTGTCTAACCCCAGGCATGAAGATTCCTCAGTCTGTTGATGTAACCTGTCCCATTACAGCACCACCTAGTGAAGAAGCTTTGCCTAATGTCTTCTGCACTTCCTCCATTTCAATTGGCGACCATTTCCCCTTTTTATATGGGGTATCACTTTGAAGAAGCATTTGGTTCTGTCATCTTTGTGACATCCTTGATGTGGCTTTAGGCTGCCATTAAATCAGTCTTTAACCTCTTCTTTGCTGCACTAAACAAACCCTACTCTTCCAGCCTCCATACACTGAGAGTGTACTCTAGGCCTCCTAACATCTTTTTCCATGCTTTTACACAATGTTAAGAACTTCAGTGACCCTTTTAACTCCAATGCATATAATAGGTAAGCCTCACAGAAATGTTATGTCATTTATGTTAGTGTATTTATGCCACAGAGTGCCATAAAAAAAGCCACAGGGCAGAAAGACTCAGTCTGGATCCCAATAAGGTGTTCTCATCTATTGCAAGAAAGTTGTTGGGGCATTTAAAAAAATCTCTTAATGATCAATTTGTGAAAATAGCTATACAGCCACATGGAAAAACACAAATTAATTTACCACTGAAATGTTCTTAACCAGTTAGATGTGCTCACAAACTGAACTATTGATACAAAAGATTGTCTGTATTAAAAAAAAAAAAACAAACCAAAAAAACCCCAAAAAAACACAAAAAACACCCACAAAATAAACAAACAAAACAAACAAAAAACCCCAAAACAACAACAACAAAAAAACACCCCCCAAAAAAACCCCAAAACCTACAATGAGTATTAAATATGTTTCTTTTTTTTTGTAAATTAAAAAGGAAAAATAATGCAAGAGGTAAAAAAAATTGAAAATAAAAAAAGGATATGATTTCAAAAAATGGTTTATAATCCATTTCTTCTATATTTTAAAACATGGTTTAGACTGATGGTACAATTTGAGTCAAAGAAATGGTTCTGAAGATTTACGCATACTGTGTGAAACAAACCAAAGAAAATAATGGTATAAACACTTCAACGGGAGCATAGATTACAACTGTTTCCATAATTTTATGATAAAGCAATGATAGTTGACCAAATTAGTTAAAAAGATCGTAAGGCAGGTCAGAGGTAGATGCAGTTCTTAGGAGTCAAGCAGTAAGTGGTATGAAATCCTTTTCAGCTAATGGGATCAAAGTTTTTACAAATATTAACTCAATATTTTCCATAAACTAGAGCTAGCTAAGCCATTTTGAAGAAATAGTTTTGGACCAATTTCACTCACTTTCCTCTTTCTGATCAAACTAATTCCTATGAATATAACTACTGTTCATAATGGTTGGAACAAACCTACTTTTGAATACAGATTGTTTATTTATTCATTATTACTTCATTTCTTTTGTGTTTGATGGGTCAAAATCACGAGGTCCTGTTTATGCTTGGCAACTTGCTGAAACATTTGAAATGAGATTAAGCATTTATGAATAGCAAATATTTCCATTTGCATATCAGTGTGGTTATTTGTACAGAATAGAGCTATTCTCCATGTGTTTGGGACAAAAGACATTGTACCCATTAGTGTCTTGAGTATACCTCCCAAGTAATGAGGACTCAGCAAGTACAGAAAACTGCACTATCCTTTAGTTAACAGGGATAAGAGATAGGATAAGGGTGCATGGGACTTCTCCTCCCCTCAACTTCCTTTGTGCTATCATTTTCATGTTTGATACCAAGCAGTTCAAAGAGGACCAGAAACAGCCTGCTAAAATCAGTTCAGAAATGGACATTTCTGAGCCGTTTGCAGTTCCTCCATCTCCCCTGCTTAGCCATCTTAGATGTCTCTCCTTGTGGGTTGTGGACAGAGGTGATAACTTGGGCTCTTTGTGACAGAGGAAACCCTGAGATCAGAGTTGTGCTACAGAAAAGCAAGAATAAAAACTGTGAACTGGCTGTTATTTTAAGTTCAGTAGAACTGAACCAGAATTAACAGCTTTCAGCACAGCTTGCATGTACAGAAATAGAATGAATATTCACAGGTGTGAAATAGTTTTTTTGGTTATACCTTGCAAGTACTGCACTTAAGGACTAGGTAAAATAATGAGCTGCAGCTGTTCCACACTTGGGAGCTGTTTTGCCTGCTGTGGTATGGGGTAGCAATGGATACAATGTCTCACTGGAGATAGAAATCTGGCTCGTTTCTGAGCTGCAGTCTTCCTGATGAAGGATAAATTATCCTGTGATTATCCTTGCCTCATATTAGTCCATACCTAGAATGAGGCAAGGATAATCTTGCCAGAAAATCTTACCTCTTTTTTTTTTTTTTTTTTTCTTTTTTAGAATATTCTTCTTTAATGTCATATGTGCAAACATTTACAGATGTGGTGGATTGACCCTGGCTGGATGCCATGTGCACATTAAAGACACTCTATCACTCCCCTTCCCCAGCTGGACAAAGGAGAGAAAAAGACAATGAAATGCTTGTGGGTCAAGATAAAGACAGGGACAGATCACTCAGCAATTAACATCATGGGCACACCAGACTTGACTCAGGGAAAAGAATTTAATTTATTACCAATCAAATCAGAGTAGAATAATGAGAAAGAAAACCTTAATCTTACAGCACCTTCCTCCCACCCCTCCTGTCTTTCGAGGCTGAACTCCACATCTGGTTTCCTCTACCTCCTCCCTGCTTCTGTAGCACAGAGGGACGGGGAATGGGGGTTTCAGTTAGTTCATCACATGTTGTCTCTGCTGCTCTTTCCTCCTCAAGGCAAGGACTCATCACACTTTTATTCTTCTCCAGTGTGGAGTCCCTCCCATGGGATACAGTGCTTCACTAGCTTCTCCAACATGAATCTTTCCCATGAGCTGTAGTTCTTTCCAAACTGTTCTAGTGTGTGTACTTTCCACATGGTGCAGTCCTTTAGGAACAGACTGCTCTAGCATGGGTCTCTCACAGGGTCACAAATCCTGCCAGAAAACCTGCTCCAGCATGGGCTCCTCTCTCCTTGAGGCCTCAGGTCCTGCCAGGAGCCTACTCCAATGTGTGCTTCCTACTGGGTCACAGGTTCCTTCACACATCCACCTGGTCCAGTGTGGGGTCCTCCGCGGGCTGCAGGTGGATATCTGCTCCACTACACATTCTGCAGGGGAACAGTCGGCCTCACCAAGGTCTTCACCAAGGGTTGCAGGGGCAATCTCTACCCTGGTGCTTGGAGCAACTCCTGCCCTCCTTCTTCACTGACCTTGGAGTCTGCAGGGCTGTTTATCTCACATATTCTCATTCCTCTCTCTGGCTGCAGTTGTGCAGCAGTTTTTTTCCCCTTCTTAAATATGTTATCACAGAGGTGCTACCACTGTTGCTGAGGAGCTTGGCCTTGGCCAACGGTGGGTCCCTCTCAGAGCCAGCTGGCACTGGCTCTATCAGACAGGAGGGAAGCTTCCAGCAGCTTCTCACAGAAGCCACCCGGTAGCACCTCCAGCTACCAAATCCTTGCCACACAAACCCAGTACAACAGGCAAAGCAACTATAAGGAAAGAAAACAATACACGGTATCTGTGGAATTACCATCTCGGTAGATAATGAGAAATCTGTTTTGACAATGAATCTGCCACACTGTATTTCAAATAACCCAGGTTTACACAATGCTCATTTCCTCACACAATTATTTACAAGGAGTATGTATTCAAAAAACCTTCTCTATCCATAGATATATTTTGTCATGTACCAGATGATGCCATAAAGATATATAAAAGATATAGTAGTAAGCTTTAACAGTTCATATTTCTTTACAAAGATTGTAAAAATTCAAATGATGTGGCCTTCAAAAGTTACAAATTAATAGTCATGAGAAAATAAACTTAGCTGAAATAGCACTTGCACTCTCACCTAAAAATCAGTTTAATATTTAATAGACTAGAATAGGACACATTATAGAATCATAGAATCATTTTGGTTGGAAGAGACCCTTGCAATCATCAAGTCCAACCATAACCTAACTCTAGCAATAAACCATGTCCCTAAGAACCTTGTCTAAATGTCTTTTAAACACCTCCAGGGATGGTGACTCCACCACTTCCCTGGGCAGCCTGTTCTAATGCCTGACAACCCTTTCTGTGAAGAACTTCTTCCTAATATCCAATCTAAACCTCCCCTGGTGCAACATGAGGCCTTTTCCTCTTATCCTGCCACTTGCTACTTGTGAGAAGAGACCAACACCCTCCATGCTACAACCTCCTTTCAGATAGTTGTAGGCAGCAATAAGGTCTCTCCTCAGCCTCCTTTTCTCAAGGCTAAGCAGCCTCAGTTCCCTCAACTGCTCCTTATAACACTTGTGCTCCAGACCCTTTACCACCTTCATCACCCTCCTCTGCACTCTCTCTAGTACTGGACATATCTTCTGTCTGGACATATCTTCTGTATCTAGGTGGGACCTCACCACTGCCAAATACAATCACTTCTCTAGTCCTGCGGGCCACTCTATTCCAGGGTGCGGTTGGCCTTTTTGTCCACCTGGGCACATTGCTGGCTCATGTTCAGACGGCTGTTAATCAACACCCCCAGATCCGTTTCCACCAAGTACCTTTCCAGCCACACTTTCCTGAGCCTGTAGTTTTGCATGGGGTTATTGTGACCCAAGTGCAGGACCTGGCACTTGACCTTGTTAAACCTCATAGAATTTACCTCAGCCCAGCGATCCAGCTGGTCTCTCTGTGCCGCCTTCCTACCCTCCATCAGATCAACACTCAACACCCAATCTGGTGTCATCTGCAAACTTGCTAAGGATGCACTCAATCCCCTCATCCAGATCATTGATAATGAAATTAAACAGAACCAGCCCCAATATTGAGCCTTGGGGAACACCACTTGTGACCAGCCACCAACTGGATTTGGTTACTTCAAAAATACCCTAAGAGTGATTTTAAGTGCTTTTCAATTTACTTTACAAATTGCTATAGTAGAGTTCATAAGAGTTGTTCTATTTCTAGCAACAGCAACCTTCACACTTAGTAAAACAGCCTAGAAATAAGAAAGCATTCACACTGTTCATGTGGATGCTTAGGATCTTGAAAAGCTTACTCCATAATTGCTGTGCTTAGGAATAATGCAGTAAGTCGGCCTTATAGTATGGGTTTTTATCATTACTTTGAATAATGTCATATATTTTGTATAAAAAACTATTTAGTTCTCTAATATTAGTACTGTAAAAAAAGGAGCAAACAATATACATGTGCATACACACATGGATAATATGATATATATGTAGCATATACACTAGTTACCAACCCTGTTTTCATTTCAAAATGTAATGTAAAATGCTATCCCTTGCCTATTCATTGTTTATCTTCAGTAGCTGCTTAGACATGTCCCAGGTTAGAAAGATGAATTCCTACCAGTGAAGCTTTAATTTCTGTTAAATTGAAGGAGTTTCCTCTTTTGCCAGGTCTCTCTGGCACTGCAGAAATCTCTGTTGCACTGTTCAATTTCTTCTCTACTTTCTTAAGCCCAAGTGTTATGGGGACAGTTAACTGAAGACCATTTTTTAAGCAGACTTAATACTGATTAAAACAATGAAACTCCTGTGATTCACATGGACTGTACAGGAATTAGTTTAAACTTGTGGGTGAGGAGTACAGAAGCACCACAGATATTTAAACTAACATATTTACTTACAGGAACAAGCTAGGAATGCATGCAGAGTCATCCACCATGGCTAAGCTGATAAGTGGGTTTTGATTAACCTGCAGACATTTGGATATTTTGCTTTGGTGTTCATCATCTTGAGCTAAGTAAATATGCAGAAAGATACACATGTTTCAGCAGCTCTGGAAACACTCTTGTTTTGAAGAAAGTGTGATTCTTTATGGTTTAGTTTCTGCAAATTGTTGTTAGTTATAAGTAAAGATATTTCTGAAGAAGTTATGTTCTGGGACCAGGAGTGAAAAAATAAACTCATTTTTATACCACAATGGGTGGATTAATCTGTACATTTACAGTGTTTTTACAGTAATATTGAAGCTTACCAGACAAGCCTAAAATGTTGGGCAATAAACCCAGAAAAGTGGCTAAAATATGTAATACTTTCTGTGGGAAAAAGCAATAGAAGACAATAGGGATGCTGGGAATCACTGCAAATGGTAGCAAAGAATCAGTCTGTACTATAGGAGAAATAAGAACCACAAAACTCCATTAAATTGTGACAAAATCATGACAAAAATATAAGTTACAGTGTGCTACAAATAATGTAGTGGGTAATCACTACATACAATAATTTAGTGCATATTTTCTACTAAAAGCACAGATGAATTAGTGCAGTGATATCCAGCTACATAGTGTTACAAGTATCAAACACAATATATGAAGAGTGTGAGAATAATAAAAAGCATTGTTTTGTAAGTAAATAAAATAAACCCACACAGAGGGTTACAAGAAATGAAGTTCAATTTCGAAAGTTGTAAAAGAGAGATAAATCAAATCTGCATACTGCACAGGGCCAAACGTTGATATGCTACAGTCACCTGTACGGAATGTGGTTAACATCAAGAAGACATAATATAGCTTTAGAACGTGCATTTGGACATATTTCTTTCTTCAGAGGCCCCACTTTGGACAGACAAAAGCTGCATCATCTTTAAATGAATGCTTTTAGAAAGGGCAAGAGGAGAGAAGCAAATTTTCTAAACTGTGAGCACAGTAATTCTTCCAGTAACCTGTATGCTATTAATTTTTAAAAATGGTATTTTTAGTTTTCATGGATGCACAGAAAAAAATATTCTGTCCAACTGAGCATAGCAGAAGATCATTCGGGAATGACCAGCTCTGGTCTCATCACACTATCTAAAATATTTATAGAAGTAGAGCTAGTCAAAGCACTGCTTTAATTTATACAATAACTTAGAAAAATCTGCAGTTCTTTGAGAGATGAGGTGATTTGCTTTCTACACTTTATATAATATTCATTGTATGCTTCTATCACCTGTTATAAAACTGATCATGTTATATAAATATAAAAGAAGAAAAAGACTTTTTATTTTCTCTAGATACATCATAAATCTGGTTCTTTACAATAGGTTTTGTAATTCTGATTTCAGAAGTATACCACTGGATTTTATGTCATTGTTTTTTATTCAAATCCTTCTTGACATTCAGCTGTTGCCCCTCCTGCTTTTGAAATGTGTTGATTCCTGTCCAAGTGTCTGGTAAACAATACATTTCTCTTCCATTAATACTTATTCAAATCTTTAAAGTCTAACTTCTAGTCATGTGAGATGGGGAGGCAAACATTTTCTGCAGCAAACATGATCTGGGAGGCACATAAAAATTTAATAGCTGTATATAAGCAGTCTGAATCTTTCACAGAAATAAGAGCTAGCTTCAGAAAACAGAGAGAATTATGTCACAAGCACTGCTTGTCAAAAACTGGCAGGCTTTTTTGTCACTTTGAGAAAACAGAGAAGAAACAAAGGCTCGGTACTATGTACAGTGACTTCCATATACTGGACGTATAGCCAGCATCATACAGCAGCACACTGAATGGGAATGTTCCTCTATCACTTTCCACAGGTTTATAAGAATGCAAATAAGCCCAGTGCTTCTGAAGATAATTTATCTGTAAGTATGGCAAAGTTTAAGTAAAATACAAAGTGATGCAGAGTACCCTATTAAATTTTACTTGCAAATTTATTATCTTATGCATTCATAAGAGGCACTGAATATGCACATCCAAAATTTTGGGCCTGTCTTAAAGATCTGTTACAGTCTACCTGCTTCAAAACTTGTACTGTACAGTAATAATAGTGAACCCTTTAATAGATTTTCTTGTAAGAGAAAAGGCCTACCAGGAATAGCAGAAGAGATGGAGATACTACCTTATGAGAGGTGGTTGTTGGACCTCTAGAATGTAAAAGCAGAGCAGGCCAGCTGGCAGAGCCAAGGCACTCTCTGGCTTCCCAGGGCATCACTGCTGTGGCTATCTAGCCTCGACAACATTTCAGAAAGTTCCCCTGGGAGCCCATGCCAGATCCCAAATGTTTGCAAATACATTACATACCTTTCTTGTACAGATTTCTATAAGCAGTTTTTGCATGTTAAGCCTAGTAACGTGAAGAAGTAGAAGATGTAACTCATGTGTCAGACTGAACAATAAACACAAGAGGGGGAAATGGGTTATATCTCATAAAAGACAAAAGGCACAAAAACAAATGGGTAAACATTGGCTATTGATACATTCAGGGTTGAAATTCATGAGAGAATTTCTGCAACAGCTTCACAGTTATAGTCCTGTTTTCTTTCTCTCTCACAGCAACTGTAAAGACACAGTCAAATATAATAAGCCACCCCCTCCTTTCTACTTCACCTGATGCCTCAGCAGGGAAAACATTGGTGTACTTCACCATTCAATGGTACTGTGTACTCATGAGTTGCCAGGTGGCTTACTGTCTTCAACTTGATTAGCCTGGAAAAGTCACTTTCACAAATATGTTAAATGAACAAGAGAAAAATTTAAGCCTTATTGACCTGGGAAAAACTTTCTGACCTGAGAAAAATTGTTTATCTATATTTTGATCAACTTATTTCTGACATTATTTTACTAGTCATGATAAATTACTGAGAACACATATGTTTTCATACGGAGAAAGGAAGCATGTGTTCAGAAGTCTTATTTCTGCACACACACACACAAAAAAAAAAACATATTCCAGATCAGATTCATATAGCTGAGGACTGCAGACCCCACCACTCTTCACTTAGGACCTCCTCAGATCAGTCATTGTCATTGAGGGAACTGTCGATTTTGCACATCTGGCTACCATCTACCTTAGCATTTCTGCAATTCTTTTCTTTCCCTGTCATGAAAAGCCATTGCTTTTGGCTGTCCTGTCCTGAAAAACAGCTTGATATATTTACCAGTTCTGAAGAGAGCTTAGGTCCAACTCTTAGTGCTGTCAGTTAGTGACTGATGGTGTCAGCAAATGCAGGCTGTTGATATCCTAGTCATACATCTGTGCCTTGAAGCACTGGGGCACTGTAACATCACTAGGGGTTTTGGAGAAGTGGAGGTAAAAAATTCCTAAAATAAAAACAGACCTGCAAACCTTCTTACAAAACTTTGTGATTATTTTCCCCTCCTACGCATTCTTTCATGTCTATATGAAATGAGGAATATACTTAAATTTAATATCAATTTCATAGCTAACCCTTCATTTTTGTTGTTTTCCAATTTGGAATGCACATTAAAGCAAACAGCTTCAGATCTCTCTCTCTGAGCAGTTTTGCATCTAGCATAAACTTGAACCTGAAAGTACAGAAAGATCTGTCAAGATTATTGTTTTTCCTTTGCTCTGACTTGTGCTCATGTTAAATATAAAACGAGAATTGCTCATGCTAAATATAAAATTAGAATTAAGATCAAGTAATTCAAGGAAAAAATGCCAAGGAACTCTTAACAGGCTGTTTATGTGGTCTAAGAAAATGGATTCGTTGAAGCACTTCTTTTTTTACTTCCTAGTATTTTCAAAGATTAATTTGTCAGCAGTAAAGATCAATATACCCTAGTAAATGAATTTACTAATCCTTCTCATTATTCTGGTGTGGATATCTGTGTTATATATGGTGGTATATTTTAAAAAGTATCTGTTTATCTTCTATTGAAGTGAGGAGAGTTTTAGCTCTCCATATCATAGCTGATAGGTATATTCTGAATTTTAGGAAAGGGCTTTAAGTTGTTCTTGGTTATGATCTACCATAATACCATAAATCTTCCCAGTATTGATTAGTCTCACAGAGCTGGATTTAGCTTCAATGGAAAAGTGAGCTGTGAAAGGGGTCAGGAGCAGTTTCCGAGAGGTAATTACTGTCCATATAATCAGCTGCTGGATACTTTTAAAAGGTACTGCAAAGAACCATATTAAAAAAGGGACACTATATGGAAAAGAGAGGTTATTTACTGTCTTATACTTAAGACAGTGTGATCACAAATGTGATTGTTGCTACAAATAACACTGTATACCTCCAGCATAGCAGGCAAATGCAAATCTTCTTCAGTATATAGATCTTCTTCGATGTAAAGTAAGTTATTTGTCTGTTTTGTCTGATACACTTTTTTTTTTTTTTTTTTTTTTTAAATTCAGATTCTTTCTGTGCAAATTATGTTATACCTGTACAGCATCCTAGTCAAAATTTACAGAAACCTATGTCTGGGAAAAATAGCCTCTGCAATCTCACCTAAGAATATTGATCTAAATGTATCCTGTTGTTAGATTGCTTTCTTTGCCTTACAAGTTGTACATGTATTAATGTTTACAGTTAACCAAAGCCTGTCTGGTCTTCTAATTCCCAAGCAGCTCTCTGTTAATGTAAGCCATTTCTGCTAACAAATATCTGGAATGATATGTGGGTCTTCATGAACACGAGTTTATAGTTTTAAGAACGAAATTATTAATTATGCTTGAAATAAGCTTGGGAAACTTTTTACTTATCCTCCTGACTAGACATATATTTTTATCTACTGAAACATTATTGTGCATACCAGTAACAAGAAAATTAATGTGATGGAAGCTAAACTGATATTTATCCAAATTTAAAAAAAAAAAAAAGAAAAAGGCAAAACTGAAAAGAGCATTTCCTATTCTGTCAGAAAACATATATATATATGCAAAACATAAAGTTATATTTTAAAATATGTATATAAAACATACATACCTTCAGATTCCATAGAATGAAAACTTGGTTAGGAAAGTATTGTTAAAACTGCCTTTGTTACTAGTGTAAATGTGATCTTATTGGTCTCTAATACAACATGGAGAGTTAATTCTTCAAGTCAGTCTTGGAATTATTGAGATGTGTAGCTGAAAATGAACCATTTTCACCTACTTCAGTTGTGTGGATTTGATCAGCAGTAGAAATCTATGTCAGCAATGACATCATGCAAATGGAAAGAGAAATCTTACTGAAGAAAATGCACCACTACTAATATGTTGCTAATAATAACTGCTAATAAGTGCTAATGATAATGATTCCAATTCAGTTTTCAGGTCTTATCATAATGGGCAGTCTACAAAAACTGAAAGTCTCTCCTCTGCAACATTTACTCTTAGCCAAGAGCAAAACAGAGAAAGAAAAAAATGGAAAAAAAATCCAGATTGTTTCTTCTTTCAGAGAGAGGAACTGGGGCATAGAAACTGTCTGCTAAAGTGACTCAAACTGTGAAAAAATTGAAAAAAATGAACCTCTGTCTCCTCAGGGAGACTTTATTAGTATGCCAAATATTGTAATATTTTATAAACTGACTCATTAAAATCGTGTCAGGCTTAAGGATGAATTTCTATAGTAAAATATTATATCCTTCAACACAGCAACAAAATCCCCTCCTGCTATTCTGTGGACCAGAAGAAATTTTGAGTAAAAGAGACTGTCCTAATGAACTATAACAGACATTGTAGTCTTAATGCATGCATTTGTTAGGAGGTGATTACCAAACTCTATCAGTGTGTAGCTAAAAGGAATAAATTTTGAACTAACTAGATTTTAGCTCTTATTGAAGTCTTCAAAACTAAATTGTTGTTGTTGTATCTTAAATATTTATCGGCTAAAATTATTTCTCTCTTGAGATGATAGGTCCTGAGTTTTACCATTTTTATTTATTCATATATGAGGAACTTTGTGAAGGAATTGAGCTTTCTCACTGTATTTGTACTGTCTTATGGAAAGAAGAGGGAGAAAAACAGCTACATTTTAACCTTTGAGGTAGCCACTTCATCCCTGGCAATCTTAGAAATGGGGTCTGAAATTAATCCCTTCACAATAGGCTTTACCGAGATTTAGTCCCAGAAAATATATTCCTATCAAGACTTCTGTTTTCCTAGAGAGATATCATTGCTATATCTTCATTCTTTCCTCAATAATTAGCTATGCCATGTATCACACTCTCACACCATAACCTGTTTTGAGGCCTTTGATTAAAGTAGTTTTTCACTCCATTATCACCTTTCAAAACAAAACAGTTTAAATATTTCCTCATTGTCACATGGGCTTCCCAGTTAGAACATTAGGCCTCATTAGATTAATATTATGTATGTTCCAAAAGGGAATTTCAGGTGTTCATCTAGACATGCTTTCACCCTGCCATTTCCTTTGCCTGAAATCAGGTCTTTCTTTATTCAAACCAAGAACTTCTTCCCTATCTTATTTAAATCTTTACCTTCTCATGAAATAAATAAATTCTGATCTCTCCTCCTGACTTTGATTTAGTCAATTGACAGCTCAATTTTCACCAAGTCTATGACAAAGAGATACACATTTAAAGATAATACACTGAATTCCTCAATGATAGATGGCAAAGAACTATCAAAATAGGAATTTACTCCCATACATTGTTTTTTCTCTACAAATACAAGAAAGTGCCTTGTGCACAGGACTGAATTTCTTTCCTTGAGCGTTCTTATTCCAACACATTACTCACTCTACTTCATGGGAAATGATTAAAAGAAAGATCCTCTACTGTCATAAAACCAATCTAAGTCTTTCAAAGGTGCTTTTTTTTCTACGCCCGTTGCTTTTAATTTTGGACTTTACTGAATATTTTGTTGAAAAAAAAGGGGGAAAAAATGGTGCTACGCTAGTAATTAATCAGGTCAAAAGCAAATTGTGTCAATATTTGATACAAGTATATATTTTGGGTTAGAAAGAAAAGTGAAATTCTTTTTCTCTTTTCTTGGTGGCTAACTATTATCCTCTCTGATAAGCATGTTTATTAGCCCAAGGATTGTTTAAGAGCTGTTGCAGAGTTTGGTGTTTGCCTACTTCGCTTATGGGTGACAGACAAATGTTTACAAAAGATTCAGAGCATGGCACTCAGGAACTGTGCAAGTTTCATTCTAATCCAAACTTTAAGGTAGGAATTTTTTCTTGTTATTTTTGCTAAAGATATATTTTCTAAAATGGAAGTTTTCAAGGTTACGATGGTTACGATGGCACTGTCACCAATACGGCTAGTGTACTGTGAGTTGTGTTGGGAGTGTGTTTAAGAGACAGAGACTGTGATGCTGGAATCTGAAAGAAGAACAGCTACATTTTCTGGCACATTCATGAATCCCTCATTCACTTTGTGTATTATATTCCAATTGTTCTGTGTACCAGTGTGAAAGAAAAAAAAAATAGTAAAATACTCTGTTGAGCTTCAGTTCTAAAGCACTGAATGAGCACTAATGGCATGTCTATATTACTCAACTCAGGACTAGTGACATCCTTGATAAGTCTCAACTTCTTCTAGATAAGCTGGTGTAGCAACACCAACACAATGCATTACTCATGCTGGTGGCAGAGTGTTCATGCCAGCATGGCACACCGCATGCTTCTTATTCCATACTAATAAGCTCTAACAGAAACTTCCATGCTGGCAAGGCCTTCTGGCTTCCAGGATTTGTTTAGCTTCCCTAGAGTTAGCTCCACAGTGCTCTGTGGAACAAAAATCACAACAAACCTTCCCACCACTCTTAGAAGGCAGTTGTAACAACCATAACTAATGGCACAATGTACTTCTGAATCTTCTACTTTTTCATCTTTTAGATCCTTTACAAGGCCCTGAATTATAATTCAATAGCATATACCAAGCTGTACTTCAGAAAATACTATTTCTATATTCTTTCCACAAGTTCATTTAGGTGATTGTTCTTTTTCCTTACAAAAGCCTCCTCAATGAAAAAAGTTTACACTATTTTGTGATAAACCTGTTTTCATAGTCCTGCCCTAACAATGACTACTATAGGGCAGGCAGGAAAAGGCATGACAACTTAAATATTCTTGGATATTTTAGGTGCAAGCTATATGCTGGGCAGCTTTACCTTTTCAAGACTAAGTTATGTATGTTTATATACTTAAAAAAGACTTCATCTTAGAAACCTTAATGTTAGAAACTGAAGTCATGCTTATTAATATTAAATGTTGTGCAGCAATACTAGCTTTGGAGAGTACTTCCCATGGAATAATTACTGAGGGGGGCAAATTATTGAAACTAATTATCAAGGATACACTTATTGAGAAAAAAGCTATATCCACATCTTCAGCTGCACGTTGGTCAGGGAATCTGCTCTGTGGCTTCACTCACACACAAACTTGGCCTGCATCCTTAATTAGTAGTGCATGAGGGAGCTCAGAGCAGTGTAAGTTAAGAAGTTATGGGGGCAGAGCGATATGAATATACCACAGCCAGGCAATGTATAACAAGGCAGGTACAGGAACCAGATGGTATGACTGCTGCCAGTTTTGAAGATAAAGAGGAAAGGGAAGGAAATGGAAGGGAAACATGAAGGAAAACATACACACGAAGTAAACCAAATCATATTCATTCAGTCATTACTGATTTTTACTCTACCCTGAAGACCACTGAGGTTGACAGGAACCTTAGACAACTTCTATTATGGAATGTTCAGAAGGGGTTGATGTTTCTACGTTGGAAGGAATTTTATGCTGAAAATCAAGGGGATGAACTCACATGAATATGTCTGTGAAAAAAAGCAAAAATCAGAAGACAGAATTTTGAATATTAAAAAAATGCTGACTATTAAATAAATAAATAATAAATTTTGACTACTAAATCTGTCACCAGATAAACTGATTGAAAGGAAGAAAGTCAGGTATCTCTCTTACCTGCAACTTAGACTTTCTAAGTAGATCAGGATAGGGCAAAACCAACCCCAAAACCAAAAAAAATTTTTTTTTCTTAATGAGTTTGAAAGACTCTCTTACCTCTAAAAGCTATTCATCTGACCGATACAGGTCAGATCGAAAGAATTTAGACCCTGTGGCATTGTGGCTCTTTCAATTTGCTTAGCATTCAGGTCAGTTTTTCTTCAGCATCAATCAAAGACAAAGAGACATGGGAGCTGATGGAAGTGGAAAAATACTTTCTGGCCTTAGGCATTTGTTTACTAATCATATGGTATTGCTCAGTGAAGTGATTCACTTTTAATGGGTTGCTTAGCTGTGTAGACCAAAGGGAAATGAAAAAAAAAGAACAACAAGAAATAAAAAATAACAATTTGTGTTATAATTACCCCAGTGGCTCTGTGGCTCACATGAAATACTCATAGACAGATCCTCGGCTGATATAAATTTTGACAATTCCACTGAAATCAAAGGAGTTATGTCCAATTACCAATTAAATCTTCATTTTTTTAATATAATTTATGATAAATTCAGGAGAATTAATAAATAAGTACTATTAAGTACTTATAAGTACTATTAAGGGGATCTGTACATGGTATCTACCATAAAGCTTCTAGATTTGATTTAAGCAGAGGTGGTTATTTGCCTATTCAGAAGTCTAGTTCAGAGCATACCCTGGGAAACAATGCTTAAAAACAAGGGGGCCCAGGAGGGTTGGACATGCTTCAAGCAGGAGGTTTTGAGTGCACAGGAACAGGCTATACCAGTGTGCCGAAAGGCTAGCCAGCGGGGAAGACAACCGGCTTGGCTAAACAGGGAGATTCTGAATGAAATCAGAAATAAAAAGAGACTTTACTGACTGTGGAAAAAAGGGCTGGCTACTTATGAAGAATTTATGGAAATAGCTAGATCATGCAGAAAAAAAATCAGGGAAACAAAAGTGCAATTTGAAGTTAATTTGGCCAATTCTGTCAGGGATCATAAAAAGTCCTTCTTCAAATATGTTAACAACAAAAGGAGGGGCAAGGAAAATCTCCATTCTCTGTTGGACTCTGAGGGAAATATAGTTAACAAAGATGAGGAGAAAGCTGAGGTACTTAATACCTACTTTGCCTCAGTTTTTACCAGTAAGACAGGTGGCCCTCAGGACAACTCACGTCTGGAGGTGGTTGACAGAGATAGGAAGCCAAATAGGGCCCTTGTATTCCAGAAGGAAATAGTTGGTGATTTACTGAGCCATCTGGATCCTCACAAGTCAATGGGACCAGATGGGATCCATCCTAGGGTGATGAGGGAGCTAGCAGAAGAACTTGCCAAGCCTCTCTCCATCATCTTCCAACAGTCCTGGCTCACTGGGGAGGTCCCATATGATTGGAAATTGGCCAATGTTACCCCAGTCCACAAAAAGGGCTGCAAAGCTGACCCTGGCAACTACAGGCCTGTCAGCCTGACCTCAGTGCCTGGCAGGGTTATGGAGCAGATCATCCTGAATGGAATCACACAGCACCTTCAGGATGGACAAGGGATCAGACCAAGCCAGCATGGGTTTAGGAGAGGCAGGTCCTGTCTGACCAACCTGATCTCCTTTTATGATCAGGTAACTCACCTGGTGGATGAGGGGAAAGCTGTGGATGTGGTCTATCTGGACTTCAGCAAGGCCTTTGACACTGTCTCCCATAATATACTCCTGCAAAAGCTGGTAGCCCATGGCTTGGACAAGTGTACTCTACGCTGGGTTAAGAACTGGCTGGAGGGCCGGGCCCAGAGAGTGCTGGTGAATGGGGCTGCATCTAGCTGGCGGCCAGTCACTAGTGGTGTTCCCCAGGGGTCGGTGTTGGGTCCAGTCCTATTTAACATCTTTATTGATGATTTAGATGAAGGGATTGAGACCATCATCAGCAAATTTGCTGATGACACCAAGTTGGGAGGGAGTGTCGACCTGCTGGAAGGCAGGAGGGCTCTGCAGAGGGATCTGGACAGACTGGAAAAATGGGCTGATTCCAATGGGATGAAGTTCAATAAGGCCAAGTGCCGGGTGCTGCACTTTGGTCACAACAGCCCCCTGCAGCGCTACAGGTTGGGCGCAGAGTGGCTGGAGAGCAGTCAGACAGAAAGGGACCTGGGGGTACTAATTGACAGGAAGCTCAACATGAGCCATCAGTGTGCCCAGGTGGCCAAGAAGGCCAATGGTATCCTGCCCTGTATCAAAAATAGCGTGGTCAGCAGGACAAGGGAAGTGATCCTTCCCCTGTACTCTGCATTGGTGAGGCCACACCTGGAGTATTGTATTCAGTTCTGGGCCCCTCAGTTCAGGAAAGACATTGAGGTGCTGGAGCAAGTCCAGAGAAGAGCAACAAGACTGGTGAAGGGACTTGAGCATAAGACCTATGGGGAGAGGCTGAGGGAGCTGGGGTTGTTTAGTCTAGAGAAGAGGAGGCTTAGAGGTGACCTCATCACTCTCTATAACTACCTGAAGGGAAGTTATAGCCAGGTGGGGATTGGTCTCTTCTCCCAGGCAGTTAGCAATAGGACAAGGGGGCATGGGCTTCAACTCTGCCAGGGGAAATTTAGGCTGGATATTAGAAAGAAATTCTTTACAGAGAGAGTGGTCAGGCATTGGAATGGCCTGCCCAGGGAGGTGGTGGACTCGCTGTCCCTCGAGGTTTTTAAACTGAGATTGGACATGGCACTTAGTGCCATGATCTAATAAACGGACTAGAGTTGGACCAAGGGTTGGACTCCATGATCTCTGAGGTCTTTTCCAACCCAGTCGATTCTGTGATTCTGTGATTCTGTTATTTGGGGAACTTAAAGGAAAATCAAATCAACTAATTTTGAAAAATTGTGAAAATACTACCTTTTTTTGTTGTTGTTGTTTTCAGTGATAGGATATGGGATAGAGAATAGGATATAAGATAGAGAATACTGTATTTGTGCTCTTATTTATTCAGTTTCTGTTGAACAGGTGTTTCTGGCTTACAGAAAAATTTTGTGCTAAAGTATTTGCTCTCATTGCTTCAACTCAGGTCTATTTTCAGTTGTTAGAAAATACTCTTGCCTTGTTCATCCCCTCCATGGAAAATTTCAACTTATTAAAAAAAAAAAAAAATCAAATAGAATTTTCAATCCTTTTTTGAAGAAGAGTTGGAATTTTCAGGGAAAAGCAATATTTCCCATTAAAATATTTTTTGTTAGACAAAAAAAAAAAAAAATCAACTACATGGTGCTAAATAATTTCAGTTAAAATTTTGCTATGACTCAATCATGATAAGCTGTATAAACTAAAAAATGAACGGCAATTTCTCATTCCAAAGACAACATATAAATATTCATTTTAGCTTTGGGGAGGTAACTATCTTTCTCTTTTTCAATCACAGAATACCTCCTTTCAACAGTTTTATTTCTCCTTTATTTCTGTTGGTTTTGTGATTAAATCAGTGTCATCTGGAGAACACAGTGCTTTTTCTCTTGTGTTTTCTAACATGTACGATCTTCCTTATTTTATTCAATTTTCTTAACTGGATTGTTGAAGTTCACATTTTCCTAAGTGGCACCCACACTTTTTTTTTTTTTAGCCCTAGTACCTGTGAGTTTTATTTATGTTTTTTAATAGACATCTGTTTTCCTTCTTGGCCATTAGATAGTTGTACTGTCAACATTGCCTTCATCATGAGTGCAACTGATTACATTTCACAGATAAAAAATGAAAGGCTATTATTCAGTAAATGTTCACTGTTAATGGGATGTGTTGAATAAATCTTATAATGATTATAAGGGAGCCTAGTAACATCTCAGTAGAGTAATGCTTCTTTTATAGTTAGAAGAAAGAAAATATTTGAAAAAAAAATATGAGAACTTAAGCTTCCATGTGGAACAGAAGGTCATTCTGTTCATATAAAAATGAGTAATTGAATAAATATTTTTTCTTGAATTAGTTGTTTTGACTTATAATAATACAGCATTATGAGCATTATGACAAAAAACTCTCCCTTGTCTTCCTATGGAACACAAACAAACCAACCAACCAACCAACCAACCAAACTAACAACAACAACAACAACAACAACCAAAAAAAAAACAACCACACACACACACAAAAAAAACAAACAAAAACCCCTCAAAACAAACAAACAAACAAACAAAAATCCCACAATGTGGTGTTCCTTCTTCCTCTTTCCCTTTTTTTTTTTTGTTTTGTCAAGTCATTGTATTTCACATATGCATTTTGTTGATTGCTGCATACAATTATCCAATAGTGTCCGAAAGCTACAGTACAGCTACCCAGTTTTTTAGGATAATAGACTGCATATGGTTGATACTGGTTCCTTTCAGTTTTTTGTAACTGTGAATGCAGGGCATTGTCTGAAACATATTAAAATAATTTGGTAAAGTTAATTATATATATTAGATAGATGATATAGACGTAGACGTAGACGTAGACGTAGACGTAGACGTAGACAGAGATAGAGATAGAGATAGAGATAGAGATAGAGATAGAGATAGAGATAGAGATAGAGATAGAGATAGAGATAGAGATAGAGATATATTTTTATTACCAATAAATTTAATGGAACATGCTAAGTTTTAATGTAATGAGACCAATTATACTAAAAGTAGAAACTAAAAGAGCAAGGGGGCTGTCAAAACAGAAACTTTCATAAGAAGGTCCAAATATTGAAGATAATCATGTTACAAATAAGTTCCTTTCTCTCTATAGCTGTGTAAGAGCAAAAAGCTGATATTTTCATTTTGAGAGCAAAACAGAAGAAAACTGAGGAAAAAATCTTATTATATTTGAAATTTGCAGGTGCAATATGCTACATATGGCAGAATTCCATAAGTTATCTCTAGCAGATACTATCCCCCCAAATCCAAGCATATTTATTAATTCTATACTGTATAAATGCCAGATGGATGCTCTTAGTTGTTTAGATTCTCAGAATAAAAGCTGCAGTTCTTACTATATAAACAGAAACTACACATTGTCTATTAATCGTGTAATATAATAAAAATATTGAGATATTATGAGTGGAGGGTTTTTTAATGACTGCTATTAGGGGCTCATTCAGTACACTGAATTTGAGTTATGGTAATTAATAAAATCCAATTGTTATCACAATTTCATTTCAGTCAATCTTTAACACTATTTTCTACAAAACTTGATTATTTTTTTAAATTAGATTGCACAAAAATATTATGTACCTTTTTCATAATACTAGAAAAGATTTTTGCATTGATAGCTGATGTTCTCTTGTCTGGAGACTTAGTTCAGGAATATGGCAATTTCATACTTTTGAAGCTAATATCAATAAAGAAAAAAAGTGTGACAAGCAAGGTGGAAAAAAACGATTATTGTAGAAATTCAATCTGAAAGCTAGGTACTATAATATTGGTATTTAAATGGTTTTAGAAGCATAGTTTTTAGTTCACAGAGAGAGCTTTAAATGATTTATTGAGCATTATTAATATCATTGTCTTGTGAAAACAAAATGGTCATTTAAGTGCAATGCTTCCCCTCAAGGAATACTCACAAAGTGTTTTGTTACCTCAGATAAACAAACTTTATAATATGTTCTATGAAGAATGAGAAAAACATATTCTGCCCTAAATTGCCAAACTAATACAGGCATTCATTTTACAAGAACTATGCAAAACATACACTTCTGCAAAAGATTCATGATGGAGTTTATATGAACAATTGGAACATTATAGACAGAAACACAGGGACACTGGAAGGTTTTATTGCAAGGGATACAAAGGATTTTAAAAACTAACATTCAGGGATATTGTCCTAGTTGAAATGATATAAAAATATTGTACTTATTAAAAACACATTAATTGCACATGCTTGTACTTGCAGTGCGGAAGCACATTTTATGAGACTATACTTCTCTGCAAAATGTTTGGAAAGATATTTTTTCTCTAGTGAAGAGTGATATTTGCATCTATTTAACATTTTCTTTATACAGCATTTAACTTTCTGAATTGTTGCTATATGAATTATATATTAACTGTATTTAATTAAATAATGTGTTTCCATGCTCCTGGCTTCAAAATCCGACTTAAGAGAGCTGGAATATATAAACTAATTTATTCTGTATTTTTTTTAACTGCCAAGTTACAAACAGATAAATCAGTTACTCATGTTATATGAGATGGCAGTCCACTGTAGCTGCCGTTTCCTGATTTTGAGAAGTGTTCACACTATAGTAGGAAATGAAGTTTACTACTTCTGTTTTCCGTGTCCCAGGCACTGTAAGGCAGCCAGAGCACAGAAAGCTACATACAATGGATTAGAATGTTTTCATGGTCTGGAAACATAGATATGTGAGACTGTATTACAGCAAACACCTAAAATGAGGTGGCCTGAGAGTTCCTTATGAAATCACAGGTTCAAATTAGAATTAATGAGCAAAACTAAATTAGAAGTTCTAGATGTTTTATTTTAGTAAACTTTCAAAACTGTATTTCCTATAGCAATGGATTGCTAGATTTTAATACATAAGGTTCATTCTTTCATGAAGGGAAAGTGTCTGTCTTTGGGTATACTCTTTACAGAAGTATGATCAGATGTATGTCTTCTTTACTGCAGATTCAGGTCACAATTAAGCACAATTAAAAAAAAAAATCTCAAAGACTATGAGGATTGCAAATTAAAGCCATTGACTATTAGTTAAAACAAGAATTCACCCCCCTGTGCATATCCATAATGACACATACTCCAGTTACACTCTCTCACCTTTCGTTTTCCATGAGACTCCTGAGCTACAGCAGATCATACTCATTACAGCTCCCTTCATTTCACTCCATCGAGATGGGAAACAAGGATAACGACCGCAGACTGGAGTGAGCTGGTGTGTGATTAGCAGAGATTGGGATATGTATTGAGTTCTCATTAGACATCTCCAATATTAGTGCAGTTAGAGCCTGGGGTTATTTACACTGCAAGTTTAGAAATGTGGACTGATTCTTTCATTTGAATGGTGGGCAAAACAAACTTGTGGAAGTCCTTCTGAGCACCAGCCATTGTTTGTGTTGAGTGGTTTTGTGGAGATGGCAAATGTGCAGTTGTATAGTAAACTCTGGTAAATATCTTACAAGACAATGAAACCTGAAATTCTTTCTGTGAACAGGTATCAATGTAAATCTAGACATGTAAGAATGTACATTTAGACATCTTTTAGCACAAATGAAAAGGCAAGCCTCTAGGAGCACTTAGCACTACTACTCACAAAGTTCAAATATCCTTGAAAAAGTGTGGATGGTCTCACAATTTCCAGTTGTGTGTAAGATATATTTATTGATTGGTAAGTACAAAACAATGCATTTTTTTCTAATCTTGTTTTGAAAAGAATGAACATATTGTCAGATTTTTTTTTTAAATAATCAATCTTAGAGGGCTAAAATGGAAAATATCTCCTGAAGTGCTTTGTTTTGTATAGTTGTAATAATCTGAAAGCAAGAGCTTGTAATGGAAAGTGTAAAATAATATTAGCTGCCTTTAAAGCATTATTATTTAGCTGCCTACAAACCTGTATTATTTTGGGAAAACATATAGGTCTTGTTAGAAGCAGCATTAGTTTGGAACACTGAAAAAGTAGGAATGAACACTTAAGTAAAGTGAATAAACCTGTATTGTCGATATCCTTTATTGTATGTTCTATACGAATATGTGTATGTGGATTCTGCTCTACAATAGCCAGATTGTACTGTTCTATGATTGCTCTTATTCTGATGATTCTGCTTCAAAATTTATGTTGCAGAAATACTCATCATGTAGAAATAACTAAATTTGTGCAGGAGATACAAAGCTGACTTTTGACCACCTCTGCAGTCTCGATTTATGAGCCATTATCACTTTCAGGCAGGACGAAGAAACTTTTGTACAGTAGGAAAACATGGTAACTGAACATACAGAAGTAAGAACGAAAAATCTACTATCGACAGAGAAAAGACAGAAAACAAGGTAATTTTTAAATAATTGTATTATATGCATTGTGGCATACTGCCAAAGAAGAGTGGTTTACATAGAAGTCTAGTACCAAGAAACAGAAAGAAAACTCAAAATGAGACCTACTGGCCTAGAATGGACATTCTTGGCAAGTTGCCTTGGCATCTGAAAATGTAGGTAGCAATCAATTTTGAGTGGGTGATTACCAGACTCTCCTAAGTGAGAGATAAATCCAGTTACTCATTATTCTAATAAGGAAGAGGGGAATCACTGGAGAGGGAGTCTTGTTGAAATGTTCTTTAGTACAAAAAGTCCCATTGGCATGGGATGGTCTGCATTGCATAGCTTTTTTATTAGATGAGAATTCATAATATCACAATCTATCTTTTATAGATTAATTATCAAATTTCTTAGAATATGGCCAAACTTTAATTTTATTGAGTCACTGAAAGTTGTATGAAATTTCCTAATCATACTCTTTTTTTTTAACCAGGTCAATTGCACATTTTATAATAGTAATTATTTCAAATGAATACTAATAATTCCATTTCTCCATAGCTAAACATATTTTTATAGCCATGAATATGCACAGCTGTTACTTTCTGCTGACAATTTCAATACTAATGGGTCCCGTGTATTAACAACTGATTTACTTCTAAGTGCTGAAATACAGCACTTAATGCACTATGCAGAAATACTTAGTAATTTGTTGACAGCCGAGTGGCTTCTAGTCATTTTATATGCATTTTTTCCGTTTTTTATCATCTGTGTCTATATAGACAAGTACACATGCATTAAAAACCTAGACAACAGCAATTTTATTACAAATATGAAGCGGATATTCTCTTATAAAACTCAAATAGAATTAAAAACTAAGTATAGCACATGTTTTCTGAAAAGCTAAGCTTTAAGAAAGAAGATATGACTTCTTTAAAGAGCAGGTATGTTTTCCTTTCTTATTCAGAATTTCTATTAAAGTCAATAGGAATAGAAAAAAAGGTGAAAAGATTAGACAAACAGGGTGATTGAAATAGAATGAAGCTGAATAGCTGAATATATTACTATGTTGTTCTACTTGGCACAAAGTAGCTTTGCACTTCTTCAACGTCTTTTGTAATATCTTAGGCTTCTCAAAGTACTAGAAAATGATTTTGCATTTAACCTACAAATATAAAAGTGGGTATACTAACAAAGACTCCATAATCATTTACTGCAGTGCTAGGTTATGCTCATGAATCCTGAATAGTGTAAATCTGCCACGCACAGAAATGAATTTTCATTTTTTTTTAATTTTTATTTTTTTAGTATCTTATTATACCAGTAGCACAATTATGCTATGTTCCCACTACATTGTAGTTCCACTGTTTTGGAGTTTTGCTTTGAAAGGCATGCCAATGTAATGGAAACTGAAATAATTCATTATAGTACCTTTGCTTTGGTACACTGATGAAGATATACACTGGGTACTGCAATACTGCAGAGTGTCCTGTGTCTTGCATGAATGGTGCCACTCTCTACACAGTCCATGGTGAGCACAGACTGTGGAGGGGTAAGAGTTTTCCCGAAGCACTTCCCAGATACAAGAGTTCAGCACTAAGTAGATCTACCCAACTCTGACTGACTAGATCCATTTGGTATTAGCTAGAAAAAGAAGAAATAACAGGCTAACAATACATAACCACTGTTAGCTTCTCTCTTTTGAAGCATATTTGGGGTGAGAGAACACAGTGACAGAATAAGAACTGCTGTGCTGATTTGAATGAAAACTAGTTAATTTTCCCTCATGCAGTTAGAAACCTTTCTTTTTCATAGCTAGCAGGGTCATTCTTTGGACTTAGTTTGAGAACACGGTGATAATAACCCAGGACAGACTTAATGCTTTTAATTACTCTGGTCTGAGACCCAAGGGTGGTTCTGAACTCTATCCACAGGTGTGAGGCATCTGGGAAGGGGGCGTAGATGGGGCAGACCTTGACTGACATCCAGACTGATCAATAAGAATATTCCATGCTATTAGTGCTATGCTTCATGTTTAAGGAGATTTGGGATCTTCCAGCTAACATCTTTTCCTCATTCAGTCAATGCTGCTTCCTGGGACTGGCTGCTTGGTGTGGATGGAGTTCATCAGGAATTGCATTGAGTCTCTTTTATTTTATTTTCTATTATATATATATGTATTTACTAGTAATGTATTAGTTCTTTGTTATTTTATTAAACTGTGTTTATCTCAATCCAAGTTTCTCCCTTCCCTTTTGATTCTTTCCCCTATTTGGGAGTGGGATAGGGGGGAGTGAGCGAACAGCTATTGCGGTCACATTGCTAGCTCAGGTTAAAACATGACAACTGCAAATTTGCCTTAGATATAGAAAAAGTCAAGAGACTGCACATGTGGGACAGCAGTGTCAAGCAGTCTGTAACAGTTTGGCAGACCTCAGCATGCCAGACTGGGCAAGAGATGAGCAGCTCAAAGATCCCATTGACCTGAAAACTTCAAGGACATTTGCCCTATGAGTCAGGATAGCTTGCTTGGTACATTTTTCTTGAGAGGCCAAATGGATGTAGATCCTCAGTGCTATTTTCACTGCTTGTGTTTCTGAGAAGTACAGAATAATTGTTTGGTGTCTAATTGCCTAATGTATTAAATATTTGATCTTATTCTGATGATTCTGCTTCAAAATTTATGTTGCAGAAATACTCATCATGTAGAAATAACTAAATTTGTGCAGGTCTAAGAAGCTTACACATGAAAATTGTCTCAACAGTATTGGTATTAACTGATGAGTCAGAATCACTCATCTATTAGTTTAATATTCTTGTTAAATTCAATCCAGTTTGGTTATATACCACTTTTCAAGTTTCCTGCCTTTCCTGACAAACCCAGGTAGTTCAGTTTCAAATTGTGAAGCTAGGACCTAAGTTCAGTGTGTCTGGCATCACTACATCACTCACCATGTAAACAGTAGCCCAAAACTATCGTGATCCATTACTTTCAGAATCCAGCACAGATCATTTTGTGTATGAAAAAGGAATCATTTGAGGAACTCATGAGCAGTTCTCACCTCATCTGAAACCAGGAGAAGTCTGATCCTGATAGCAGTACTACACTGACTACCAAGATTTTGCCAGCACAGAATCCTTAATGTCTTCCATAGATAGCTTTGTTCAGCCAGTTGGCATGCACAGGAACATTATATAATGCCATGTAACACCTACCTTGGAGCATACTCTGTGTAGAGACATCATCTTCACAGGCAATTGATGATCTTGATGACTACTGCTAGAAGATAGGATTCTCCATCTGAGAAAGGACTGGAGAATATCCTCATTGGTAGCTTCTCTTCTCTAACATGTCTGTGAAGCCTTGAGCCTACTCAGTGTGTCACTTGGGTTCAGCTACAGTCTTGAACGTCCCTCCTGATACCTTCGTCTAGAGTCCTATTTCCTTTCTCTTGTAGGACATCTTTAGTGCTTACCACTTTCTGCATAACCATGATCCTGCTTGTTTTACTTTTTGCCTTAGTTATTATCACACTGGATAGATCCCTTGAGTTCCTTGGACAAATTCATGGCCTCTGAAATTGTTTTTATCTCTCTTATCTTGACTGAACATACTTAAGGGTTCCTCTGGTTCACAACTTCAGAATCTCCTTAGATTCCAACAAATGTTTATTTTCAGCTGAGTCCCAGTGAATCAATGCCTCAGCATGAGAGCAGACCAGTGGATATATGCAGGAAAGACTCCATGATCCCCAACATTTTTTCTTGTGCCAGCCATCTTCAAGAAGCTACCTATGCAGCTTTAAAAAAAAAAAGGTGTTTTTTTTTGTTGTTGCTTTTTTGTTGTTGTTGTTGTTGGCTGTTTTTCATATATACCCAGACACTTCAAGCAGTTTAGCAAGCACTGGACTACCTCATTTTTGCAGGACTCCAAGGACCATATGGTAGCAGAATCAAACCTACAAACACTTACTAAAAGTTTAATAATTTACTATTTCTACAGATTGCTTGATGCCTTTAGTCCTAGTTTGAATCTGCTTGACTTTTGTATCACCTGATTAAATTATTCTGGACTCTTATTAGCTATATGATTTCATGTATTTGTGTTTCAAACAAAAAGTACAGAGTATTCTCTGAGGCTAGTATACATTGCTGCCAAAAAAATAATTGATTGTGACAGTACAGGAAAAAAAAAAAAAAAATTATCCATCCTTTCTGGATATAGAAAATTGTTAACAGATATATTTTATACTTTTATATCATGATTATCTGAGAGAGTTGGGGTTGTTCATCCTGGAGAAGAGAAAGCTCTGAAGATACATTATTGCAACATTTCAGTACCTAAAAAGGGCCTATAAGAAGGATGGGGTCTGACTCTTTAGCAGGGCCATTTGTGCTAGGACAAGGGGTAATGGTTTTAAACTAAAAGAGAGGAGATTCAGGCTAGACATGAGAAATAAATTTTTTACTATGAGGGTGGTAAATTAAGGCAACAGGTTGTCCAGAGAGGTGGTAGATGCCCCAACCCTGGAGACATTCAAGACAAGGCTGGACAGGGCTCTGAGCAACCTGATCTAGTTGAAGATGTCCCTGTTCATTGCAGGAGGGTTGGACTAGTTGACTTTTAAAGGTCCCTTGCAACCCAAGGTATGATTCTATGATTTTATGGTTCTATAATGCTTTCTTTAAAGTCATTTAAATAGGCAAATAAAGAGGAAAATTATAAATTTTAATATACATAAATATCTGACAGATACATAGATAGTCCCTCTTTGAAAACTTGGTCTTTGCATTTCTGTATTTGTTGATCTTGTTCCAAAAGTGCCATTCCTTTGAGTCAATACTGTTGTTTATGATGGCCTCTTTGTTATGCCAAAGGCAAATCACCATGAATATCGGACAAAATTTTTACAATCATCTGCCACAGCAATAATAGAAATAAAAAAATACAACACTTTGTGTAGTTTGTTTTTTGTTTGTTTGTTTGTGGTGGGTTTTTTTTTTTTTGTGGCGGTGGTAGTATGTTACATCTTTATCTTAATATTAAAAAGGACTGAGGTTTGTAGTGGTTTGGAATTTACTTTTTTTTTTTTTTTTTTTATGGTTATGAAATACCTTAGGTGTGCCCCAGCATAAAACAAGCCTTAAGAACCATTTATAGTATTTCTGTACATATCATCCTTTAAACATAAACTGTATGAGTATTGCTTCAGCTTGTACATCAAACTCATCTATAGTTTCTGAACTACTACTGATTGGAAAATTTGCATTCAGGTAACATTCTTGCCTACTTGAGGTATATTGCTTAATTTCTCCTAATGTAATGACTCTGATTCCAGATTTCCTGTTGATGGACTTTAATCTAAGTAACCCTTGACTGGAGTATTTATCATATGGAACCATTAAAGACAATTGGCCCTTCCATTGAGGTTCAAAAGATGAAAAGATTCTTTTTCCTCAAAAGATTCTTTTTCCAAATATTTTTATACATGAAAAATAACATATATATTTACACATGCATGCATGTATTTATATACACAGCATATATAATATGCTTTATATACAATATAAACTGTATGCTTTCCTCTTCTTTTTCAACTTCGTTTTATCCAGTGTAAATATATCCAGAACATTGTATGGGAGACAGCATCAGTATTTTTAGAATTAAGTTTCTTACACAATTCATAATATAGAATCATAGAACCATAGAATTATTTAGGTTGAAAAAGATCCTTAAAATCACAAGGTCCAACTGTAAACACTGCTAAGTCCACCGCTAAACCATGTCCCTAAGCACCAAATCTACATGTCTTTTAAACAGTGCCAGGGATGGTGACTCAACCACTTCCCTGGGCAGCCTCTTCCAATGCCTGACAACCCTTTTTGTGAAGAAATTTTTCCTAATGTGAAATTTTTCTCAATGTGAACCTACCCTAGTGCAACTTGAGGCCATTTGAGGCCATTTCCTCTTGCCCTATCACTTGGGAGAAGAGACCAACACCCTCCATGCTACAACCTCCTTTCAGGTAGTTGTAGACAACAATAAGGTCTCCCCTCAGCCTCCTCTTCTCCAGGCTAAACAGCCCCCGTTCCCCAAACTTCTCCTCAGAAGACTTGTGATCCAGACTCCTCACCATCTTTGTCATCCTTCTTTGGATGCACCAACCTATATTTGTTTTTACTTTATATGCACAAAAATAAATTTGATTATGTACAAACTGGTATACATTACTGATATATTTGGCCAGAAGCTCTTTTGAGGGCTAGAATAGAACATCATTATATTTTGTCTTAAATCAATTCTATTTGATATTATGTACATCAAAATTATGAGCTCTACGTGAGATTAAGTATTTTGAGAGGGGTGTGTCCAGAAGTAATAAAAATTATGAAAAGAAGTGCTCTATCCTTAGTTAAGTTATTCCATTTATTACTTTCTATCCTTTAAAAATAACTGTATCCTACTTCTAAACAGAATTCTTTTAGCAACAAATTCCATTTATTCTCAGTATAGTCATGTTTTTGTCCCAAGTAATATACAGTGCCTCTCTTTTGGGCACTGAATTGACAAGAGGACCTAATTGCCAGAAGAGTCAGAGAGAAACACTTAAATATCTTAAAAAATCATAGATTCTCATATCAGCTGGATTTAACTGGGAAAATTAATGGACTTCCTTTAGGAGGCATGGGGGAAAGAACTGGACTTTTTTTGAAATGGAGTTAGTATTTCTGAAGGAAAAAAATCACATGGCATGAGTACATGAGAAATAGCTCACCAAATCATGAAACCCCTATGAATCTTATTTCTCATGAAAGACTAGTCCAGGCAAGATTCCTTAAAGGAGCAGTTAAAAATCTGTTCCAGGCAGAAGTGTATTGTAGATTTCTGAAAAAGTGCAAATCCTGTCCCATTTACAGGTGTGCATCTAGGCTAAGTACTTCATCAAAGTTTTGGTCATATTACTGAAAATGAAATGCAGGTTTGGCTTATTTCAAGGAAGAACTGCTGTAGAAAGCATGACAAAGCCACGGGCACCTATCAAAAGACAGACCAATATCTACCAGGAATATTTATGAAACAAATCAAGATGCATTTGCTAAGCAATTATTAACTTACTCACTCAGAATTTAGGATAAAGTGCTTTATAAATTGAAAGGAAAATGCTTTACTTTTACTAATCTCCTTCAGTTGATGCCACTGAGCCTTGCCATTGGCTTTCCATAGCAGGAAAACTTATCTCTCTAAATGTGTCTGATGCCTAATGTTGCAAAGATGTAAATTAATAAATGAGCATTTATAAAAGCCTTCACTTACTAAGTGCATTCATTGAAATGCTGAGTTCACTTTGACTGACAGGTATGTACCTAGAAAAAACACTGTTTTATTAAACTTTAGAATATTTAATTAATTATTCTTACTTGCAAATGTTTGAAAATGAAGTACAAAGTGCACTATTAAAACAAGCATAAAAGCAACAATGTTTGATTTAATGAGCTTAAAAGGCATTTTGTAACTATGCAGGGCAATCACTCATAACACCAAATCTAGAGAAAATCAACTTAGTAGATTTAATGACCTGTGAATAAATCACAAAAAAAAAAAAAAAAGAGGAAAAAAACAGACTTGTAAGATCTGTCATAGCTAATTTTGGTTTTAAAACATATTTTATTTTCAGATTCTGTATTGAAGATGTTACCATGTTACCACTTATAGAGGGCTTTTTCCAAGAAAGATTTCACCTTTTTGTGGCTCTAATATCCTGGGGACAGAGAACTTCCAGACTTTTATATCTGAGCGTATGCCATCATCTTGCTTGGGTGTTAGGGCTAATGCAGCTCACAATTCTTAATGGAACAGGGACAAAATGAGCATTGGAGACCCTGCTGAGCAAGCCAGCAAAAGTTAAATGTATCTGAAATTCTAAGTAGCTATGAAAAGTGATTGCAAGTTAAAAGCCTGCTGTTTTCTCTTAAAACAGTACAATGTGTAAATTAAGCTGTACAAGAAAGGGATGACTCTTGAGAAGCAGCTTGGGTTCTCTGTACATATAGATGAATTGTTAAGCTGTACTGGATAATTTTATATGAGGGAGAGAGAGAGGAAGATACCAAAAGAGATTCAATTATTTCATAGTGTTAACTCATTAAAGGATGTTTTTGTCTGTAATTCCTTATCTGATAGCAATGTAGATATCACCATTAAATAGTACACACAAGAGTAAAGTCATTGAAATACAGAACTACTATCTATGCTTTCCTGCAAAAAGCACACAGAGGATTGTGCTAGCAGGCAACTGAGTCTTAAACTGGTCACATCCATTCATTGCTCTGAAAGACCTGAGGGAAACCCCAGTATAAGCTGAATAAGGGATTTGACTTTACTAGTTGCTTACAAGAATAGTCTGGAGAACTGGGATTTTCCAGCCCTCTGACTAACTGACAAATAAAACAACTATCTAAAACTCTCCACAGAATTTGTAATCTAGTATCTTTTTTTTTTTTTTAATTTATATAGAAGTAACTTTTTTCAGTCACAGATTATACTGAAGTTGGCTCTCTGTCACTATGTTACTGTGGTCCATGAAGATTTGATCTAAGATGTTTCATGATTCTGTGTAGATGTAAAAATTGGAGCATAAACAATTATTCAGCAAAGATTAACTGTTTTCTTTTCACTTTGATGTGGTTCATGGCTATTATCCTACTCCTGAATTATGTTGACACTTGCAATTTGTTTTGTATAACATATAAGCAAGTGCCTAAGTGCAAGTAGCTTTACTGAGGTTCTATTAAAAAAAATAAAAAAATAAATAAAAGAAGAATTTTGAGTTCTGATCTGGTTTAGTCATCATATGCATATTTACTATAACAATTGCATCTGTTTTAAGTCAATGTACTACACTTATATTTATACTTGAATTTTGCATTTCTCCTTATTACTGAGATATTACATTATGTTGCTGATTAAAGCTCCCATGAAGTTAAAGTGCAAGAGCTGCTAATGTTATGGTTTGGCTGTCTTTGAGTGCACACAGAGTTCTGACAACACTGCTGTACTGCCAAATCAAATGTAGAATGGAGGTCCTCTCTGTCAACAAAAAGCCATGGATGAAGAGAGCTGTGCTGTTCAGTGGTAACTGATACTAGTACCCATGTTACCAGTCAGGATGATGTGTGCCACAGTCATTCAGACGTAAAATTTCAAAATATGTCTTGTCAGTTTGAAAACTTAGGTTCATTGTACCCAGTTAATAGAAAACACATACCTGCCACCAAATGAAATAGCCCCAGTCCAAAAGATTTCTACATGTCTCTGTCCCTGCCTCGTATTTAGAAGCAACACCCTCTGAGTTCTCTCAGGGGCAATCTCTACAACCACTCGTAGCTCTGGGTTCATAGTCGTTTACCTCTGTTTTCAGACATATTAAGCTTGAGAGGCAAGGATCTAAATATTTATTTCTGTGTTGGAAATCTCACATAATTTTGCAAGTTGCAATTAGATCCACAGACTGTTCTCAGCTGTTGAAGGTCCCATGTTCCCTATTACAATTTGTGCCTGAGAAGTAAAAATTTGACAGAATATTTTGTATCCTTTTGAAGACTGACTTTTTTTCAGAATTATTCAAAACACTAGCAAATGTATTTTAGACTGATTCTATCAGTCTTAACTATTTACATTTTTATAATCAGCTACCTGAAAACAAATTTATGGACTGAATGAGTGCATTATCTAAATGGACTAACTCTAATTTCTTTTCCTCTGACTTATCTTACCTAAACACTTACATAATTAAATATCATCTAACTTTTTAACAAACTATCTCAATTACATTTTTTCCTTTTAGAGCTTCTTAAACTACTTCTTCAAATATCATATGTGTTGCATGTCTAAAAAATGTACTGTAAAATCAAATAAGATGGTAAAAGCTTTTTTCATTTGTATTTATTCAACAATGTCTGGCAAGAACCCTTTTCAATTCATATTCATTTCATCGCTGAAATTATCTCCTCTCCTCTCCTCAGGTGAATCACCCATTCGTTCTGAAAGAACCTTCTCTAAAATTTTTACAGTTCCTTTTATAGTTCTACCAGATGGGAATCAGTAAAATTTGGAAAACCACAGAGCTGGACTTAATGTCTACATAGGAATCAGTACCTGTTTGAAAATGAATTTTAATTATATTAAACAAAATTAAAATTAAATCATTGTGTGAATGTGTAATTCTGAGGTCAGGATACATTGACCATAGACTTATATAAGTTTTCTTGGAAAAATGGAAGAACCAGAAGAACTAGACAAAAATGTTGGCATTCTCAGTGGAGAATGAGAAGAAGGGGAAATAGGGGCAGATTAACAAGAAACCATGATTATGGCAAGCATTAAAATTCTGTGTTTTCTTTACTGGAGTGACTCACAGTTTTTTTTTTACTCTTACCTAGAACAGACACACACATGTTTAAGTGAGGTTCTCTAGAAAGGGTTATCCAGGCATCTGAATCTTAATTTTGTTCACTGAATGCTTCTCTTTTTAATCACGAGTGTGATATTTCTGCTGTTAAATATGGATAAGGGTCAGTAATAGATTTTAAACCAAACAAAAACTTAATGAGAAATTCTGATATTTTTCCCCGAAATTTTCTTTGCTAATTTCATCTTTACAGTTTAATTTTTCAGTATTGTCACCATCTTTATTTTCTAATGCTAGACTGTTTACCTCACAGGCATTCTCAGTCATACTAACCCATTAAAGAAAATGTACAAGACAGACTGTCAAAGAAAGAGAGCCTTTAAAGGCAACAGGCAGTTGTTTGAGAGGCAAATGAAATTGTATTTGTTTTCATCAATATCACTAGCTGTTCAATTAAATGTGAAAATTCTTTCATGAACAAAATTGCATTTGAACATGATCAGCTTGATTTAAGAAGGACGATGAGATATTGCACTGCCATTGTACTAATTTTATTGGTCTACAGGCAGAAAAATGACAGCAAACACCACCAAAAGAAGATTACTCATTTTTTTGATAACTTCCTCTTTAGATTTCAATTAAAACTTAATAGGAATAGATAATAAACAAAATGATTATGAATGTCCAAAAGAAGACTAAGGTCAAGGTATTTGGATAAATGAACCTTATCGGATTCAAATATGTAGTATCCTTAATAATCATTATACTTCTATTTAGTTAAAATCTTTAGTTATAATAATTGTTATTTTACTTTAACAGCACTGAATACCCATCATGTTGAGAGCATCTGATATATATCCTCTTCTGAAATGTATTTTCTGTTGCACTAAAGATACAAAAAGGAAGTGGGGCTGTAGGATAGGACTTAAACTCATTCCTTCCAAATTCTAATTCCTATAATGGATTTTTAGATTTGAGATTCTGATTAAAAGTCCACCTGAGTAATCTAAAACCTTTGCATCAGCCTCTTGAAAACCTTCCCATGCAGCTGCCTTAGCTGCAGAGGTTGCTTTAGGAACACAGATTCCCAAAATGACAAATATTCCAACAATTCCTTAAAAGATTCAAGACTGAAAAAAAAAAAAAAAAAAAAAAAAAAAAGCAAAAACTGTTGACAACTGTTGCATTCTTGAAAGCAAACCCCTAATGAGAATGAAACAAAAGTGAGCAAATATATACACATTCTGCAATGAAACTATTAAAGCAAAACTTTGGTTTTTTAAATCACTGTTTCCAAGGTTAATTCACTAGTTTCCTATTTCTAATCTCTTACATGTCCTTTTAATTATATTTTCTTTTTTGTTGTTAGGGAGAAATTAGAGGTATTTTTACTCTCCTCTATATTTTACCATATTCTTTCCTTCTGTTGCCTCCTTCAAATACTTATCCAGATTTAGTAAATTTATTTATCTGTGCAGGAGCAAGGCATTTAGGAATTATCAATAAAACGCCAGGTCTAAAAAGCTGTAAATGACTTTCCCCATATGGTTATCAGCTCCCTATTTTATATTTATCCTTCCTTTCATTTCACAGTTTTCCTCTGAACATTACTGAGTGGGGGGTTTGTTTTTGTTTTGCTTTGTTTTCTGATAGGAAAAGAACAGAAGGGTACTTCTGACAAATGTAAGTCTCTTCTACATAAATCATAACTATGACCTGCTTGTGTAGAATCTTGCAGTCCTTCTGAACTTCATTGAACAGGATAACCAAGCATAGACAAAATTTCGGATTCAAAGGAAGCTTGAAAAGTCAGTCCCAATGCCTTCCTTTCTTTTGTTGTCAAACTTACAGATTAAAATTATGATTATATGTAAGTTATTGAGAGTTCCACCACTGGGTTCAATGTATTATGATTTTACCCACAAGTTTTCTGCAGCCTTATTTCCCCACAGTTAAGTGCCTAAGGACAATTGTTGTTTCTCTTAAAAAAACTTAAGAGACAGCCAACATATCCTAGCAAAATCTTTCCTCCATTTTAAACACAATCAACTAAAGTCTTACCAAGCACATTTCTGTACATTTTCATGTAACACTGTTTTACTTCCTCTGTATAGATCCTCTGACAGAGCCAGGTGGACTCAGGCTCTCTCAGGGTGGTAAGAATTACTGTTCTCTGGATGTAAGATAATAGTGCCCTTGAGCTCTGGGAAGAATGGACCTAATTAACCTCTTTGTATTGTTTCTTTGTCTTCTGTCAAGTATTCATCTGTATGACAAATTTGATTAGTTTATACCTTCCCGTACAACTGTAAAGCTTAGTCTGGGTGGAATGTTACTGTACCTTCTGACATTTATGTGCCTCTCAAAGACAAGATGAATTTAGAGAGAATTTCTGATACATCTGTTTTCACTAATATACTTTCTAAAGCCTGAGTTGCCAGCTGTTAATGTGAAAAGTTAAGGAATTTTTCCCTAGCCTCTGCTTACAGCTTGGCTGCTCTAATGCTGCCCATGGCAGTGGCTATGATGAGAAAATAATTGCTTAATTTATTTGCTTGTGTATATAGCTTCTGGGTGATGGTACACATCTGGCCATGATTTTTTTCTTATTTCATTTCTTCAAAGAACACAACACAGCCTTACTCTAGGTATGGCAGAGGATAACTATGATCGCTAAAAAGCATTTCCCATCTTCAGCCACATCAAGTATAACGTGACAGCAGAGACTGGTACAGCTACAAGACAAGCAATTAACATCAATTAACATGTAATGATGCATACATTTTTGAAACTGTAATCCTTCTACAGAAGTGAGCTGCAACATGGTCTTTGTGAAGTGCTAAGAATGATTCTCGTATTTTCATGAGGTTCAACAAGGCCAAATGCAAGATCCTGCACTCAGGTTACGGCAACCTTCGGTATCAATACAGGCTGAGGAATGAAGGGATTGAATACAGCCGTGCCAAGAAGGACTTTGGTGTACCAGTGGATGAAAGATTTGACATGAGTCAGCATGTACCTTTGCAGCCCAGAAGGCAAATCGTATCTTGGGCTGCATTAAAAGGAGCATGGCCAGCATGTCAAGGGAGGTAATTCTGCCACTCTACTCTGCTCAGATGAGGCCCCATCTGGATTAACATGTCCAGCACTGAGAGCGTCCGTAGAGGAAAGACGTGGACCTATTGGAAAGGGTCCAAAGGACGGCCGCAAAATTATCAGAGGGGTGGAACACCTCACTCATGAGGAAAGCCTGAGAGAGTTGGGGTTGCTCAGACTGGAGAGGAGAAGGTTCCGGGGAGACCATATTGGAACCTTTCAGTGCTTAAAGGGACCTATTAGAAAGCTGGGGACAGAGCCTATTACAATAGGACAAGGGGTAATGGTTTTAAACTAAAAGAGGGGAGATTCAGGCTAGACATGAGGAAGAAATTTTTTACAATGAGGGTGGTGAAACACTGGCACAGGTTGCCCAGAGAGGTGGTAGATGCCCCATCCCTGGAAACATTCCAGGCCAGGCTGGACAGGGCTCTGAGCAACCTGATCTAGTTGAAGATGTCCCTGCTCATTGCAGGGGGGTTGGACTAGATGACTTTCGAAAGTCCCTTCCATTCCAAACTATTCTATGATTTTACAATTCTATGATCATGTCCTGTTGCCTGTGTAGCTCATTTGGACCATGCGCTCAAACAAGTTAAGGAACACATACGAAATTTCTGATGTAGCAGCCAAATGAAAAGTTAATCCTCAACTTTTGGCTCCTGGAAAAGTATTTTTAAAGACAAAATAGCTGTACTTTGTGATTCCTAATATATAGTAGTCCCCCCAAATTAGGATCACAGATTAATATGTGTTCCCTTATCTATCCCTGTTGAGAGGTATGCATATCAAAGATGGACTCTTATCCTGGCCATAAATTGGCATGTTAACTGAAGGTGCAATACATGAAACTATTGATGCCAGCTGTAGTAAAGGTCAAAAATTATTTTGAGTTTGGTGCATCTCCGTGTAAGTGTTGTTGACAGGGACCATGGATGGAGATTACAAGATGTAACAGAGCATAACCCCTTTCCTCATAAAACTGTCCTATGTGTGCCTTGGACTGAAAAATGGTAGCCTCTTGTTGGTATCCTCTTGCCAAAATATTTAACTGAGATCAGTGAAATGGGTTCGTGGTACTACCACCATCAGTGACTGTAACTCAAAAAGGTTGCCTTCAGCATCCTGAATTTGAACCAACACTGGTCCTAAGATGCCTGGCAGCACAAAGAAGATTGTCTGCCTCCTATAGCTGCTACAAGGTGATCGCATCTCTGAAAAATTGTGGGTGCCTTCTTAGGAAACCTGCTTCCACATGGCAGTTCACTCAGAGGGATAAGCTGTTCCTCTCTGGTACTGCTTCTGTGCTGGGATTTGGAACACATGTTATAGGAAAAAAAAAAAAAAAAGGACTTTAAAATAAAATGTAAGAATGAGTTGGGTGGTGATGAAAGGTTTGTTAAATGTCAAAAGTAGATTACCATTGTTTACAAAATTTAAGAAAAGGTAAGTCGCAAAGATGAACAACTAGATGGTCAGAATGACAAATAGAGGTTTGTAGGGACCTGGCAGTGGAAAACAAAGGGAGGATGTAGAACCTGAACACTTTTACAGTATGAACCACCTGAAGCATCTGGGATCTCTTAAGGATCACAGAGACAGCTGGTGGTAAACAGGTGGTGTGAAGGTACTGCGCACATGTTGGGGGGCTCTCTGGAATGCACACAAAAAGTTCCTTCCAAAGGCAATTTAAATCAAATGCATCAAAACCACTTTGAGACCAAAGAAACAACAGAAAACAACTGAAAGTCATACGGGGTTTTTCTTAAAAAAACAGTTATTGCTCTGAGTTAAGTTGTTAAGATCATCTGCTCTAAAAGAAATACAAGGAAGGGAAGCCCACAAAATGAATTTAAAATTTTATCTGAATTTAGAGTTCTAAATGAATTAGCTAAATTTTGAACTTATCTAAATGACCTGCTATTAATTTAAGTGAAGTAACTTGTATATAAAAAGAAAGTTAAATTAGTTAAAAATCAAGTGTGGCAATGACTGCATGAAATGAAAAAAAATCAACATGTTCTAACATGGAGCTAATATGGCCCTGATACAAAAATCCCTCTTCAAATATCTGATGCTTTCAAGGTGTGAAAGGAGATAAGTTTTTTATGATTTGCATAAGAAAAGTTTATCTGCAAGATGAAAATAAAGGGAAAAGAAAAATATGATAGACTGTTTACTATTTTCCAAGAACTGTCCCCCTTTCCCTCCTCAAGACAGTGTTTTTTGATTAGCCAGAATAAAAACTTTGCAATTTCTGAAATAAATATCTTTTGTGAAAGTTAAAACTTGGTGCCAAATAATCATTCTCTTTTTCTCTCTTGGTATATATGGTTGAAAATGTATTTCTTTGCTAACTAGCAAGTAAGACACGAAGCTAATTAGCTTCTAGCCAAAGTGAATAATTAAGAAACCTTGGTGACAAATAGTAACAACTGGTTGTAATGAATAATTCCCTAGCTGTATTTCTTACTAATTAAACTTCATGAATGGAATATTAATCTGTAGTTAAAATAGTGTTCATTTTACAACTATAGAAGGTGGTCTATGTTCTCACTCATAATGAGGCAATTCATCTGATATGCAATTAGCTATTATCAATTTATATTGGCATAGATGTGAAGTATTCGACATGGCTATCAAAAAAGGCAGGGTACAAAAATATTGCCATATGAATAGTATACATCAGTTCTGGAATGCAAAGATAAAGTTTTACTTTCCACTTAGTAATGCTACCACAATCCAAATATGCTCCTTTCACTCTGATTCTTTCACCTTTTGCAGTATTTGAGGGTAGTAAAATTCTGAAGACAGAATGGGCAAAGGGGTAAGGGGGAACATATTCTATTACTTTTTTCCTGGAGAACCATCTTATTTTTTTATTTAGTAATATCTAGAGTCAGGGAAAAAAAAAAAAAAAAGGACATAATCTGTAAGAGACACACATAGCCCCTGGAGGTAGAATTCCGGGGCTTTTTACTCTATGGTTTGGAATCATAATAGCTAATAGTTCTCGGCTGGGATATGGGGAAGCCAAGCAGTATGCATGTCTTAAATTTTTCCACTCTCTAGAGGAAAAAACATAAAATGCCAGCTCACCAAATGAGCTGATATGTGATTTTCTGAAATATTAGCTTGGTCCTATAAATTAGAGGAAAAAGACACAAATAGGCTGAAGAATAAAGGTCACCTTGTTGGCCTGCTTCCTAATCAGCTTTTACAATTATTCAAGGGCATGGCACTTCATGTTGCAGTTCTGAAGCACATCTTAAATGTAGTCTTGAATTATTTTAGATATAGGCACCTAACCCCCACTTTAGTCACCAGAGTTTTTTATTGGAACTATTTCTGGATCTGTGTAGCTGACTGGGTTACAATTATTGCCGCTAATCTGATCCTAACAGAGTTTACTGTACACCTATCACCCAGGAGAATTTTATGATTGGTTGCACATAGAAAATGAACATATTACATTTTTGACAACATTTTAATTACATTTTAAGTAATGTTAATGCCCATCATATAAATACAGATTTCCTGAACGACTTTGAAGAACAGCCTCTTGGAAATGTTACAGCCTTTTTAAGAATGTCAAGAGTACTCTACTGAATCTTAGGATAGCATCTGTTTCCAAAAAGGGTGACAGGAGAGAGCCACACAGTGAATGGGTACAATCAAACTCCTATATTTATATGGAAAAGGAAGTCAGAGAAGACACAGCTAGAATTCAAAGGCTACTGGTTTTATTCTGTCCGTTCAAGGAAATTACCTTATCCTGTCCCCTTCTTGGGGGGAGGATGAAGTGTGAAGTACGGTTATGTGGAAATACTTTGTTAAAAAGTAATGCAGTATAAGGTAAATGAGCCGAAAAAGAACAAACACAAAACTGAGCAGATTGCTCTGTATTTCACAGTCCCTGCAACTCAGAAGAATAACAAAAAATTAAAAGTCATTAGTGTGAAAACTTACTGGTTTATCCTATTCAAACATTATTTCCATAGTACACAATAATATTGCTATCACTTACTTCCTGTTATCACTGATACTGAAGACAATAGTAGGTCCTCTTCCTTCTAGAACTGCTGGTCTACGAAGGTCTTAAATTTTCCTGGGAGAAGAGTTGACAAAATTGTGTCTAATGCTGAAAACTCTACTCTTCCAATCTCATCACAACTGTGGAATTGTTATTGGTTTGTTCTCTTGTCCTCATTCCAGAATTTATAATGCTGACAACAAAACACAATATAGTCTGTATGAGTAAGAGTTAGGCCTGAAATTATTTAATCTTTTGTAATTAGAAATGTGAAGAAAAAAATGGATTTTCATCTAAGACAGGAGAATGGCAATCTGACTCCACAGGTGGACATAGTAATTAGGAACCGATACATACAGATATTTAGGCACCTAATTCTGCAGATAGGCACCAAGGCTCCAATCCTCAAAGATACCTAAATCCAACCTAAAATTAGATGTAAGCTTTTAAAAATTTTTAAAGAGCTGGGTCATATTTATATAGAAACTAGTAGAAGTATTTTCCACTTTACTTTTAAAATATCCTGTATCCAAACTAGCAGCACAACTGTCATCCTAAAGATTATGAAATTCCTTAATTCCTTAATGTTTTGACTCAGCTCCATTCTCAAAAATTAAGGCAATTGTTCTTTGATCCACCTCTCTTTTGTCAGACTATTAGGATGTAGCTTCATATTGCTCAAGTTCATAGGCAATTCAAAGTGCCAATAATAATTCCAGTGAAATTTATGGAATATGTCTGTTCAGATGTAGTTTGTGGGAAGAGGATGAGCTCCAGAATGTCAGATAAGCAGCAAAGGAAACTGCTCTGGAGAATCTTCTGCTGGAATTATGAATCCAGCACTGAATCATGAGGTCAAGATCACACTGACCGTGTCATTTTGGGTGGTTTTTTTTTTCACTTTGAATTATTTTGCTTCTTCCTAGTCCAGTGGAATTTATATTGGATTAACAATAATAATTCTGAACTTTGGCATCTACAAAGTTAGACACTTGTATAGTACAAAGAAGCATTATTGATAATACGAAAACATGAGAAATGCAAATTGATATTGAAGCTGCAAAATGGTACTTGTTCAGTATTGAAATGTGTATGAGGATGTGCAAGCCATATTTGTTTGTCAATATTACTGTAGCAAATACAAACAATTTGCCACAAAAATTACTCACAATTATTTTGTTTTCTCAGCACTGTGAGGACACTTTTAGCCCTGACTGTCCTGTTCCCAGTCCCTTTAGGGATTTCCCCACCTGCCCATGGCCCAGGAGCCTAAGGCCATTAGTCCCTGCCCCAGTTATGCCACAGTACCAGTCCACTGATCATACATTTTTTTTTATTTTCACAAGTACTTTCATTCACACTCTTATGCACAGAACACCTTTACATAGGCAAATACACTATTCCTTGATTCCTGATGTCTGCAGCAATCACATGTGTAATAAGTTGTTAACTGAAAGTAGCTAGGCATTTTCATCACTTATTTCTCTAAATCTCTGTTACGGATTTGGTACCCACAGTAATATGCAGTAAGATTTCCAGCTCTCTCTGTTCTCTATTTTCATTTCCTGCAGAAAAGTCAATCAATATGATCCACTGTTTGCCATGTTTAATTTATTCACTTCGCAGTTTTTCTTAGTTCATCTCTTCCTATGTTCTTACAGTATATAGAACAATTATTAATCTCGATAGGAACTCCTACTGTAATGTATTTTTCATAATAGATACTAATTTCATACTTCTTTCATATTACTTTGGACCTGTGGGGGTGGGAGAGGGCAAACTTTTAAAAAGTTGCTTCAGTTAGGGGGAAAAGATATTATTAGGGGATAGAGTTTAAGACCCAGTCCTACAATAATCACTTTGAAATAGCAATAATAAAATTTCACATTGATTCTGGGCTTTCATTAAATTCTGCACACCTCATTCCCAAAGAGGTAAACTGGTTACAAGTCTGATGAAATATATATCATACATTTTCATTATCTTACTTAACAAGCACTAAACAGAAACCTAGATAAAAGGACTACAGGCGACTGAGAAGAAAGTCAACAGCTGTCCTTAAGCCACATTCTTCTCAAATCTGTTTAGGACGGTGACACAAATCTCAATGCACTCAGTTCATCTGAGTTCATGAAATGGTGACTGAGAAACAAGAACTCTGCATGCTGCCACAATAGCACACGGCTTTGCTTCTTTGAACCACGATAATGAAAAAATATATGCTCTCAGTTTCCTACTAGTCATTGATTACAGACTTCATGAGCAGAGTGGTGGTAATCTTGGCATGGAGTTGAAAACAGGTCAAAGTAATACATTTAAGTGTAAGAAAATCAATGCTGATTTAGTCAGTTCTAGAATTTCTGCGAAGCTTCACCTGCAAAGAAGCAACTAAGTTTTACTTAATGTGTGTGATAGCAACCGTTTTAAACACAAAGAAATGTGCAAGCACACAAAAAAATAGACAAAGTCATTAGATGACAGCACGATATCTAGACCAATGAAAAGCCGAAGGCACTAAAGGGTTGATCACATACCCTTGTTTCTGTCATAATAATCACTCTTATGAAATAAAACTATTTATGTGACAAAATGGAGGAATTATATTGAACAGAAATTCATTGCTTTTTTGATGGACTGGCTGAATGTTGATTAATTATTACCAGATTAAAAAACTGAAGTGATCTTGCTCTTCAGTAATATGGTAAAGAATGGCTTTTATGAAATATGTCAAATCCAACATAAGAAGATGCAGTATCTGACAAAAATATATCCAAGAGTGCCCCAAAGCCATTGTTGTAAAAAGAGTAGCAGAGGCAATACTATCATTGCTCAGTTGTGTCAGTAATATAGACTCCAATTTACTGATGTTGGTATGAAATTATATTGTGTATTTCTAACAGTACTTTAATATAACTCAATTGAATGATGTAGAGATCTAAATTTGGTTTATCCATTTACCACTGATTTTACCAACAGTAATGTACTAATCAATTTTTTTAAAACAAGCAAACAAACAAACAAAGAAATGAGCAAACCACCAACCAATTAACCAAAAATCACCAAAAAAAAATCAATGTTTGTATTTTGGGGGATCCTGAAAAATGCCTTCTTGAGAGTACACTTAAAGGCAGACTCCCCTCTGTAAGCTGAGTTCTAGATGACATCAACATGCTTTTATTGATGAGACATTCAATATGTATTTGCTGTTTGTGATGCTTATCAGGGTATTAATACCATTTCTTCTAAAACACTATCACCAGTACCTTATTAACAGGCTGATGTGAAGACCTTTTGTAGTTCATGTCTAATACTATAGGAGCACAGGCTTCAGTTGGGAAATTTTAAACACTTATTTGGGAAAGGAATTTATTGTCTAGACTGAGTATGCTAGGTATAGTATCTGGTGTTTTCACTATAATGTCTTTTTACCTTTAAAGGTGAAAGCTTTCTCTTCACTTTCTGGATATGACTCCAATTAACTAACTGTGATAGTAGGTTCGAACACATATCTGGAGATAGACTTGGAGCCTTAGATCATTTTTACTTCCCTTTTTATATTCTCCTTTAAGCTGTCATCACTGTTGCTCTGAAAATTTTTAAGTGATATAGTACATATATTTTCAGAGCATTGACAGGTTCTGTTTTAGAAATAAATATATTTGGAAAAATTAACCTCAAACCCTTCACAGACTATCGATAGTCAGACAAGAGAAATATTATGCCAGGTGCTTTATTACTGCTTTATTTTTTTTATTTTCCTAATGTCAAACAAAATAGTTGGGTCAGTAGGTTCAGGAAAAATGTGACATTGTGTGTTCCACAAATTTTACCATAAACCTTGTGTCAAAAGGGAACATGGGGTCAGAGTTTCCTGTCCTCTAAGTGACTGTAAATTTGCTAATGTCATGGAAAAGGGAGAAAAACTGCTTGGAGCGGATACCACCAGAACTAGGTTCTGGTGCATAGAAGTCTTAGGAGAACAGGCTTAAAAGCAGGATCCCTGCAAGGGCCTGCATTAAGGCCTGAGGATGAGTGAAAGGTGGGGAGAGAATGAGACCGAGACCAGAACTTGCAGCCTCACACCCCCAAACACTGCCCAAATTTGAAAATCAGGAAAATGACACTTCTTATCTTCAATGGAGAGTTATGAATCATAATGGATGATCCACTCATTGAGCTACAGATATATATGCCCCAATACCATCTAATATATGAAGAAAAGCTGTTACATATTTCTAGTGCTGCTTTTCCTATATAAGATATAAACTTGTCATTGTGAATTGAGTTTTGAATGAGGGAAAGTTAGTAGATATGAAAGGAATCATCATGCACCGTGGAAATGGGAGGCAGAATGCTGTGTCAAATTTAATCAGAGCAAACATACTGATGTAACCATGTGAATACTGCGAATATGGATGATACACATGAAATACTATGTTTAAATATTTTATTATTATATTACCTTTACAGGAATTTTAAAGGTCACCTTGCTAAAGACTTCTTGTCTCCCAGCTGCTGGTTCTTCTTTTCTTTAGTGGCTTTCCACTTACTGGGGGGAACACTGGCAATATTGAGAAGTGTCTTTTTTATCTGGAATGCGATCTTCAAGTGAAAGTATGTGCATTTTCTCCATCAATTTTTGGGGACTGGTAATAGCATTACAGCAGTCTAGAAATACTGACAATGATAAAGTTATTAATATGTAGCTATATGCATTAAATACATTGTAGATGACGGTATTTATTATAATAACTACTTCAAAAATTTAAAACCCTTTCGGAGTTTGATGGATGTCACTTCATGGCAAGTTTTCTTGAAGCTTTCCTTTCCTTTGTCAGATGGATACATCTTTCAGCCAAAATTCTGATCTATTTTTGGAGTAGTGACAGACATACAATTACTAAAGAAGTTTATCCATAAGGTTCTAAACACACTCTGTTATCCATGCAAGAGTGCATGCCCTGTTGCTGTAATCCTGCAGAAATATTACAGAGAGGTGAGGAAAAGCATCCACACTTAACTTCTAGAGAGTCTAAATGATGCTTTCAGCCCAAAGAGGCAGACTGTGAATTGTGGATTTCCTTCCCTGCTCATTTCAAAAGTTTCTCCATCCTCGGATGAGCTATAGGCTCCAAACACCCTGTCCCGTCCCAACAGATGGGATGCAGGATGAGTTAACTCTGAACGCGACATGCGCCCTGACTCAACAGATGAGATCAGGTGTGAGTTAACTCCGGGTAATTCTGTGCGGCAATGCGAAGTGAATGACAGACAGTCACTCCGGGGGTCCAGTTATGAATTTACTAAAAGTACATGGTGGTATACAAATTACAGCAATCAGTGACTTGGCAAAAGTATGTTATAGTACCACAAAACTTATCAATACATTGACAGCAAAAATCCTTCTAAAAACGGTGGATTGGCAACAATTAGTAAAGTGTAATGCAAAACTTAACAAGACTTTAGCAGCAGAACTTAAAATTATATTACTTTATATGTTTAAGAAAAAGGAAGAGAGAGAAGAGGAAAACTAAGATATCAGAAAGAGAAAGGGAGAGAGACAGAGACAGAGAGGGAGAGTAAGATATCACCACTTCACAGGTAGATCGGTCCCGCGATGACCTCTGGAGGGGGAGACGCGTTGAAGATTTACACGCCGCCCACCTGTATCATATGTGAGGTGGTTTTATAACCCAGTTCATTTACATGCGAGATAGGAGAAGGCGGTTCTTCTCCTCGCTCTTCCCGCTCTTCATGCTAGTTAGGAAGACTCTTCTGGAAATGGGTCTGGGGTCTTCAAACTAGCGGAAAGTTCACAGTATTGACCACAAGTGAGTTGTCTTGCCTGTCAGGGGTAGCTGTTGGCTCGTGGTTTCTTCTGGTAGCTGGCTGTCTGACAGGTGGTTCATCTCTATCATCCCAATTAGGCCATGAGGCCTTTCACAGCAACACTGTTAATTGTCCTTATCTTCCAAGGTGTCTGCTTTCATGGCCATAAAACTTCAGGAAAGATAAGATGAGGTGTCATCTATCTTTTCCTCCCAACGTAACAAAAAACAGATGTTTAAGGCATAACAAGGCCTTCTGCTAAGGATGGGGGGAGTGCTTCAAGGTAGTCACGCACCCTCCTGCAAATCTCCTTTACTTGCTACATCCTTCCTTCTCTCCACAATGTTATTTTCCTTGAGCAGCATCAAATGATTCTGAAAGGCAAGAGAAACCTCCCTCTCTTTCCTGCAAGTTTCATCTCATCACATCAGTCTGTCAGTAGAAAAAATACCATGAAAACTGAGAAAACACAAACAGAACCCACATTGATTGCCACAATGGTCCTCTCTGAGTGAGGAAGGAAGAGAAGTGAAACAAATTGCTAAAAGAAGCAATGTTTGCATCTTACTACCTTGTGTTCAGCAGTGTACTCTGTCTGTGACTGCACACCTGACAGGTAATGCCACGGTGACTGGCAAAAGACTGGGCAGAGGCTTGTGTAGTAGCAGATTTTAGTGTAGATGTAGATAATAACAGTTTGTTGAATTGTGTTTTTTTTTGTATTTCTGCTGGTTTTGTGGGAGATCAATGGAGACCTACTGCTGATGAAAGCAGGCAGGAAAATAGACTTATATTTCCTGTCACAGAGGGACCCTGAAGTTAGTTTTAGGCAGACAACCAGGTCCAAAACAGGCTTTTATTCTGTCCGGGAAAGTCCGGGAAGGTCCGGGAAAACAACCAGTTAGAAACGGCGTTTATACATTCAGTTACTCTGGTAACATAAAATACAGGTTTGGATATCAACTTAAGAAAATTATTTGGGTACAGCAAATAAGAATAATGGAGATCCACAGTGTGCATACACATGGCTCACGAAAAACAATGCCAAAGCCATCCCTGACCCCAGGGAAATACACCCACGTGTCTATTGAGAAATTAAATTAAGGATATACACTTGCCTGAATCTGGCAAGGAATTATTAAAGAAAACACATGGGCCTATGTTTAAGCACGGAATACACTCACTGGTCCAGTGAGGAAAGTACTAAGTTATATCTAGTAAGGTATCACTCATCCAAGCGAGGTGGCGAGATTATCCCAATCCTGGGAGGTTACCTTAGGCAGCGATCCTGCCTAAGGGGAGGCTTCTGGCATACAGACCTGCAGCTCCGAGAAGACCACACACAAAAAAGTAGCCTCGAAGGGACCCCATTTTATAGTCTTGTCAGATCTGGCTGCGGGCAGTCTCGAAGTTTCACGGCTACTCTGCACCCCCCTACTGTGTCCCCTGGCGTGTCCCCTCCTCTCTCCTAACGACTCTGGCCTGGGTCTCACAATAAGAGCCATTAACTTGCCCCATTGCAGGAGAGGGGGGGAGGTGTTGGGGAAGAGGGAGATGTGTACACATGCAGCTGCCACATCCGTTCTCAGCAGAGGGGCGGGCTAGTGGGAGAGTGTACTGCCACATTTCTGTGTCTGAGTTGCTTCTTTTGTAAATACTTGAAGGTGGGAAGAGCAGCATTGAGACCTCTAACTACATATAATATTTTTCATGTAACCCATAACTGTTCCTCTTTTTCATTTCCTACATTAGTTTGCTTCTGAAAAGACTGTGCTAGGTGTTCACTAACATCTAAGGAATATTTGAAATCTTAATTTTTCCTTTCTTTTTTTCCCCCTTTTTTATTCAAAAGTTGCATATGAGAACTAAAGAGAAAACAAGACACTGTTTTTTGACATTTCTCAGGGAAGGAAATCATGAGTTATTGCAGAAAAAAAAAGAATAAAAAAGAAGGGTGAATATATGCAAAGTGAATTTGTAGTGGGAAATTAATTACTCATTCATTTCACAATGGAGATGAAATGTTATTCCTTTAACTGCACCTTTTAACAGTAAACACATTTCTAAAAATGAAATATTTGACACTTTATTAGGTATCTTTTTTGTTGATAGCTACTGTTGTAATGGAAGTGATATTGAGAGTTTTACCATATTCATTGCTGCTGATGTTGTTAAAAAACACAGTTATTACAAAGGTAATGATTATGTTTATTATATTATAATTAGAATATCCATGTTAATTATATGGAATGTTATCTATAGATATGCACTGTGAAACTGTGTCTCGTAATAGGCAACTGTTTATTTATGAAAAATGCAAATTAGCCATTAGTCATTTTTTTATGTTACATAACTCTAGAGTCAGGCAGTAGGTGTTCTTTAAGGAAGAAAAATAAATAAATCTGGAATGTGCAACTGAGTATAGAAAATATTACGTACTGTTTTTATGTAAAGACTGTGCGACATGAATTCACAGTGGCAAATACTTTCCCATACAAAAAGTCCTAGTGACTTCGGTGTGAGAAGTTATGTGACTAAATGACCACAAACATGAAAGAAGGTTACACAAAGTACATTTATATGTCTGTATTGCTTAGCTTGAAAAAGAACATCAGCTTTCACGAACAATGGGTTCCTGAGCAGAAATGCAGAAGGCATATTCAGAGCCATCGGTATCCAGAAAGGATAGTATCCTAATCCATGTGTCAGAAAAGTTGTAGGAAGCCTCTAGAAGTTTTACCAGGGCAATAAGCCTCCTATGGATAAGGCATGTAGTGAGTCTGAAACTGACATAATATCTGTAGGTGTATAGACACATTTCTCACATTTCAATACGTAATAATAGATGCAGTATGGTTAACAGCATAGCACAAAGTACAGAGAAACTAATTTCTCATGCAAGTGATCTGCAATGTGTAATCAGCTTCGTATTTCATTGTTTGGATTACATTGTAATTCACAATCATAAAGGTGAAAATAAATCTGTATTTGCATGCAAAATAAACTTTGGTTTACTGTGAGGGCAACCAGTTGTCAGTCTTACAGGTGAGATGCCTACATAAAGTTATTGAAAAATAAATTGAAGTGAAACATATATTCCAGTAATGAGAAAAATATTTCTTCTGTCCATGTAATCTTAAATGAAAAAAAAAATGTTTTTTATAAAACATACTATAGGAAAGAACTATAAACTTTCTTCAGTTTGGGAAGTCTTTTATCAAAGTCACTACCTGTAAAGGTCACTAATAAAGTGATTGCAATACACTTTGTTTGACAGATTGAATTGGGATTGTTGTCAGATACAATGCAAGAAAACTATGCTCTTTGGTTTCTTCTTTCACTCCTGAGAGAGATTCAAGACAGCTTATTTCATCTAGCATACTTCTATATTTGCACTCGGTCTATCAGTCACGATGTCAGTGACTATGTTGTGCAACATTTTTCATTCCTCCCTTGAAACAGTCTTTAGGATTGTATTTCTTTGTCTCTGTATCAGCATCTGGAGACAAGCGAGAGGAAGATATATATATTTTCTCTTTTCTTTCTTCTTTTTCTTTTCTTTTCTTTTCTTTTCTTTTCTTTTCTTTTCTTTTCTTTTCTTTTCTTTTCTTTTCTTTTCTTTTCTTTTCTTTTCTTTTCTTTTCTTTTCTTTTCTTTTCTTTTCTTTTCTTTTCTTTTCTTTTCTTTTCTTTTCTTTTCTTTTTCTTTCCTCTCCTCTCCTCTCCTCTCCTCTCCTCTCCTCTCCTCTCCTCTCCTCTCCTCTCCTCTCCTCTCCTCTCCTCTCCTCTTCTCTTCCCTTCTCCTCTTTTCCTTTGAATTTAGTTTCAAATAACCATACTGAAATAATAGTAAGGTCTAGGAAGAATGAAATTGTAATGACAAAAGATTTCAGATCTAACAAGACAATTTACATAGGAGGTTTATGTACTGTAAGTTAAAATTCTGGAGAGTGTTGAGCATCCTTAACAATAACTAAAATAACTAGGATGTTTGAAGTGTTCTTACTATTACTCAGGAAATTATCAGTGCTCTTAATAATGCACTAATTAATGTTTGCAAAGTGCTATCAAATTCCAGATGAAGGTTGTTACGAGTAAGTAAGAATTATAAGGAAGATAGTGTGTAAAATATTTTCTTTAAAAATAAAAATTCTAGCTGGATTTGTCCCAGTTTCATTCCTCAGAGTGTTTTCCAAATGTAGCAAAAAAGAAAACTTATAAGAAATTTAAAGCATTTTATCTTATTATTTTTTCCCCTGTTTTTTTTGTTAGCAGTTTATATCACTAGATTCTTCTTTGTGAGGAACACTATGAAAAGATCAAAGAAATTTCAGTTTGAAAGAAAAACTTCTACCTAAGTTGTGAGGAACAGTACATGACTAAGGTTCTGTCCATAGTTTTAGAGAGAAAATTTTTCTTCAGATATTCCAGTGCAAGATAACAGCCATCACATCCTAATCAGAGGCAAATCTCAGTCTGGAATGTGATCTTTAGAAAGATTATCACCATAAGATATTTGAAACAAGTTTCAACAGGTCATATATATGTCATAAAGGAAAGGTTAAAAGAAGAATTTAATGAAAATGAGGAAAATCAGCAATGCACACACCTGGTTGTTTTCCACCTCACACCCTTAATGCTTCAACACTCCTTGTATTTTAAATAAGAAACACCTTCTCCTTGGCCTGTTTTGTTGGCATTTCCTGTTTCTCTAAAGGTCATCCAGGAATAAAATTCTTCTCCTTCAAGCAGTTTTCCATCTTAATAGTAAAATACTCAAATAATTCTTAAATTTTGTTGTCCCAGAAAGGCAAATTTGAGAATAACATGCTCTAGTTTCTAAAGTAGATCTGTTGCCTGGAGAATGAGATTTTACTCTTCTTATGATCTAGAAATGAGAGAGCCATGTTTTTTCTGTTCAAGTTAGAAACACAGGTCTTTATCAGTTTCTGTATCAGTTCCAAATCACAGTAAAATGGTTCAACTGGAATGGGAAATTATTTTTAAGTTCCTTATGCTACTAGTACCTTTCTTGCTCAAGTTGACAAATTAAACAGAAATATAACACCATATTGCTATTTATTAAATCTGGTCCTTTTATGAAAATTTGCAAGTCTTTTTGTCCAGGTTCACTAGTAAAACAGCCTGAAAAAGTTAACTTCCATGTTTGCAAAGTAACCAGTTGAAAATGTTGTATTAAAAATAAGCTTTTCAAAGATCAGTTCATGTTTATACTTTCATTCCAGTTGATAATATAGTATTCTTTCAGAGCACTAAAGATATGTAGCATTGTTGTAATATGAAGTACTTTTTACTTTCTTGCAATAAAAGATCAGGCACATTACATTACTAGTCAACAATATTATGGCTCTTTTATTGATCTCAAGTAGCAAATACTCCTCTCCTATCCTGAATAAATATAAATAACATGGTTATAAATATGACCCTACACAAGTTCTGGAATTGTATTACATTCTTATATGTAAATACAATGTAAAAACATAATAAATTCTGATTTGCAATTGACTTTGTATGTGTGTTTATTGTATCACTACCATATCTCAAATGAGACCAATGGCAATTTAGACAGCTAATAAAATAAATTGGACTCTCTAAGTCCTAAAAAACCCATAAATCACTTCTTAGAAGTTTATTTCAAATAATTTAACTGAGTTAATTAACCCCAAAGTAAACACACTAATTAGGTACTAGTAAAAGAAAAATTGAGACATGCTGGGATAATGAAAGAATGGCAAAGAGTAATTGAATTATCTTTAATCTCATGTTTCAAGGGAAACATCATGAATATATCTTGTATTTCTATTTTAAAAAATACTTTAAAGTAGCTGTAACTCCAAATAGAGATATCCATCTGGGCAATTATTTTGTATCCTTTCTTCCCCAAAAGCCTCACAAAACCCAGACAAAAGAGGAAAATAGTGATTGACCAGTAATAATGCAGAAGTTACGCCACAAAACATCAGTTCATGGAAAAGACTTTCATCTCCAGAAATACTGGAGACCTTTGGAACATTGCAAGGGTGTTGCATGACATTAATCCATAATTCCAGGAATTCTTGAGAATGCAGACAAAATTACTCACTGTGTTACATGCAGCCAGCACTGATAAGCAATGAATTAAAGTTAACTAGAGGACAGATGCTCTAGTTTTCATGGTGGTTGAGTTTAACGTGAATAGAATTCACATTTAATCTATTTATTCACAGACAGTTCAACAAACTGTGTATGGACCCAAGAGGTAGAAGAATTTTTGTTAGAGAAGAAACACTATTGAACATTAACTGAGGATATATTTGTATATTCAAGAGTGCATGACATCTATTGAGCTAGATCCTCATAAGAATAACACATTACTACTAAATATTAATTGAACCAATGCTGATTTATGATGATGAACTATTTTTAGCATTTTAATTTCTTTAATCCTTTGTTGTAGATAATTAAACAGAAAAATCACCTCATGACAATGCATTTTTTTCTGAATCTTTCAGTGTAAAACTGAAAATGTGATGGCAGGCAATGTGGGGTAAATATTCTTTGCACTCCTTGTGGTAATCCTCATTTGTGGATTAACAGATTAATTTATGTTTTTGAAGACAAAAAATCTAGTTGACCTTTTTGACAAGAGTTGCTTTGCCTCTGTGGAGGTGCCACTTAGTGTACACATAAGCAACAATGTATTTTCTAAAGATAAGCCTCAATAGCTGAAGAAGAACCCAACAAGATTAATTTGCCCTCCACTTATTTTTTTTTTCTTCTGTAAGATTCATATTTGAAAGTATAGATCTAGAAGCAGTAGAGTGGCATGATTTGTTTAATTTCATCCACTACATTTTTGTGCTGAGGACAAAATAAAATAAATAAACAAACAAACATATAAAATCCCTTCTCCCAAAAAAACAAAACAAAACAACACAAAAAAACTACACCAAATTAAAAATAACCAAGGAACTTTGGAGATGCAGAGGTAAATAGTTTTTAGGTTAATTTAAATTGGTAAAATTTATTTGAGTAAAAATACAAATACAAGGAGGAAAAAAAAAAAAGAATGAGGAATGAAAATAAGGTGAAATAGCTTGCAATTTGGAGAAAATGTAGAAAGATGATTCTTCTGTTCCTGCAATTCCCTCAGTCCCTGATGAAGGTAAAAGTTAAGCACTATAACAAAATTACTGCAAAAACCAAATGGAAAACACTTTCAATGTTTAAAGACTTATTTTTTTGTCAATTTTAACTTCTATAATGTAAAATATACTTAATTTCAAGGTTTGAGACAATGTTGAACTAACTAGGAACAGAGCAACAAAGCAATTTAAGAAAATGGCTTAGAAACCATTTTTTAAAGCAGATGCTAAGGTGATTTCCTGAAGGAAGAAGAAACTTTGTTAGAAACTGTAAGAAGTTAAAAATCAAATTTAAAATCTGTCCAGTTTATTGCCTTGTTTCATGAAAAGGTGTGTGGGGGGTTGTTTTGTTTTGTGGTTTGTTTTTTTGTTGTTGTTTTTGTTGGTGGTGGTTTTTTTTAATTGTCAATTCATCATGGCTATTGTTACTTTTAAAAGTAAGAAAGAGAGAACAGAACACATTCAGGTTAAAGGGTGAAATTCATCCTGTGCAGACATGCAACATAAAGTATCTGAAACACCTTAAGTTTCATACAAGCATGGGTTTTTAAAAAGACTTAGTAGAGCTTGCTTCAGCAGGTGAAATTCATCTCTGAAAAAAATAGATGTTATACTGGTTATATGACCAGATATGTACCTGAAGTAGTCATTCTGATACAATATTAATACATAAAATACAAGTATTTGTCAAAACACATAAATATGTAAGTGGCCAAAAGATGAAGGAAAACAAACCGAACTTCTTCACTGGACTTGGTTGTTGAATTTTGCTGCATATAGGCTACAGATATACAAATCTTGCAACGTTTTTGTTGTTCTCCATCTCAGCTATGTTTTACCTAGCCTGACTTTCTACCCTGTAATAAAAAGAAAGTGCAATTCACAACTACCTGGTACCTTTCACACACTAAAAAAATATCTCTAGTTTGTTTAAGTAATGTGCTGGTTTGATTAAAATAGAGTTAGTTTTCTTCATGCAGTTAGAAATTTTTCTTCTTCATTACTAGCAGTCATTGTTGGGATTTAGTTTGAGAACAAGAAGATAAAACCCTGGGGAAGAGTTAATGTTTTTCCTCAAGTAACTTCCAGTGTTTTTGAGTTGGTAAAAAAAAAATAAATAAGAAGAATGCAAGAATCTACTGTTATCTCAGCTGTCGTCTGGAAGCCAAGGTTTTTCTGGGCTACCTGCCCATGTGTGTGAGGCAGGTAGGAAGGGGGACATGCATGGGGCAGACCTTGACTGACAACCAGACTGATCAATGTGATCAATGAGAATTTTGCATGTCATCAGCATCATGTTTCATATTTAAGGAGAGTCCAGTTCTCCAGCTGGGGGAAATGTCTTCTGGTTCTGCTTTGGTTTGGTTGAGTTCCTTTAGTCTGGCCTTTTCCAATCCTGACATTTTGAAGTGGCCTCTGGGCCTTTCTGCCTTTTTCTCTTTTCCCCTGGGATCAGCTGTTCAGGACCAGGATGCTGCTTCCTGGGATGGTCTGCTCGATGCAGACGGAGTTCATGAGGAATTTAGTGAGTATTTTTTATTTTATATTCATTCAGGGAAGTAGAAAAATAAGAAAGCTATTTTTTCTTTATTATTTGTTGATTTTATAAATGAACTAAATATCCAACTGAACTTATTATCAGAACATCTTGAAGCTCTCAGTCTGCTTAACTTTTAGATGTTCAAATCGTCTTTCCACATAATCCCTCGTTGTACACAGAACCCAGCTCAGCTCCTCTTTTAACAACAAAACACTAGCATTCCGCAACATCCAAGACCCCTTAAGCCCCTGCCTCCTGCAAAATTCTTGAAAAACAATGTCAAGCTAGCAAGGACAAGCATTCAGAAGAGGGAAAACACCAGATCAGTTGTGTTATTATAGAGATCACTTACATAGCCTTTTACCTAAAACTTTTTCTCAGAACATGAAATAGACAGTCCTTACTGAACGAGTTAATTTATTATACTTTTTTACCTTGTCATTTAATATGGCTGCCTGCATACTGTTTCTGGATTTAGAAAGCTTTGCACAGCACAATGATCTGTTATTTCCAAATGAGTTTTTTCTCAGATGATTTTTTTGTTTCACTTCAATTTATGTATATTCATAATAGGAAAAGTAGTATCGAAATTCTTGAACAAATGTGAAGCACAGATTAAGCTCAGAAAACATCAGTTTACTGGAATGACCATTTGAAAAGAGTGTGGCTGGGTTTTTCAAATGGCTCAGTATTTTATAACACACGTTCAGAATACAATAATACTATATTAGTGATGTACTCAGAAAATCTGAAAATCAGACTCCATCTTATATCAACCTGGGAACCAGGAAAGAAGAAATAGAGCGGATGCTTATGATTCCTTGATTTATATTGTGAAGGGTCGTCATCTTTAAAGATTCTCACATGAACCAATTATGCTGTACAGTCAGATGGAATTCAAACACTGATGGGACCTGTCTTCCCTTTTCATTGTTCTCTGATCAACACTTTCACAGTTCTTGTGACCTCCTGTTCCTTTCCTCCCGCTCTGTTTTTTTTCTCATCTTCCTTTTCCTATTTAAATTAATGTCCTTTTGCCTGACAATACAATCCCTCTTCCACAGTGTCTAGCTTTTTCCGTATCACTCTGCGTTTAAGTGAAGAATCTCTCTTTTCTGTGCTGACTGGTCCAGCAAATATTGAGAACCCAGGACAGATAGCTCCCTTACTATATTTTCCATGAATTAGTACCATGGATGTTCTGAATCTGTAAGACTAACTTGGAAATGACTTTAAATTCAATTTGGAATTTCCAGTATACATGGGAGAAGTTTATGACAGAAAAAAATACAGAGGTAGAAAGGATTAATATTTGGCACTGCTCTGAAGAACTAAGCTAACTTTTGTTATTTCTGTCAGTCTGAGTTCAATGCCTGCTTTCCCAAATACTTCCCTTCCTCAAAGGAGACTGGATTTTTTAGCAGATGTGTTTCAAGAAAAATGTGGAAGTGTGAGCCAGCAGAAATGCTATGAAATTTAACACATTGCTAAATGGGAGAAAGGGAGAGTACAGTGCAGGAACACCCTTCAGTTTGTTCTATGTAAACAAGAAAGCAAGCAAAAACATTTAAAGAATTGCTTTATTTTATCAGGATTTTATATTGGCTGGAAACAACATGTTAGGAATTCCTTACCTTTGTAAAAGAAAATACTAAAATAAATTTGCATGGATTTCACAAGACTGATTTGTAATAACATTAGAAAATGGATGGTTCTTATCTTAACTGAACAGTTAGTACAAATGAGTTTGCAGAACTATATTAAGAAATAACTCTCAGTTAAGTAAAATTCATACTAGTTATATATTTTTTCAAACATAATTTAATTGGAACATATTACCAACGTCACATAAATTAAAAAAGTTATGAAACTTTCTCTTAAAAGGGAGTAAGGACCAGATTTGGGGTGTGTGAGGGGGAAGGAGGGGTTCGTTTTGTTTTTTTTACAATATGTAATTTGTAATTCCTCAAGTAAGTCTTCTGATTTTGGTGGGACTGGACACGATGTATGTAGTACATTAAAAAGAGTTGAAAAAATCTTTCTGTAGTTAATTTATTTCATTTTTACTCAGGCCTTGCAAAGTATTAAGATAAATTGGCATCCAGTCTAGTTGATGATGAAAAAATACCTCATTTAATTCATTCTGAATTTATGAATTGCTGTGCTCTGTAAATGATGTTGTATCATTAGGTTAGTGTCTGCTCTAGGATTCATGGTATTTGAAGAGGAATGATTAAGGATGTTATTAGAAAATCTACAAAGAACAGGACACACAGCATTTAAACATTACCCTATCATCTGTGCAACAAATGTTCAGCATCATTATGTTTCCACAATAGCGATTTGCTATTGCTCTGTGGGGTAAGTAATCAATATAGGCAGGCAATGCTTTTTATATCAATAGAAAGAGAGTACAGCTTCGTCTGTTCCAGCCTTTGCAAAATCAATAAGCATGTCTCTTTATATGGCAGACAATTAGTCTCAGTTGCAGATGAGAGTGATAAGGTATGGGCTATAATTACACAGGAAAGCCTTACAAAATGTTCATCCCTCTGTTTGTAAAATGCCATTCAAATTTTTACTGAGCATTAAACATAAATATTGTTTGTATCAGTCCCTAATGTACAAAGAGCTGCCTAGAACCTTAATTCTTTCACAGCAAGATAATACACTAAGAATGACATGGTCAGAGTTTTTAGCAGAGTACACAAAGGGTGCTTAATACCTATTTGGATCTGTATGTAGAGAATAACTTTACTTTTAAAACACAGAATAAATAGATTTCAAATCACACTCCAACCTCAACAAGACAAAGTACATGTAAACAGTTTGCAGAGAGTGGTTGCCAGCAGAAACAGATAATTTTCTCCTTCACATTTGCAAGTTGTACTTACTAGTGCACTGAAGTGGTAGAGATCCCCTGTTCCATTCCCTGTTCTAGCTGTCTGTCGATGAGTTCCAAGGAATCAAACAGTAAAGTCAATAGGTCCATGAAGATCTTATCAAAGCATGAGTCATCACCCTCTGTAACATTATAGAACAAACTCCAACATTTTCCTGAGTTTTCATTCAGAACTCTAGTGTCAATAATGGTGAACTTGTAAAATACTAAAAATAGAGTTTAATTATCACATCCAGTGTAGTACTTTTCGAACATTCAGTTATGGATTTGAAAATATAGGCAGTTAAATTCTTTTGTGTTTGTTTGTTTGTTTGTTTGTTTTCTCACTTTTCTCAAGTTATTGTATAAAGTGGCCTTCTAGACCTTATCTGTAGACGCATAATGATGAATTCAGTAAAATCTGTAATCTCACTACTGTGTTCAGCAGACTTAATTAATGTTCAAGGGCTTTAAAACCTCTAAAAGATGGTTGTTGTAAAAATACAAAGTACTTCCTGAAACAAAACTTAATTGTTAGTAACTCTACCTGCTATGTGAGGGGGAAAAAAGATAAAAAGCACATCCAAGTATTTGCTTATGAAACTTTACCATAAGATACATTTAAATAAGTATTTGATTTTTTTTTTTCATTTCAAATACCATATTTAATGTTTCAATTTAATTTTAATTAGAAACATAAAGCATATTATGAGCAAGAACCTTCAAAAAAGTTGTTTTAAAAATTACTAGGACAAAAAAGTAAAGAGAGGGCAGAAGTAGAAAAAGATCACTGACTCTGTAACCATATGTAGATCTATTGCTTCTGATTTTCTGGAATAGTTTTGTCTTTTAGACTCCTGGTAACTTTTACACTTTTTCAATGAGTAGTTAATCCATAACATTTAGGATAGTACAGCTTTCAACAAGCTCTATTTCAAATTTTTGTAATGATTTTTCTAAATACAGAATTTTAGTTGCTTTTTAAAATTAAGTTTTATCTTTCTAACATTTTAATTCACACTAAAGAAGCTATCAGTAATATTCTTTATCCATTTCCCTTTTGTCTTTTAACTTTTTTGCTTTAAAAATTTTATTTTTTCTAATACCCATTGTTCACTCTTCTGATTTTTAAATGCTGTTCAGTAATAACCTAACTGCTTGGGATGACATTCACTGAACATTAGTTCTCTTTTGAGTTTTGACCATGGTAATATTTAGCTTATGAGTCCTCGTGTATCATGAACTCGTGGAGTCTTTTGCCTTGATGGTGTCTCAGTTTGCATACTGATCCACCAGTGCTGCATTAGGAAAGATAAAAGGATGAAGACCTCACAGACTCAGTGCTTTACAGCTACACAGAGAGAAGTGATTCCCTCCAACCCTTGAACCAAACATAATTCATTAAAACAGCTTTAATTCCTTCCAGTTTCCCTGTAAAAAACTGAACAACCAGTGGCCTCAGGCCTCCATGAAAAATGAAATATAGAAGGAAGCCCACCTCTTTAAAGGTACAGAACTTGCTGCATAAATGACGTCTCATCTCTCTTTAAAAAGCAATTTAAGAGAGTGATCTTTACACTTTTTTGGCCCATGGCTATGAAATATCAAAGTTACAGAAGATTTAAAGCATACTCATAGGTATAATCTTTTGAGCTCTGGTAATAATCTAGCTATCCACCTCTTCTAACAAGTATTTCAAAGATCTAATTGATCAAGAACAGCTTTGCTTTGCATTGTGTTCCTTTTTCTCCTTCCTATGAAGGCAAGCTGTACAGTATTGTTTTCACATGCACTTCTGTCACGCTGTTGGATTGGTGCATTTTTCAGAACACACAACACACCCATTTAGTGGAGATCAGACATGCATCCTCCTTGCATTTCTCTTTTTCAATTGTATGAGAAATAACTTTAATAGGAGAAGACATCTTTTTATTCTAAAAGCCATTGATGTGGTTATCCTGTACCACAGGAAAAGGAGATTTACAGTATTTCTTCCACAGAAAAAGGGATGATGATGACGACCCATTTGGGAATTAATTAGCGTACTCTAAATCCTTTTGATGATGTGTGCCTGTGCCTCTGTAAAACAGAATTGTATTACTTGCATAATCCAATGAGAAGCTGAAGGAAGAAAAAGAAAAAAGTGGAAACTACTGCCATAGAGATGGATTCATGCCATTGATACGATAAGCTCTTCAGACCAAGTTAGAGTATTATATATTTTTGATAGAAATAACAACATATGATTCTAAAATGAAGTAATTTCAAAGTTTTCTAATTAAGTGGTTCTACTTTATTCTCTTTTGCTCTTTCCCTATCCCAAAGCATAACTGATTTTAAATAATGTCTTTTTTAATATATATATATTTAATAATCATGATCTCATTGTATAGCTAAAGGACATGAGCTATTGCTTCGAGGCAGGAAACCCCTGAAGTTATAAAGAGTTTCAGTCTTTTTTCTAGCTGTAAGCAGACACAAGAGGTTGTTGTAAGGGTTAGGCAGACAGTGATTCAAGGCACATGTCTTAAAATACTTTCAGTATTGGATACATGGAGTAGTCCAGAAGTCCTGTGTGAACTTCTTGCAAATCCAGTAAAACTGTCTGCTTCCTGAATTCTGCGCTTAGCTAAAATAATTACAGACTCTATTTTGTGCTGCTAAAGTGGGACAGGGTGGAGAGTTGGGCAGAGTGGAAAGTAATGAAGCTCAACAAAGCCAAGTGTAAGGTCCCGTGCCTGGGGAGGAATAAACCCAGGCACCAGTACAGGTTAGGAGTTGTCCTGCTAGAAAGCAGCTCTGTAGAGAAGGACCTGGGAATCATCATAGACAATAAGTTAACCATAAGCCAGCAGTTTGCCCTTGTGGCCAAGGCTGACAATGGTATCCTGGGGTGCATCTGAAAAAGTGTGACTAGCAAGTTGAGGGAGGTAATCCTCTCCCTCTGCTCTACCCTGGTGAGTTCACATCTGGAGTACTGAGGCCAGCTCTGGGCTCCCCCGTTTAAGAAAGACAAGTGACTGCTGGAGAGAGTGCAGAAGAGGGCAATAAATAGGAGACTGGGCCATCTTTCCTACAAAGAAAGACTGAGATAGCTGGGTTTGTTCAGTCTGGACAAGAGGAGGCTGAGAGGGGATCTCATCAATGCTTATAAATATCTCAAGGGTGGATGACAAGAGGATGGGACTAGATTCTTTTCAGTGATGCTCAATGACAGGATGAGGGACAACAGGCACAAACTGAAACACAGGAAGTTCCATCTGAATATGAGGAGAAACTTCTTTATTTAGCAGGGGTGATGATTTCCTAAAGTCCCACACAAACCAAACCATTCTATAATTCTGTGAGTCTGTGAAAGCAGCTCAGAGCTGTCTCAACCTGCAACAAAATCAGCCTGAATTCTTTTTCCCTATTTCATTATTTGCTATTTTATGATTTAAAATTGTACAAGCTGTGCATGTCACTTGAAAAATGAAATGAACATGGTCCAATTAAGTTTGCACTACTGGACAAAGAAAGCTAGACTGAAAGGTGGGTGTTAACTGCTGTCTCCAGATTTCAGACTGCTGCTACTTGATGCTTATGACCTAATTCTTTTATTGATGACACTGATTTAAAGTGAGTGACCAAGCATCCCACTGTGATCAGAACAGTTGCACAGAGTAATTGAATATGCAGCTACTCAAGTGAGTTTTACTATCCAAAAGACAAGTTAAGGCAGATTACATGCACTTTTAAACAACATCAGTCTTGATCTGCAGAGAGACAATCTGCAAAGTTTTAAATGTTTCTCTATGGAGCATATTTAAGCTGTGCTTTGATTAAAATAAAAATATGCATTCATAACAACACTTGCTTAAATTGTGAGATATATCTCATTATATTAATTCAGAAATCTGTGTAATTTCACTTTAAGGAAAAATAATCTGAAATTTTAATTTTGAATTTTTATAAGATATGTGTTTTAATTTTTGCTTTATTTAAATAACCCCAGGAAGATGATGGCTTTTTCCTCTTTTGACTTGTTGAATGTGGTGTAAGTTGTATTTACAACTTGAGTGAGATACCAACCAAATTGTGTTGTGTCTCTTTTTAAATCAATACAAGAGACTGACTTGAATAAATAGTCTCTCAAATAATTCTTAAAGATATATAAAATTGATGGCATATTAAAATACTTGTCTACTTACAAGAACATGTTTAGCCCAATTAGATTTAGTAGGTTGATTACATATTTAAAGATAGGAAGGTATTTTATAAATCAGGACCAAGTTTCAAAAGTAAATATATTCTAAGAATATGTGAGCCGCTGTCCCTAACACTTCAGACTCACGGGTGTTGTGGAAATTATATTAGAAATGAGTCAGTTCTGAAAAGCCCTTAGGTGAGTGAGTTAAATTTTTACCCCCAAAATAGCAATCTTAATACAACATTTATTTGCCGGGTTTGTCAGACTTGCTCACACAGATGAACTTCATTACAAAGTATATGTGTTAAAAGGGAGTAGGGATCTACAGAAATGTATGTAAGAGTCTGAAGAAAATTAGAGACCTTGAAATAGGTGATTTCACACTGTCATTGGAAAAGACCTAAATACCTCTGAGAGATTACTGAAGGATTTCTAGTGCCAATGCAAGACAAAAAAAGATGAAAAACACTTCCAGAACCAGAGCATTCAAGAGGTCTGTGGCTCTGGAGAGACAGCAATGACCTAGAGAGATTTTGGTATTTTTTTGAGGAGAGAGAAAAAAAATCATTAACATTTTTAAAAAATTCTTTTAGGTCAAGCTATGGGAAGGCTATATGTTTCAACTGGGATAACTGAAGAACAGAAGTCTTCAGTTACTAGAAGAGAAATGTGAAACTATTTTGTGATGTTTCCAAAACAAATTCAGATAGGTGCAGACTTAAAGCACAACCGATTTTTTTGAAAAGTAAAAAATCAACCGAAAAGGAAAATTATTTCCCATTACTAATTGTTTAATGTTCTCAATGCCTATTTTTGTCATTGTCCTGTATTTTACACTGAGTTTTCATTAGGCCAAGCTGATGTCTTCTGTCATGTCTTAAATGTCTCTATGTGGCTTAAAGATAAAGGACATGAATCCATGGAGCAGTTGCACGATCAGAGTTTGTTCTAACAAGAGTTTGTTCTAATAAGAGTTGTGTTCTAATGTTTGTTCTATTAAGAGTTGTGTTCTGATAAGTTAATGGTTTGACATGTTATAGGAGCTTAGCATAACCAGGCCTCAATACCTCAGTAGGCCTCAGCAGAGACTGCTGATCATGAGGGAACAGCAAGGACACTGTGACCTTGACAAGTCTCGTAAACAACTCCAGGGAGGGGGGAGTTGAAAAGGCGCGAAACTCAGGCGGCCAGCTAGCCGAAGGTAGGAGGGTCAAGGCAAATGTAACCTTTGGACTTAAGCCAATCAGCAGGTGACAAGTGTGCATAATTACTGTAAGCTCTATAAATATGTGTCGTTAATAGCAATAAAGCTGAACAATGCGTTATCACTCAGATTGAGTTGGCCTAGCTTGTTCCCCCGCCGCTCGCATCTATAGTGTCTTCAAAGCCAAATTCTCTGTCTTCTGGGGACAATTTGCGAAAAGACTCATCAACATGTCTTAGTTGTTGTCTTTCCAGCACTCTGCAGTGCAATTCCTGAAAAACTAGTTGGATGATCCATCTCCTCCTAGCACTCCCCTGGGAGCTTCATTAGCCAGTCAATACATATGCTCTGAGAAAACATGGCAAAGAATATCCATATCTCTCAGATATACCAAATCTCAGAATATCACCTTCACATCAGCCAACACAGGCATGTGGGCCATCATATACTCCCATAACTAAGAGCAGAATGTTTCATAAGTCACTGCATGCCATCACGTTCCTCAGTCTTTAGCTTCCAGAAATATAAGGTGCACCCACATGAACTTCTTGTTCTCCTCTCTTCTACTAAGCAGAGACTACAGTGGCCAAATCATATAGATATGTCAAAGCCTAAGACAATACCAGTTTATTGCAGAATACCTTATTGATGAGTATTACATCTTTTCACAAGTTGGAAAAATGTGTAGAGAGAAGACTTTTGCCCATTTGTCTTCTGGAAATCAAGAGTAGACCTTTCATATTTAGCTGTGATCTTCAAAGGAGAGACAAGATTGTGCAGCTTCTCTGGATATATATAGACCTGACCACTTGCTGGTGAAAGCAAATTATCCATAACAAAGAGACTGCATACTTTTCTGTCACAACATTACTTACATGATTTCTAGCTTCTTTTTTTTTCTTATGTGATTCCAGACTTTGTATTTCACGAGGATGCTTGAAAAGGTATCCAGAAACAGCTCCCTGCCTTTCAACCTTGAGGTGCTTTTCCCTCAGCCTCTTTCAAAGCTTCTTACAGCCAGTAAGCATATAATTTGGACCTATATCTCAAATAGTTTCCCGAGCTTTTTTGTGATTCTCTTCCCCCTTGCTTATTACTGTTCTGACGGCTTCTGTAGTAAACTCACTCTATCATTGGGATGGAATTATTCAGCTATTTTCCATGACATTTCTTTTCCATGGGAAAAAAAAAAAAAAAAAAAAGAAGATAAGTAAATGCTTAAAAATGGTTCAAACTCATTAAAATAATAGAAAAACAAAATCATAAGTGCTAATACATTTTACTTTCTATCCATCTATCCAATCATCCTTCCGTCCTTTAACTCTTTGGTGATTTCAGGAAACAGCTAAAATACTTCCCCACCTGCTTCTGAAATGCTTACAGTTCATCTTTCACACTCTTTTCTACTTTCCTAATGTTCAACAAATATTTTCTCCTCTCTCCTTTAAATAGAAGGTGGTAGGTTAGACTGAGATGGACCTTATATTTCATTTGACTAATAGTCCAACCCACACACTGTCAAATAGAAGAGATGCACTCTGACAAATGTGTCCTTCAAAAATAAAACTGACCCTGGATACCACTGCTAAATCCCTTTTTATATACCCAATAAGTCACAATGAAAAATCAATCAAATGCCATCATTGCATCATTAAAAAATGAGATACAATATCTATGGAGTCTGAGGGAAAAAAGAAACTGAGATTAAAGTCACAAACCATAGCTATAATTTATGACTTAATTAAACTCTGCATTGATATCCTTATCTGACAATACTTTTTTTGCTCTTAAATTGTCACAGTGAGAATGAATCACAATGGATATGATTAACTGAATCTCAGAAGGCAGTAACCAATCAGATAGGAAAAGGGGAACAGATGTACTGAAGTTTTCTAATGTTCTCTAATTTCTTCTCTTTTCAGTATCTTTGCAAGATGACATCTATCCCAAAGCTGTAGAGACTTTTCTCAAAAGAGCATGCAAGGAGCATAATTACTGATTTTATTTTTTTTTTTTTTTTCCTAAAATTACTTGTGACATAGGTCACCATGCTTCCTTGTAAGACTTGGAATAATTAGTTTTGATAGCAAAGTTTCGGTCCTTTACAGAAATAAATAAGAGTCCATATTATACAATTGTGCTACATACAGTTGTGACACCCTGCAGCATTATGCCTTGGCAAAGGTGAAATCCTGTACATACAAATTATCCAACTATTTATATTTTGACTACAAAGGCAAATGTAATATTTTACATATATATAGCATGTTTTACATTATATGTATATAAAAGCAGAATTTTTTTCAAGCTTTATTTTGTCTCTTTCTTTCTCTCAAAAGCAATGACTACAAATTGTAGGTTGAACAAAAAATATCCTTTTTTCTAATGATTTTTTCTTCTTAAGGAAAAACTCAATCACCAGGTTAATGTCAACATGTCAGATAAGTTAAGAAGTATTTGTTTATTTATTTGTTGTGCATAACAATTATATGGCTTGGCATGGATTTTTTAACAATATGCAAAAATGCAGTGAAACTCTGCTGGTTAAGTTTAAATACTGCAACTGTTCATGTTCTGAAATTTGACTTTATTATACTACAGAAATTAATAAAAGCAAATAAAAATACAGAAGATTTTGCATGGTTATATGAATCTCTAATATGAAAAAAGATAAGAGACAGTCTTTTAGTCACATATGTAGCCACAGAATCATAGAATTCCTGAGTTGAAAGTTCAACTCCTGTGTCTGCATAGGACAGCCCCAAAGTTCATGCTGTGTGTCTGTGTTGTCCAATTTCTTCTTGAACACTGTCAGGCTTGGGGTCATGACTACCTCCCAGGGAAGCCTGCTCCAGTGCTCCACCACCCTTTGGGTGAAAAACCTTGTCCTAACATCCAACCTAAACCTCCTCTGGCACATCTTCCTGCCATTCCCTTGGGTTCTGTCACTGGTCACCAGAGAGAAGAGATCAGCACCTGCCCCTCCTGTGCCCCTTGTGAGGAAGCTGTAGCCACCATGAAGTCTCCCCTCAGTCTCCTCCTCTCCAGGTTGAACAAACCCAGCAACTTTAGCTGCTTCTCATATAACTTCCACTCTATATCATCTTATACAGCTCTTGTACAATCTCTTATAAGATTATTTTCATCCTGTTTTTCTGTTTTCTACTTTTGCATTTTAGGAAGAGAAACAGCGTTAAGGCTAAAATGGTTATTTTGTAGCTGTCTCTTCTGGGCAGTATCTTACTGCTTTCCCCCAGATAACTAGTCTTTGGCTGGCTTCTCACCTGAGCATGTTCTTTATTTGCAAGGGAAAAGGAAAATCAAATTATAAAGGAAGAAATCAAATCTTCGGTCTTATATTTCTGAAATAAAGTTTCAGGGGGTTGAATCACATAATTCACCAAAGTTCTCTCATGATTGGAGTAGTTAAAAAACAGCCAGCTCAAATGGCATCATGGAAGACCATTACCTTAGAGCAGCTGCTGGCCGAAATGGGGAACTGGAGCTGAAATAAAAACATTACCAAGAGGTTTCCCTTTACATGACCATGAAGCTTCATCCATCTGCTGTTTCGTTTTTAATTTACTGTAAAACGTAACTGATGAATTGTATATTTAACCATGGGTTTAGGACATGGCAAAAAATTTACTGTATTATTAAAAATATATAAAGGGATCACAGGAGAATAATAGACTTCAATTTAATTCCATAAAAAAAGAACTCACAAGAGAAATGTCTTATTTACAAAAAAGTGAAAGGATTTTATCAACTTTTGATAAACCTAAAATGAATGCGTGCAGAAGTTTGCAAAAAGGACCTCAATCCCAAGTTAACTTTGCTTCAACTGAGAATAAAATTAAGAAAACAAAATAAATTTTCAAGAGAGACAGTTTTCCCCAAAACACTTCCCTTTATTTCTTGGCTGGTACTACTTCTTAACAATTACTTCATTGGTAGGATGCTGTCAGTATTTGAAATCTAGTCCTTCTGTTTGTTTGTTTTCTTTCTTTTCTCTCTGGACTTTCAAGTCATTTTACCTTGTTTTCTTATTTTTCTTCCCCCTCAAAACAGTTTTAACTGAGTTCTTCTGCTCTTTCAAATACCTGCAAAATCCATCTGCCTCAGACCTTTTTCTACTATATTACAGGGTGAAAATTAAAATAACTTAATGACTCACTGCCTATAAAATTATTTTCATTTTATCACGAATTGTAGTTCAGTCCCATAGTGAGTACAGCTTCAATGCAATCTTTGTGTTTCGTGCTCTGACTTTGGGATTTCAACTAAATTAAAGCCTCCTTTTTAGTCAGAAACTGTGTATTAATCTGCAAGAATATTCATTCACAGAACATAATAAACTGCTGATCACTTGGAAAATTCTGGTCCTTGCTTGCTCTACGTCATTCCTGAAAAATGTAGATTAAAAAATAGTTCCTAACTTAGAGGACTTTTTAAACTAATCAGTGTGGGGGTTTTGTTAATTTTTTTCCGTACACCCATCAAGAGTTTTTTGGTTATTGTGTTAGTAGGCTTTGGGAATCAACATGCAAATATAAAATTAGGCATTACCTGAATTTAGGAACAGACCAGAATAATGTTTTAATCCAGTCAATTTTGGCAATATCGTACTACAGGAGACATCAGCCTGAACAATTGGTGATATTTGAATAAAGGCAGACTTTGTATACAAGCATCACATTTTAAAATTACTCATGTTTTTTCTACATTTTTGTTGCAAAGAAAGACATACCAAAAAATAATTACTCATTTATTACATATGGGAACTGTTCCTTCCTAATTCTTGGGTTTACCTTTGGAGTCTACAGAGTATGTCCTTGCAATATGTACTATCTTGAAGGACAAGGTGACCACAAACTCACAAATTAGCCTTTTAGAAATTGAATGAGTGGGAATTATACCATGGAATCAGTTCTGGTAATAGGTTTTTCAAAGTTCCTCCTGATTTTATCCACTTTTACTTGGCAAGTTTACTTTTACTGTCTTACTTGTCTTGCTATAGAGAACAAAAAAAGTCCTGTCCCAGATGTCTTTGGGTTTGTGAAGAAGTACTTGAATAGCTATTTTAATTTGGAGTAAGATTATTTTCTCCCATACTCAAATTTCATTTCCTGATTCATTCTGCATGAAGTAATCTATTCATTGCATAAATTGAACATACTGCATAATAAGGTAATAATTGTGTTCAACTATAGGCATTCAGATTAAAATTGTTTAATATTAAAGCACTGATTTGTATCTGACTTTGCAATAGGGTATTTTTTTGTTTCAATATACTGTATCTAAAATAGTCTTAATAAGCATTTTCTCCTTATTTCTTCAGTAAGATGAGGCCCTCTGTACTTTTGAATCTAATGATGCTGATCTTTATCTGAATCATTAATAAAAACTGCTTTAGATGCAAGGATTATTTTTCATCTATCTCTAGCAAACAGAGAAGAAGTATTTTCGAAGTTCATACAGTTTCAATGAAACAGGCTGATATGAATGAAACTGTGTCTGTAAACATCCAAGCAAGTAAAGCTTGAAGTTTGATTAGGACTGAAAAAAGTTGGAAAATTGTGGCTCCCAGACTCACCATGTTGATAAACTCAACTAATTAACTCTGTCTATTGAAATGGTTTGAACACAGTAGTTATGGCTGCGCTTAACTACAAATTGCAATAATGATAGTTACAATCAGTTATCATTAGCTGATTTTTTATGGAAACCTGAAGACTGATTAAGGACAGATCTCTGTTATGCTAGTCACTGTAGGTTTTTGGACTGTATGAGCATCATACTAATGACACTTAAATTATCTAGAGATTTTAGTCTAAAATTCAATTTAAAGAGAATCCTGATTCATTTAGATATTAGCATCCTTCTGATGAGTGGAGCTACAGAGACTAACAGGAAAATACATTGGCGAATATGAGAATTTTCAAAGGGTCTTTATTCTTACTAAGTAGTAGTAATATACGGGGCCAATATCAAATGTAATGGAAGAGAGATTTCTTTGGCAGCATTGAACAGAAGGTTTATGATCATGGAGGTAGGTGGGGAACTCTCCTTTAGAGTTTTGATGGGAAAACTGTTTTTCACCATTAAAAACAAAACAAACAAACAAAAACAACAAAACAAAAACAATCAAAGACCTGAAACCCAGGCAAGCAAAACAAAACAAAAAACCCCAAATCAAACCCAAAAGCTTCTGAATCAGTAGCTGTAGCTGTAAGAAGAGAAGTTTTAATTTAAATTCTCTTTTTAGTGCAACATTTCAAAGACTAGATCATAGACCCATCAACAAAGATACTCAAGCTTTCTAAGTAAGTATTTTGGTAAGGTTATCTGTAGGAGAAGCGAGAGCAGAGATGGCAGGAGCAGTGACATCCAAAAGAAATATTTCCACAACAGAAAAGGTCTAAAAAGAGAGTCACTAATCTTCAAGCTATGTTCAAGTTGAACACAGTCATTCAGTTAAACCTGACTGTATTAATCACTGAGACAACTGGAAACAAAAGGTGATTCCTACCTGGGGAGAAGATGCCAAAAAAGTATTATAAGCTTACAAGCCCCCATGGAAAAGAAAGAGAGTGACAGTTAGTACCACAGGACAAAAAGGAGTTTTCTGGAAAGCTATGGAAAACCACAACATGTTTGGATTCTCAGTGATACATTAGGATGCTTAGTCCTCAGGAGTCAAAGCTTTCATTTTCATTTTGTCTTTCCACACAAATTTATTTTTAACATAGGTATCTAGAGAACAAAACCATTAGAAGAAGCTTCAAATATTCTCATTTGTCTCTGACTGTTCCAGTCTTCACAAACATACAAGGAGATCAACAGTAATCTTAAGCAGATGTGGAAATGAAGTTTTCTACACTATGAAGCCTTTCAAGATTTAACAATGTGTTTTTCTTAGCTTATTACTATTTTATTTTAGTTACTTCCTATTTGTTATAAAAATCCTTGAATAGAGAGACAGACAGTCCAGGAATATATGGGAGTTTCTATCATTGCTTTTATTGAGTTGGCTTTTTTTTTTTTTCATGTTGTTGCCATGGTTTCCTTAACATTTTTCACTCTTCTGCAATTCATGCTGACACTGTTCACAGTGAATTCCTGAATTCTGTTCTAGTCTACGATATTCAAACAAGGTCACCAGCACACACTGTGTTGTTAATATTCATATTATTCATTCAAATGTCTCATTTACAATGTTCTTGATTCTTCCCCAGAATGTTATACTTCCTGCATCTGTGTTGAATAGATAGAGAGATAAAGTGTGCAACCTTGGCATATATCTCTCTTGATGTTATACTGTTTAGCATCTTCACAATCTATTTGTATTGCTGCTTTCCTCCAAAGGAAACATTTTTTTCATTAGCTGCATATTTCATAAGTCACCATTATATTTCAAAAATATCTATTAATCTGACATATTGGGTTTATCAACAATCAAAATCAACAAAATATTAATGATCTTTTCTAAAACATACATATACCATCATTTTGTTCCTTATGCCTAATTCTATGTAGTTTCCAAACATACATCATAATGCTTGTCACAGTGCCTTGATAAGTACATGTGTGAAGGAGTTTTAACAATATGTTTTTAGTACATTTTATAGTTTGATGTTGTTTATAGTCTTTGGTGAAGGAATAAAGACCAATTATTTGAATAAGTTTGTACATATGTGTTGCAAAATATTATGGAGGTTTGCATTTTACTTTGAGGGATCAAAATTATTCAAGTTTTTAATACCATCCTGGCAACACATTCTTTTTTGCTTGGTACTGTCTAGCTTCTGCCTACATGTGATTTTATAAGAGCTTCACATCTGTAGTTGTATTTTGAGATTGATAATACTCAGAAAAATAATTTAGATGTTGGCTATTCATATATTAAGTCTTCATTTAAGAAGTTGCATAAAATGGGTTATAACTAGATATATCAATAGGGTGGGTTTTTTTTTTTTTACTTTTCTCTTGTGCCTAGGCTGCTGTCAGATGTTACAAACTACTCATAATAGATAATAGTCAGTGTGGACATTAAGACTACAGGCAGCTTTAGGGTCAAAGTCACCTTCTGACATCGATCTCTCCAAATAATGTGCACTGCTTTTCTGGACAAAATGAGCTAGATGAGTGTGATGACACTTCACTTTAAATCAATGTGTGCTGGATTAGTTACTTTGAACTAAATCATTTGGTGCCTGAGACAGTGTGCAGGTGGAAATGATCATTGCAGTCAGTGCTTTATGTAACTGTTGTGAAACAGAATGGCTTGGGTCAGGCTTGCAGGTTCCTAGAAGTATTTATTACAAGAGCTGCAGTTCAATTCAAGGACAGGCTATCAGGGTATCTGAAGAAGCAGATACGTTTGGAATGAGCAGTCTTCTGGGACCCAAAACCCATAGTGATTTTCCATGTTTCACTTTTCCACTCAGAATACTATGTGCTTTTGTTCTGTCCTTTTTATTTTCTCTATTAGGCTTTAGCCACAAAAAACGAACTTTGCTTTTTTCCTAGGTGCAACATGAAAGTGAAAACAACAAAATAAGGATATGAGTATTATGCAGACTACACTGTATTTGCAAAGTTACCTGAACTGTTACAGCCTAGCCAGCTCAGACCTCAGAAGCAAGACATCTGGAAGCAACACCAACCAGATAGTTTCACCCTATCTTCCCAGGCTTTCTGGCCTGCAATGTGGGTGTACCCACAGACTCTACTTTTCCCTGCTATGAGTGTCTCAGATATTAAAGATGGATGAGGAAACGGTATTGGCACACACACGCATAAAAAATAGAATCTAAAATTTGCACTCTATCTACTTGGTTCTTGTTGCAGCTTGCTGGCTCAATGATGTAGAACCCTGACATTTCTGCAGGAAATCAGCCTGGTATTGTTACAGTATTTAGTTCATTTAAAATTAGGAAAGCAAAGTTAGTCACTTCAATTTTGATGTTTTTGCTAATATGCTTTATGTTGTTCTCGATGTGACATGCCATGGAGTTTAAGTATTGGCTTTATATAATTGTGCTATGAAAAATAGGAAAAAAACATTAGAGGCCCACAAGATCACAAGAGTTAACTTTGTCTTCAATGTGTATAGAATGTAAAACCAAACAAACGTTTAGTAGATTACCTTGAATTTTTAAATTATTTTTCTCTATGTGTACTTTCCATGTTTGTTTTTAGTGCATATATTAGCAAGAAAGATCATGGCCAGATCACTGAAAGCACAAACTCTAGCCAGTTAGACTATTTGCACAGAACAGGTACTGTGTATGTTGTTTAAATATGTGTGCCAGGACAATATCAAAGCAACATTAATTTTAAATTGGTCAAAAAACTGCTCAGAGAAAAGAACTGTTAAAATATTGCATTTTCTCATTTGCTATAAAAAGTTTTATAGCTTTCATCCATGTGACCTTCACTTGAGAACAAAAATGTCTGGGTTGCGTTTTCTACTTCAAATCAATAAGAACAACTAATGTGTTGTATTTTTTAATCATCACATGGAAAATTATCTTCTCATGCTTCACCCTCTTCCTTCACAGTAACAACTATGTGATATGCTCACATGTAAGTTGATAATGATGCAGGCAAATGGGTAGGGCATGATTTCAATAAAGAATGTAAGGACTTCTTCAAACAGGACCAGAGAGAGGGGAAAGGGATACCTATCCCAGGAATTGCTCTAAGCCAGGGATAAACAGATTGAAACAAGCCTGATCAGGTCACTGACACAGCTGTTATTTCTCATACTGGAAAAAAAAAAACAACAACAACAAACAAAAAAAAAAAAAACAAAAACAAAAACAAAACTAAAACAAAACAAAACAAAAAGAAAAGAAAACAACCAAAAATCACTACAAGTACCGGGAAATGAGTAGGGAAAGACAGGGGGGCACCAGCGATGAGTGTCGTAGGTGAGACAAAGTAAATGACACACGTGAACGGATCTGAAGTTTATTTAAGAACAAGGGCAATGAGAGCTTTTACCTTGCTTGATTATCTCACACATTCAGTCACTCTCTCCCCTGAAATGTTCTGTTCCCTGGGTCTTGCCATCCCTTCACCAGACAGAGGTCACTGCTGGCCCAGGAGAGTCTCCAGAAAATTGGACCTGTTCCTGTTGTGCTCCTGCCCATCATTACACATCTTGGCTGTTGCCAGCCACAGTCCCTGTGCATCCGTTGTTTTTTGTCTCCATACAGCTCCATGACTTCCAGGATATCCCTCCACTTCTAGGATTTTTCCTCTACTTCAAGGATTTTTCCTCCAACCAAGGTCTTCACCTTCTTTTCAGGATCATTGTCTTTCCAAGACCACTTCTCACAGGAATCCTTCTTTTTCAGTGCAACGCCTTCATTCTAAATCCCCAGTTCTCCTGTTTTCTCAGTTTAAAGAGTCTATACGCTAAAACATAACAAACGATCAGCCTCTTTATTATTGGTTCTGTCTTTTGTCCCTTTATTAATTGGAAGAGTCTGGACATGCAACTTTTTTTAGTTCAGATGCTGTCAAAATTTACGAAGACCCCATAGCTGTCACTTCCAGCAAGTACTGGGCTTCTGCTTGAGAGTTCAAAAATTCAGTTTTGGATATTCATATACCCATCCATACACACACACACATTTACTTTTTCTCTGCTCTCTGCTGGTATTCACAACATAGGATGTTATTTCACCTAAGACAGTGAGTAAAAGTTCATGTCTATAGGAAACAAACAAAAACAATCTAGTCTCGTGAGACGACGTGGAGAATGCAAAATTGCCGGCAGGACCTCTTTGAGCACGACGGGCGGGCCGGCGAGAGTAATGAGTCTAATTCAATATGAATTTACCGTCAATACCCTTTAATGAACTCTTAACAACACTGAATATCAATGTCCCCGAGACCACGTTTTTCCAAACCTTATATACTCTATACCCAAAAGGCCATGCGGCAAGCACGGGCTACGATTGGTTACACTTGCAGTCACTCTTCTCCCACCACGATGGTCATTAGCCGCAGGGCACCGTCCACATGCTTTTCATGCGCAGCGAGGATGGCGGCGTCCCTCCTGCAGCCTGGGTCGAGGGCAGACCAGTTTCTGTTTACTTCCGTGCGGTCCTAGTGCACCCCAGCCACCTCAAGCCCTGGCTTGTTCACAGCATACGGCCCAAAACTCTCCACAATCTAGGTAGCCCAAATGTGTTGCTGTATGTCTGCCTATGAAAGTAGAAGAAAAAAAAATAATCACATGCTTAAATACTTCGCAATGCAGCTTGTCATTCTACAGTATCATAACACATTATGTTGTTGACGACACAGCATTGCAATTGTGAAATATTTTCAAAACTTTGCTCACTTTTATGGGAAGGTTTTTTTTCTTCAGCTTATGAAAACAGATTGAATCAAAAGGATGTAATTGTCTTACATGTAGTTAAAATTGAACTTGTTTACAGTTAAACTGGAAGTCATTTTGGAGGTAAAGAGAGACAGAAAAAAACAGAGGGAAAGAAAAGAAGAGCTGGAGTAATTTGATAATCTCTAGTTCAGAATGTCAGCTGAGCTTCCTTTACTCTCCATCCCACATATCTTTCTCTTAGACGTCTGCTTAGACTGCATCTCTCATAGCTGCTGACAAGCTCACACAATCCTATTAACTCTTCAGGTCCACTGACATATGTTGCTTTATTATAGATTGTGGCAGAATGCAAACCCCCTTCTCTCCCCTTCCCTCCTTCATCATGGAAGGAGTAGGCACATCTCCTTCTCTCTCTGCTAATTGAGGCTAACAGCTTCTTTTGTTTGGCCCCAGAGCACCCTGGCCAGGGCCATTAGGAGAAGGGAGTGCCGAGGCGCCACAGAGCTGCTGGGCACCTGCGGCCAATGTGGGGGATGCTTGGAGGCTTCAGGGGCACCCCACAGCCAGTGAGCCAGTGTGGGGGTGCAGAGAAGCTTCTAGAATGCCTACAGTCAGATCTGATCAGCCAATATAAAAACAGGATTCTCATCGAGACTCCGCCCATTGTCGCAGGTCTCTCGGAGCACGAGCAAGGTGCTGCTGCCAAGAGCCCCCCTCCCTGGGATGGAGACTCCGCTTGCCTTGCCGCCACGGGAGTGAGTAAAACTTCTCGCAGGATTGCGAGTATATTTATACTTTTCGTGCACATATGCACGTGTAACTTTCCGTGCTCAATGTAAGCACGTGTAAAATTAATTCTCGCAGAATAGCCCGTGTATTTTCCTTCCGTGCACATTTGCACGCGTACTTTCCGTGCTTAATACAAGCACGTGTACTTTCCGTGCACATTTGCACCTGTAACTTTCCGTGGTAAATACAAGCACGTGTATAAATTATTTCCTCGCACAGTCGCGAGTGTATTTTCCTCTAGTCCTTCCACATAAGCACGTGTAATATTCCGTGCACATTTGCATGTGTAAGTAAATTAACCCTCGCAGGATTGCGAGTGTATTATAAACTTACCCTCGCGCAATCGCGAGTGTACACTTTCTGTACATGAGCACATGTATCTCTTTAAAAATACTGCCACACCGTCTTTAGGCTAGTGTGTACTTCTCTGGGACTCAGGGATGGCTCCAGCATTGTTTTGGGTGAAGCCATGTGCATGCATTCTGTGGAGTGTCGTATTAGTTGCTGCCCCTTAATAATTTTCCTCAACTGATATCCGAACCTGTATTTAAGTCACTTTTGGAGTGCTAAAACCCTGTTTCTCACCGGTTTAATAAAAGTTGTTTTGGACCCTGTTGTCCCTTAAACTAACCTCGGGGTGCCTCTGTGACATAAACATTGCCAAGCATTTACAAGAAGAGTAAAAATTCTGTATTTTAAAAATTTTAAGAAAGTTGCATTAAACACTCTTTCTCTCTGTTTCTCTTCAGTCCTTTATAAGTCTTTAATACCAAAGTGCATTTTTTTCCAAGTGGAGTCATTATCACTACAGAAGGTTCTTAAATCTTTGTTTTACCTGATGCATTTATCAAAGGAGTAAAAGCATACAAGTTGAAAGAATAGGGAAGAAATCAAGCAAGAAGGTAATTTTGCGAAACTATATGATTCAATAGCATCTTTTTGTTATACAGTTGAAGCTACATCATAGTCTTTGCTTTCATATCAAAATAAAAAGTGTCTTTCAGAGTTGCATGGTGACAGCTCTATCACTTCCAGACAACATGTTAGGCCTGCCCTTAATAATGAAGGTATCATACCTTTTTTCTGGATCTCTATAAATAAGTTTACAGAAATAGTACATTCTCTGTCTTTGTGGCATGATGACATGCCAAGATGAGAGCATAATGAAATTTAAGAAATCTGTGTAGTTAAATTTTGTTCTCATTTCTTCATATTCCCCAAGGATCCTGACATATTGCTAAAGCTATGTTAAAGGATAAGACACAAATTTACAAAAAAAATATCTTCATTTACTGAAACCACAGATTTCTCAAGGATTTGCACCTATACATGAGTACTTTTCTAATAATCTCAGAACATTCAACAACACTTTATTTGGAATCTGTATGGTGCTGTGTTTTGGAATTGTGACAAAAACAGTGTTGAGAGCACATTGTTTTAGGTATTTCTGAGCAGTGTTTATACTACATCAAGGCCTTTTCTTTTTCTCACTCTACCACTGCTAGCAAATAGGCAGGGATTTGGAAAGAAGCTAGGAGGGGACACAGCTGGGACAGCTGACCCCAGCTGACTAAAGGAATATCCCATACCATGTGACCTCATGCTCATCAATAAAAGCTCAGGGAAAGAAAAAAGGTGGGACATTTGGGGTTACTGCATTTGTTTTTCCAAGGAACCATTACAGTTTCTGAGGTCCAGCTTTCCTGGAAGTGGCCTGCCCATGGGAAGTATTATTTTACTTTGCTTGTGCATGCAGCTTTGCTTCACTTATTAATCTGTCTTTACCAATAAGATTTTATCACTTTTGCCTTTCTGATGCTTTCCCCCATCCCACTGTGGGATGAGTGAACAAGTGGCTGGATGGAGACTTAGCTGCCAGCCAAGGTCAACTACCATGCAAATCAGGTAGCACAAACACGTTAAAAGACATCTCTGATCCTCAAACTTTAATGAGAACACTTTAATGAGAGTCTTATGCTGGATCCATATATCTTGATCCTGTCTCCATTATATATATATATATAAAATATATATATTAATCCATATATCTTGATCCTGTCTCCATTAACTTTTATTCAATGGGATCAAACCTTTGGCTGCTCAAGCTTTTGATTCAAAATATGCTCCATGTCCGTGTCTTTGCAGTAAATTTCAAGTTAGCACAACTGATCTTAGTGATATATCCTAATATAGACTTTTCATAGATCCTTGTTACCCTAGTCACAGGAAAAAATAGAACCTCTCTATATATTTTCCTTCCCTTATCCCCAGCTCTGTCTGGGTTTAATTCCAAAACTCTACAGTGGCATTTCCAGCATTCTTAGGGACATTCCAAGTTAGAATGGTTAGTAGGCGGTGACAGAACAGTCTGTGACAGCGGAGTCTTAATGCTTCCCTTCTGCCTTCAGCTAGGTGATGGAGGGATGCAACACTATTCCATTAGGCTGATCTGACATATTTTGCATTCAGTTTTCACAGACTGCAAAAGAAGATTATAGAATTGGACCTCTTGAAATCCTCTGCCATATTCAAACATTAAATGTTCTTGATAGCAACAGATTCTTAAAATCAGTAGCTATGTCTTAAAATGTCTGAATCCTGGATGCAAATGGATTCAGTACTATTGCCTCAAATATTATGTACATTTGCACCATATTTTAGAGTAGATATAATTATATAAGTGGAGACAATGCAGGATTCATTCTACACTATAGCAATACTTTATGGTGTAAAACTATTCTATGACCAAGCACAAGAGGGTGGCTTTATAGGATTTATGGTGTAAATATTTCTATTGTTGTATATTCAGTAGTACAGTATCTCAAAGGTGAACAGAATTTAACGAAAGCTGGAGTTGTTTATTATACTGTAGGTGATGATTTTCTTTCATCATGAGCTTTTCAACTCTGTTCATGACCAACCTGAGCAGTAGATTCCAGGCTGTAATTATATCCAATGCCTAAGATAATGAAAACTAAAAACTTACACAAGCTTTTGTTATGGATGTGCTTATCATACACAACTGTCTTTGGTGGACATTATAATTGCATAGTAAAAATAGGCATGGCTATTCCAGAATGACTACATATTTGCATGTTAAATAATTATTTTCTGTTGTAGATATTTTCCGTTGTATATTAACTCCATTATTATATTTTAGTAATTAATAATCCAGTTTATAATCAGAAGGATTTTAGTTACTAGTGTTTAAATATTGTTTTACATTTTTGCCTCTTTGTCCAATACAAAATAAATATATTTTTTAAATTATCCCTCAGCATGTAAAAGCATTAGCTTTCATAGCATCTCTGAATAGAATTTCAGGCCTTCACCAGATTTCAGTACTTCAAACAACATTTGGAAGTGTGAAAAGTGTGAAGAAATAAAATAATTAAAATATTATTTTTATTAACTGTTTAGACTTACTATTGCTTATCAGTTTTGAACACTAAATAATCTGTTATGTTGCACTCAGTGCCACAGACACTTTGGTGATAATAGTTCTTTGATTTGACTACATTACAGGATTAACTCTTGAGTGAAACTCAGATAAAAAATTTCTGAACTTCCTAAAAACATTTTTAATAGGCCAGCTGCCAGTAACTCTTGCCACTACAAAGTTGAAAATGCTTTGTGCTTAGAGTTTGGCATTTCAGAACAAATGAAAATAACAAAAGCAGATTTAAAAATAAAATGTTTCAGCATGTCTCTTCTTCATCACATGAACAGACTCAGCCATCTTCTGACATACACATATGTGCATGAACATACAAACTTTCATGTTAAAAATAATCTTTAGAAGAAAAAACATCCATTACTGTCACAGAGAACTATCACTATTTATTATATATGTTGCACTTTCGTTTGAATGGTTACTCTTTTGTTACCAACATGAAGCAAAAAGGGCCTTGACTAAAATAGGACTTCTAACAGGACTAAAGTAGCTGAAGAATCATATTTTTTAGCTTTATTTTGCCCCTACATAGAAGGATAAAAAGAAAAAAAAGAGATTCAGTAGGACCTATCCATCTTTTGTTTATCTCCTCCAGGAGATCTTTCATTTTCTGTCACAGATTCTTGTCATTGTCCTTTTGTTAGAGCCTACCTGTCCTGCCCATCTTCAGTTTTGCATAGTTCCTGTGCTTGGTCTCATTTATCTTCTTTACCATGTTTCTGCTTGGTTTCACACTATTGCATTAAATTCTGTGCTTCTCCCCTCAGTTAAACACAGTATTTTAAGATGCGTAATTGCAGGTCTGGACTACAGCGTATTCTTTGAACAAGCTATAACACCTAGAAGGTTTTTGCTCATAATGTTTGTCACTGTCTATTTATGGATTTTGCTAAACAGGTGACAATATCAACATAGACTGTAATTTTTTGTTTTTATAAGCTCTGTCCTACTGTAATTCAAATACAAGCACTTTCCAATGATTGGCATTATTGTAACTGGCATTTTTCTGACACATTCACAAATTTGCCTTTTTTATATATATATAATTTACTTTTAGATTAACACTTACTTTTAAGTAGTCCTATAAGAACTACTGTGGAAGAAATTTAGTCTAACATATAATGTTTCTAGGACATAATTCAGTGAAACATTAAATTTGTTTTAAATCCTGAGATGAGAGAGCAAGTACCTTCCCTGCCTTACACCATTTGTGTGGAAATATTTTTCTGTGGAACTCCCTTTCTCATTTTAAAATGCTAAAAGTAGTTGATTGCATCTTAGATATAAGTATATACATATAAGACCTTGTGGTGGTTACTATAGTAAAGATGTACTGTAAAGAACTGGCTGAAGTACAAGTTAGTGTTTTCTGTACTGTATTATTAGGGTTTCAGAGACTTTACAGACTTTCTATTTTGTTTGCACTAGAATAAATTAAAAATAATATGAAGGAAGTGTTCTATGATGGCTATGGGAAAGGAAGGGTAAGCGCCCAGTTTAGAACCATTTATATGTACTGTGAGGGGAAAAAAGGATGAATCTAACTTAGCAGTAAGACCACTATGTTCTCTTTTCTGTGCTACCCTTCAATTCACTTTTAAATACAAAATATATGAAAATTGATTGTATGCAGGTGGTAAGGGAGACTACGCTCAAGTGTAGGGTGCACCTACACTTTCTTATATGTATGTGAATTTATAGATCTCAGATTATGCTTAAGAACGACATTTTAGAAGTTGTCAGAAGAAAAGGACATGAAAATTTCAGCAGCAGCTCAAGAGAGCATATGGCACTCAGTCTGACAGGTAAGTCACTTCCCATCATGATTCCGTGGCACGTTAATAATGTCCTTTCCTCTTCACTATAGCTAGTAATATTTAAAGCTGCTAGTACAGGTTCATAATTATTACGGTTCTGATAACAGTTAACAAATGCACAGCAAGTATGGTGATTCACAATTAACAAATCTGTTTTTTCCTCATCCCCTCAATTAGCTTTTCTTCACATACCCTTTGCAGCCTTTGCAGCACTATTTTGACTTTTGGGAGCATGTGTAATTTTTTGAGAGTGAAAAGGGTGTGATGTCTCAAGGTTATTTATCCATTAAAAATTCTACAGTAAAATCATCTGTCAGAGTTGTGATTTTCCCAGTGGGAAGGTGAGCCTGTTCTTTCCCAAGAAAGTGCGGGTGTATTGTGAGATTATGTGGTGTGACACATGATCTGAATTACTTTTTGGTGACCTTCGTGGGCTGGAATTGTGCTGTGGTACCCAGACATAACCTGCTGTCTTTATGTGTTGCTTTCCAGGAAAGCTGATGGCTTTAGGACATAGATTATCTCATACTTGTTTTTTTCAGATAAAATCCTGCTTCAAATCTATCCTTTTGGGAGCAGAACTCCTTCCTCCAAGGAAGCAGTACTTCTATCAAACAACCGAATATGCTGATGTGTCTCTCAAGTCTTTTTTCCAAGAGTATCAGTTATATCAAGGTAATTAAAAAACTCATGGTTTTTAGTCAAGAAAGCAGAAGGCATCCACCTATTCCCAAACATGGGCTTCCATCTAGTCTTGAACTGTTTTCTCACCTGTCATTCCTGATCCATTTCGGAGGGTGTCTCCATGAATGCTTTTCTGATGACCCCTTGCTTAGCTATGTCACGGAGATACCTCAAAGTCAGTTTTGGGCAGACAACAAGTTCCAAAACAGACTTTATTCTGGCTGGAAAAGTGCAGCCAATAAATCAACCAAAACAGGGTTTACCCAATTAGTTAGCACTCCAACAATATAAAATAAAGGTTCAGATATCAATTGAGGAGATTATTGGGGTGCAGCAAAATGAGAATAATGAGGATCCACAGCGTGCATGCACACAGTCACAAGAAACAAAACCAGAGCCCTCTGACTCCAGTGTAAACTATCGCTTGCTTGGGTTAGGCAAGGACTTACACTCACCTGGGTTAGGCAAGGATATATTCAGTAAATTATCACTCACCCAAATGAGGAGGTGAGGCGCTCCCCATCCCGGGAAGTTTCCTTAGATGGTGTTCCAGTCTAAGGGGAGGACTCTGGCTCAGCAGGCGCGCTGCTCCAAGGGAATCTTCGGTGGGAACCCTGTTTTATAGTCTGATCAGCTCTGACTGTGGGCATTCCAGAAGCTTCTCAGCTTCTCCAGGCCCCTCCTCTGCTAACGACCCTGTCAACTGTCTCCAGGCCCCACAAAAGAGCCATTAACTGCCCCATTGAAGGCTCTGGTTCTCAGATGGGGATATGCAACTGCCACAGCAGTTCTCTGTGGGGTGGAAGTGCAACTGCCACAAGCTGCCAGACCAGTCCTGTGGTGACCAGCAGGTCTCATGGTGTGCTATTCTGTCAGTGGCCAAGATGCTGGGGTCTCATCCCTTTTGCTAAACTACTAACAAATCATCTTTGTAATAGAGCTGTTCAAATTAATGACTCTTGAATTTATAGAAATGTTCTGATAAAGCTGCAAATTACAGTCTTTAGTAAATAAAACCAATTTTATCTAACAATAGTAATCTATGAATGAAATTATTATAGCTGCTTTTTTTTTTTTCCCCTGTGTGTTTTTTTCCAGTTTACTATTCAGCAATTATTTCAGTTTTTCAGATCTGCCTATGACAGCTTCTCCATGTGACTCATTCTATTTTGAAGGACAAAACTTGGGCAACATGACAGGTATTTTTGAATTAAGCCTTCTCCAGTACTTTCAGTATTTATAACATTGACAGTGAAGATTTTTTTTTTAATTTATACATCTTTACATGTGCACTTCAAATCAATGATTAAACAGTCATGAAGCCACCAAAAATAGGTGTGCTTTTGATTTTACAGAGGGAATATAAGACAGTACAATGAAATATTTTTTGTTATTAATAACCTTTAAAGACTTTTTCCTAAGTGCACTTGTACCAATATCACAGTTTCCTCTAATTTTTCAATTTAACTGCATTTCCTTTGACTCTGTTTACACCTTTCTCTCTGCTTGCTGCAAATAATGAGCAAATTAGTTCACTAGCATGAATGCTAATATAAAATTTATTTTACATCTATATTGCCAAATATTTATAGGAATAAACTATCATTCATATACAACATTATTCATAGATGAAATCTAATTACAAGATTTTGGTTCATTAAATAAAATAAATAGATGTTATGAGTGGGTTTAATCAAAACAGCTGGACTTCCAAAATACAAATGTTTAAAATTAGTTTCACTTTAAAAGCCAGTGATCAGGAGGTTGTGCACACAATTTGTCAGATGAAAAGGTAATGGCTCATATGTGAGCTGGAGACCCAAATTAGTTTGGTTTTTTTTTTGTTTTTTTTTTTTCCTCTATTCTTTTTTTTTTTTTTCCTTTTAATTCAGCTATGGTGTAAGTATTTCTTTACAGGAAGCATATAAACAGAATTAAAACAGAATTAAGCTGCAATAATTTGTTCTGAAATACTTGCCAACATATGACTTATATGTTGGGTGACAGTTTCAGTAGGAAACAGCTGCTCACTACTTACATAAAATATGTGGTAGGTCCAAAGAACAGCCTGTTATGCTGTGCCACACATCGGAATAAAAACCAAAAAACTCAAAACATAGAAATAAAGATTTTGTCACCATATTTTGCAAACCTGTTCTATTTAAACATTTTTTTAAAGCTCTGGTTTCAAGAATCAAATTATTAAATGAAAACTTTAATTTATTTAAATAAAAAATCATGGTTTTGTTGCAAAAATTAAACTTAGGACATGATACTGTACTTCAGCAAATGCAGTCTGTGTATGTGAGTTTGTTTATTTGAAGGGGATTCACTTAAAGATCTCTTCAGATTGGTGTAACAAGCTTCTGCTTACTAGTGTTGATCCTAAGTCTTGATGATTATTCAAATTGAATGACTAGGTATTTTCCTAATTCGAGATAAAAAACAGAAGTTGCCAGTAATGACTGACAAAATAGTTACTTTGTGCAGTATTAGCCATTCTAAATTCTCTAACATTCTTTTTATTAGCAATAGATAAATGGGGAAACAAAAATGAGGAAGAGAATGGTAATTATTCAAAGTTATCTGTGATGCTGAATATCTGTAGAAAGCAGAGAAAGAAACAACACTATTTAAATATAGTTAGGAAAAATAGGGTTGTCTAAGAAAACGTAACTGCTCCCCAATAATATCATCCAGGGCAGCTACTGTCCTGATAAAAAAAAGAAAAAGACATTTGCTCTAGGTACCTGGCCCCACGTATGTCTAAATCTGGCAACTGGAAACAAGCTTTTGCTTAGTTTGTAGGATGAATAGCTTAATTAGTTCTGTGTAATTAATGCTTGATAGTCAGTAGTTAATCAAATGTTTAATTAATTACCTTACAACAGCAACTCTCCGAGGCTGAAAAACTTCATACCTTTAGTTGCAAAAAAGGTGGTGTAAAGTCAAAACCAGAGACATCAGGGACACCTTTTGCATCTGTAAGGAATGAGCCTTGTCTTTGCAATGCACACCCAGAGTGTTTCTGTGGGTCCTGCTGCTGTTCAGCTGTCGGCAAGACTACCAAAATGGAGAAGGGTCAGGAAGACTGAAAAAAGTTTATGTCCATATTTGCTTGGGTATCCTGGAGGCTATATTTCTGCTTCAGAACATAGCAGTTTATGACTCAGTAAGAAAAATCTGAACTAAATTTTTCCTCCTGTCTGGGTGAAATTCTGCTCTACAAAATCAGTTCTGTAAAATAAAAATAAAAAATAAAAAAAAATTAAAAAAAAAAAAAAAACCACAAAAAAACACAGTTACTGCTCCTTAATTCTCAACCCTCCCATGAAGTGGAGCCAGCTCTAAAAAAAGTTATTCTAATTTAGTCTAGCTGTTTTCCTTCCCTGAAGGCTGACAATAGCTGATTCAGTAAACTCCAGTCGAGCCATATACTGTCAAACCATGAAGTTTTGTCAGTTGAAATTCTTCATTAAATTGGCTTCTTTTAGCCAGAGTCTGTTTCAGGGAGGGAGGATTGTGGGGAAGTCCTTTTTTGACACTTTCGCTTTGAAACTTCCTGAAGGCCAATGTAATTACTTTGTCTGAAAAAATTAGGATTTGGGTTTCTCTTAATCCGAAGTTTTAAAAAACCTCTTGACTTTCTGAATAAATGTAAAACAAAGGATAGTAAATACTGTCAGTTCCCTCACCCTTAATTTTTATTGTAACTCTTTTTCCAGCATGGACGTGACAGAACAACTGTTCAAGCTTTGGATACAATTAATTTTTGTCTCATTTAACAAGTTCATTAACAGATACCAAATGATTTTGCAGCAAATGTTATCAAAAAACAAGCTTTTTTCAGTTGTTTTGTCTCTAGTTTAAATTAACCCTACCTGCATCTCTGTTAAAATTTAGTTTCAGTAAGCTTTTCTGCATTTGAAGAGAAAGCACAACACAACTGAATGCATGGGAAAGAGGCAGGTAGTGAGACAATTAAATTACCTCTGAAATGAAAAAAATCTATTGGCTTAACTTAAATGGCATTAGCTAGGTCAGCTATTACTGGAGGGACTCTGAATTTTCCTAGAAATCACTTCTTGTCAGAGCTTTTTATTCACCCTGCATAAGAATAAGCCTTCGATGTTAAATGTTAATTTGTTAAAATGTCATTTTTCATAAAAAATGAGGGGATAGTCTTTAAGAAGGGTAAGTAATGATGATGAAATATATAAACTATATAATGACGACCTATATAAGCTAAACTCAGAATGAACTCTCAAAATGAATAAGTCAATAAAACCAGCAGCTTGCATTTTCTGAATTCATAGTTTATGAGATAGAGAAGCTTTAGCACAAAAAAACCACAAACAAACAAACAAAAAAACCCCATGCCCTTTGAAAAACATCATGTGGGAAGAAAAATAAGAGAGAGGTCCATTGCAATTTGAACTCCTAAACCTTATTGTCCTTCCATCCTCTGCCCTTTCATAAGCTCTTCCTAGAAAAATTTCCATATGTAAAATATTTTGTCTTTAAGCAGAGGCCTTTTACCTGATAGCATCTTAACAGTTAATTCATATTGCAATTTCCACAAATAAGTAAAAAAAAAAAAAAAAATTCCAAACCCTGATGCTGGAGACGTTGCTGCAAGAGACCTTCCTACTCCCACATGTTTGTCTAGGCATAACCCACTGTGTCTGTGGGTTTGATTCATTCCTTATGCATGTTCCTTACATAATTCAGTTTGCTAGATTAGAAGGCTTCTTAAGATTCCACAGCGCTTATGGTGCTTGTCTTGCTAGTAGGTCAACCATGGTAGAAAGCAACTGGCATCCAGATCATTAGCAGGGGTTGCTGTTTTGGCTAATGCCAGTAGCTCAGCTGGTAAAATGCACAGAAGTCTTTGATTTTCACTGCCATAGTTTTAAATACAGATAAGCATACATATATTCCATAGCATTTTCATACTATATGAAAAAAGATTTTTATACGTAAAGTTACAAACTAGTCTTCAGTCTGAACAAAACATGTGATAACATTTTCGCAGACAGTTTGCTTAAAGAAAAAGTCAGGGGGTAGATTTAGGTGCTGGTTAGAGTCTTGGTCCTCATGAAGGACCCTAGAGGCTTCTGCAGAAATATGTTCAAGGTGTTTGTTGATAGCATGTTGAGAAGGGTTGTGAGCTGAAGTGGAGATTTCATGGTTGAAAATGGACAGAAGAAAGGTTTGGTTTGGTTGGGTTTGGTTTGGTTTGGTTTTGGGAGGGCAGGTTGGGATGGCTTTTTTTATTTTGGCTTTGTTTTTAAACCTGGTTCTTACTGGGCTATTTTAAGCATCTTTGCTACAGTAGCTCTTGATTTTGAGTCAATAATAAAGGAATCTGTATTTGCATTTTTAAAATGATGGAATTTTCTTCCTACAGAGACTGCACTAAGTCAAAGATTGTAGAACTGCTGGCCCATGACCTACTCTTTGCCAATGACTGTGTACAGACTGTAGACACACTAGAGGATTCACAGTACATAACTGGTTTGATCCTGCTGCTAAGTGGTTTGGCCCAAACATCGGTTTAAAAAACAGAAGTCTGGGTCCGGCCATATCCTAATGGAAAGCTAGTCAAGCCAGTTGTTTTTGTTGACAGTGCAGCACCAGTTATTCTGCCCTTGTGGCAGCGTGCCACCTCAGACTGTCATGATTGATGATGAAGTCCCATGGAGCAGAGGAGAAGCTTGAACAGCTTTAGAGGAGATTAAAACAGCCTTTCAAGAAGGAAATAGGTATCTGAATCCAAACAAAACTTAATGTGCACTGTGCAGTTGTAATCCCCCTTCTCTTGTGTGGCTGAAAAATGTAGACAATTTAGAGCTTTTCCAGGAAGCATTTTGGGCTCTTACACATACACACTTTCTGTGCCCATGTGGTACACTCTTTCAGAATAAGAATCAACATAGTCATAGTCAAATGTTCAGCATTCAAGCAAATACTCCTACAGGATCAGTTATATTGGACTGATGTCTGACACATACGTCAAAGTAGAGTGTCTAAAATTACTTCAAAAGGTGGTAAAAATGAGTTGGATTTTCAGGAGTCAGGACAATGAATGCTTAAAAAACATGGGCATAGGCAAATCATTAGCTACCCAATGTTAGTTCCACAACATGCGAAACTGCTATTATGGTCCATGCGTTGGTGGCAAAGCTGCCAGAGCTGGTGGCTGCAACAAACAGAAGAATCTGCATCTATGATGCCTGTGGCAAAATAGAGCTAATTTTTCACCCAACCCACAAAAGTAAACTCATCTCTGAAGTCTATAGATACCATAAATTTAGGAGCAATCAACTCATGATTTTGGGTTTTGCACCAACTTAATCCACTGTTATCCCTTTCACACATGAGATCCAAACACTTTCAAGTATTGTTATCCATTTCTATCTCTACACAAGGGATAATCAGTATGTTATGTCTATAAGGGAAAACACCCAGTGCTTCTGGTTTTGATGAAATTTTAAAGTGTGGTTTTATCTTCAAATGGAGCTTTTGGGGCTAGTGGAATGGATTGTGCCTCAGGAAATGTTTCCCGTTTTGGAGCAACAATGGCATTCTTTATCACTATCTAGTGTCTGTATGGCTTTTAGAGCACTTACGGGTCAACATTTAAAGAGAGATAGATTTTCAACCTTAAGTATAATAGAATGGTACTCTGTTAAAATCAAAAGGTTCATAAGTTACCCTTAAAAGGTGCACAATTTACCCATGAAAGAAACAGACAGTAAAACCCAAAATATCAAAATTATGTTTGCAAGATAAATCATTCTTAAGAACAGTGATGGGTGAAGAGTCATTTATCAGTATATTAAATTCTAAGACCTCACTTGAGACTCTGCTCTATTACATTTTGTTAAAACAGACAGCACTGCTAGTGATGCAGTCTTTGAAAGGCAGGATTCCTGTCAGACATGAGTACTGCTCTACCCTTTTCTTTTATATGAGACCAAGTTTCTAGCTCATTACCTGTTTTCAGAAAAGACTTAATGCAGAACTGAGAAGAGTACTGATTGTTGCCTACCAGCATTTATTCATTAGTGAAATTCCTTTTTGTGAACCTGATTTTCCACTAATTATTATAGATAATTATTTTCTTAATTTTTTATTTTTTATATTCCTACTCCATGTACCAGTTTGTCCTTCATCAGTGTTTTCATATCTAAATTAGATAACAGCATTTTGCAAAGTCTTTCTTCAGAATACATGTACATAACCTGTATCTTAAGCCCATTACTTTCAACTCTTCAGACAGCAGTTGCCACATCAGTAGATGGTAAGAATACTCATTTTTGTTGACTTGCATTATTATACTAGACACATCTAGACTGCTGCATGACTAACTTCTATAAGGAAATGATATCACATATGCATGGCAGGAATAAAAGATATTATTCTTTGAAAAAGTTAACTCACCTATTTTCTTTGAGTTTCTTTCAGCGTTTTCTATAAGTCCAATAGTACTCAAGTAAAATAAGTCTTTCACAAAAAAAAAGAAAGAAGAATTTTCTTAAAGCCCCCAACTGATGTCCTCTTGTGGATTCTTTTGAAATTAAGAGGTATTCACAGAAATACCCATTCCATTGAAATACACTGTTCAGTTTGCAGAACTAGAAGGGAGCTGTCAACCTCAAAGTGTCTGGATGCCTAACTAAATACCTGCATTAATTTGATATAGCCAACTCTGTCTTTTGCTAAAACAGAATGAGTGTCAGAAACATGGCAATGAGTAGAAGAGATAGTTTGTTGATTAAGCAGAAGAAAAAATTTATCCAGGCAAAGAAAAAAAAAAAAAAAAGCATCATTTACAATGAAGTGTATATGCCTACAATATGCATATGTACACTCACATGTATGTACAATAAGTACATGCATAAGTGTGAGTGTGGGTATACACGGCACATATGTAAAAAGATGTATATAAATGTTTCTAGTCTCATTTTATGGGGGAAAATAAGAATTGTTAACATGAAATTAGACCATTCAGATTTATTCAAAAGGTGTAAATGATGTCCCTATCAAATAATGGTTAACAAGAAATAGTATAATAAAATTTTAGTTCTGCAACCTAAAATGAAAAGCTGTCAAATGCCTAATTAAAGCATGGGCTAGGTAGGAAAAAAAAAAAAAGCCTTTATCCAAATCACAGTTCAAAATGACCATGTTCTTATAACCATGGATTGTACTAATTAGGACATGTAAACATTTCTATATTGCTCTCTAATGTGGAAAATTCCTATTCACAGGAATAAGAAACAGGAATATATAGGCACTGATATTAATGCCTGTATGATATATTTGACAGGAAATGAATCCTGAGCCCTGAAATCAGGCAATTCCAGAAAGATAATCCCTTATTAAAAGTATTAGATATTTTTTTCCTCACCACGGATCCTTATCATGCAAGCACATCAGAAGACATTCCTTTCATTTAAGAAAACAATTAAAAAGACTGGGAGAAGAAACTAGTACAACACACTCTAAATATTTATGAGATAAAATCTGTTTGAAGTAAATATCTAGGATATTAAATTAGCAAAATTTCTACTTTAAAAAAATAATTATTGAAACTGTCTATTCCAACTTTCTTAAAGTCTTAGACAATTAAACATAACACAGGATTAGCTCAATCATTTCTTTACTTAAGATATGTATATATTTCTGTTTTGCTTTTCTGTGCCCACCAAAAGGGAAAAAAAGTGCTTAGATTATGCTAATGTTTCTTGTCCTCTGCTTTTGTTGCTGCATCGGCTAGCAGTGAACAAATCAAACAGGCCTCATCAAATTTTGCTTTATATAGAGCTGATTGCAAATTATGGTTTTGGAAGCAAAGCAAAGCAATAAAAATAATAATGAAAATAACAGTAAAATACTTGTTATCTTAACTTGTTTCACTCATGTTTAACTTCAGATAAACCAAATAGAGTCACAGTATTCTATAAACATTGCATTTTTTTTCTCGGTGCTTCATGTAAACTGTCACTATGACATCTCATCTGCACATGAATTAAAACTATTTTAACCATTAATAACATCAGTTAAAAAAATTAGCTTTCCAGTAAAGTGTTTCACTTTCTATTGTCACTTATAAAAAACTGTAATCTCAGTTTGTGCAAAGAACTTGTTGTACAGCTGAAGGTACATGCTGAATTCTCTGTCCTACTCCTGGGAACAGTCAGGGAAGGACACATGCTGAAATGGATAACCCTTATGGCTTATTATGGACATTCATAAGATTTTGTGCAGATGTAAATGTTCTTTTCCATATACATTTTGATTCCAACCTTGCATAGACTCCTTGCTCCCTTTGCTTTTGGCATTCTCTTCATTATCAGTGATCAAACCTGCTTTATAATTTTTTCTTGAAGTATTTAATTTAATGTATCATAATTACCTTGAAAATATAAATTTTAAATTTTAAGCTTGCTTACAAAATATTCCTCAAAATCACTTTGAGACTGAGAGACTGGCAGAAGACTTTCAGACTCTATCTAAAGGTGAAAAGGAACATTTAAATTGTTCCTGCCACCTGGCAACTTTAATTTGCATATTTATTACTTGGTTTCAATATAATTTTATAAACTGTTCTTTTTTTTTTTTTTTTTTTTTTTTTTTTTGTATAAGAAGGCTTCCTAAGAGGATTTCTTTATAACCTTCTCCTAGGAATGACAGCGACAATGATATGTAGCTCAATGTGCACAGGAAGGTTCAGTGAGCACACTTAAGGGAAAAAAATGTGTATCAAAGGTTCTCCTTTGAGTCACTTAACAGCTCCTTTCCAAAGGAGTTCTGCTTCTTATAATCATGTTCATTTTAAAAGTTTAATTTATGATAGAATAATTTATTAATACTATGGAGAGAAAGTTGGATGTCCTAGTCAAGTGGTCCCTTGGTTGCATTAGATAGTCCAATGTAGACAAAGATGAAATAGAAATTCCTAAGAGTCTTGCTCAGTCCAAGAAGTTATAACCTAGCTTGCTGAAATTCATTGAACACTCTCAGGTGCCACTGAAAGTCACAATGTGGATGGGAATCTAAAGCAGGAAAAGCAGTCTGTTACCTGTTCACTCTATTCAACAGTTATGAATGGGAGAAGCTTTATTGCAGCGACACTGTGACTGGAAAATGATGCCTTCATTTACACTACAGAGAACACTCAGGATAATGCAAGATTTAGGATTTTCCAAACATGTCTATAGTCAAATAGCCAACTTTTTGGTAGCATGTTATAAGTATTAGTAGAATTTCTTGAAAATTGTTACATCATAGGATTTTTTTTTCCTGTTTGTAAATAACACTGAAATGTTTCAAACAATTATGCTTTATTGTACACCAGGAAAAGAGCTCTAAATTTGTACCAGACAATTGAATGAAAATGGTGATGTACACAATTTGATTTTTCTGCTGAGAAGATATTTAACCACGTGACCGCAGCACTAGTTCAGTAAAGATAGAGGATGTAATTGAAGATAAACAGACCTTAAATTTTAAAGCTTGGGAAAGAAATGTTTGAGGTTAGCTCTTGGCATCATTGAGTAAGCCAGAATATTATCAGTAGGCTATTATCCCTGATACAATCCTGAATTATACAAATTTTACATCTACATTGAACCACACAGTCCTTCATGTAGTCTCTAGTATTGTTTTATGCTTTTGCTGGTGTATTAATGTGAGAAGTTCACTTAAGACTACAAGGCCTCGTGTTAAAACAATCATAAAGATGTATCATTTGAGCTGCAGCAATGCAGGTATACATTATTTCTCTCATTTTGGAAAAAAAAAAAGGCCCAGGGGAGATACTCCATTGTTGAAATTTAGTATTTTTTCCCCACAGTTAAAGTTGCAACATCCTAAGTCAATAACAGGATACAAAATGGAATGATGACACTCCAGAGCCACAGCGTCATAACTCAGGTAAAGTCTGAATCCCCAGTATGAGACAGTATGAGCTCTGCAAGGCAGCACCGTGATATTTCAGAAGGCAAGAGTTGGTTCCCTCAGTTAGAGGGCACAGCTACAACAGGATGTGACAGGAAGTGAGGTACCCTGTGCTGGTACCTCAGGATTTTCATTGTGTTGCCTACATTATCATGGGGAAGTGTAATTAAAATTAGAGGAGGTGGTATAGCTAGCAGGGAAGTGGCAACAATAATAAAGACTGTCTGCTAAAAATATCTTCTTTTTTTTTTTTTTTTTTTATGTAGTCTGTTGAATATTATGTGATATAACAAGATGTCAGTGGGATGGAAAGAACTGCTGATGACAGGTTGTAACTTTACATGTAAACATTAATGTCTGTGTGTCAAGACAGGGACATATTTGTCAGTTAATTCTACTGGAAAAAAATGTTAATTATATTAAACTAAAGCTTTGAAAATAAAGTTGTTTTTAAACCTTTTAAAGATAATGTGGACTTTATAAATATTTTTATGTTAAAGATTTATAAGTCAGCATTTTTTGTTGTTTCTATGTCTCTGCTTCTCTTCCATTATCTCCTGTTCCTTTTGCCTCATTTCAAGAAAGGATCTTCCAAGAAAGATGAGATGTTGGTGCCTGTCTTCCATTTCTATCAAAGAGTAATGTAAGAACAGCACAATTATATCACTTGAACAAGCATGACCTTGCAAGAACACCACCATGTATCCTTTTTAAGGCCTTACAACGAACCTATAACTTGCTATTTTGGAAAATAGTAAAATAAGGTGAACTAGTGATCATAATGTAATTAAGGTTAATATTAAATTATTTATAAATTAATTTGCAGCACAGTGTATAACAGAGCAGTAGAATCAAATTAATACTGATATACTATGCTGCAATTTTACGTAGTCCATTTACATTTCATTGTAAAACTGGAAACTGATATTCTAAAGGATACAATTAGACAAATTGCAAATGCACACTTTATTTGTCTAAGGTTTTCCTTTTAACAGCGAATACTTTTCCAACTTGAAAAAAACAATACAAATGAAACAGCACAAAGTTACTCTGGCAAAGGAGTCTAACGGATTACTCATTAACAATGACTGGTATAGCACCTTGGACATGTAAAGTGCAACAGCCAAACACCCTGTCCATCCTTAACAGAAATAATCAAGGACTAAAGTGGAAAAAATTGCATGAAACATGAAGCATTTGTTTCCAACATTAGTAAAAATAAGTGTTTGTATCACTATTTAAGTTCTTCCTGTCTTTTCCACTTCTAGGAAGCAAACTATTTTACAATAGTTGTTTCTTGATGCCATTCCCACTTCACAACTGCAAAAAGAGAAGCAAATCTTTATTTTAACAAGTAACATAGAAGCATGCCTTATACTTTGAATAACAGTTCTGATTAAAATTAAAAATCCTCAAAATTAAAAACCTTAAATGTGTACTGGAATCACATAAGCAAAGTCTTATACTTGCAACTTCTGCTTTCTTTCAGAAAATCACCTAACAATACTGCTGGTCCAACTAACATATGGTAACAAAGTATGATTACAGTTTAAATTCAAATTTACATTCTGAAAACTATTTCAAAACTCTTTAATCACTGACTTTGTACATAGAACTTATCAACAACAGCAGAATATGTAGTCTTTATGCATTACAGGCATCAAAACTAGCTTTAGACCCAAAATTTTATCAGGACCACCAGTATAATGGTTAGTCATATCCTTAATAGCATGTCGCCCAGCTATCAGTTTTTTTCCAAACCATATTGACAGATTTGATGTCATGTCATTAGGCCAGGCAGGATCTATCCTTATTTTCAATAGATCTTGCTCACTGATTCTCATTGAGTCACCCCCTAGAACAGCAATTTTATGTGGCGCTCTCAAGAATTTCCTTGGGAGAATGGCATACGTACTTTGAAAAAGTAGAGAACTCTTTGTTGATTCAAAGGTATCAATGTAACTTATTTTAGAGAGGGACACTCATACCAATTTATTCATTCCATCTAACCTCAGTATAAACAGGATTTTGACAGACCAGAGATGAGTGAAAATTCAGGCTATTTTATACTGCATTGCATACCAGCTGTGGTGTAAGATTCCTGTCTATAGATACCTCAGAGTTTCACAGTAATCAGTATTCTTCTGTCAGGCTCCCTTGTCAGTTTCATTTTTTTACACACTAAATATGGTTAACAGACTGCCCTTTTTTGAGGAAATGTCCTAGGTCAACAAGCACCTTCCTGTATGCTGTAGGAAACCCAGGAGGACACCCTCTTAATTTATGTGAAGTGATCATACACTTATTGCTATTTTTGATAAAATGAACATCTTTTCCACATATTAGATGTTTTACAGCAGAGTGGTATGAGAGCCTGCCCTTTGTGGCCTTTAGACTGGGATGAAAAGCTTGCTAAGTGGCCCTTCATGTGACACATGTAATTATGAGAACCCATTCTCCACTATATCTTTAGTACAGAATTTAGTCATGTAAATGTATGTGTACATTGAGGTATTTCTATTAAATACAAAATATTTTTTTATATACATATATTTAAATATCAGCTTATTTGTATGTTTCAGTTGTTCTGCTATGTCAACTGTTTACAAAACTTGAAATGAAAATATCTTTTTAACTTATATTGTTTGTCTAAAACGGTATTTGAAGTTATGACCCTGGAAGTAAATATCATAATTTGACTCTACCCTCAATATCACAGTTAATATAATGCAGTATTTTTCTTATATCTTAAATTAATCCTAAGTATGTGCTAACATTTTCAACTGCTGAAGAAAGCCTCTATTATGTAAGCCTATGAAAGAATCTAAAAAAGTAAAATACTTTTTTATTTTCTTGAGGAAACCATTGCCTTTTTAGAGTCATAGAGGAGTTTAGTTTGGAAGGAATCTCTGGAGGTCATTTTCTTGTGTCTTCTACGCAAGGCAGGGCAGGCTTAGGTGATTACATTCTGCTCCTGGTTTTTACATAGGGTGAGGCCTCTAGCATGCCAGAGACAGTCAATGCAAACAGTGCAGGACAGATCCCATGGCATGTCATTACCTTCCTGGTGCCAGAATTATAATATTAGTCATGGACAGTTTTAAGAAACTGCTCTGGGCTCCTTTGCACACTGTCTAGTTCCTTTACCCATCTGTTTTGGAGCTCTCCTGATCATTGCCACTCCCTTCATACTAGTGAAGTAGGAAATCAGATGCAACCCTGCTCCACATCTTCTACAGACCATGAGGTCAGCTGCTTAGAAGGCAACTTCTCACACTGTCTTATGGTTCCCAGTTGTGGCTCATGCATCTTGTGAATTCTGGGTCACCTACATGCTTCTTCCACCCCCCTGTTTAAGATTTTTAAAAAACCCACCAACCAGCTCTGAGCATGGGTTTGGACTAGATGATCTCTGGTAATCCTTTGCAATCTAAGTTATTCTGACTTTATACATCTATAAAAAGTTTTCTTATTTGTATACCATGAACAGAGAACAGAAGGATCTGTAGCAAAAAAGGTTCCAGTGATTGTATCATTCTATTGTTTGAAGGAATGCATAAAATTTAGAGTGACAAGAGTTTCAGTGCAGTATTTTTTACCTCATAGAGCCTTTGCTATGACACAGGTTAGTTATAAAAGTAAAATAACATCTTTGTTGTTATAGGGTTTTAGGATATTTCTGTTATGTTTTCTGCCTTGGAAGTAGCTGTGAGCATTGTTGTGGGTTTTGTTAATGCATATATTGTTTGTGTGTGTGTGTGTGTTTTTGTTGTTGTTGTTGGTTTTTTGTTTGTTTGGTTGGTTGGTTTGTTTTGTTTTTGTTTTTTTAGGGGAGCCATTATGAATAAGTCCAGTGTTTTTCATACTTCTAAGAAGTGAAACAGCAGACAAAACATTATGACTCACTGTTGCTGACGTTTTCAAAATCAGGATTTCTGTCTGACTTAACTAAATCCCTGATTTTTGTATCTGAAAAATGTGTGGACTGGGACATAGGAATGAAAAGCCACATGTTATTTGCTGTGTAGAGTGGAAGACAAAAATGAAAGAGGTTTGGATCTGAAAAGCTGATCATAAGTTCTATGGTTATGGCTGTTTTGAAAGTTAGATAGATAGATATCAGGTTCATTTAGAATGGGAAAGATTTTTTCAGATAACTTATTTTGTCTCCTTTGGACAGAATATTCCACTAGATGGACATGAATAACTTCTGTTACATTTTTGTTGCTGGGCAACAGCCTGGGAGATGTAAAAAGATGAGCCAATAAAAGCAAAGTTATAGTACAAACCAAACCAAAATTTACATATTCCTTATATAGTTCTTAAAAAATACAGTGTAATTATGCAAATCTTCCTCATTCTGTTAGTTAAAATGTTTGTCAACCAATCAGAGTTAATGTGAGGAAGACAAAATATCCATATGGCATTTTTGTAAAGCATGATTATTTCAGTCAAAGTGTAGGGATTTCCTTTGTTCAGTTCTATTCCAGCTCTGTCTGGAGCTGGAAATTATCCTTCAGCTGTTTTCTCCTTGCGACAGGGATGTATGCCTGTGCTTGCCAAAGGGAAAAGTCCTTCCTCAGACTTGGCATCAACTCATGTAAGGCCCAGCATTAAAATCTGCACTCCTCTGAAACATCTTGTAATACAAGCCATAAGCTGAACTAAAATTAACACTTTATTTGGCTTCATTGCCTCTGCAGAGATGATGCATCCTAACCTTGCTCACGTTGCTTGATTAGCATCAGTTAAACTTATTTTTTCTGGTTTTGGCTTGGATAGAGTTAATTTAATTTTTAGCTGCTGTTATAATGCTATGTTTTGGATTTAGTATGAGAAAAATGTTGATAATACACTGATGTTTTGGTGGTTGCCAGGTAGTGAAGGACTTTTAAACTTGCCATGCTATATCAGGTGCACAAGAAGCTGGGAGGAGCAAAGCCACAACAGCTGACCCAAAATGGCCAAAGGGATGTTCCTTACAATGATGTCATGTTCAGTATATAAACTGCAATTTGCCAGGGAACAAATACCACTGTGTGGGAGCTAACAGGCTACTGGGTCATGGGTAGCGAGCAATTGCACTGTGGGTCACTTGTTTTGTTTTTTCTATTATCATTATTTTCTCTTATCATTATTTTCTCTTCCTTTGATGTCCTATCTGTTCTTATCTCAGATTGCAAGGTTGTTTTTTTTTTTCCCTTTCCAATTCTTCCCTCCATCCCACTTGGATGGTAGAGCATGAATGAGCAGCTGTGTGGTCCTAGTTGCCAGCTGGGGTTAAACCACAGCAACTGTAAATGAAGAAAGTACTTCTAAGCAAGTCTAAGGATATAGTACTTCTTATCAGGGCAGGCTGCAAGTATTGAAAGAAAACTGCTAGCCTGGTCAATTAGAAAATCTGGATTCCTCATTAAGATTGTCTTCTATAGTATGCACCATTTGAAATTGCTGAAGCCAGACCAGCAGCTGAACACTGCTCTGTAAGATACAACTCATAGAATCATAAAATAGTTTGTGATGGAATGGAACTCTAAATGTCATCTAGTCCAACCTTCCTGCCATGGGCAAGAAGATCTTTCACTAGATCAGGTTGCTCAGAGTCCTGTCCAACATGATCTTGAATGTTTCCAGGGATGGGGCATCTACAACCTCTCTGGGCAACCTGTTGCAGTGTTTCACCGCCCTCATCGTAAAAGCTTTCTTCCTTGCAAAAACTACTTCATTAACAAGGTCCTAGCATTGTATATCATGTCTTACTGGTTCATACAGCTCTTTTCTGGTACAACTTTTTACACTTATTTTAGGCATGTATGAGACTGTTAGTAGCTGGTCCTACAGTGTTGTAATGTGTTCTCTGAGATTTGCTTATTCAGTTATATGAATTCCCTGCTCATAAAGAACAGCAGCTAATATCTTGATTGCTCAGTTGGAGGAGATCAACCCTGGAAAACTATCTGGTAGAAAAATGAAAAAGGAAATACTGAGATTTTAGCTTGCTCTTTATATTGTGGTCTCAGATCCATTTAACTGTCAGCAATGTAGCCAAGGTGGATATAATGTTACAGTACATGGCTGGAGCACGTCATCAAAACTGTCAAATCATACATTTCCATGATTCTATGACTTCAGTGGAAATATGATGATACTTGAGGAAATAAAATACACAGGTGGGTTCATAGATGTTGGCACATGTTTGTGGACAGAGGATTTGACATAAAGTTGTATTATATTAAAAAGATCAGTCTGACCAGGCACACGTGATATAATGTGGAAACATTATACATGGCATTGCTGATGTTAGGATCTGAGAAATAAAGAATCAAGCAGACTTACAAAGAGTCAAGGTCCTTTAGGAAGTGTCTCATGTAGGCTAGAAGAGAAAGCTGGAGAGGAACTCTGGTGAGGAACTCTGTTTTATAAGGGATAAGGCATCCTTCTGTCTTAGATTTTATGACTTCTAAATCAAACAAAGATTTTGGAGTCCTACTGCCATGAGAGTGTACAATGAGATGCATGCATCTAAACACTCAACATATCTGGATATAGCTTTAATTATGAATCAAAATTTTATTATAAGACTACTATTCGAGCCAGTTACTTTAACATGTGTCATCTTTTCAACCATGTTACCATTGAGCATTTTCACTTATTCCCAGCTTACTATTATGATACTTAACCAGAATTACAGAATCTGGATTAGTTTCTGAGATAAATGTACAGTTTGACTACTAAAACATCTCACAAGAGTCTAGATAGGATTTGTCTTTAAAAAGCTGAGATAAAATAGCATTCAGCAAAAAATGATGTATTACCTGACAGAAATTTTCAAAATCTAACAGTAAAACATCTGTCAGATTCTTTTTTAAACTGCAGGGTTTATTCTCTTGCTCTAGAGAATTAAGATTTTACATAACTTTTATCTCATCTAATGTCAGTCTAGTATGAGCTAGACTCTAATAACTTTAGTGATAAATTCTCTTAGCTTGCAAGTATTTTTCAGAGTTTGTTTGCTGGTCCATTTGTAGGGTTATGCTTAATATGAACCATAATAAACTTCATTTTATGTATCTTCCAGTCATGCTGGGAATGTATAAGTAGGCAAAGGAAACATAACTCACTGAAAACCACATTCTACTTAATGTCAGCAACTGCTTAGTATACTGGCTGCTTTATGAGCTTATTTAAATTATGTATTGCAAGGTATAGCGTATTTTTTTCTGTGAGCTAAGTGGAACTGTCTAATTACTCTTCCTAAGTGAGTGCAGCGGAACTCCTTGGCATTCTTTGGAGTACTTTCTGTTTCAGACATTTGCATTAGAGTTGCTATGGACAGCAGTGTATATTTGCAACCAGTAGTCAATCGTCGTAATTTTTTGAGCCTCCCCTTAAACAGCAGCTGACTTTATACAAGTAGCTTCACTTTCAATTGGTTGGAATTTAAGGGCAAGCTACCAGACAGTTTTAAAATAGAAAGTAAAATACCTTCTTGTACCTTCTGCTTAACTGTGAATACTTCTGCTGGCTGGCAGCTTAGTTGACCTGTTTTCCTAAATATTCCCTGTTGATTGTAATCACTCATCATAATTTTTGCAATATATATTGTTTTAGGACACCTTGTGGAAAGATTGGAAAGCTTCTCAAAAACACACATCTAGATGGTATGATCATTCCCCTTCTCTCACCTTACACATTCAGGTTATGTATATATGTGTTTATATGTACCTATACACTCTGGTGTACTTTACATAGCATCGAAAAATAAATGTTCAAGTAACATAAACTAGTATTTAAATATCATAAGTAAGTCTATTCTAAATAAATGAAGCTCATTAATTGCAATGGCTTTAATGTTTTACTTTGTCTGAAGTACTGTCCATCATTTAAGCAGAATACATTTATGTATGAAATGAGAAATGGAATTTTTAATGGAAATTGAAAATGACATAAGAACATGTAATTATTTGACTGAATGTTTTTAGAAATATTCTAAACCACAACATATTGGTTTTGGCTGGGAAAGAAAGTGGCTGTGTGGGTCTTAATTGCTAGGTGGAGTTAAACCATGACACAGGTGTTATTTTTCAAATTGACTTTGTTTTTATTTATTAAAGAAAAAAAGAAGACATGAAGTTTATAACACTTTTACTTTTAGAAGAAACAAACCAAACCAAACCAAAACAAAACAAAATATGGTAGACAAAGGGATCCTGAGAGGACATAAATGCAAAGAAGGGAAAAGAAAAATTCACATCATTATTTTGAAAAAAAAAAGTTTGAAAATTTCAGTTCAAAAATAAATCCTTGTTGTGCCAGCAACTAAGTATCATGCAGCCACTCTTTCAATCCCCTCTCCCCAGTGAGTTGAGGAGGAGAATGGAAAAAAAGTAAAACTCATGGCTTGAGATAAAGATAGTTTAATAGGACAGCAAAGGAAGAGAAAATAATAATAATGATATAAGAACATACAAAACAAGTGATGCACAATGCAATTGCTCACCACCCACTGACCAATGCCCAGCCTGTCCCTGAGCAGTGATTGCAGCCCTCTGGCCAACTCCCTCTAGTTTGTATACTGAGCATGGCACCATATGGTATGGAATATGCCTTTGACCAATTTAAGTCAGCTGTCCTGACTAGGCCCCCTCTCACCTTATTGTGCACATCCCCACTGGCAGAGCATGGAAAGATGAAAAGCAAGGCTTTTGACACCATCTCTCACAACATCCTCACAGGCAAGCTCAGGAAGTGAGGACTAGGTGAATGCATGGTGAGATGGATTGTGAACTGCCTGGATGGCAGAACTCAGAGGGTTGTGATCAATGGTGCAAAGTCTGTTTGGAGGCCTGTAGTTAATGATATTCCCCAGGGGTCAGTGTTTAGGTCTAGTCTTGTTCAGCCTGTTCATCAATGACCTGGAGGAAGAGACCTGTGTGTACTGTCAGCAAGTTTGCTGATGGTACCAAACTGGGAGGAAGTGCTTATACACCAGAAGGCTGTACTGCCATTCAGTGAGACCTGGACAGGCTGGAGGACTGGGCAGAGAAGAATCTAATTAAATTCAACAAGGGCAAGTGTAGGGTCCTACACCTGGGGAGGAACAACCCCAGGCACCAGTACAGGTTAGGGGTTGACCTGCTGGAAAGCATCACTGCAGAGAAGGACTTGGGACTTCTGGCTGACAACAGGTTGACCATGAGTCAACAATGTGCTTTTGTGGCTAAGAAAGCCAATGGCATCCTGGGGTGCATTAAGAAGAACGTGACCAGCAGGTCGAGGGAGGTTATCCTCCTCTACTCTGCCCTGGTGAGGCTGCATCTGGAGTACTGAGTCCAGTTCTGGCCTCCTGAATTTAAGAAGGACAAGGAATTACTGGACAGAGTCCGCTGGCAGGCTACAAAGATGATTGGGGTCTAGAGCACCTTATGAGGAAAGACTGAGAGAGCTGGGTCTGCTCAGACTAGAGAAGGCTGAGAGGAGATCTCATCAATGCTTATAAATACCTCAGCAATGGATGTCAAGAGGATGGCACCAGACTTGTTTCAGTGGTGCCCAACAATAGAATGAAGGGCAATGGGCACAGACTGAAGCACAGGAGGTTCCCTCTGAATATGAGGAAAAACCTCTTTACTTTGAGGGTTACAGAGCACTGGAACAGGCTGCCCAGAGGGGTTGTGGAGTCTCCTTCTCTGAAGACATCAAAAATCTGCCTGGATATATTCCTGTGCAATCTGCTGTAGGTGAGCCTGCTTTAGGAGATGGGTTGGATAAGATGATCTTCAGAGGTCCTTCTAACCGAAATCATTCTGTGATTCTGTGTTTCTTGGCTTGGTATAAACACTACTTAGCAACAACTAATCCAAAACTAAGTGCTATACCAGATAAAAGGAAGAAAATTAGTTCTATTCCAGCCAAAACCAGGACAGTCTCATTTTTTTAAAAAAAAAAGTGAAAGTTTTCACTTTTGCATCATAAAAACTGTTTTTCCATCTGCGACCAATAATATTTAACATGTTCACAAAAATCAGTACTGTAATCCTGCACTGACAGGAAGTTCACAGTATCACAGTATGTTTGGGATTGGAAGGGACCTCAAAAGATCATCTAGTCCAATCCCCCTGCCGGAGCAGGAACACCTAGGTGAGGTCGCACAGGAACATGTCCAGGCGGGTTTTGAATGTCTCCAGAGAAGGAGACTCCACAACTTCCCTGGGCAGCCTGTTCCAGTGCTCTGTCACCCTTACTGAGAAGAAGTTTCTTCTCAAATTTAAGTGGAACCTCTTGTGTTCCAGCTTGATCCCATTACCCCTTGTCCTACCATTGTTTGCCACCGAGAAGAGCCTGGCTCCATCCTCGTGGCACTCACCCTTTATATATTTATAAACATTAATAAGGTCCCCCCTTAGTCTCCTCTTCTCCAAACTAAAGAGACCCAGCTCCCTCAGCCTTTCTTCATAAGGGAGGTGCTCCACTCCCTTAATCATCTTTGTTGCCCTATGCTGGACCCTCTCCAGCAGTTCCCTGTCCTTCTTGAACTGAGGGGCCCAGAACTGGACACAATATTCCAGATGTGGTCTCACCAGGGTGGAGTAGAGGGGAAGGAGGACCTCTCTCGATCTACTAACCACCCCCCTTCTAATACACGCCAGGATACCATTGGCCTTCCTGGCCACAAGGGCACAGTGCTGGCTCATGGTCATCCTGTTGTCCACCAGGACCCCCAGGTCCCTTTCCCCTACACTGCTCTCTAATATGTAATTTCCCAACCTATACTGGAACCTGGGGTTGTTCCTGCCCAGATGCAGGACTTTACACTTTCCCTTGTTAAATTTCATCAGGTCATTCCCCGCCCAACTCTCCAGCCTGTCCAGGTCTCACTGGATGGCAGCACAGCCTTCTGGCATGTCAGCCACTCCTCCCAGCTTAGTGTCATCAGCAAACTTGCTGATAGTACACTCAATTCCCTTGTCCAAATCATTAATGAATATATTGAATAATATTGGCCCCAGCACTGACCCCTGAGGCACTCCACTAGATACTGGCCTCCAACTAGACTCCGCACCATTGACTACCACTCTCTGGCTTCTCTCCCTAAGCCAGTTTGCAACCCACCTCACTACTCTATTGTCTAGACCACACCTCTTCAACTTAGCTGTGAGTTGTGAGGATATTCTTTTTCATCAGTTTTAATGCTGCATTATATTGGGCATTTTTACATTAAAAAGTATTTGAAGAATGTGCTTAAATGTAAGTTGCTTTCAATTACAGCAAAGAAGCAGTATTCGTTGATATGATAGCAGTATTTACTAAAGCACACAAGTAGTGGCTTGATGTCAGTGAACATTTCACTGCTAGAACAGAAATAAGTAACACTGGTTTACATTCTTAAATATAAGCATGTGCTTTATTCAGAAAGTCCAGTGTCTGGGGATCATCTCTTTGTCCTCTCTGCTTGCTGCCTTGCACAATGTAAACCTGTAGCCCTGTAGCATCGCAATGCCATTGCTAATAATGGGCCATGAGCACTTTAATGAGTTTCAAGGCTTCAGCACTGAGGTTTGTCCTTTTCTTGACCAGCATGCAGTTTCATTTTTCTTGGTTTAGCTGTGACAGCAGTTTCTCTAATTGACCAAGTATCAATAGCTAGTCTGTCCTACTTTTCCTTATCTTTGTGAGACACAACTGCTGTTTTTTATAGAGAGCAGCAACCAGTTGCTTTGCACAGAGCATGATACAACCAACACAAAGATGAAGTGTAGGGAAGCACAGCCTTGGGAAGTGGAGGCAGAGGCCTTGGGAAGTGGAGCACAGCAGGCTGCCCAGAGATGCACAGGTGTGGGATGGTCAGAGGTGGGAGGCAGGGTGGCCCTAGAAGCCCCACAGCTATACACAGCTCACCCATGGTCCCTTGCAGAAATGCAGACCTGGACAAAATGGAGTTTTGGGGTGGAAATGTCAACACAGAAATAGTAATATATATAAAAGGCAACATATACAGTAAATTCAGATGCAACATGAAACTGCAGAGCAGTGAAGAAGCAGGAAGGTGTAAAAGTGTGTTACTCAACTTATGAAAAAGAGCCCAAAGCGAATCCTAGACCCAGGAAGAAGCAATGATTGATATCAGCATCATATTTCTGTCAGTGAAGGACTCCAGATTCTGAAGGCTCCCAGTAAGACACCCCCACTCTCAGCACCAGCATAAAACCCCTAACCTCAGGACCCATAGCAGCAGTGGAAAAATAAGCAGAGCTCCAGAAGAATGGATAGAAACTAAAAGGCATGTATAACAATTTTAGCTGTAATTTTTTTCATTTTTTTTCTGTAACAGTTAGATCTAGACTAATAATTCTTGAGTTATACTTTTAAGATTGCAGTTATTCTGACAATAAATTCTGTATGTATTTTTATATATCTAATACCTGTTTCTTCTTTGCATATAAACAAGATTTTAAGCATAACAACAATGAAGTACTGGACTGTTTGTAGGAAATCTTGATATCACCAGATCAAAAATTAGTGCATTGCTGGACTGAATGCAGCACATTTTATGAGGCAGAATTCTCTCTTTAGAAGATAAATAACCTCAGTGTTATGTCGGCAAGCAAAACTCTTATTGATCTATTGTTTCGCTCAAGTGAAGATAACACTTAAAAGAAACAACACTGTCAGACAAAATTTGCATTACAAACTTCTGCTGAAACAATTTGTTGATCTGGTCTATGTGATGAAGTATGATTTACTATCAAATTAATTATACCAGAGGAAAAAAAAAATACTGATAAAGGGTATACAGGGACAACTTTTTCACTTCTTTTAACTTTTAAAAGCTAGGATTCTAGTTGAGTCTTTTTTTTTTCACATAGAGGAACATCTTTATATTGGATCCTGAAGATGATTTATCTTCTCCCTAGACCCTTCTGGGTGACAGGTTTTTCTACTTATCCTGTCAAAATGTTCCCAACCATCAAACTACTCCTTTCTGGTACCTGTAATAGTCTTATGTCCCTCCATCCTCCTTATAGTCTGCAAATCACCCTATCTCCTGGCTCTCTAAATGTGAAAAATGTATTTTTAAAATATTAGTTAAGTCTTCGGTACACCAACAACATTGTTCCATTTGGATTGTAGTTCTCGTCTTCCACAGTTTTTTACCTTTTCCACATTTCTTTGTCTGCCTTTCCTCATGTGCTTATTCCATTCATTTCTTTATCTGCCTTTGCTCATGTGCTTATTCCATTCCCACTTCATTGTCTTATTTCTTTTTTCTGACCCTCGGGATGAAACATTTCCCTCCTTCACCACTTCTGTTAGTTTTGCTTTTTTCTATTCGGTAGATGTCTTACTCTTCTGGAGTTGCCCATGCAGCTTTTGCTCTTTTCTGTTCCATATGTTATTAAAAATTCTTCATGTTCAGACAGACTGGTTTTAATAACAGTAATAAGAAGTTTGTAGCAAAAACATGTTCACCTTGAGTGTTGTGGGGACACGGCTAACATTTATTGTTGTGAATGGCCTTACCTGGGATCCAGATCCACATCTATGCCTATGGCTCCAGGAGCCTCATTCAAGCTCAAGACCTACAGGCCTGGCTTCTTGGATACTAGTTTCTAGTGGATGGGTCTCAGACACAAGTCGTAGCCATGCCCCCAGCCCCACCTTCTGCTGCCCCTGGTAAGGCCCTCTGGGTCAGGCCCCAGCCCTGTTGTGGTACTCAAGGCTGCTGAGGGGCCCACTGTCTCCCACAGCTCTGCCTGCCACCCTCAGGGGCTAGAGGGTGAGGGCAAGGCCATGCCTGTGCCCAGGTCAACCCTGTCTGCACTGAGTCAGACCCCTCCCGCCATGCTCCCTGACAGGTCTTTCTGGTCAGGCCATCTCATAATAGGAAATGTCACATTCTCCTTTTCTTCTGGACCTGCCTGCTAAGTCATTCCTGTCTTTTACCTTTTCTTGTCTTTGATCAGATTAGATCACCATGTGGAGGTAAACTGTAGTATTGAAAATGAATTCTAGTATTGCTCTTAAAATGCTCAGAGTATGTGGATCTACAGCTGAAACCAAGATGGAGCATAGCTCAATTTTCTCTGCTGTTCACCTTGCAAATTAATATTTTATAAAGGATATTTTTAGAGAAGCAAAACTCCAGCTATGGAAGACAATATAAAATTGTGTTCGGTTTTGCTAATAAAAAATGAAGGAAAGTTTAATGTATATAATGCTATCACGGGGGCATCTCAAAAGTCAATCTAGGCAGGCAACAAGCTCCAAATAGACTTTATTCTAACCAGAACTGTTTAGTGAAGAACCAACTAGAAACAGGTTTTATCTGAAATTATTCATCACTCCGACAACATTACAGAAAACAGGTTTGGATACCAGTTAGGAGTTCAGTTACTACACAGCCGGTTCAAACTCTAGGAATCCCAAAACTCTAGAATGATGATTCAAAATATGCATCTTCTCACTTGTACAAAGCAAGAACTCTCAAGGGTACCAATAAGGCAAGGTGTCTCAATCCTTGAGGAAATTTCCTTAGATGGCCAGTCTAAGGAGGAGAATCTTTGACAGCAGACCCACTGCTCTGAGGAAGACCAGCTCAATGGGGGTCTCTAGCAGGTTCCATTTACACCCTAGTTCCATTGAGCTGTGGTCATTTATGGCAGTGGTCCAGAAACTTCTTTCAACAGAGGCATTTCATTGGTCAAGGACCCTGTCTGCTGACCAAGGGGCATGTGCATGACCATAGTGGTCTATTGCTCCAGAAGTTCATGATTTTTTAAACTTGTATGGAAGTTGCACTTTCCCCCCATCCCCCTTTCCTTCGATGTGGCAGTTGCATGCACATTCCCCCCCCTCCTTCACCATATCCCACTCTCCTTCAATGGGGCAGTCAATAGCTTCTTTTGTGAGACCCTTGAGTGGGTTAGCCAGGAGTAGAAGGGGGGTGCTGAGAAGTTGGGAAGCTTCTGGGGCATGACAGCCAGAGTAGGGTGGCTCAGAGAAGCTGAGAAGCTTCTGGAATGCCAACAGCCAGATCTGATCAGGCTATAAAATGGGGTGCCTGCCGAGGATCCCCTTTATGTGATCTTCTTGGAGCCGTGGGTCTGCTGAAGCCAAGAGCCCTCCCTTAGACAAGAACGCTGTCTAAGGTAACTTCACGGGATTGGAAGCACCTCACCTCCTCGTTTGGGTGAGCGATAACTTACTAGATATATCTTTAAATAATTCCTTGCCTAATACAGGCAAGTGTATATTCCTTGCTGCTCGGGAAAGTGTAATTCCTTGTTGCACAAGCAAGCGTAATCTAATTCCTTGCTGCTCGGACAAGTGTAGTCCTCACTACACAAGTGTGTATAGTATCCTGAAGTCAGACGGCTCTGGCTTTGTTTATTGTGAGTGTGTGCATGCACACTGTGGATCTCCATTATTCTTATTTGCTGTATCCCAATAATCTCCTTAACTGATATCCGAACCTGTATTGTATGTTAGCAGAGTGCTAACTAATTGTATAAACCTTGTTTCTAATTAGTTGTTTTGCTGGACTCTTCTGGACAGAATAAAAGCCTGTTTTGGACCATTTTGCCTCCCCTAAACTGATTTTGGGGTGTCTCCATGACAACTTGTGATATAAACTAAAAATGTGTCCGATGCTTGTATTATAAATATTACTTCTGTATTGGCTCAATGTTTCCTTTGGTTTAAATTACCGAAAAATCAAATAATAACTGGAATGTGTTAACTTGGGCTTGCTTCAAGCACCTGTGCCTACAAACTCTCAGGCTTTTGAAACCTATTACAAGATTTTCTGTACTGTTTGTGCTGTGGAAGCTCCTCTCCATGGGGTTTAAAACTTAAAGAGATTTTTTAAGTTCCAGAACAAAAGGAGAGAGGATCTTATAATACCAACCTGCATAACAGCAAGTAAACATCTACTTATGTGTGATGAAACAAAGAGACTCATAGGTAAAATACATTTTCTTATAAACTTTATCGTTCAAATATGCCAAGAATTCCTCAATTTAGGACTTCTCTATCACAGTATCACAGTATCGCAGTATGTTTGGGATTGGAAGGGACCTCAAAAGATCATCTAGTCCAATCCCCCTGCCGGAGCAGGAACACCTAGGTGAGGTCGCACAGGACGGGTTTTGGTCGTCCAGGCGGGTTTTGAATGTCTCCAGAGAAGGAGACTCCACAACTTCCCTGGGCAGCCTGTTCCAGTGCTCTGTCACCCTTACTGAGAAGAAGTTTCTTCTCAAATTTAAGTGGAACCTCTTGTGTTCCAGCTTGATCCCATTACCCCTTGTCCTACCATTGTTTGCCACCGAGAAGAGCCTGGCTCCATCCCCATGGCACTCACCCTTTATATATTTATAAACATTAATAAGGTCCCCCCTTAGTCTCCTCTTCTCCAAACTAAAGAGACCCAGCTCCCTCAGCCTTTCTTCATAAGGGAGGTGCTCCACTCCCTTAATCATCTTGGTTGCCCTACGCTGGACCCTCTCCAGCAGTTCCCTGTCCTTCTTGAACTGAGGGGCCCAGAACTGGACACAATATTCCAGATGTGGTCTCACCAGGGTGGAGTAGAGGGGAAGGAGGACCTCTCTCGACCTACTAACCACCCCCCTTCTAATACACCCCAGGATGCCATTGGCCTTCCTGGCCACAAGGGCACAGTGCTGGCTCATGGTCATCCTGTTGTCCACCAGGACCCCCAGGTCCCTTTCCCCTACACTGCTCTCTAATATGTAATCTCCCAACCTATACTGGAACCTGGGGTTGTTCCTGCCCAGATGCAGGACTCTACACTTGCCCTTGTTAAATTTCATCAGGTTATTCCCCGCCCAACTCTCCAGCCTGTCCAGGTCCCGCTGGATGGCAGCACAGCCTTCTGGCGTGTCAGCCACTCCTCCCAGCTTGGTGTCATCAGCAAACTTGCTGATAGTACACTCAATTCCCTCGTCCAAGTCGTTAATGAATATATTGAATAATATTGGCCCCAGCACTGACCCCTGAGGCACTCTACTAGATACTGGCCTCCAACTAGACTCCGCACCATTGAGTACCACTCTCTGGCTTCTCTCCCTAAGCCAGTTTGCAACCCACCTCACTACTCTATTGTCTAGACCACACCTCCTCAACTTAGCTGTGAGGATGCTGTGGGAGACTGTGTCAAAGGCTTTACTGAAGTCAAGGTAGACAACATCCACCGCTCTGCTATCATCCATCCACCTTGTTACATTCTCATAAAAGGCTATGAGGTTGGTCAAGCATGACCTACCCTTGGTAAAGCCATGCTGACTGCCCCTAATAACCCTCTTATCCTTGATATGCCTTGAGATGGCACCAAGGACAAGCTGTTCCATTACTTTCCCAGGGACAGAGGTGAGGCTGACCGGTCTATAATTACCCGGGTCCTCCTTCTTGCCCTTTTTGAAGACTGGAGTGACATTTGCTTTCCTCCAATCCTCGGGCACCTCTCCCGTTTCCCAAGACTTGGCAAAGATGATGGAGAGCGGTCCAGCAATGACTTCAGCCAGCTCCCTCAGCCCCCGCGGATGCATCCCATCTGGACCCATGGATTTATGAATGTCCAGACTATTTAATTGCTCCCTAACCCAGTCCTCATCGACTAAAGCAAACTCCTCCATTGACCTGGAGGAGTCAGCAGGCTTCTAGGATTTTTTGTCCACACAAAATGGTTCATTGGTTTTGGTGTGTAGCTGTTAGAGCTTGTTTGGTAGGGGGGGAAGAGTAGATCTAAATTTAGAAGACAGGTGTTGTTTTTAATCCATGTAAAAATCTTTGCAAATTACCTCAACTTCATCATTTTCAAAATTGTAGGTCTGTGCAACTCTATGGAACCATTTTATTTCTGAACATTTGCTTACATTGTTTACCTTTGCATAATTGTGAGAAGGCTAGAAATAACCTCCCTCTCCCACAAAGTATCATTCTCAGCTATAGAAAAAGCCTCACACAGAGCAGATACCTGGGTCACCCAATCTGAGTAGGATTGTAATTTTTTTTTTTTTTTTTAATTCCTGCCACATCAACAGAAAGCTTAAAAGTCAGTGAGGAAGGATGTGTAGTTCTAATTTTTATGCAAAACATTGTGTAAATTCTTTGAAGTTAAGAGTTGCTAAGAAGATTAACTACGGAGGTAAAAAAAAGGTCCTGCTAATGATTAAAGATGCAAGGTAGTAACCTGTTATGAGGTTTCACCACTTCGGACTTGTTTGATACTTAATACTGAACAAATTAAACTAATTTGAAGATAATTGTGGACTGTGTGTGCCTTGGGTGTGGATTTGGATAGAAAACAGACTAGGACGTGGAAAATTTCTACACTGGAGATGGTATTTCTGCTGCTTGCTGGCCAGAATCACTGGGACTGCAAAACAGCACCTGCCATAAGAAGAAATGTGATCTAGTGCTAATTAAATAAATGAGTGAAACATTCTATTCTAAACTATATAGCTATAAAATAAAAATAGCACAGCAGTATTCTTTTCTTCTTTCTTCTCTCATGACATCATACTATCAACACCTAATCACTTCTAATCAGAAAGACTATGAAGTATTACCCCAAAAAGCTGACAAATATGCAAGTTTTATCTGTTATTTCCAGTACAGCTGAATATTTTTTTCACAAAATCACAGAATGTTAGGGATTGGAAGGGACCTCAAAAGATCATCCAGTCCAACCCTCCTGCCAGAGCAGGGACGCCTAGATGACATTACACGGGAATGTGTCCAGGCAGGTTTTGGATGTCTTCAGAGAAGGAGACTCCACAACCTCCCTGGGCAGCCTGTTCCAGTGTTCTGTCACTCTCATTGTGAAGAAGATTCTTCTCATATTTAAGTGAAACCTCCTGTGTTCCAGTTTGCATCCATTACCCATTGTCTTATCATTGGTTGTCACTGAGAAGAGCCTGGCTCCATTCTTTTGACACTCACCCTTTACATATTTATAAACATTAGAGAAGTTACCCCCTCAGTCTCCTCTTCTCCAAGCTAAAGAGCCCCAGATCCCTCAGCTTTTCTTCATAAGGGAGATGTTCCACCCCCTTAAGCATCTTCGTGGGTCTGCGCTGGACTCTCTCCAGCAGTTCCCTGTCCTTCTTGAACTGAGGGGCCCAGAACGGGACACAATATTCCAGATGTGGTCTCACCAGGGCAGAGTAGAGGGGCAGGAGAACCTCTCTCGACCTACTAACCACCCCCCTTCTAATACATCCCAGGATGCCATTAGCCTTCCTGGTCACAAGGGCACAGTGCTGGCTCATGGTCATCCTGCTGCCTGCCAGGACCCCCAGGTCCCTTTCCCCTATGCTGCTCTCTAATAGGTCATTCCTCAATTTATACTGGAAACTGGGGTTGTTCCTAGCCAGATGCAATAATTTACACTTGCCCTTGTTATATTTCATTACATTTTTCCCCGCCCAACTCTCCAGTCTGTCCAGGTTTCGCTGGATGGCAGCACAGCCTTCTGGCATGTCAGCCGCTTCTCCCAGCTTGGTGTCATCAGCAAAGTTGCTGACACTACACTCTATTCCCTCATCCAAATCATTGATGAATATATTGAGTAGTACTGGTCCCAGTACCCACCCTAGAGGGACTCCACTAGATACAGGCCTCCAGCTGGACTCCATCCCATTGACCACAACTCTCTGGCTTCTTCCCTTGAGCTAGTTTGCAGTCCACCTCACTACCCGATCGTCCAGACTACACTTTCTCAGTTTAGCAGTGAGGATGCTATGGGAGATGGTGTCAAATGCTTTACTGAAATCAAGATAGATTACGTCCACTCCTTTACCATCATCTATCCACCTGGTTATGTCCTCACAAAAGGCTATGAGGTTGGTGAAGCATGACTTCCTCTTGGTGAAGCCATGTTGACTGCCCCTAATGACCCTCTTATCCTTGATATGCCTTCAGATGGCACAAAGGATAAGTTGTTCCATCACCTTTCCAGAGATGGAAGTGAGGCTGACCGGTCTATAGTTAACTGGATCCTCCTTCTTGCCCTTTTTGAAGACTAGAGTGACATTCGTTTTCCTCCAGCCCTCAGGCACCTATTTTCCATGACTTACCAAAGATGATGGAGAGTGGCCTAGCAATGACCTCAGCCAGCTCCCTCAGCACCCATGGGTGCATCCCATCTGGACCCATGGATTTATAGATGTCCAGATTGCTTAATTGGTCCTTAACCCAGTCCTCATCAACCAAGGCAGACTCCTTCATTATCCTCACTTCCTATGGGCCTCAGGGGTACAGGGCTCCTCAGGGCATCCTCCATCAGAGTAGAGAGAGACAAAGAAGGCATTCAGTAACTCTGCCTTCTCTGTATCTTCTGTTGCCAGGGCACACACCTCATTCATCAGTGGGCCTACATTGCCTCTATTGTTAGTTTTATCTGCCATGGCAGATATGTCCCAAAGCTCTTTCTGTTGTCCTTGACCCCTCTCACCAGGTTTAATTCTAAAGAGGCCTTAGCTTTCCCAGTTGTGTCCCTACATCCTCTGCCAACGGCCTTATATTCCTCCCAAATGGCCAGCCCCTCCTTCCATGATCTGTAGACTCTTCCACTTGAGCTTGCCCAGCAGTTCCCTGTTTAAACAAGCAGTTCTCCTGGCTCCCGTCCTTGACTTCTTACGTGTCAGGATGCTCTGATCTTGAGCTTGGAAGAAGCAGTCCTTGAATGCTAATCAACTATCTTGGGCCCCTTTACCTTCTAGTACTGTGTCCCAGGGGATTTCCCCTAGCAATTTCTTGAAAAGGCCAAAGTTGGCCCTAGTTGTTATTTTGTTCCCGCCACATGAGATCCTGAACTCCACCATTTCATGGTCGCTGCAACCAAGGCAGCCCTCAGCCTTTACTGCTTCAACCAGACCCTCCTTGTTAGTGAGAATAAGATCCAGCAGCACTGCTGCCGTAGTTGGCTTATCCACCATTTGCATCAGGAAGTTATCATCAAGGCACTGGAGGAACCTCCTGGACTGTGGATGGTTGGCTGAATAGTCCTTCCAGCAAATATCAGGGTGGATAAAATCCCTCACGATAACCAGGTCTTGTAACTGTGAGGCTGCTCTCAGCTGCCTGTAGAAGGCCTCGTCAACTTTTTCACTCTGATCTAGTGGCCTGAAATAGACAACCACAACAGTAACACCCCTGCCAGACTGGCCCTGAATTCTCACCCACAGACTCTCAACTCACTCCTCATCTGCCACTGGACAGTACTCACTACATTTTAGTTACTCTCTCATGTAAGGAGTAACTCTACCACCTCACCTTGCTGGCTTGTCTTTCCTGAGAAGGACATAGTCATCCATGAATACATTCCAGTCATGTGAGCTGTCCCACCATGTCTCTTTATTTGCCACCAGCTCAAAATCCCCTGACCAAACACAGGGTTCTAACTCCTCCTGCTTGTTCCCCATGCTGCATGCATTGGTGTACAGACATTTCAGGGAATGAGCTGAGCCTACTAATTTCACCCTAGGGGTATGGGAAGCCTCCCTGTCTTCATCAATTCTAGAGTGCACCAGTCTCATAGCCAAGCATTTATGGACTGGATCCTTCTAATCTGTCCCACGTCGTCACCCGAAAATGGAAGGAAGGAAGAGAAAAAACTTGTGCCCCAGACTCTTTCACCAACTGTCCCAAAGCCTTGAAATCTTTCTTCATTCCCCTCAGACTACAGGATGCAGCTTCATCCCCGTGTGTCTGGAAGATCAGCAGTGGGTAGTAGTCTGTTGGGTGCACCAGGTTGGGGAGTGTCCTGGTGATGTCCCTGGTCTGGGCTCCTTGTAGACTGTACTCTTCCTTATGATGAGGGTCAACTCTGCATATTGGGCCCTCTGTTTCTCTGAGAAGGAAATCGCCTACTACAATTACCCTTCTTTCTTTCTTTCTTTCTTATCGAATGCAGTCTTGAGGTGTGGAGTCAACCGTCTCTTCCTATGTGACCTCATAGGCAGGCCTTGCACCACATCCTCACCTACCTCTCCTTCAAGATCCAGGGCCTCAAACCTATTACAGAGGGGTACCTGGGGAAGCAAAGCAGGTAGGGAGGGGGGTTGCCTGTGACACTGAACTGAGAGTTGCTTCCAACCCTTGTCATCTTTTTGGTCCCCTACCTCTACATGACAGTGACAGGGCAGGGGGTGTCTCAGTTCTCCCTGCTCTGCCTGACAAGGCAGGGGCTCCATTACCTCCTGAGGGTTATCTCCCCGTCACCTTTCTGGCTGGCATGCCAGGGAGTTACTCCACCAGTCAATCTCATTCTCACACTCCCTGATGGTCCTCAGTCTCTCAACCTCCTTCTTAAGTTTCACCACCATGCTGAGCAGATCTTCCACCTGCTCACACTTCATGCAGGTGGAATGCCCACCTCCCTCCCCTGACAGCAGCAGGCTCTGGCACTCCCTGCAGCCAGAGACCTGAACAGCCACAGACTGGGGCAGGCCCTCCATCTGGGTCACCAGAGTCTTTTTGGGACAAGCTCTCTGTCTGGAGGAGACCCTGGTGAGCTGCTGTCTGGGAGACTGCCAATAGGTGAGATGGTCTACCGAGCAAGGAGGGACAGAACCTCTGCACTTTGCTGCATGAGCTACCACTCGCGCTGCTGCAGCATAGTGTGGGTGGTACTCGCTTGACACACAGGTCATACCTCCCAGCGACTGCTGTTGCTGCCCTCCCTGAGGTTTTTTCAAGGCTAGGGACGGGGCTGTGATCGCCGTTTTTGTGGCAATGCCCATGCCATGTCAGCTGCTCTTGCAAGGACTGCTGTGTGCTACCGGGTCCTGAAACCCCACTTTACCTGGAGATCTGCTACGGCTCTGGCTGCACTGGCTTCAATCCACTGTCAATATAGATTCTGTGAATTTGTCAGTGAGTGTTCTCTTTATTGGTGATTCTAGCACTTTCGCAAAGGACAACCTGTCATTTTCTCAAAGAACAGAGATTTGGAGAACAGAGATTTGGACTTTTTTTTTTTTTTTTTTTAATAGACTTACTGTGTAAGAATGGACTTTGAAGAGAATACAGCATAAATAATGAGGATCATAATTATCTCATTTTAGATAAATTTAGAAAGCAAACCAAAACCAGTTGCTCAGTTACACAAGATTTTTCAAAGAAGAAAAAATTACATTTATTGTATAGTTTCAGTTTTTTGCTCATTTATATAAATATACAAGAGCTCTTTGGAAAATTAGTTGTGATTTCACTTAATTGTGAAGATAGTTTAAATGCCACTGAATAGCCCCTTGAGAGACTGTCTTCTCTCAAAAATATCAGTCTTTGTCTGCCTTTTTCCAGATGTAGTTAACTGTAGCAATAATATATACACGGAACTAATTTATATATATAAATTAAGTATTGCTAGTGATCAATTTTCATAATCTTTGGAAAGAATAATTAATATCTGAAAGTGGGATAAACCCACAAATCATCTTTTTTATGTTGTTCTTTGCTATTCCTATAAAATCCTTCCAAAATGATCTTGAGTGTGCAAGAAATTTTTCAGACACTGTGTTGGTACAAAACCAATGTAATAACAAAACCAAAACAAACAAAACCCAGCAATGTCAGGTATAATTCAAAGTTGAATGGACTTCTATTACTTGTACATAAACATAATTAATCACGTATTTTCTTAAAGGAAAGCATTTGTTTAATTATATTGCAGATTGAAAAATTACTTATGTAAAATCCTTCTAGAAGAAAAAAAAGCCCATTAATAATTCTATTATCATTTCACATCTTGGTCATCTACTTCTAATAGTGGGATGGGGTGGGAGTGTGAGATTGGGAAAGTAATGCACTTAGTGACCTGTAGCCCCCAGAACTCCTCAAAAGAGATGTGAGTATGAAGGAAGAGGAGACATAACTCATGGGTTTTTAGGAAGTTGAAAACAAGGGTATTCAGCCTTTTAAAAGAGGAAGAATATTGTGAGAAATAGGTGCTTCTGTCAGACAAGAATGAGGATGCATGTAACAGGAATCAGCTGGAAGTGCCAGAGACTGTTTAATCTGCAAATGTTTTCAAAAACTGTGGGAATGGGATTTCTTTCATTGAATGCTAAACATCAGAACTACACATCTGGTCAAAACTAGCCCCAGCTTCTCCTGTATCCAGTGAAAAGAAAAAAATATCTCCACTTGAAATTTCATCCTCACTCCTCTGCCAAAGACAGTTGGGCTAAGAAATTTTCCAGAAGAAACCCCTTCTCCACCTCGGCTAAATAGAGTCTAAATGGATAGTCACCTCAATTTGAGGTGACTGAGTGGATAGTCTAAATGGATAGTCACCTCAAATTGAGGTGACTGAGACTGAGTTGGCTTCTACTGATAGTGTTAAATACATTCAGGGGAAAAACAAAACAAAACAAAACACACCCAACAAAAACAAACAAAAAACCACACACAACAACAACAACAACAACAAAAACAACTAAATATAGTTTAAAAACCACTACTTTCCACCTAATGAAGCAAATATTACTGAAAGACTTGGAAGTCACAGAATCATTGACCTATGAGAGATCTGCAAGTCCGTTGCCCTGTCCTAGGGCATCATAACTTAGTCAATAACCTTGGCAGGGTCTTCTGTAGCTTGTTCTTGAAGTATTCTGTGGGTGAAAAACACTTCACTTAATGCAACAGTAGAAAATTGTAGACCACTACTGTGGCAGGATGCAAACCCCCCTCTCTCCCCCTCCCTCCTTCATCATGGAAGAAGTAGACACATCTCCTTCTCTCTCTGCTGTTTGAGGCTAACAGCTTCTTTTGTTTGGCCCCAGAGCACCCTGGCCAGGGCTGTTAGGAGAAGGGAGTGCTGAGGCACCAGGGGGCCGCTGGGCGCGCATGGCCAGTGTGGGGGATGTTTGGAAGTTTCGGGGACACCCCATAGCCAGTGTGGGGGTGCAGAGAAGCTTCTGGAATGCCTACAGTCAGATCTGATCAGCCAATAAAAAACGGGACTCTTGTAGAGACTCCGGCCATTGTCGAGGGTCTCTTGGAGCACGAGCAAGATGCTGCCGCCAAGAGCCCCCCTCCGTGCGATAGAGACTCCGCTTGCCTTGCCGCCATGGATGTGAGTAAAATTTCTCCTTGCAGGATTGCGAGTGTATTTACTTTCCGTGCACATATGCACACGTACTTTCCGTGCTCAATAGGAGCACGTGTAAAATTAATCCTCTCATAATCGCGGGTGTCTTTTCCTCCTGTGCTTCCACATAAGCACGTGTAACTTTCCATGCACATTTGCACGCGTATTTTCTGTGCTCAATACGAGCACATGTATAAATTATTTCCTCGCACAATCGTGAGTGTATTTTCCTCTAGTGCTTCCACATAAGCACATGTAATATTCCGTGCACATTTGCACGTGTATTTCTCCTCACAGGATTGCGAGTGTATTATAAATTTACCCTCGCAGGATTGCGAGTGTACACTTGCCGTACTCAATACGAGTACATGTATCCCTTTAAAATAATCCCACACCGTGTTCAGGCTAGGATGTACTCCTCCTGGACTCAGGGACGGCTCCAGCATTATTTTGGGTGAAGCCATGTGCATGCACTCTGTGGACTGCCTGTTGTATTAGTTGCTGCCCCTTAATAATTTTCCTCAACTGATATCTGAACCTGTATTCAAGTCACTTTTGGAGTGTTAAAATCCTGTTTCTCACCGGTTTAACAAAAGTTGTTTTGGACCCTGTTGCCCCTTAAACTAACCTCGGGTGCCTCTGTAACGTCTACATTATAGGTCTTCTTTCTTGCAACAGCCTTTTAAAATCTTTGAACATCTATACCATGTCTATTCTCAGTATTTGTCTTTTTCAACTAAAGGACTCATACTTAACTGATGACCAATCATTTTTTTCACTTCTTCAGTACATCTGGTTGAACTATGGCACATGACCAAATTAGTCTAGGTAAGTGTATGACACATTCGTTTAGTCATAACCCATCCAATTTTTCCTCTTCTCAGCTTCAGACCATTTTGGTCATCTATTGGTTGCTAACTACAGTAGATCATTCTCTTTTAGAACATCAAGGTGTTTTTGATTCATCCTCAGCTTGTAATTCCATGATGCAGCTCGATCCCTGTACTGGATAGCTGCTACCTACAAAGTTCATAATTGTTATATGAATTTGCCTGAGTGGCAGCATGTTGTCCTTTCCTCTGTTAAAGAACAATATCCAGTTTTTATATATTATGTCATCATTTTTTCATGATCATTTTGAGTACAAAATTTTGTCTCTTGTATATGAATAATCTCTTTCAAAGTGATGTAATTCATGAGTTGAATAAGCATATTTCATCATTCTGGTTGTTAATTAAAATATTGAAAACAACAAAAGTTGATATTAATTCCCATGAATTTGAGTTCATGGGCAAAACCATACATTTTCAGTGGGTGCTATAATTTCCTTTAATTCTCCAGTATGAAAATAACAGCCAATTCTTAAAAAACAAAACATGACTGCAAAAAGAAATTCTAAATTATTGCCCATTCTACTATGATAATCAATGGCTATCTATTTTTAAGAATTTTTTTTTTTTAATGTTGTTGAAAACCTGACCGTTTTAGTGATAATTGTTCTTTACACATAAATTAAAGATGATTGGTCTTTATTTACAAAAGGAAAGTTAAATGTATTTTTTCTTCTGTTCATGCTTCACTGAATATCTTCACGTTATTATAGCTTTCCACTTACGAGCGGGTGTCAGGCTGTCGGCCCAGCCAGCAACTGAGCCCCGCACAGGTGCTTGCTTACTCCTCCCTGGTGGGATGGGGGAGAAAATTGGAAGGGTAAAAGCATGAAAACTCATGGATTGAGATAAAGACAGTTTCATAAGTAAAGCAAAAGCTGCATGCACAGGCAAAGAAAAGCAAGGGATTCATTCACTGCTTCCCATGGGTAGGTAGGTGTCCAACCACCTCCAGGACAGCAGGGCTCCAACATGTGTTACGGTTACTTGGGACGACACACTCCATCACTTTGAACATCCCCTCCTTCCTTCTTATTCCCCCAGCTTCATATGCTGAGCATGACATCATATAGGATGCTTTGGTCTGTTTGGGTCAGCTCTCCCAGCTGTGTCCTCTCCAATTATCTCATGCAACCCAGCCCACTCGCTGGTGGGGTGGTGTGAGAAGCAGAAAAGAACTGCTCAGTGATAACTAAAACATCCCTGTGTTACTAACATTGTTTCCAGTACAAATCCAGAACATAGCTCCGTACTAGCTACTGGGAAGAAAAACAACTCTATCTCAGGCAAAACCAGCACAGATAGTCAGTGTATGACATGCTATGTAATGATATAGCTCACACTGGACAAATGGAATGTCTGATGGAAAAATAAATCCATAGTATTCAAAAACCAGAAGAGAAAAAAAATGCCTTGAGAACAAGGCATCTGATACTAATTCTATTTGTAGTTTACAAGTCATGCTGAAGTATAAAAGATATTCAAGAACCTACAATAAAGTGAAAATGTGTGCTAAAGTTTTTTCTTTCATCCTTTTTTGAACATTTGTGTTAATAAAGTTTACTTACATATTTCAAGAATATGAGAAAATTGCCATTAAACACATAGCTTGGTCATTTGTGGGTAAGTTTAAATAAAGCAGTCAGCTGGACTCTGGTTTTAAATGTGAACCAGTTGATCAAGAGGGAGTCAGAAAATCTCAGACATAATATGCCTATTAGGTGTCTAACATTTGGCAAGTGACTTTTTGTTTTGTATGTTGCTTTCTTCATGCTGCCTTCAAACATAAGAAGGGAACATAAGAACAGTCCAAAGATCCATCTGGTATTGTGTTCTGCTGACAGTGGATAGAAGCAGATGACTAGGGAAAAGTATAAAAACAGGGCAAGCATATGGTGACAATAATTTATCACAAAACATAGTTCTTGCTTGCTAGTCACTTTCAGAAATCCTGATGAAATCAAACGAACAGCCTTAGTTTTTGTGCTTGTATATACTTCCTGCCCTTGCCCTTATGTGAACAGCATATAATTTCATTAACAAGTTCCACAAACACTCTCTAACCTCACTTATTAGCATGCTGTAATCTCATTTATTAGGACTGCCCGAGATGGATTTTGGATTTACAGTTTTAACTCCTCTCTCCCACTCCAGAGCCTGCTGAAAGGCTCTATTGCAGAATTTCTAGCCACTGACAGAGCTGCAAATTCAAAAAGTTGGGCTGGCAACAAACTGTAGAGAATCGTATTGTTTTACGGATTACAGCTTACTTCGCTGGGAAGCTGGACTGGTGCTCATACAGTGCCAGATATCCCTATTGTAGATAAAATTCTTAGATAAGACTGTAGTGTTAATCATTCCAGTCAGCGACTCTGTATTCTTTAACCTTTGTTTTATCCTTTACCAGATGAGCTTTGAGCAATTCGACTTTTCAGACATAACCAAACAGCTTTACAAAAAGCTGAAAGTATTTTTGAGAATATTTTGACAACCAAAAACAGGGGCTAAATATGACATCAATGTTCTGTTACCATTATAAATTTTTACAGTATGATAGGACATTGACTGCTCTGCATTTTTGTACAATAATTTTCTTTTTTTCTTGTCAATTTTGAGGCCACTTAAAGTAGTAAAGTGCTTCAGTTGAGTCACAATAAATGCTCCCAGCTGATGATCTTCCAAGAAGAAAGAAGTCGAGAGCATGAAAAACCTCCCATAGTTTCACAAAAAAAATAATTATACAGACTTTTGTTTTTCAAAACACCTTTTTGGCTTTGTTATTTTTAATTTCTGTTCACCTTCAACCACTCACACATTTAGGAAGATTTTTTTTAATTAAAATTTAAAATATTACTTCAAATTTATTGAAGGAACAGCAAATTACAGCATGTATTTTTAATTACTATACATTTGGAGAGAGATGTGACAAAAGCAAGGAGCTGCTATTGATTGGAGTAATCACTTTTGGTGAGCAAATCAGTTTTATATATACCATTTTCAAAAGTCAGCTTGAAGTTAATAGTAGTTAGAAGCTGAGAACAAAATAAAATTACAATATAAATGCTCAAATTTGATTTCCACCTAAGCCATTAATAAAGCCTTTAGAATTCATTTTTTGTTGATTACATTCCTTCTCTCTATAATCCAATTTGATGGCTGCTTTAGGCCTTTCAGACATGGATACATGACATCTGAGTGTCAAGTAAATGCCAATGAAATCAATCTTCTCTGTTTCCTATTAAGACTGTCTGCTGTTGGAAGTTTGTAAGCCTAATGTTCAGCCAATAAATAAACAAAGACACAACAACTATAGACATCATTACAAACAAAAAACATTCAAGTAATACAAATCAGGACACCTAAATAAAAACAAACAAACAAAACACCACCACCAACAACAAAAACTTCAGAATAATTAACTAAAATGTATTTTTCATGTTTTTCACATGCATTGGAAGAGTTAAGATTAAAGTATTTTCCTCTGTAACCTTGAAGGCTGAAATTGTCAGTAAATGGGTTGGTTTTTTTTAATGTAATCAACTGACTGGAGCATCTAGGTACAAATTACAAGTGGTAGAATATGTGGAAATCAAATGTAAACCATGCAAAAAACATTGAATTGATTAGTTTCCTGCACACAGTCTCTTTCTTCTAAATGAAAGGCTTTGAGAATGGGCAGCTGGCATTGATAAATAAACAGATTGTAAAATTCATGTGTTATTTCCACAGTTTGGATTTATAGGAAGTAGAGTCCTTTACACTAATGCGCTGCTTGAGCAGAGCTCGAAAATGTTTTAAGACTGGCTATTTTCTCTGAGAAAGTGAGTGCTGAAACTTATCTTTTCTTCCTCTTTTCCCCTTTCGAGTGATGCTCCTTCCTTAACCCAGGGCCCAGGGTCTGAGGAGGAAAATGATCATAGCATAGAGGAGATGAGCATGACAATCAGTCTTGAAAATTTATTGAATATTAGTAGCAAATATCAAACTAGACCTTTCTAAAATTAGGTTAATTTGCATTTTGGTTTGTATTTGTCATATACAGAAGGTGGAAGCAGTGAGAAAGTATATAGAAGATAGAAGCATGGACAAGTAACCTGGGAGTAACAGAAAGACAGTGTCTGAGATGCAGACAGGGTATTAGGAAAGACAAAGCCCAACTGGAATTGTATCTAGCAAGGAATGTCAAAGACAACAAGAATGGCTTCTGTAAGTACATAGGTGACAAAAGGAAGACTAGGAAAAATGTGGGCCCACTGCTGAATGAGGCAGAGGATCTGTTTACAAAGAACATGGTAAAGGTACTAAATGACTTTTTTTTATCAGTCTTTATTAGCAAGACCAGCCTTCAGGAACCCAAGTTCTCAGAGACCAGGGGGAAAGTCTGGAGCAAGGAAGACATATCCCTTATGGGAGAGGATCAGATCAGGGAATAAATACTTAGGCAAACAGAACATACATAAGTCTAATAGACCTGGTGGAATGAGTGCTGAGGGAGCTGGTTGATATAATTGCTAAGCCATTCTTGACAATCTTTGAATGATCATGACTAATGGGAGAGGTGCCTGAAGACTGGAGGAAAGCAAAGGTCACTCTTGTCTTCAAAAAGAGCAGAAATGAGGGCCTGGAGAACTGCAGGCCATTCAGCCTAGCCTCAGTACCTGGGAAGGTAACGGAGCAGATATTCCTGGGAACCATTTCCAGGCATGTGAAAGACAAGAATTCCACTGGGAGTAGTTGGCATGAATTCACCATGGGGGAAGTCATGCTTAACCAACCTCATAACCTTCTAAAACGAAATGACTGGTCTGGTAGATGAGGGGAGACCTATGGATATTGTCTGCCTTGACTTTGGTAATACTTTTATGCCATCTCCCCTAAGATCCTCACAGAACGGCTGGTGAAGTATGAGCTAGATGAGCAAGACAGTGAAGTGGACTGAAAACTGGACAAATGGTCAGGCCCAGAGGGTGATGATCAGTCACATGAAGTCTAGTTGGAGTCCAGTAACCAATGGTATAAACCAGGAGCCAATACTAGTTCTGATCCTATTTAACATATTAATTAATGATCTGGATGTTGGGGCAAAATTTCCCTTTAGCAACCTTGCTGATGACACGCGAGTGAGAAAAAACAGCTCCTCAGTTGAGTATTATGGATTTTGCAAGATAAAAGAGACTCACATTTCTTTTTGGCATGAGAAAGAGAAATGCGGTGCTTTAAGAAGTCATTCAGCTAGTACCTGAAGATAGTATGTGTCTGCCTTCCACGCATAATAGGTGGAAATTAAGATTTAGAGACAGATATCTGATGGTTTCCTTTGTCTCTCAGTCATAGCGCTGACTTTACCCAAGGGTTAATCTCCAATATCTTTCCCCAAGGGATACAGCCCAATTACCCTTGAGAGAAGTCAGAGATGATTTTTTTTTTAAGTGTATATCTATATACACTACTGGTTTTATTGTTAAATCATGTTTACTACAGCAGCGTCAAAGCACCTGTCAAGACTGAATTATCATCATGCTAAATAATATATATGCAGACCTTTATACAATCCCTGGTGTGAACCATTCATAATTTGCACAGCACGGTTTCAATTTTTTGTTATCCTGAACTCAACAGTGGTGGAATATATACAGCACTTCATTTGTGAATTTATGATTCCCTGAGTTTTTCTTCTACTAAGCAAGACAAACTATCTTTTATTAATGGGCTAAACATTCAGTTCCAAGTCCTTGAGTTGCAAGGTTCAAGTAATCTCATTTGAGCACAGACAGAATCCTGATTTCATAAAACCAAGAAGAAATCATACTGAGGCCATTTGTGAGAAAATTTTAAAGGTCATATCTTCAAACCTTGAGAAGGAAACTCTGTCGTGTAATTTGATATTGATTGTGTGAATCACAGAGGTCTATTTCTTTGCCAAATGACAAATTATATGGGCTAAATGAAATGAGAATATATGTGTGTGTATATACATATATATAATTTTTTTTTTTCCCCATTTAGATGTCACTCCTTTCATCACATTTCCACTGTGAAAAATCTAGTCAACTGTGCAGTGCCATGACAAAGATTTCAGAGAAAAATAAAACTTGAAACTGCATGTAAGCTTGAGTCATGTAAAGTCAAACAGGATTAGCACAGATTTCTATGGTAAATAGTGCAGAGATATTGTATTTACTCAGAAAAAAAATACCAAGAATATTCAGAGAAATGCATGCAACAATTTTTTTCCAAGTCTAGGCACTAGAGGTTTCCATAAAATAGTGTAAAATATAAAAGAAATATTGGGTTTTTTTGTGTGGTGTGTGGTTTTTTGTTTGGTTTGTTTTTGGTTTGTTTGTTCATGGGTTTTTTTGTTTTGTTTTTATTCCTACTGGTAAATCATATTTGAGAGTTCACATCAAGAACTATTATACTGTAAACGAGTGTTAAATGATTCAGTATCTTGGGTCTTGGGCCACAGGTGAACACTTAGATTTGGATTTTCATTTTTCCAGTAACTGCTGTTCATGTTTGCAGCATTCCCATGGGGAAAAGAAGTCAAACTGTGTTTTAAATTCTCCTGCCAGCAGCTAATAAAGGAATGAAAAGGCTGGCTTGTGAATGTCCAATCTCACTCTTAATTACAAAATTAATGTTTTACAAAAATCAGTACATTAAGATTTAAATTATTATAAGTAGCTAACCTACCATGTAACTGTTTTTATTTCATTAAACAAACAAACAAAACTACAAAGAAATTTTGGGAAACATTTTAACAGTAAAGATTTTGTAAGAAACATATTGACAGTGGATATTTTGTATGACTTGATAGTGATAGTCCTGAATAATAATTCTTTTCATTCTTACAGTGAAGTCAGGAGGTTATGATAAACAGATCCATCAGTGACACAATGAAAGAGATGCAGTAGAAGCTGGTTCTCTTGAACACTATTTTATATTTATATTCTCCTGAAGCTGGGGTTTCTTGACCAATGCTGAAAAGATGGGACTCAGCATGAGAATTTAAGTACAGTAGAAAACTTTTTGTCTCCTTTTTGTGTGTATGTGAAGCCAAACTCCATGTAAGACAGACAGCATATCACATATGAGAAATAATGAACTTTGCAGTAGTCCCATCAGATTCTAATAATATTGTGAGGTTCAATATTCTTAGAGCCAAATCCACACAAGGCTCAATCTCTGCTTGACTATCAGCCTATAAGCTAAGGATATTTACTTCATTGACACTGAAACAGGCATCCAAAGTTCTGCTTTTGTTCTTTTCTCTATAGTTCTTGCTGTCTCCTCATCTGAACTTCACCAGAACTGAGGAAGGAATAGGCTGGTATGCATGGCTAGAAGCTTATCCCACTTTTACCCAAATGATAGTGGGGACTTGACATCCATTTTTTGTAGGACCATGACGTAACTCTCAATTGAAAGTGAGTTCCAGCTATGGTACTGCAGAAGAAATACACCGTGCCTGAAAAAACAAACAAACAAACAAACAAACAAACCAACCAAAACCAAGGGAGATTGTTTTAAGATCTGGCAAGAATATTAGGGTACAGAGTCTCTCCTAGGACAGGACAGACTTGACTACAGCCCTTACTGCACTGAACAGCATCAGAACAGCACAATAAGCCTTTCAGTATAAGCCTCTTAACTGAATGTTTGTGAAATGCGGGCACAACTGCTTCAGAGTTTCATGACTATATAATGTCAAGCTCCAACCTGGAAGTCTCTTCATAAATAATCCTATTCCAAGTTGGAATAATTCACTGTGGATTTATTGGGAAACATGCAATGGAGCCAAGAGTGGAGAATTACTGTTCTCTTAGTAAAGGCCAGCAAATTACTCATATTCTCTTGGATAAAATCTTTAGTATCCTTCCTATCTAATATATTCTCCAAAATACCTCATCCAATACAAATGCTTTTTATTTTCACTTGGGTTTTGTTTGCATTCACAGAAGGATTCAAAACATTTTCAGAGACTTTTCAATTTTCTTGATCCAACATTCATATATTGCAATGTTTATGCAAATCAGGAAGCAAGAAATCTTTTAGATAAATGAATTTACCCTCTTCTATTCATCATGTTATCTTAAGTGCTGCAGATATATTGCAAGTTTGGGGTTTTTTATGTATGGATATTTGTATAAGCTGAGTTGAATGCTTGGTGGCTGTAAGGAGTGTTAATACAACTTGCCTGCAAAAGTGAAAGCAACAACTTGACTCCTGGTACATTAAGTTAAGCACATACATAAGAGTTTGCAGGACTGAGGTTCAATATAAAAAGCATAATTGAAGTGCAAATTATGAACATTTGCTTCATGTGAAGCACTTTTAAAGAAAAGGTAATTTAATTTTGTATTTTCCCATAGCATGGTAAAAAAAGTAAACGTGTTTCTCAGCAAAGTTTGTTGTATAATTTATCATCCAGGACAATAGGTGAGATCTAAAAGAGACAATTGACATTTAAACTCACTAGGCTATTTAAATTGAACTCTCAGGATTATGCATGACTCTTTGTGGGTTTTAATTATTGTGTCAGTATAATAATCAAATAAGAATGTACTTTATGTCTTTAAGTCTAGTATTCTTAGGGACAACCACTAATTTCATTACAATTGTGGGAAAAAAAACATTACAACTACCTAATTTTATAAAATTCCAGACCTAAGGAAAAAACACATATCAGGTATTCCTAAATTCTGGAATAGGAACTCTAAGTTGCATGCATGCCATTAAAAATGGGACCCACAAAGGGCACTTCAAAAGATAATTCTACCGCAATCTCCTGCTTCCAGCATTGAGTTCATGCTCAGCTTTATGCATTCTTACCTTTTTCCTGGAATACCTGTTCCATTCATAGTCAATGACACTCATCTGCAATTACATTATTTCCTTCTGTATTCAACACCAGGCTTCCACAGCGTGCTGCTATGGTACAAAAGAATTGCTGTTGTCTTGATCTGTTAGTTATTCAGGGTGGCAACGTGCCAGATATCCTGTGTCTCTCATACTAGTCGTTCCTGATTTTTCTGTTCTAAACATATGGTGAACCAGGGATGGGGAAGAAAAGGTATACCTGGATTTTTTGACATATACAGAGATGATGTAACTGAGAAAGTGCCTGAGAGGGACCTACTGCTGGCCAAGACTGAGACTATTAACATTGGTGGTAGTGCCTCTATGATAATATATTTCAGCAGAAGAAAAAAAAAAAAACAAACAAACTGTACCACATTAGCAGTAGTCAGAAGAGAGGAGTGAGAATATGCAAGAGAAATAACTCTGCAGACATCAGGGTCAGTGAAGGAGGGAGAGGTGGTGCTCCAGGTGCCAGAGCAGAGGTTTCCCTGTAGCCTGTGGTGAAGACTGTGGTGAGGCCAGCTGTCTCCCTGCAGCCCGTGGAGGTCCAGAGTGGAGCAGATACACACCCATAGCCCATGGAAGACGCCATGCCAGGGAAGGCTGATGCTCAAAGAAAGCTGTGACCTCATGAAGAGTCCAAGCTCTTGGCAGGACCTGTGGAACCATGGAGAGAGGGGCAGGTTTGCTGGCAGGACTTGTGACCCCATGGGGGACCCATGTTGGAGCAGTTCATGGAGAACTAACGGTCATGGGAAGGATTCACTTTGGAGAAGTTCACGGAGGACCATGTTCTGTTGGAACATGGGAAGAGTGCAAGAAGGCCTCCCTTTGAGGAGGAAGGAGTGGCAGAGACAACATGTGATGAGCTGACCACAACCCACATTCCTTGTCCCCCTGTGCTACTGGTGGGTAGAAGGTAGAGAAAATTAGGAGCGAAGCTGAACCTGGGAAGAAGGTAAAGGTCGGGAAAAGTGTTTTAAGATTTGGGTTTTATTTCTCATTACCCTACTCTGACTTCTAAGTGGCAATGTATTAAATTAATTTTCCCTGAGTCGAGTCTGTTTTGCCCAGGACGGTAATTGCTGAGTGGTCTCTCCCTGTCCTTATCTCGATCCAAGAGCCTTTTGTTATATTTTGTCTTTCCTGTCCAGCTGAGTAGGGGGTGACAGAGTAGCTTTGGTGGGCACCTGGCATCCAGCCAGGGTCAATCCACCACAGAAAGACTCCTTCAGACACACACAAACAAAAAACACACAGGCATACTTATAGGTATAGGTATTTACAAGGACAGTGAATTTATCTCTGACAATGTTTCAAGAACTTGTCTTTTGAAAAGGCCTTTACTTCTCCTACTTCCGTTACAGAACCTTAAATATTTTGTGAAATTCTAAAGATGCTTTTTCCAAGCTCTATTTGAGAGTTTACATTTATCCTGCTTCATTCCCCACAGCCGAATCTCTCTCTTCTGTATTAGATAAAAAATGCTGCCAGGTTCACATGATACATAAGCAGAATCTAATTGACTTGATTGAGACTTCACATATGAGGAAATATTTTAATTTTCAATTCCCTTTGCAGCAATACTTATTACAAAATGTATGGGTACATATTTATTGTGATGTTTGGCTACATTGTAAAAAAGGGGTCTGGTACCAAGGGTAAAGTAGCTATTCCAGGAAGCTGCATGTGAAGAGTCACAGCTTTGAGGAAGAAGAAAAATCTGAAGCTTTCTGAATTTTCTCAGTCTAGCAATGCTCTTCCAATTCACACACACACACCTCCCTTCTAGTATGTTCTAATTTCTTCAGCAATAGTTTGTTAAAATTGATGGAAGCAGCTAAGGTCAACTGTTAATGTTTAATACTCTTAGACCATTATATTTTCTTTTAAATCACACCATTTATCTGTCTAAATTCAGTCTACAAACTTTAGTGATAATAATACTAAGTGGTTAGATACCACAGCAGCATTGCCTTCATTAATCATCATCCTCTGAGAAACTATTAACTGTTATGACTAGTGTTGCTTTAAAGATGCAGAAACATCCAGTCCAGTGATTTGTTCAAGGCCTATTAGCGGTAAGTCTCTCATATGAAATTCAGTGTCAAATAACTTAATTCAGATTTGTCTTTCTAAGTATCTCTTGCTAGCCCACAGTATTTAGCAGATAAATTTGTTTATAATAAAATGATATTACTTGAATTGCTATCATTCTTTAGCTATTCTGATTCACACAGCTGTGAATTGCAAAGATGTAGATACACCTTACCTTCATCATTATTGTGCAAAACTCCTAATTAATGTATTCGTATGCTATTATTTCCTACAGTGATAATGGCTTCTGAATACAGCAGCACAGCGTGACAACCCTCAATCAAGCACTACAATTTTAATGTCCTGGTAGCAAGAAAACAAAGCTTGTCATGACTGTAGAGATGGCTTATATTTACAAGGCTTCCTTTTACGACACTTTAATTTGGAGAAAAATAACTACTCAGAGACACATTTGTATTAAGCATTAAGTTGAAGAACCTAAAGTGATGACATTTTGGGGTGCTGTTTTTGACAGGATGCTAAGCAGGCTGAGGATCAGTGAAACAAATGGAACTGAATTGGAGGAAAGGCTATAAACGCATCCAGAAGGTCCATTTGGTGACTGCAGCTGACATGTTGCAGGTGGATCTACAGCAGAAATGTTGCTAAATCTTGCAGTTCTACTGCCTGTTCCATTATATTTTGAACCTTCCCAAACACAACTAGGAGTTATGTTATTATGTTATCTCTATTTTCGCAGAATCCCAGAATGGTTGGGGTTGGAGGGAACCTCTGGAGATCATCTAGTCCAACCCATCTGCTAAAGCAGGTTCGCCTAGAGTAGATTGCACAGGAATGTGTCCAGACAGATTTTGAATGTCTCCAGAGAAGGAGACGGCAAAACCTCCTTGGGCAGCCTGTTCCAGTGCTCTGTAACCCTCAAAATAAAGAGGTTTTTCCTCATATTTAGATGGAACCTCCTTTGCTTCAGTCTATGCCCATTGTCCCTCATCCTTTCGTTGGGCATTAGTGAAAGGAATCTGGTCCCATCCTCTTGACACTCACCCTTGACATATTTATAAGCATTGATAAGATTCCCTCTCAGCCTTCTCTTCTCCAGACTGAACAGACCCAACTCTCTCAGTCTCTCCTCATAAGAAAGATGCTCTAGACCCCTAAACATCTTCAGAACCCTCCATTGGACTCCCTCCAATAATTCCTTATCCTTCTTAAACCGTGGAGCCCAGAACTGGACACAGTACTCCAGATTTGTCCTCACCAGGGCAGAGTAGAGGGAGACGGTAACCTCCCTCAACCTGCTGGTCACACTCTTTGTAAAGCACCCCAGGATACTGCCAGCCTTCTTGGCCACAAGGGCATATTGTTGACCCATGGACAGCCTGTTGTCAACCAGAACTCCCAGGTTCCTCTCCCCAGACCTGCTTTCCAGCAGGTCAACCCCTAACCTGTGCTGGTGCTTGGCATAATTCCTCCCCAGGTGCAGGAACTACACTTGCCCTTGTTGAATTTCATCATGTTCTTCACTGCTCAGTTCTCCAGCCTGTCCAGGTCTCACTGAATGGCAGCACAGCCTTCTGGTGTATCAACCACTCCTTCCATCTGGGTACCATCAGCAAACTTGCTGAGGGTGTGCTCAGTATCTTCATCCAGGTAATTAATGAGCAGGTTGAACAAGACTCAACCTGGAACCCTTGGGGAACCTCACTAACTACAGGCCTCCATCTAGACTCTGCACCATTGATCACAACCCTCTGAGCACTGCCATCCAGCCAGTTTTCAATCCATCTCACTGTGCACTCATCTAACCTGCACTTCCTTAACTTACCTATGAGGATGTTGTGAGAGACAGTATCAAAAGCCTTGCTGAAGTCAAGGTAGACAACATCCACTGCTCAAGAAAAAACAGAAAATATGAAACCTGTACCAAAATACCCATAAAGACACAAACAACAGCAGAAAATCTCAAAGATACAAAACTTCTCCCTTGGCTTATATAGACATCTTTGTATTTAAATTTGGTCATATTGGTACTACCATGCTTGTGTTTCAACACCAGAATTCAAGTTGTGAGAAGAGCCCTGGAACTGATTCTGTGGTCAGAAAATATAAAAATACAGGTGAACTTAGAATTACATTGATATTATAATACAGAGGTGATTTGTATAGCCCTTTGCTGCTTGCCTTGTACAGCATACAAAGGTGGAAGTATTCTGTGTGTGCAAAAAGAACAATGTCATTTAGAGGCATATGAATATATATGGATTCAGTTCAGATCTTCTGAGTGATTATAAGGAATTTGATACATGCTGGTTGTTCTCCAGTAAAACAGAGCATATGAAGTATCAGAGTTAATGGGAAAAGGCCACAAAGACTTTTTTATCTTAGTGCACAGTACAGATGGATAGAAAATTATATTGGTACCTTTATTTGATAACAATATTGTTACACAAAGAAAAGTAAAAAATAATTCAATAATCTTTTTCTTCCTTTCAGTGTCGTGGAAGTGCACATACCTTTTAAAATATGTTGTAGGATTGTTTTTATACTTCATACCTAGTTATATGTTTTCTACCTTAAATTCCTTTGAGTACTAAAGAATTTGGAATCTCTTTTCTGTCATCCTTCTTTCATTATTTTGGATTTGGGACTTTTTCAGTGCAATTCTCTGTCTTTGGTAATGAGCTTTTAAATATAGTAAGCCTGTGCAATTCTAATGATGTGTTTCTTTCGGCCTTTCAGTAAAACTTGTAGCCACATAAACTAACATATTCTGAATGTTTGAAGTGAGCATTTTCTTGTGACATTTGTGGCCCTTGATGAATTTTTCAGTGAAACCATTATTCTACATCAACACATAGTTGGCAAACACAAATTATTTATTCCCTATATTCTGATGAGTCCTTTGGGGACACTACATTTTGTCAGTGACTATATTCAATTCAGTTTAAGGTCTTAATATTTTATTGCTGAAAACAAGAGCTGAAACGTACTCTAAAAACCCCCACACAGCTGCTACTACTTCATTACAGGCTCTACATAAACATCTCTTAGATCAAGGATCATTGACCTGATAAAATGCAAGAGTTGATTTTACTTGCTTTCCATGTCAATGTCATGAAGGTGCATTAAGTAAATGTACTAAAGCAGCATTTTTCTGTTGAAGGGTAGGTGGTTAGTCTAGGCCTGACAAATGAAGACCATTCATATTTTTGTTAGGATTCAAATCACCTAATTCAGGAGACCATTCCTTGAATGACGGTTGACGGTGTTCTGCTCACAAGGGAACAAGTGGTGTGACTAGAAAGGTAGTCCAGCTGAAGCTTCCACAATCTGTAGAGCTGGATGTCTTGCTCTGAATTAAGAGGATAGAAAAAGACAAACACTGAGCCAAATCACAAATGCAGACATTGTTCTGGCTAGTGCTCATATTTCTTGTTAAAATTTGATAGTGATAGCTATCTGTTCTTCAGAAGGTTGTCATCCCTGAGATTCTAGCCCTCTCTCCATCAGTTTTTCACTCAAGACCCGGTTTCTTCCATACAACAGACAGTGAACTGCAGGCACAGCACAAAGAAATTGTCTCGCTGCCCTCTGTAACACAGGGCTGGGAGCAGTAACAGCTGTTTGCAGAGAAAACAGTAAAAACCAACAGCTCTGTAGCTTGAGAAGACTTTCCTGGACCCATTTACCCTAATAACATTCCTGCTTGGAGAAATTTTTACCCCTCCAAGATTGAATTTGAAGCTAGGACCATAGCCAACCCAATGTCTATGATTAGTCCCACTATTTATTGCAAGTGATTGAGCTTGCTGTTACGACTATGTATTTTCATCTGTTAACAAATTAAAGAATTGTTTGAGTTTACCAAAGCAAGTGGAGTGATTTTCAGAGAGCTTTGAATACCTTGAATACAGAACTCTAAGTAACAGTACTTAAAGAAGTTAATATAGTGCTTTTCCATTGAAACAAACAAGACTCACTCTAACCAAAGTTACAAAGGAAACCTAAAATGAGAGTTTAAAATGTAGTTGTTCAAATAAAATCCTGAATTCTTCATTTCTTTTCCCCTAATTTCTCATATAAGGATCTGTTAGCAAGTGAATTTTGGTATGGTTTTCATGATAGATTATTTACATAGACATTGTTGAAAACAGTGGAAGTTTATTTCCAGCAGGACAGAGGATATGTTGAATTTAGACAAAAAAGCAGAATAGTGCACACCTACTAAAAGGTTAATCAACTCTGTATTTAGCACAAGCAGGTTGATTTTGTCTAAACTTCAAAACAGGTCTGAAAGAGCAAATAGTAAAAATATTGTTACTAAAAACAGATACCAAATAAGTGCAAGGTGTGGTCAAGGCGGTGCTACTCTTCACTATCTACTGAAAAAAAATCTCAGTTCTTTAAATCTGAACACAATAAAACTAGCCTAAAAATAATAACTTAATTAACTTAATTAATAGCATAATAACACCTGTTAACTTAATAACACCTGTTATTAAAGTTATTTTTTCAGCAAAAGCAAAGGTTATATCAAGCTTTTAGAGCAATTGTGGTTGGGGTTCGGCTGATTAGCTTTCTATATAATCATATATATAAAATAACAGTAGGTAGTTTTTGAATAAAAGTAACAATGGCATATTTAATTGTAATTTCTTATAAAATAGAAGAGAGAAGTTTAATATCCAAATCTGATCATGGTCTCTAGAAAATATGTCTCAGGCACAAAAAGGGACAGACATTTTTGTCAGATATATATATATAAGGGAGATTCATGGTAATAAACAATAATAAAGAAGCTTAGACAGATCACTGCAATATTTCCCATGATAATTTACAAAAGGCAGCAATAGCTCAGCTAAAGCAGATAAAGAATGTAACGTTGCAGAAAGCAATACATTAGGACAAAGGGCAAGTGTACCATTGAAGAAACAATTACAATAGATGCAGAGGCCAGTATATGGAGCCTTATAAATGTGAATTATGCAGAATATAATCACCAAGGTGATCAGCTCTGGTGCAGGTGCATTCCGCAGCAGAGCAGGGAATAATGGTGCACAGGGGTGGGTTCCCCTGAGCTGGGGAAAGCCCAGGGGAGCACAGAGACCCACCAGGAGCAGGCAGCTCACACCAGAGCAACTCGTGAGGCATTGTCAGGGCCAGGAGTAATGGCTGCCACCCAACACTTCAGCAAAAGGCAGCTGTAGGGAGCTCAGGTGAGCAGGAGTGCTGCCAACAGGATAGGAGAACAGGGTGTGGAACATCAGCCATGGCATGGTGCAGCAGTCTGCAGGGCAGTTCATGTGGAAGGGCGCATGGGGAGTGTGTTTTTTTGAAGGAGGGAGGTTCCACTGGCCAAGTGGGAGACTTGAAGCACACATAACTCGACTGCATGAATCCAGGGCACCCAGACGGAATGGTGGACACTCATCTGACAGCAAAGGCTGCAGCTGGGGGATCAGCACCAACTGCCCCAGCAGTGGCTGATGCCTGCACACAGATGGAGCTGCTGAAGGGAGAGGCTGCAGTGCAGACCTCAGACTCCAGGAAGGGCCTGGACCTTTCTCCTGGGGCAGACATAGGTGGCAGACCTGCCTGCAAAATCTGTGCCCAGGTGGCGGACCTCCTGCTGCAGGTTGCTGAGCTGCAGAAAGTAGTAAGAAGGCTCTGTAACATCAGGGAGGCTGAGAAGCAATTAGATAGCTGGTTCCAAGTGCAATCTGCAGTGGACCCACAGCCTATGACCAGACAGCCAAAAGCTCTACCATCAGCACATACAGAAGGGAGGAGGGCCAGTGCAGAAGATTGGGAGTTTGACACTGCAAAGACCATCAGGAGGAAAAGACTTCTTCTGAAGGCTGATGTGCCTTTACAGAACTGCTTCACCACTCTGCAGACTGAAAAGGAAAGACTCGTCACATCAGGAGAGATGCTGGAGCTGAGTAAAGCAGCCCAATCTGTTCCCTTTATAACAACCAGGGCAAATAAGAAAAGGTGACAGGTGAAAATAGTAGGTGACTATCGTCTGAGAGTTAGGGAGGCACTCATTTGCTGATCTGACACACTCTCTAGAGAGTGTGCCACCAGTCTTAGAAATTACACTAGATTTTTCTGTGTTCTACAAATCCCATGAACATGTCCCAGTGCCTTCTGTGCCATCATTTAGACTATTACTAGTGTTATGCAGGCTTACATATATATCTACTACAAGTGCATCTATTTCCGTTGAAGCAAAGTATAGTATTTATTCAACATGTTTCAATATTGCCCATGTACATTTAAAAAATATTTTAAAGCGAAGAAAAAATAATAATAAAGTGTGATTTTCTTTGAGTTCCAAACTCTTTATTGGGAAAACGGTAGGAGAAGATGTTGGTAATCAAAGGAAGGTCTTCACAGCATAATTCAGTGTCCATTGAAGAAAGTAGAAGGATTGCAGCCAGTAGAACTAAATTTTTCTTGTTCATAAGTATATGTGTCTATTTATGTTAAGAACAGTGTGTTCAGATACCTACCTATTCGTTTCTAACAAGTTAAAGACACATGTCAGCTGATAAACAAAGAAACTTGTGGCTTTATTTATTAACATTTACTAGTTCTTTTTAGTCTTTTTGGAACTATAATGCATGTTACTGGAATATTTTACTTCAAAAATTACTTTTCACTATGTGAACCTGGTGGATCTTCATGTATCCTTAACTTCTCTTTACCTTTGTCTAAATGATTTGATTTATTCTTGCAGCATTGAAGCAAGCTTGTTATGTTCTTGGTAAATGAAAAAAAGAAAGCAACATTTTATTTTCTCCTTTTATTTATTTATTTTTTTTTCTGTAATAAAACGTTGGCTTTTGTGAATGTCTCACTGTTTTGGAAAGGCTTCACTTGAAGCCATGAAAGAAAACTCTTCAGGTTTGAAAGACTAACAGTCACAAATATTGAACCCTGATCTGTCAAAGCAATATCTCAGTGGTGCAAAAACTTCCATTTGCATCAAAAATCCATTAGTCAGTGAACTTTAATGGCAGAATGAGCATAATGGGTGGGTGAGCTTCTGTACTGCTTTGCCTTTTTTCTTTACTTCCTAGTATATACATGGTGGTTAAAATATTGACAAAGCATGAATGTGCACTTTAAAATGTATATCCTTTAAAATTTTGGACCAAATCAACACACAACAGCAAATGTTTTGATACATTACTAATGGTAACTGCATTTAAAAGACATTAAAAAAAAAAAAAAAAAAAAGCGTGTTCCTCTTCCCACTCCACCCCTCAAACACAATGATCACTCCTGGTTCCCTGGAAGAGATAAAAGGAAGCACTTGTTTCTAAGAATTACATAAAATTTTTCAGGCTTTATTCTTAAGTGATATGATGAGTTATCTTGGTCATCTCTTGGAATGATAAGATTTTTCAATTTAGTGCAGAATGAAACAAACTGATTTGTTCTAAACCCTCCCTGTCTCTTTGTTGCCCTTCTAAGAGACCTCAGTAGTCTTAGGTTGCCTCCTTCTCCTCTTGAACTGCATAGGATGCAGGGAACATGAAAATGACTCCTGCAGAATGATAATAGAAGCACAAAAGTAATGTACTTAGCATGTGGAACCTTAACATTTAGGTTCACAAAGGCCAAGTGCAAGATCTTACACCTGGATTGATATTGATACCGCTGGTATCAATACAGGCTGGGGGATGAACACTGAGAGCAGCCCTGAGAGGAAGGATTTGGAGGTACTGGTGGATGTAAAGCTAAACATGAGTTGGCAATGTGTGTTTGCAGACCAGAAGGCATGGGCTCCATCAAAAGAAGTGTGGCCAGCAGGTTGAGGGAGAAACATTTTTGTCAGTCTCGCTAAGTACCATGCTTTGCATATAAACAAAGACACCGGTATGCATTGCACCTGTACATATGTTTACATATGTAAGAAAAGACTGTTAAGGTTACAAATGAAGTTATCCTGACTTTTATTGATGCTCATTAAATGTAGTAGAAGATATAGCCTAACTCTGTTTCCATCTGTAGAAAACATCATGACTCTTTTAGTCATTATTAAAAGTATTCTCTGTACAGAAAATTAACCATTCTTTCCTGTGTAATGACAGTGCCAGGTTCAGAGTTGTTGTGAATAATGTATATTTGTATTCTGGTTGTAGTGAACAAATATAATGTATAATTTGGTCATTAGCTTTTCACATCAATGTTTTTCTTCTTTCTGTCAGTTATGTTGTTAGTACAGTAATTCCAGCTGCTTCGAAAATATAATTATTATGTATTTTGCATAAATTAGCTGTTTGAATTGTATATAAATATATGTCTCCTGAAAACATATGTGACGAGAGGTAAACCATGTCTGTTTTGCACTATTCAGACCACATAGAGATGCACCATGGAATGGCAGTTGACTGGATTTTATGCCACTTGTGATGCCAAGTCAGAACAAAGCAAACTGTTCCCTACAACTGCATCAACCTAATTCTAACAGACATACATTGTGTGGTTAAATATTCAAATGCTAGAAAAGTGTTGAAATTACAGTTACATATGCAGGTCATTTTATTCAGTTGTTACTAGAATGACTGACATTTCATAGACACTAGAGTGAAGAGACCAAGTACTGATCCATAAAATCAGAGCAAATGAATTGAAATTGATGGACCTCAAAAGGTTCAGTGCTTCTGCCTTAACTCTTTCCAATGACTTTTGGCTTAGAAAGTTCATTGACTTTAATACCTACTGTAAGTATGTCTGGATTTAAATTTTAATCATTCTATCCATTTCATAGTTTCACGCTGTCAAATTCTGTTAGCCAGTAGAGCTGATGATAAATCTAGACCATTCCTTTCTTGCTTTCAGAACTACCTTCAAAGTAAACTGTTACTTAGAGCAGAAGGTAAAAGAGTGAGGTGCACAAGAGTACTTTAAAAACTGAAAACTTCCCATGGGACACACTTGAAATGAAATCTCTAAGACAGAAACTAGTGATTCCAGTTCCCTTATCGGAGTATCAAACCCTGACATCAGTAACAGATATATATGCAGCAGATATCAGTGTGTACATATACATACATAAGTACATACAAGTGTGTACATAAGTTTTACCAAAACATACAGTTGAAAACAGATATGTTTTGGATCAAAACAGAGTTTGGTCAGAACAGTGTGCAAAGACTCATTCAATAAAATTTCTTCAATATAGTTAGCATTTAATAAAAATTAAGTGCATTTCTAAATTAAACATTTAATTCAAAAAATGCCAAAATGTAATGTCCTTTGTTTTTTCCAAAGGAGACAACTAGATGAAGTGTTTCACTGAATCTGAATATATCCTTCTAAACCTGACTTTGCATTTTTCATGGAAAATTGGCTTTCCAAAATGTTTACAAAGCTCTAGTCTAAACTTCTAATGTTAGGAAATCTCAAGAGAGCAATATAATACTTCACAGCCTCTCATCTATTGGATAGAATTTCTCTTCACATGTATGTCACTGGAAACAAAATTACATCAGTGAGGCATAAGCAGTGTGATTTTAGACTAACCAGGTGAAAAAAAAAAACACATGGAGCACCTTTTTTTTTTTTACCCTTTTTTTCATTTGAAACAACTAAATGAAATCTAAATGAAATAATTTTTGCTAACTCTATCCAGTCTGTTTTCTAAGACTCAGAGGAAAAATCCAAGAATCCAGCTTTAGTGCCTCTGTGTGCATAAACTACTTGAAATAAGTGAGATGTCACTGATTAGATGAGTACCTAATGGCTAACAGAAAACAAAATTTTCTCCAGTTCGATCATATAAATGAATAAACAAGATGTGTCAAATATTTAGTTACTAATGTTTTCTCTTAACATAAAACTCTTTTTTCATATCTCAAGAAAGTGTAAAGTTTTTCAGCATTAGTCTTAATTTTAAATAATAGATACATACTCTGTGAGCAATTTTAAAATATGGAGTTTGCTACTATTCTGTGCCATCATTCCATGTCTGTTTTCTGTGCTTTTCAGCCAGTATATATGATTTCAAGCAACACCCCCAAATCTGTCTTGAAACTGAACAAATATTTACTCCCTCCCCGTTCCAAAAAAGTTGCAATTTGAATGGTTTCTTATGTATCTACAGTCTGAAAAATGTGACACTGAATTCTTTATGTTTACAAAGTTTATAACATTTACCATGTTGTTAACTGTTTAATTCAGTCGAAGTGGAAATAACATATTATTTCAACAGGTTATTCTTCGCCTACTTGTGTGTATTACAGTTTAATGCAAGATTGCAGGTGAAATACTGAACCTACAGTAAATACGAAAGTGAAAGGAAAGATTTTCTTGTTAGCTATGTAAGAACTTCACACACATTTTTCCCATCCTCAATGGAAACTAGAAAGTAAAACTTCAGAGGATTATTACATCATAGAATAGCTCAGATTGGAAAGAAACCTTAAAGATCATCTGATCCAACCTTTTGTGGGAAAGGGAGCCTAGATGATATTATTTGGCACCCTGTCCAATCACATCTTGAAAACTTCCAGTGGTGGGGACTCTAGCACATGTATGGGGAGGTTGTTCCACTGAATGATTCATCTCATTGTAAAAAAATTATTTCTTGGCTGGAGACGAAACCTCTCCTAGTACAACTTGTACTCATTTGCCCTTGTCTTCTCTATGTGGTCCTTGTGAAGAGAGACCCTCCATCCTCTTTGTAACTACCCTTTAAGTACTGGAATACTGTGGTGAGGTCTCCTCTGAGTATTCTCTTCTCTTCTCCAGAGAGAAAAGATCTAACTCCTTTAGTCTTCCCTCACAGAGTAAGTTTCCCACTCTTTGATCATCTTGTGGTCTTCCTTTGGGCCTTTTCCAGGGTCCAGGTTATTATTGTTAGTTAAACTAACCTTTCTAAATCTCTAAAGCTTCTGAAATGAAGCATAAGGAAAAAAAAAAGTCTGAGAAAAAAGAAATGTCTGTTTTACATTAATTAAACTTAAAATGAGATACCTTATAAAGAATTGTAGTCAGCTGGGAAAAAAGATTTTCTAGTAAAACTGGGAAATTAAAAAACTAAATCCCTTAAAGAAAATATTTCTTCCCCTAAATTCACCATTTTCTGGTTAAAAAAAAAAATAAATTTAATTTATAATTTAAAAAAAGACTAAACCAGAAATATAAATTCATATAAATAATTGGAGAAAAACATACACTTCCATTTTACATTAAAAGTAATAGATGCACTTAAAGATATATTGATTGTGCAGTGTCCCATGAGAAGCCTAAGAGAAGCAAGAATTGAACCTACATTTTAGTCTACAACCTTAAATGTAAAAATACACAGTCTTGAAACTGTGTAATTATTGATACAAATGACAAGTTAATTAAAACTATACTCTCATCACTACAGTCATCCTTTTGTTTCTCCATTGAGAGGAAAAATGCTAGTAGAGTCTCTCTGAGAATGTCATTCCCTTTTCTGGACTGTTATTTCCTCTGTGCCTTTTAAATCTAGTTGTCAAACAGCTCAGAGTTTCTTTTGTTCAGAACCTCCAAAGCAGTTTCAATGACAGTATCAAGGGCAGCAGCAGTAGTTTAGCTGTTGAAGTCTATAATGTGCTGTAATGTGCTGTACAACCATGACTGGAGACTACACTGAGAAAGATTAAAAAAAAAAAAAAAAAAAAAAGCGTTCTCTTTCAAACAAACTTGGCTTTGATTTTACAAGTCATTACTTTCTTCTCCTTTCAGAGAAAGCATAATTACACAATGAGAGTTAGTTGCCACAAGTTTTGCTTTCATTTGAGTTGGTGTAGCAGAGCGCTGTGGATTAGTTTGGGTAGAATAACCCAAGGTTGACCAATGTTTGGGGAAAAAGCCATAGCCAGTGTTACATTGTGTCTAGAGAACACATTACAGGACACCATGAGCAATAAGAAGTGACAAGAACAAGTACATATTCTTGTAACTTCCATGGTGGCTGACTCAAATTATTCTTTGTCTAGTGTAGATGATGTTATGTACCTATTGTAGACCTGACAAGCACACTTAGCACCAAGGGGAGCATTTGATGATGTTGTACTGTGCAGACATGGCTCAATACAACATGTTTCAAAAGACTTAGAGTATTAAATGGCTAGGTTTCTGAAAGTCAGGATTCAACCACCACTCACTGCTTTATGGTTTCTGGTTTCTTCTCCCACATGTTTACGCCTCTTCCAGCAGGATTGCCATCTTGGAGGTAAGACGACACAGGTGTTTCATGTGCTTCGGTGATGCTGGAGTCTTATCATTCTGTTTTCAACTGCAGTAGTTCTTTCTTAAGGTGAGGAGAAAAGAAGTGTGTTCTTGAGTGCTTCTGAACCAAAGAAATCCCAAAAGGAAATCATGTGAAAGAAAACAGCACTTTATAAATTAGTTTTGAGAAGAACTTGTAAGGAGAAGACAGGCATGGGGAGCAAAATGAAGCCCATATAATCCAAGGGAAAAAGGTGAGCGACCTGTTAAACCATTTACACACACACAAGTCTATGGGGCCAGATGGGATCCATCCAAGTGTACTGAGGGAGCTGGCAGAGGTCATCACCAAGCCATTTTCCATTATTTATCAGCAATCCTGGCTAACCGCCAGGTCCAGTTAAGTGGAAGTTGGCAAATGTGACATCCATCTACAAAAACGGCTAGAATGAGGATCTGGACAATTACAGGCCTGTCAGTCTGACCTCCGTGCCAGGGAAGGTCATGGAACAGATCACCCTGAGTGCCATCACATGTTACACGCAAGACAACCAAGCAATCAGGCCCAGTCACCACGGGTTTATGAAAGGCAGGCCCTGCTTGACCAACCTGATCTCCCTCTACAACAATGTGACCCACTTAGTAGATGAAGGAAAGGCTGTGAATGTTGCATACTTAGACTTCACTGTTTCCCACAGCATTCCGCTGCAGAAGCTGGCAGCTCATGGCTTGAATGGGTGTGCACTTCACTGGATAAAGAACTGGCTGGATGGCTGGGACCAAAGAGTTGTGGTGAATGGAGTCAAATCCAGTTGCCACATGGTCACGAGTGGTGTTCCCCAGGACTCAGTATTTGGGCCAGCTCTGTTTAATCTCCTCATCAAGGATCTGGAGGAGTGGATTGAGTGCACCCTTGGTAAGTTTGCAGATTACATCAAGTTGGATGGAGTATTGATCTGCTTGAGGGTAGGAAGGCCATACAGAGGGATCTGGACCAACTGGATTGTTGTACTGAGGCCAGTTGTATGAGGTTCAAGAAGGCCAAGTGCTACATCCTGCACTTGAGTCACAACAACCCCAGGCAGCACTACAGGCTTGTGGAAGAGTGGCAAGAAAGCTGAAGGGTGGCAAAAGACCTGAGGATGTTGATCAACAGCTGGCTGAACATGAGCCCAGTGTGCCCAGGTGGCCCAGAAGGCCAACAGCATCTTGACGTGTACCAAGAATAGTGTGCCCAGCAGGAGTAGAGGAGTGATTGTTCCACTATACTCAGCACTGGTGAGGCCCCATCTTGAATCCAAAGGAGTGGCTAAGAGAACTGGGGTTGTTTAGCCTGGAGAAGAAGCTGAGGGGAAACTTTATCTCTCTCTACAGCTACCTGGAAGGAGGTTGTAGCATGGAGGGTGTTGGTCTCTTCTCCCAAGTAACAAGTGACAGGATGAGAGGAAATTACCTCATTTTGTGCCAGGGAAGGTTCAGATTGAATATTAGTAAATGTTTCTTCGCAGAAAGGGTTGTGAAGTAGTGGAACAGGCTGCCCAGGGAAGTGGTGGAGTCACCATCCCTGGAGATCTTTAAAAGACATATAGATGAGGTTCTTAGGGCCATGGTTTAGTGCTAGAGTTTGGTTACGGTTGGACTTGGTGTTCTTAAGGGTCTCTTCCAACCAAAATAATTCTACAATTCTATGCAAGCACACTAAGAACTGGAAAAGGTTGCACTGAAGCAAATGGAGTCAGAAAGTCAAAAGTTGCTCAAAAGATATAGAGAAATATGGACAAAAATATTTGGGAGCTTGTCTGAAGTTCATAAAAGACTTGAATTATTTCAAGTTAGCATCTGTAGAAAATAAACGTAGTCTACATTCCTTCCTGAAACATTAAGCATGAAGTCTTATCTGTTTGGCTTCAGTCATGCTTTGACTCTTGGTCTTTGTCTCACACTTCAATACAGAATTTTTAAACTCATTACTCATGCTTGTTCTGTTATGGTCAATGTTTTAATTACGTTGTTTGTGAGTTTAGTGATAGCACTAGCTATATCACATGGGTAAAATGTTGCATAAAGTTGTTGCTGGAAATAAGCTTTCTTTAGTGAGGAAATTTATTTAAATGAGACCGTGCTTGTGGCTTTATGTATAAATTATTATAATCACAATCTAAGAAGTCTTGTGCTTTGAATATTTTCCAAAAAACTTATTTCATTTCACTGCTTAACTTCTTAAATAATCTGACAGGGTTTTAGGAAAATATAGCTTTGCGTCTTCAAAGACAAACTAAAACATATAAAGTGCTCCATTTTGCATTCATTACTCAGGCAGTATTACTCAGTTATGAGAAGGAATACTAAAGGATAAGCAAGAAGATGCAGAAAAGCAATCAAAAAGTGAACAGTAAGGTTGTTGTTATTTTTGTCATTTATGATGATGATCATTATTATTACTCCCATATCTGTTTATATTAAAGGTTCATAGAACTATCCAGATTTCCTTTGTATTTCACAAAAAGATCAAAAGTTTGTTTTCCCATTTTGTATAGATGTACCTTTGTTCCAGATTAAGAATCTATTCTGTAAATTATTTTTCATTTATTTCTGAGGTTCTTGTAAAAGCACACACAAAATATACCTTAAAGTGGTTTAGCCAGCCCTTGAATATATCTACTCTTCCTCATTTTGTTTTAAATAGTATTACGCTGCTTGTTTAAACCTCTCAGTAAGATATAAGAGGAAATAATAACATATAAAACACTTTATTTCCATAGCATTTTGGCTTTATCAGAGCAAAACATTGATACATATTATCGCAGCCATAAACATATTGGGACTGGCAAAGCATTTACCCAAACTAGCATACAATGTATATGAGTTTTAAAACAGCAATTAGTGTACTAATTCCTATGTCAATATAGTATTGCATTATTCTATTAATATAAATTTCTCATTCCAGGCATATGAAATCTACCTTTATAAGCAGACTAGCTTATGTGATATATAGTTATAAATGTATAAATGCATAAGCCTAAATAACTGAAATATTTTTTAATCAACTTCAATTCCTACACCAAAATAACTGGGGGCAGAGAATGTAGTTTATAACTTTATTTGTTTAGAAAAAAGTTTTTGTTTCTTCATTTTAAGAAAAAGGGTAGTTTGTAATTTTTGTAATTTATTTCAATATGTCATTGACCAGAGGCTAATATCATTTTAGTTCTGCAGTTTGTTTTTTTTTAGTATTTTTAAAAATTACATAGTATGTATTTAACGTCACATCAGACACTACACACTTAGCTTACTTATGTAGAGAAATTATTGAAACAGAAACTCTTGTCTGCAAAGATAACTAGTATCCTGGTTTCAGCTGGGATAGAGTTAATTTTCTTCCTAATAGGTGATATAGTGCTGTATTTTGGAATTAGTATGAGAATAATGTTGATAACACACTGACATTTTAGTTGTTGTTGCTAAGTAGTGTTTATACTGAGTCAAGAACTTTTCAGCTTCCCATGCTCTGCCAGCAGGGAGGTGCACATGAATCTGGGAAGCAGCAAAGCCAGGAGAGCTCACCTAAACTGGCCAAATGGGATATCCCATACCATGTGATGTCATGGTCTATAAACTGGAAGGAATTAGCTGGAGGAACCACTTCTCAGGAACTGTCTGACTGCCACTCAATGCATGATGAGCAAGTGAATTGTGCATCACTTGTTTTATATCTTCTATTTTTTTTTTTTTTTTTCTTTCTGTCCCATAAAGCTGTCTTTATCTTAACCCATGATGTTTACCTACTTTTTTCTGATTCTCTCCCTCATCCCACTACAGGGGAGAGTGATTGAGTGAGTGTAGTGTTTGGCTGCCTGACAGGTTAAACCACAACTAGTAATAATTAAAAATGTTGCTTTACTTCTTAAAAATATATAATCTATGAGGTAATAATATAGGTTATCAGCTTGAGACTACATCCTAAAATAAGTAAACTATGATACTATGAAAATATTTTAGAGCTATGAAATATTTGAATGGCAAATTTAACTGCAATCTTACTATTACTGATTTGTTTGGTTATTGAATCTACTTACAAAAATATTTTACTTTCACTCATGCAAACACAACCAGACAGAAGTACCTAAAATTTTGTTTGCTTGGTCTTCAATAAAAAGTATTAGAAGACGTAGTCTACATTGCTATGAAACAAAGTGACATTTGAACTTTTCTGGTATGATGTTTATTGGCAGTCAGTTTGAATCCAATTAATGTACTATGTAATATCATGCAGTATAATATAAAAGGGTATTTCTGCTATTTCATTTGGTTGAATGCACAGTTTTGGCAATAACGGATTATGCTTTCAGAGAAACAGAGTGTGACAAAAAGTCTCAGAGGGAGGGATTTAGAAAATAAAAAATAAATAGAGATTTTACTCCAGATGGAAAATACATAGATTTTTTTTTTTTTTTTTTTTTTTTTTTTTTAAAAAAAGAGATGGAATCTATCTGCAAAAAGTAAAGGCACTGTAGAGTGGAAAACTCTTTAGAAAATGATTTTGTATTTCTGCTGTTTGCAGAATGAATGGTTTTCACCCCGTTGTGTTACCTTTTGTTACCTTTCGCCAGGCACAGCAAAGTTCTACTTCTGCACATGCCTGCATGTGCCTCTACCTTGACGTTTACCAGCTGGGATTCATTAGCTTGCTTAAACCTAGGTGGGAACCAGATTTTTCTTGATAAATATTAACTTATCAGAACAATTTGATGTAGGAACACACTTACTACACATGGTACAGATTTAATGTCTCACAAAATGTACTTTGTTGCTGGTATAGTCAGGTAAGCAGAAACAGAAGTTTCCCATATCCTTTCATAGAACTGACGCACAAACACTAGACTCACCATAAGAGTGAGGTGCATGCCTATCCCCTTGCAGTAGAGGAATAAAAACTCGTGTTTTCTTATGTTACAACATATTATAATCACCAGTAATTTCTTCTGCATGGAAGGATAAAATATGCCATTTAACTATGAGATATGACTACTGATCCTAATTGGATGAAAATTGTATGAATGTGACTTTGTAGGCAAACAGTGAGGGTTGGGTCAGATTCTCATCCTGCCTGACTGGGTGGTTACTGTTGAGAGTATAATGTAAAATTCGCCAACAGTTTTTGGAGGAAAAGCCTGAACTAAGCACTCATGTCTCCCACATGGATGCCCACCCTACCTTCTGGGAAAATATGTCCTGCTTTACAGGAAAATATGCTAAAGTTAGGTTTCTGTGAGTACATAATAATAAGGCTGAGGTACTCAACAACTTCTTTGTCTGCGTCTTCACAGGCAAACTCTCTTCCCACACTTCTCATGTGGAAAATGAACTGCAAGACAAGGACTGGGGGGAGCAAAGTCTCTCCCACTTTAAATGATAATTTGATCCATGACCACCTAAGGAATCTGAACATACATAAGTCAATGGGACCTGATGAGATGCATCCCACAATCTTGAGGGAATTGACTGATGCAATTGCCAAGCCACTCTCCATGATATTTGAGAAGTCATGGCAGTCAGGTGAAGTCCCTGGCGACTGAAAACAGGGAAACATCACACCTATTTTTAAAACAACAGAAAGGAAAACCCCAGGAAGTACTGACCTGTCAACTTCATCTCTGTGCCTGGGAAGGTCATGGAGCAGATCCTCCTAGAAGCTATGCTAAGACACATGGAGGATAGGGAGGTGATTCAAGACAGCCAGCGTAGCTTCACCAAGGGCAAGTTCTGCCTGACCAGCTGAGTGGCCTTCTACATTGGAGTAACTACATCAGTGGACAAAGGAAGGGCTACAGATGTTGTCTATCTGGCCTTCTCTAAAGCCTTTGACACCATCCCCCATAACATCCTTCTCTCTAAATTGAAGATGTATGGATTTGATGTTCGGTGGATGAGGAACTGGCTGGATGGTTGCACCCAGAGTGTCATGGTCAGTGGCACAATGTCTGGGTGGACAATGGTAGCAAGTGGTGTCCTTCAGGGGTCCATACTGGGACTAGTGCTGTTTAATATCTTAATCCATGACATAGACAGTGGGATCAAGTGCATATTCAGCAATTTTGCAGATGACACCAAGCTGAGTGGTGCAGTTGACATACCTGAGGGATGGCATGGCATCCAGACGGACCTGGACAAGTTCAAGAAGAGGGCCCATGCAAACCTCATGAGGTTCAATAAGCCAAGTGCAAGGTCCTGCACCTGGGTAAGGCAACCCTCAGCACCAGTACAGGGATGAAGGAATTGAGAGCAGCCCTTCTGAGAAGGACTTTGAGGTACTGGTGAATGGAAGACTGAACATGAGCCAGAAATGTGTGCTTGCATCCCAGAAGGCAAGTCATATCTTGGGCTGCATAAAAAAGGAGTGTGGCCAGCAGGTCAAGGGAGGCGATTCTGCCCTTTGACTCAGACCCCACCTGGAGTACTGCATTCAGCTCTAGAGCCCTCAGTACAGGAAAGACATGGACAGAAATGATCAGAGGGCTGGAACACCTCTCCTATGAGGACTGGCTGAGGGAGATGGGGTTGCTCAGCCTGGGGAAGACAAGGCTCCAGGGAGACCTTTTTGCATCCTTTTAGTACTTAAAAGGAGCCTATAAGAAGGATGGGGAGAGGCTTTTTAGAAGGGCATGTTATGACAGGGCAATGGATAATGGTTTTAAACTAAAGGAGGGGAGATTGAGTTTAGACATGAGAAGGAAATTTTTTACAATGAGAGGTAAAATACTAGAACAGGTGGCCCAGAGAGGTGGTAGATGCTCCACCCCTTGAGAGATTTAAGGCCAGGCTGGAGGGGGATCTGAGAAACCTGATCTAGTTGAAGATGTCCCTGCCCGTTTCATGGGGGTTGGACTAGATGACCTTTGAAGGTCCCTTCCAACCCAAACTCTTCTATGATTCTATTTTTTTTTCTTCCTTTCCTCTTCATTATCCTTCTTATGCCACCTTTTACAATGTAAGACATTCTAAGTTTTGTAAGTAATTTTAAAGGATGAATGTTAAAACCCAACAAACCAACCAGCCAACCACAGGAACTGAGCTACAGTACCTGAGGACAATACTTTCAGACAGGAGCACAGCTGAAGGCACATTTTAATGCTGAGCTACTTTGTATACTGTATGAGGACTTAAGATAGCCCTCTACTCAGTGTCTGGCCATATAGCATCCCAGCCTAGGAATCTTACATTTTAATGTGTTGTAAATGTTGTTTGAGCTTTTGTATGAATCTCAAAACCCCTTTTGGGTGGGTTGTCAGCCCCTGGCAGCTGATATATCCATTACCTTGGAGTGTACATATGCACATCTTCTAAAATTCTTCCATTTATGGAATTTTACTGAAGGTTTATTCAAAATCATTTTTAACTTATCTATCTTAAATAGAGTTTAAATGGTGCAAAAGGACTTGTGCAATGGCCTCTGTTTTACAAGGATAGATTTTTATGGATTCAGAGGTAGTTTGTTGTGTGACAATATTGTCTACAAACCATGAGATAAAAGAGTTTAATCAAAATTGTATTTAATTTAAGGGCATTTCTTTAATTTTCTCGTTTCCAGTATGTTTTTCGCATTATTGATTTCCACCTTACCTTCTGAACTACTGTCCTCATTAGAACTTGAACTTCTACCTCACAAGACACAACTTTGTCCTGTTGTTCATTATTAATGATCATTGCTACTTCCAGTGAGTAGATGTCCAACAATTGTATTTCTGCAGTCTGCACATCTAATATTTTATGAATATTAATAGTAGTATTTTAAGTTAATAGCCATTGTCCTTAGGAACTAGACAAATATAATGTAATAATAATTCTACTAATTAAAAGTAAATTTTGTTCAGCTCTAAACTTTGTTCCAACTAAAAATTTCATGCAGACAAGCAGAACATTCTTGCTAAGTATTGGCAAGTAATAAATCTATAATTCACCTATTTTAAAAGTGTGATAACTGTCCTTGCAGGAATGAGAAACTTTAGTAGTGCAAAGGGAGAATAAATCAAAGACTATGCAGATATAATATTCCAAAGGATTTAAACTCATCTATGTTTTGAAAAGACCTAGCAAGATGACAGTGATAAACAGAAAGAACTGAAATTGATAAGAGAGAAATTATATAGTAATATTCCATCTACTCAAGAATACAAAATAGCTGCTTTCAGTCTCTTATCTAGGATAATTTCCACATGAAGCAACTTTAAGGAAAGGTTTACAGTCAGACAATAATTTCTTCAGTGAAGACCTATCTGCTGTATCTGACATTCCTATCATTATATTGTATCAATGTTATGTGAAATAACAACACATAAGTCTTTTCTCACTTCTGTTAAAATATGTCAGTTTGAAATTAAGCAAGAAATTTCTTCACTGTTGAGTAGTTCCTCATTCGAGCTAGATCTGTTCAGCATACTAGCCAGTTTTTTAAAACCTCTAGTACAATGAAGGTCTTCAAGGAATCTAAGAATCATTGTGACCAAATGGAAGAGTAAAAACAGAAAATTTGAGTAGACCAAAGAGAAAAGCAGGAAAAGTAAGGGGAAACAAAGAAATGCGTAGCCTAAGGTGCGTCAAACAGAAAATATTGCCTTTTTTGAGCCTGACACTTAGGGAAAAAGAATAAGGTGAAGGGTCATCCATGAAGAAACCAAACGCTAAGAAGGAAAAAGTCAAACTAGAAATTTACACTTTGATGGTCTTTTTGAATTAGAAATAAATAGGGATAATTTTTGAGAGAGAAGTAGTTTTATCTCTAAAAGTATTCTGAGAGAATAATGAGGAAATAAAACATAATCAAAGCTTCTAAATAAGTCGATTTGAACCATGGACCCTTCTTTTCCTTTCTTTATCCCTTGACATATGTTCATGTGTGGGGAAGCAAGGAACTGGAAGAACAGAAAAAAAGAAAGAGAGGAAGGAGGGACAGAATAGCACCTTAAAAATGCTTTAAAGGGATTGTGAGTAACACGAGGTTTCCGGACTTAGGGAAGACATTAGTGATGTCTAAAATCTGATCACTAAGTTTCTTCACTGTCTCTGTGAACTGAGATACTCACTTTAGATATTTTTTTATTCAATAAATCCATACATGTATGTTTTCATGAGTTCTCCCTCCTTTAACATTATACAGTGGTTTTAAAGTGAAAATTCTGAATGTTTTACCTACCACATTCCTTATTTTGAGGTTAGACAGTATACATATCCATTCTTGTACATTTCATAGACTTTTTTTTTTCTGTGTCAGTCTTTTCTCTGAGGCCTCTCACTTTCAATGACTTGCAGTAAGGTCTATTATTCATTAATATGAGTTCATAATTTACTTTTACGATCATCAAAAATGTTAGGCCAGCCGGCCAACCACACCATTCATTCTCTACCTGACTCCTTTTCCCACCTGTACAGTGGAAAAACAAGGGATTTCTGAAGCTCAAAAATGTGATTGAACCTGCATCTGTGTTCCACATTCTACGATCATGAAATTATAGAACAATAGAATCACAGAATCATAGAATCACAGAATCATAGAATAATTTTGGTTGAAAGAGACCTTTGAGATCATTGAGTCAAACCATAACCTAACTCTAGCACTAAACATCTAAGAATCTAATCTATAGGTCTTTTAAACACTTCCAGGGATGGTGACTCCACCACTTCCCTGGGCAGCCTATTCCACAGCTTCACAACCCTTTCTGTGAAGAAATGTTTCCAAATATCCAATCAGAACTTTCCCTGGCACAACTTGAAGTCATTTCCTCTTGTCTTATCACTTGCTACTTGTGAGAAAAGATCAATACCCTCCATGCTACAACTTCCTTTCAGGTAGTTGTAGAGAGCGATAAAGTCTCCCCTCAGCTTCCTTTTCTCCAGGCTAAACAACCCCAGTTCTCTCAGTTGATCATAAAACTTGTTTTCCAGAGCCCTCACAAGCTTTGCTGCCCTTCTCTGAACTCTCTTCAGCACCTCAATGTCTTTCTTGTAGTGAGGGGCCCAAAACTGAACACAGGATTCAAGGTGGGGCCTCACCAGCACTGAGTACAGCGGGACGATCACTTCCTGCTGGCTACACTATTATTGGCCTTTTTGGCCATCCAGGCACACTGTTGGCTCATATATGGCACCATTTTTTTTTTAAGGCATCAGTCACTTTAAACCAAAAGTATTCTTGGCCTTTTATGCATCTTTATGCATTTTTCTCATTGTTTCTTTTCTTCTTTATGTCCATGTGGCTCAGTGGAATCAGCTGATGGAGGCCTCCGAGATCAGCTTTTGTGGTGTGATAAAAATGATGCAAGAATTGGAGCCATTGTTCAAATCTTCTTCAACATACTTTAAGTTTACAGTTCCACAAATTGTTCCATTTTAAATCTATCTGCTGCATAGAAAAACAGTATGGAAAACCCTTTATTTAAGAACTGATCTCAAATCAGCATGTGATGCCTTCATTTCCTGAAGACATACCCCCAGATTTGCAGAATTCAGGCAGTGGTTACTTTTCTTTAGACATTGCACAGCTCATGCATGGGCTTCTGCTTTCTTTGCTTTCTCACAGGAGTAGTCCAATTAATAAAATAAATGTAGCACGTGGTTAGGTTCCATAGTCACTATAAGACCTATTTATTTTTTGAATGATGCAATAAAATTAATAGGACTTTATTCAATTAGAGAGTTCTCCATTAAAAGATGACACTACAGAACACATGTAATCCAGTCAAGCTAATTGCTTACTCCATCCTAGAAGCTTCTTCACATTTTCTTGGGGGAAAAGGGAGTCATAAATCAGCTTCCATTTTCACTAAAAGGATGCAAGACATATACATACTTATAAGCATAGGGAAATTTAACACAGTATCCTACTGATGACACACCTGTTCATTTTGAAAGTATTCTGTGAATTTCAACAAGATGAACTGACATAATACTATGCTGATCATTTAATTTTGTGAAGTAATACAATTCTGCCTAGCTGTATGCAATCTGTTCATTTCACTTTTCTCGTTATACTGAGAGATAGAAGAGATTTCTGAATGAAGATTTATGATGCTCTTGCTCCTCATGTATTGTCTTTATGCATTTTCACATCATCATAAAGTAAGTCAATGGCAGTGACAGTGACAACACCTCTGTAGTTTTTAGATGAAAAAAATTACAGCTTTTCAATTTAAAAACTTATGTCAATCACTATTTTTGCATGACCCTGTTATTTTGAAAACATTATAACTTGAGTGGGGAGTTCCCAGTTTGGCTTTATTTATTTATTTATTTTGTTTGTCTGTTTTTCTACTGGACATGTTTGTAACATGTACTTGTATCTGGGGTTGTTCCTCTCCAGGTACAGGACCCTACACTTGCCCTTGTTGAATTTCATCATGTTCTTCTCTGCCACATCCTCCAGCCTGTCAAAAGTTTGTCTTAGATACTGAGGAGGCAGAAAAATTTTTCTAAAAATCCTGCTAATATTTTTAGTAGAATTTATAATTTGGAGGAGAAACTGAGTCAGTCTATGATATCTGATATTTTGAAATAATAGTTCAGGCTTTGATTTAAACAAAGGCTCATTGGTGTCAGTGGATTTTGATTCAGACTCATACAGTGCACATGTGACAAAAACAACATTTAAAAGTTTGGCATAACCCTTAGGGCAGACAGAAATGTACAAAAAGCCAGACGTATACCAAAAAGCACTGAGTCCAAAATCCAATTGTAACATCATTACTGTCTCTTTTAGATTTTATTAGTGATGTTTTAATATATTTGGTTATGTTTTTGCTGTTAAGCACTTTTGCACAGCTGAAGTGTGAACATATGGCCAGAAGAGGATTACTCAGCAAAGAGATTATGACACTTTATACTCTTAGAATTTGATTGAACACTTGTTACCTCTAGTTGTTGTGTTTTGCCTTTAAAAAGAAAATATCCAATCAAAGTTAGTTTAACTTTCAAATAGGTGTGATTATTATTTTCTGTCCATTGTTCAGGTCCAATCCCTGAAAAAAAGGCAATTGAGTATGATGTAGATCACTTCTTTATTTTCTGTTTCCTAAACTGAACCAAAGTTTGTCGCATTAAGAGATCTAAACCCACCCAAACGCAGACAAATTTTAAACTTTTATTACTTATTACTATGAAAGCTATATTGTATCTCTTTGAGGAGCAGAGAACCTGAAGGATCTAAATTAGTAAGTCCAGTGGTCCAATGCTGCAAAAAATAACATATTTTTGGTTGTGCTGAGCATGTATCTAGAATCATAGAGTCACAGGATGTCCTGAGTTGGAAGGGACCCACAAAGACTGTCAAGTCCAGCTCCTGTCTCTACATTTGACAACCCCAGTGTCAGTGTCTCTTTCTCTCTCTTTCTCTCCTTCTCCTTCTCCTTCTCCTTCTCCTTCTCCTTCTCCTTCTCCTTCTCCTTCTCCTTCTCCTTCTCCTTCTCCTTCTCCTTCTCCTTCTCCTTCTCCTTCTCCTTCTCCTTCTCCTTCTCCTTCTCCTTCTCCTTCTCTCCCCCTTTTATGTACACAAAAACAAAGACACTGAGTTTCCTCCAGAAAATATGACCCTTACATGACAAATATCAGCCACATTGTTTGGGAACTAATCCAGCAAATATTTGCTTAACATTTCCAGCACAACTAGCTCTACTGATCTTACTAGCACAACTTGTATCAATATAATACACGTGGCAATTTTCAAGTCTGTCTATGACTGAAGCATGTGAATCTTTCAGCAAAAATAAAGAAACAGAAGAAGGTGTGAATGTGCTCCGGTACCCTTTGCTGCCACCTGAGGAGACTAACATCTTTGCAGGGCTCTTCAAAAAAAAAAAATTAAAAAAAAAAAAATTTTCTGGAAAATGTACAGGGAAGAAAATATTTAGTTGGCATCCATGAACATAGCACATCCTGCACTGGAAAACCATGACTGTGAGAACGATAAACTCCCAGTTAATCTGAAATTTGTACAGGATCTGCTACTCCAGCTAGGTCCCTACAAGTTGATGGGGCCTGATGGGGTTCATCCAAGGGTACTGCCATCATCCAGAGCTGGCTGACATCATAGCAAGACCTCTCTCCATGATTTTTCAACCCTCTTGGGAATCTGAAGAGGTCCCAGATGGCTGGAAGCTGGCAAACATTGTTTCAATCTACAAGAAGAGTAACAGGGATGACCCTGGCAACTACAGGCCTTTCAGCCTCACTTCTGTTCCTGGCAAAATCATGGAGAGGATTGTTCTGAGAGTTATTGAGAAACATCTGAACAACAATGCAGTCATTGGTCCCAGCCAGCATGAGTTCATGAGTTGAAAGTCTTCCCAGACCAACTTAATTTCATTCCATGGCAAGGTTACCCTCCTAGCTGACCAAGGGAAGCCTGTCAATGTGATCTTTTCGGATTTCAGTAAAGGCTTTGATACTGTTTCTTACAATATTCTCCTGGACAAGATGGACAGCATGCAGCTGGTGAAACACACAATACAGTGGGTGAGCAATTGGCTGACAGGCCAGGCTCAAAGGGTTCTAGTAAATGAGGTTATGTTGGGCTGGTGACCAGTCACTCATGGGGTTCCACAAGGATCCATCTTAGGGTCAGCACTATTCAATGTCTTTATAAATGACTTAGACTCAGGACTTGAGCAATCGCTTAGTAAGTTTGTTGATGACACAAAACTGGGAGGAGCTGTTGACACTCTCAGGGGCAGAGAGGCCCTGCAGAGGAATCTGGACAAACTGGAGAACTGGGCAATCACCAACCGCATGAAGTTCAACAAAACTAAGGGCTGTATTTTGCACCTAGGACACAGCAGCCCTGGTTATACATACAGACTGGGGGACAAGATGCTTGAAAGCAGCTCCACCGAGAAGGATCTGGGGGTTCTGGTCAACAGCAAGTTGAACATGAGCCAACAGTATCCCTGGCAGACAAGAGGGCCAACCGTGTCCTGGGGTGCATCAAGCGCAGTATTGCCAGCTGGCCCAGGGATGTGGTTGTCCCGATCTGCTCTGCATTGGTGCAGCCTCACCTGGAGCACTATGTGTAGTTCTGGACACCACAGTGTAAAAAAATATATTAAGCTACTAGAGATTGTACAGAAAAGGGCTCCAAAGTTGGTGAAGGGTTTGAAGAGGAAGCTGTATGAGGAGCAGCTAAAGTCACTTAGTTGTTCAGCCTGGAAAAGAGATTAAGAAGAGGACTCATTATGGTCTACAGTTTATTCACAAATGGGGCAAGGAAGGGTAGGCACCAAACTCTTCTCTTTAGTGACCAATCTCTTTAGTGACCAATGACAGAACCCAAGTGCATGGCAAGAAGAAGTGCCAGGGGAGGTTTAGGTTGGACATTAGGTAAAGGTTCTTTACCCAGAGGGTGGTGAAGCACTGGAACAGGCTCCCCAGCGAGGCAGCCACGGCTCCAAGTCTGACAGTACTCAAGAAGAGACCGGACAATGCTCTTAGACACTTGTTATGAACTATGGGGTTGTCACATGCAGGGGACAGGAGATGGACTCAATGATCCTTGTGGGTCCTTCCAACTCAGGACATTCTATGATTCTATGAAAAGAGGACAGAAATAAAACTTTGGCCCCACTCTGCTTTTATAGATCAGTGTTGACTTAATACAATTACTCCCACCCTGTAGTAACATAAAATGAGGCTCAAGTCTCTGCATCAAACTTCATTATAATTTCATTATTTGTGCAATCCCAGAAATTCTCCTTGTAACAATAGACCTAACCTGTCTAGAATGTAATTAGATACTGGAGAGCTTTTTACTTTGAACCCAAATTTTAGGTTCATTCAGAACCTTTTAAAAATAAATGTTTTGGAAATTGCTAAATACTCTTATAGTCTAACATTTTGTTTTCAATTGGTCTGTCAATGTTAAAGGAAAAACAACCTTTTCAACTTTACAATCTTCATTGCCATTTTCAGGACTTCTTTTAATCTCCAACTACTGACTGGACATTTTATGCAATTATCTAAATTTATCCTTTAGGTAGAATAAGAAGGTAGAAAACAAATGATAGTTTGTAGCACTGTGGAGTTATTTGCCCTAATTAAAAGTAATTCTATGAATGCACCTTGAGCACAATTAAATGAAACTACTAGATAACTGTAATATGAATGCGACTTAAAACAGCAAATGAAATTACTTTGCTGCTTCTCAGTAATCTCATTTAACTGAAAGTTTTCAAATTATTTCAGTAGGTTATTGTACAGCACACTTATCCACAGCTCCCAAAACAATTCTGCTCCTTTAGTTATTAATTTGATAACTTAATATGTTTTCAATGACATTGCAGTAAAGGACATTCACCTTGTTATGTTTGAAAGGTTTTTATTTAAAAAAAAAAAAAGAGAGAGAGAAAAAAAGTTTTAATAATTTTAAAATAAACCATGCATGAGTTCAGTTCTGATAGGTTATCACTATACATGAGGATTTATTACCAGAGCAAGTGGAAGATTTCCTTTAAATTATGAAAATTCACCTGTATATAACTTGTTTGCTTATATATTCTTATATTCACTTTCAGCAAGTGCACTGGAGACTAAGGTTTCAGAAAATAATATCTATGGCAGAACATATTTTAAATGAATATTACAGAATGTGCATAGGATTTGAATGTTAGATTAATGTACACTGATTTTATACAGGGCAAATGATTCTATAAGTTAAAGTATTACAGTCTAGGAATGAAGCATTTCCAATTAAAACTAGATAATATATCTTGATTGTCAAAAGCAGGTATCTGTCAATGGACTGCAAATCACCTACAGTCTAATGGCTTTCTGTAAAACAGTTCAGAAATAATTTAGTACAAAAAATACAGTTGATAAGACTCTCAAATTTTCACAGGTAAAAAGAGGTACTAGTTGGATTTATTAGGAGACATCAGAAAATTTTATCACAAATTTCTCCATTGCACTAAATTTCTTTCACTTACAGTAGTTACAAATTTTCTGACTACAAAAAGTTTATTCATCCACTTTTCTTTCACTGACTTCTCCCATATATTTTAATTTTATTGGTGTTCTTAAAGTATATTTACACTCTGGACAGATACTGGTATATGACTTTCCAGTTACAGAATATAACAAGTATCTGACTGAAAGCAAGACTTTTGGTTTTGATTAGGCCATCAACCTTCACCCCAGGTTGAATAACTTGCTTCAAAAGAGATCTTGGACTCCTCTTCACCACTCTCACACATTTGCAGACTGGGAAAAGTAGCAGCACTTCCCTACAAGAAAAACTGTTAAGCAAATTTTATCCTTAATCTCATGCAAGAAAGGAACTTTCAATTTCAACATGTTTGTTAAAATCCCCTTAGATTTGAAAATATACCATAGTGCTTAATCTCTTTGTGAACAGGCATTTCTACGTTTCAAAATACATTATATGAATAGTGATTTCACAGTAATTACCACTTTTCCACTAGGCCTACTGGTTTCGTAAATTGTTATTGTCAATTTTGATAAGCATGACTTCAGAAGCTACAGTAGAGGTAAAATTATAGTAAGGAATGCTAAAGAGGTTTTAAATGCTAATCTTTACATCAACCTTTTTTTTCTTCCTGAGAAAAGCTTTCATAACTCATCATTAAACCTGGTGGCTCTATTCTTGTTGTAAGTATACAGTAAAATCAAAATGGTAGCAAATCCTACTTTTTACCCAATTACATTATAAATAAAAGCTAAATATTAGCTTTTTATTTCTCCATATATATATATGCAAATGTTTGTATATCATGCATATATGCACACAGATATATAAAAATATTTGTATATGTAAATCTTATAACTCTGAAATACTATGTTCCCTATCCTAATTTGGTTTCTAATACGTGGAAAATAAACATTTACATTTGTAGAAAGTGCTATTAATAAGCTATGCAAATTATAATAGAGATGTTTCTGCTACAGTTTATAAAATGCTGCAATAGAAAAGCATCAAGACACCATGGGAAAACCTGAGTTTCCATTTATCTTACTTTTTCTAATTGAAATTGTTCTGAAACAATGACTTTCTGGATTGTAGCTGGCAGTTAAGATAGCCTTTTTTCCCAGGAAATACAAGTACTACTAATTAACGTGCTTTCAAAAAACAGACTGTTGACAGTGAGGTGCAAGAGCAGAAAAAGGTTGCTAGGTACCTGCACTCACAATACGTGATTTTTTTATTCTTTGGGAGAAAATATACTGCAAAGGTTTCAGCACTGGCAACTTTCCTTGTTAAGAAACTCAATCTTCAGTGACCAGTAAACATTATTTTAAATATTTTTAATGAAGTAGTGGGTCATGTAAAACACTGTTTAATCAACATTGTAGGTTTAATTGGTTAATATTTGAGCCGCACTTTGTTTATCAAAAACTGATCACTAGTATTCCACACAAATCATAGTAATCCCAGCTAAATGGAGAGGATGGAAATATTTCTTGCAATTTTCTCATTGTTTTCTCAATCACAACACCTTTTGTTGGTATATTTTTAGACTAGCCTCTGCCCAAGGCAATGCCCATTAAAGTTTCCATATACAAATACACATTTCTGTATTAGAGCATTGAAATTTTGTGTACATGTACATATGGTAGCATTCTTGCTATACCTTACCATCATAGAGACACCTAAAGAGCATATCGAGTTTTTAAAATAGACTGAGATATTTTCAAGGTTTGAAAAAATCATGGGCATAAATATGAATGAGATGTAGGTTCATTTTCTTTGTTAAAGATCCATCTTGAAATAATAACCTGTTCATGCATACTATATACGCTCAAGCATATTCGTTTGCTCTCTTCAGGAAACTTCATGCAGGTTAGTATGCCAGAAAGTCCCTCCATTTTGTAAAGGACTCTAGTTCATCAGCATTTATATAGCTATTATAAAATTATACACTGAGAGAAGCAGGAGCTAAGCAGCTGAGACAAAACTCACTAGTCCATTGAACAGAAAAGCCCTGTGTGGTAATGCTCAGCCAGTGAAAAAAGAGATTTTCAACAAAATCTGCCAGAATGTGAGAATAGTATAGTTAAAAATAAATAAATAAATAAACAAACAAACAAACAAACAAATAAATAAATAACTTTTTTTTTTCTTCTCTTGAGACTGAAAATGTCGAAAGTTTAGTAAAGAGGATATAAGACCAAAGTCCAATTACAATGATAGTATAGTGATACACTACTCAATGATGCTCTTTCTAACTCTTGGATAATCAGCTGTGGTTCACCATCATGCTGGTGAGTAATCTACCCAAATTTGCATCATCCTATGTTAATGACCAAAAAGCTTTTAATTATCTTTTTGGGTTTTTTTTTTTTACTACTCTAGAAACATAAATTAATTACCCAGTGTAGCATGACTGTATCTCATACTATTGTGGGGTTGGGAAGTCTAAGAACAACAGGTTAACTGACATCAGCATTACACATGGAGATCAGAAGCAAGCTCTCCTGGTAATTAGGTATGTCCCCAAATGAGACAGTGTGTCCCTCAAGCACTTCCTCTTACTTCTAAAATGGTGTATCTATGAAGGAAACCACTGGTTTAAATTTATTCCAGTTTCTCTCATTACAAGAGATATATTGAAACATTTATTGAACTATCAGGGAGTCATTGTGTTACAGCAGATGAGACATTGAACAAGGAATCATGTAGACCTGATAGCAATTTCTAAAATGTTATAATTATATTTACTTTCTTCATGATGAATGTTCTACTACTCTGAGATACTGAGCACCCTCCATCTCTCACTGAAGTAAAAAAAATGCAGATGTGGGCCTCAATGTTAATTCATCCCCTTGTGTTTGCTGTAGGCACCATGCATGCTTTTTTCAGCTCTAACTAGACTAGAATAATAATTATCATCATCCTATTATGCCTGTGTTGTAAATTAAGAAAACCTTGCTTTGCAGTAAAGAAGCTCTGCAGATTTCAGCATATAAAGAGGGAAATGAATTGGAAGAGACCAAAGATACAGAACTCTTGTCAAACGTGTCTGAATTGATAGAAGTTGTGAACTACAGCTGCTAATCCAATGAACCAGATGGTATCAATTGTCAAACCAGGTGCAGGAAATAGGGTTGTTACCCCTCCTGCAAATCAATTAGATCAGCATGAAAAATCTGTAAATGAACTTCCCACCAAACAAACAAATTTTACTAAATACTGTCTTGGGTGCTCAGCTGAGTCATGACTGATTGGTCCATTTGCAAGTGGCAGCTGCCATTAAATCTCTTTATTTCTTTTATGAATAAACCCACCAAAATTTAATTTTCAACTGTTAATGCATGATTGGAAGCTGTCTGATCCAACACCTTTCTTTTTACTGATCCATGCTAACTGGAAATGTCAGAAAGCATGAAGTATTTTACCACGCTAATGCCAGTTACTACTCCACGTTTCAGTAGGCCTTATTTATCTCAATAGACAAGTAAGTTTTTATTTCTCTTAAGAGAAAGCTATTCCTAAAATGATGTTTTTATAAAATATAAGGTAATATTAGTTAATCAGGTTTTGGCTGATGCTTTAATACTGTTTCTTATGAAATCTGATCTGCCATTTTCCCAAAATGATACACAATACACAGCAGGTTTCATAAGGGACTATGGAGATTGGTGGGCTGCTAGAGACAGTATGAGGTTGTTTAGCAGAGATATCCGGGATGATTCTAGGGTAGCGAGGAAAAGGGAAGTGATGAATTAGATTAGAGCAATTCCTCATATAATGCTGCATCCTAATTCTGACAGCAGGAAGTAGAAGATTTTTAAAGGAAATGACCAAGAATACACATAAATAGCTTTCCCCTTGAGGAATTGTCTTCTGAAATACACTCTGTAAAGGGACTTCTAGTCAAACACGTGACAGAAATCTTGAAATACTTTGTACACATATGAGCATATTTTGTATGCATGTATATATAGATATATTTGCTTTAGCTATTTTAAAATTGTCGGTTTCATTTATATTTTAATTATTTTATTAGCTCAGAGAAGAAATAGAAGCAGACTCATGTACTCTTGACTGGAATTAAAGTACATTTAGGTGATTTATGGTCAACCTAATTCTCTCTCTGTAGTATTTCTTTAAAAAAAAGAAGACAAACAAGAAGAATAAATGCACTGAGTGGGGTTTCTCTACATTTAAATTCTCTTATACAAAATGAACTAACACTGGGCTGGACTAAAAGAGAGTACTCCCATTAAATTTGCTCTCTCTAGCTAAAAATCAATTGGAAGCCCTAAAAAGGTATAGCAGTCAGGAGAAACATATACATATCTGAAAGGTTCTATAGATTAAGTTACCCAAAGATAAAAAAAAAAAAAATCAGAAAAGCTCAGAGAATGAAGACAGAGTATATATCTCAGAATATGTGTTGGATGCTAATGAACAGAGGGAATAAAATACCAGGAAAGCTGAAAAATCTGAGGCAATTATGACAATTTGTTCCACTCACAAAGGTTTCATAGCGAGAATCCTTTTGTTCCATTTTTTTTAAAATCTCTGCTTGTCATACATCCCAGAATACAGAAGAGTTCAAGCATATAAGCCTCAGACAAACAATTGTTATTTTTGAAATTTCCTGCTGCTTAAAGTGTTGATTAAAAATACGACTCTTAAATGTTCAGCTTGCACGCTATTCCACAAAACTAAGAATAATATACTGTTCCATGGAAATGCAAGATCAAATATCACTAGAAACAAATCAAAGCCCCAGAAAAGAGATTTAAAAAAAAAAAAATAAAGAGTTGAATCAGATCACTCAGACTTTTAGAGGAAAATATTCTACTGAATTTAACCTTTATATTTTCCATAGGTGTACTTGTACAAAGCTATTATATAGTAGAGTAATAATTATTAAAAAAAAAAACCAAACAAAATAACAACAACAAAACAGCAAAAACCCCCAAACAAACAAACAAGTAACCACACAACCAACAGTGTAATTTTCAAGATTTCTTTTTTATTGGGCAGTTCAGTACACAAATAACTGCAGTGCAAACTGAATACAGCAAGTATAACTTAATTTTAATATGAAGACCATCATCAAAGGAATAGTAGCATGAACTTCTATCATACAGTTGACATTCTGGTTAGGAGCATTTTTACTTATTATTGAAGGTCTGATCACACACACATTTATTTTTCTATTGTATCAGTACTAAACTTACATACGATCTTACCACACTGCAGTCTCACCGAAAAGCATAATAAACTAATAAAATTACAAAATGACATTTCTGATATAAAAATGCTTATTGTACCTATTTTAAATTTTGTGGCAATTTCAGTCAAGTCCTGTCCCATCCCAACAGATGGGATGCGGGATGAGTTAACTCTGTATGCAACACGCACCCTGACTCAACAGATGAGATCAGGTGTGAGTTAACTCTGGGTGATTCTGTGCGGCAATATGAAATGTATGACAGACAGTCACTCCGGGGGTCCAATTATGAATTTAATAAAAGCACATGGTGGTATACAAATTACAGTGATTAGTGACGTGGCAAAAGTATGTTATAATATCACAAAACTTATCAATATATTGACAGCAAAAGCCCTTCTAAAAATGGTGGATTGACAACAATTAGTAACTGTAAAGCAAAACTTAACAACACTTTAGCAGCAGAACTTACAATGATATTACTTTATATGTTTAAGAAAAAAGAAGAGAGAGAGAGAGAGGAGGAAAACTAAGATATCAGAGAGAGAAAGAGAGAGAGAGAGAGAGAAAAAGTAAGATATCACCACTCCACAGGTACATCGGTCCTGCGACGAACTCTGGAGGGGGGGACGCGTTGAAGATTTACACGCCGCCAACCATATCATATGTGATGTTGTTTTATAACCCAGTTAATTTACATGCGAGATAGGAGAGGGCGGTTCATCTCCTCCTTCTGCTCGCTCTTCCTCCTAATTAAGAAGACTCTTCTGGAAATGGGGTCTTCAAACTAGGGGAAAGTTCATGGTACGGTACTGACCAGAAGTGAGTTGTCTTGCCCATCAGGGGTAGCTCTTGGTTCGTGGTTTCCTCTGGTAGATGGCTGTCCAACAGATGGTTCATCTCTATCATCCCAATTAGGCCATGAGACCTTTTACAGCAACACTGTTAATTGTCCTTATCTTATAAGGTGTCTACCTCCATGGCCATAAAAGTTTGGGAAATATAAGACAAGGTGTCATCTATCTTTTCGTTCCAAAGTAACAAAAAAACAGATGTTTAAGGCATAAGAAGGTCCTTTGTTTTGCTAAGGATGGGGGGAGTGCTTCAAGGTTGTCACAAGTCCCTGGAAGCTTCTCGTGGTTTACAGAGAATAAATGTTGCATTTCATTTCTTTATGGCTTATACTATTGAAAATACCTACATGTTGGAGAAAATTGAGTAAAAAATATCTCATGAGATGTGTGTATGAGGGAAGAAATGTTACCTTTAATAGTTTTATATAATAAATTGCCACTGAATTAGATTTCTCTGGGTTAAAGGCAATATTATTAAAAATATTTATAGGGAAGAGGGTATTTCTATGTTACACCTAACAATGGCTTAATGTAAAAGTACATGAGCAATCATGAGGTCATTATGCTCACCCTGAGTCTTAAGGTTGAGAACTTCAGCCTTAAAAGCTCTTTCAATGGACTTCAGGGTGCAGAGTGTCACAGAGAGCCACCAGCATCCCAAGCCATTCACTGGAAGAGTGTGATGTTCCTAGGAGGAGTTGCTTCCTTTTCTGATTTAGGGCTTGTTTTCCAATCCCTATCTGCTCTCTTCTGCTTACTCCTAGGGAAGGCGTGAAAACTGTCCCATAACCCTTATGAGCCCAGATGTTTGCCCGGCAGGCACAGCCTGGGTCTGACAGTCCCTTCCCCAGTGGCTTTCACAGAGCTGGAGCTCAGACAGAGTTGGGCAATGGGCACTTGGCCACGGGGCACCTGGTAAACCCAGCTCAGCCCTGCTTGGGCCAAGGGCAGCCCAGGCACCCCTGGGACCTGCCACAACAAGCCACAACACAGGGTTGCCTGCCTCAGGCAATGGCAAAATCCTACTTACTGAGCTACACAGATCAATTGTTTTGTGACTTTTCTTCTTCTTGCAGGGATTTTGTGTTCTGTATTTTTTTTTACCAGTGTCATGGCCTAAACAGGAAGCAAGGGCATCAGCCTTGCTGAGAGCCCAGTCCTAAAAGCATTTTTGTGGTAGATGCAAGACATGCATTTAACTCTTCCACTGACATAGAGAAGCAAATATTTTTAGTCTTATAGCATACTTAGATGTGGATGGGAAGGTTAGATGCTCAGTCCTGTACATAGAACATCCATTCTGTGGATACATAATAGTTTCCAATGTTTCTATAGGACTTTTAAGGTGAAACCAGATACCTACAGACTTTCAGGCAACCAGGAGGTGAAAGATATTACATCACATCCATGTATGTAAGAAATTCCTCTTTTGTCCTGGTTTAGGTGCTCATCTAAGGTTTAAGTGCTAAGAAATTTAATGAATACATATTGTATTGACAAGAATTTGTATGTGGTTTTGAATGGAAGGGAAAATAGATCTCTCTTAAATTCTCCCAAGACAAAGCTAACACTGAGCAGTTCCTTCCCATGTCAAACTCATAACTTGAGCTGATTACTCAGTGCAATAATTTAGCGACTGAACAATTGGAACCAACTGATTTATTGATTCAATTTTAAATGTGCCCATTATTTGATCATTGTACTGTTCATCTTTAATTAGCTAATAAAACTGTAGCATATTAGCTTAGAAATATGTCTCATTAAGTGAATATTTGCTTGCTTATGCTTTTCTTATATAAAATCTATAATTGGCTCATATAACTGACTTATTTTGTTAGGCTGCCATATGTGCCATGAACTTTCAGACCACAAGTGACTGTAGATAACCAGCTTCTGAGCATTTGGCCCTCTTCCTGCCTGAAGTCAGAAACAAAGACTGAGGAAAGTATTCCCTCTTAGATATCTTTGCCCCAATGTTGAATCTAATGCAGAGTTGTATTTACCCAAAGGATAAATTAAAAAGGAGAGAGGGATGGTGAGAGAGAGAAAGGAAAGAAATGCCTCCCACTAGCCAAATGGTCTGTGGAATTTAAGTGCTAGAGTCAAAGCTAGAGATGAAAGTTCACTTCCAGCCACTTAAGAATCAGACCCCAATGTGGGATAATGTGGTGCCCTGTGATGAACAGAACAGATATTAACCATTAAAACAAAACCCTGAGAGGAGAAGAAAAATGATCTTGCATTGTAGGTAATAGCCTGATTTTGCATAATTTCATTCTCTTCCTATTCCAGAAGTAGCATCTTATGCCCTTGTATTGGGTCTGGCTGGGAATTTTCTGCCTCGTAGCCTACATGGTGCTATGCTTGGATATGTGGCTGAAACAGTCATGATAACACACTAGTGTCTTGACTATTTCTGAGCAATGCTTGCATAACATTCCTACATCCTGCCAGTTACAACAAATCTTTAATAGCATAATTGCCATATGGATGTTTCTCTCCATTAGGGACAATGAACCTAATCCATTATCAGTCTAAATTACTGCCTCTCTAACCAAGTCAGGAGTTCTGCAATGATTCAAACCAGCTGGCACCTCAGCCCAGGAATCAAGTATTTAAAGAATTCTTTCTATTTATTTCGCAGCTGTTCATCATTTTATTTGAAAGTCACATTTCCAAGAAAACCACAATATCAGAAATGAAATTACAACTAAATTCTCCTCTCATATCAGAGAGTACGTTTCTATTTTGAGAGTATTAATCAGAGATACAAGACTACATACTCTGGGAACATAGGAATACATAGGAACACTGTAGGGGAAAAAATAGTAAAAAAAAGGCTCAACATACATTTCTAATAAATTAATGGTTATATTATCATAATTGCTAACACATAATATGGAAGTAGAAGTCAAAGTCTGAATTAACTACCTAAAAAGATCTTTTCTAGAAAGATTGTCAACAGGGAAATAACATATTTAAAAAAAAAAAAAGGAAAAAAAAAATGTAGTTCAGGTTCCTTAAATCATCTGCTCTTATCCTAATGTTCACTTACTAAGTAGAAATCAAAAGACAAAATAATGATTTTGATGTTTCAAGAACATTAACAAGAGAAAATACTGACACATGCAGATAGAGTAGAAAACTGATTTAATTACACTTATTTGCATTACTTAAAATGTATTCCAATGAAAGATTTGATTTAATTAAAAAGTAAATAAAAACAATAAGTTTTCTTTAACTGTTAATGAAAATAAATCATTTGTCATGAAGTATCAGTGACTGAATCACAGTCTCTTTCTTTCTGCTACAACTGTACAAATCCAAAAGCAAAACTATGCAAGACAAAAGTAAAATATACAAATCAAGTGAATGCAGCTGAGCAGCAATGTGACCCTCTCTTGTATATGGGGTATCACTTCTCTGTTCTACTGCAATACTGATTTTTTTAAATTTTATAACATCTTTCTGCTGAGTTCCTCATATGTGAGCTGCTGGAACATGAATGGAAACCGCACTGCTTCGCTGACTCTATGTGAGCTTACCCTTTCTGTAGTCAACAGACTTACATTTGAAAATAACTACTTGTCTCCTTCATATTGGTTGAAATCAGTGACCTTGGCAGTGGATGGAAGTCACAGTTGGTTGATCTAGTCTTTTCTGATGGCTGGACACAGGAGGGAGTTCCATATCACAAAATGCTCATCTGTTCCCAATACTGCAGAATGTCATAGTAAAACACAGGTTAAAGGTGTTGCCAGCAGCATGAACATAGAGGTTTATAGCACGTCAAATTTCTCTAAAAGTCAGTTTAGATACCATAGGTACTTTTGGCTACTTTTGACTATTTCTTTTATTAAAGAAGTCCAGCTATGAACATCTAAACATACTTCTGCCTAAGTCAATACTTACCTATTTACATCATCCCCGTAAATCTTGTACATATCAGGCAAACAACATACTTTTCCTGACAGATTCAATATACATTTTAAGTTTAAATATCTCATTTTGCTTGTGGAATGACAGTTTATTAATTTGCTAAATAGTTTTGTTTTAAAAACAATACAAAAACCATGGAAAGGTAAATAAGCAGATTCATTTATTCTATTAAATTCTTAAAAGAATAGGTCACAATGAATCACTGACTTTTTTCGTACTTTTGGATGGTCTGTATGTTGATTTCAAGTTTCCTGAAGAAACTCCTCTCCTTTTTTTCTTTTTTTCTTTTTTTTTTTTTAAATCGCCTGGTCAGAGGAAACTTTCTTTGTTGTTTTTAATCTGTACATTAATTATGAAAAACTCATTGGGTGTATTTGTGATCTGATGCATAAAATTCATATTTAATTATTGTTAGTCACTGGAGTTATTGTGACATTAACTTTCATTCATCTTAAAAGTCACACTAGTTAGTTCTGGGTCTTCAAGATTTGCACACATATCTAAATATTTACCTCCCTCTAAAGTCAATGGGCACGCAGGGTTACCACATACCTGACAGTGGAGAGGGGGGTGAAGATGAACAGGTTGTCTAGATGTCCCATGTGTTAAAGAGAGAAGGGGATGATATGGTCTTGTGTGGACCTCCTGAATGCAAAACTAGGGCTATGTTTATAGGTATCTAAGTAAAGATCTGCTGTATGACAGTCTTAAATCCTTCATGTTTTTAAAAACTAACTGCAACCTGGCCATTAACATATACCTTTTAATGTCTCCTATCCAAACCTCTCAGAGCTTTCTAAACCAAGTTCCTAGCCCATGACCACATTGCATCTCATGGCCTTATGCTATTTTCAGTCCTCTGGAAAAAATGTAATTGGGCAGGTTGTTTGTCTGGGAGGCAACTGAGGTGGAGAAAAGGAAGTACAAGAGTGGGAAAAAGGAGCCAGAAAACAGGAAAATGGATAATAACTTACTCAAAGGACATAAGCAGCGATGTGTCTGCTAGGAAGTCCAGCATGTGGTCACTACACCACACCAGCTGTTCTGTTTGTAACACAAAAGTCAAACCTGCTTCCTTGATCAGGAGGAAGACAGTGAGGGAGCACCTCGATGGAAGGGTCAGGAGCTCTAGTATCACCATGCCAGCACCCATTTACCCATCCATGACAAAATTTAGTGGGTTTGTTAATCTCACTGGTCTGCACCAGAGCTGTTGTCTCCACTGCATGCAGAACATACAAATATGGCTACATAAATTGGATTGTCTTTGAAGACTGTATGCTATTCGCATTTCTGTGATTTGTATGCCAAGACGCTAGTAACGAGGTTTGGGTAGCCTGCATTCCAGCTCCATTCTATACCTCATGTGAAATACAGTGCTTTGGGTGTGAATAACGTGAATCTGAAGGTGCAACCGCTTTCCACATAAAGATTACACAGTTAAGTAACCCTTAGCTTGTAGCTTATCAGTATATTAATATCAAAAGGGAATTGGGCAAATTCAATGCATATTCAAGTGAATATGTATAGACAAATACTTTAGAAATAGCCTGCATCTCTAATGTTTATTAAGAAAGTCAAGAAAGCTTCTGAAAAATAAGCTTTTAATTCTGATATCCTGTCTAGATTTCAGGTCAAGTAATTACACTCTGCCTGCTTCGTGTTCCCTCGCAATTTTAATTAGATTCAGAATTCCTCTGCTTTTGTCCTAAGCCATTTTACAGCACGGCTGTGCTCTATTAACCACTGCAGCATATTACACTACCAATGTACTGCAAAAGTGGCTGAAGCAATTTCTGTCTATATGGCTCGTAATGTAAAATAGTTTTGAGGCATCCTAGGAAGAATAGTTCTCTATAAACATATGGACACTTAGTATGAAATCAATGTAGCAAGCAAAGGTTAGCCAGCCTCTCTGGTCCTGATCCAGCAAAACACTTCAACACATGTGGGCTTCTTTTGGCTTCATCTCCCATGTATAAGTATATTGCTAGATTTGTTTTCAAAAAGAGGAAATCTGTCTGATCTATCATCAGAAATGTTGGTGAGAGTTCTGTACAGTCTTTGACCCTAATCCCTCATGTGGATCTGATTTCCACAATCTCTTCTCTTTCAGTTCTAGACATGATGTTTGCTGCAACAACCTTGGTGTTTTTCAGGGAAACAGAAAAGCAGGCAATAAAGGGGATGACTATATGTTTTCAAGGGGAAAAGGATATAACTAAGTTCCACCTTACAATTGCCTTTAAGTGAAAATCAAAATATACCTCATCACAGACACATGCAAAAAAATTATCATCTTCAGTTGTAATAAACTTGTCTTTGCTATACAGGATGTTTTGAGAACTATATAGCTGATATATGCATCCTTTTTCATAGATAATTTTATTACATAGGGTGCTCAAGCTAATTAGTGGAACTTCTACGTTACCTTTGCCTTTCTTCCGTGTCAGTTATTAAAAGCACCACAGATAATGGTATCTTACCATAAAAATTCCAGTACATATCTCTTCTAGTATAGTTCTTGGACTTCTGTATTCCTTTTATAATGTATACAAGATTAGAAATGAAGACCTAGATCCCTACTATTGTGTATCCTTTCTCTTCATGACATGGTAAGGTTTGTTAATGGACAGCTTACGAGAATAATGAAAATAAGACTATTATTTAGGGAATTGATTAGCCCAAAAAAAAGCATACACCCAACAGGAATTTGTTCTCTAAGAGCAGAAACGCTCACTTTTAAAAAAACGTGAAGATACTCTGCTCCAAAGGTATTTGAAAGAAATAGCATGGATACAAAGGATACAAAAGCTGACTGTTCTTCTGCAAACAGATCTTTACCTCCTATCTTCTTCACAGAGAGAAGTAGTTCACTTTTAAAACAAAGAATTCTAGGAAATCTCTCTGAAATTAATCTTGAAATACTAAAGCCTTCATTCTTTTAATCAAATAGAAAAAACTCTTTTCGATTACACAAAATTTAAGGTTAAAGAATTAAAAGATGTATTCTTTAAATACAATACTGTAAGATATCCTTGTGTGATGGTCATTTTAAGACATTTGACCTCAAACACAAGTATCCGATGCTAAAAAACTAGAACTGACTGAAATATTTTTTCAAGAATATATTTTCAGAGAAATGCACAGGTAGGTAACATGAAAACATTTAACAAGTTTACATTGATTTTGCTTCATTGTTTGCTAGGCAACTGCTTCATTTAGTAGCTCCAACACTGATTGCACAGACTTTGGAAAACAAGATTATAATCAACTTAGTTCTGTACTGATGTGATGGGGCATAGAAACCACACAATAGTGGACACGGTGTTAATGGGAGCCAAATGGTTTGATTAGCCCTTGAAGCTGAACCTAGATATGGACAGACAATTGAATTAGGAGTCAGAACATGCAATTACCTATAAAAAGGACAATGAGACCACTCTTGAGGGAAGTACTAGCTCCTGAGAAAAGGTGAGGAAAAGAAACCACCTCTGAATCACCATTTCAAAATTGTGCTGGTTTGACTGAAGATGAGTTAATTTTCTTAATGCAGTTAGAAACCTTTCTTTTCCATAGCTAGGACAGTCATTATTTGGACTTTGTTTGAGAACAAGAGATAACACAGAGTTAATGTTTTTAATGCGTCTGGTCTGAGAGCCAAGGACATTGCACTCTGCCCACAAGTGTGAGGCATCAAGGAAGGGGGGCATGCATGTGGCAGAGCCTGACTGACATCCAGACTGATCAATAAGAGTATTCCATCCCATTAGTTTCATGCTTCATATTTAAGTAGAGTTGAGATCTTCCGGTCTTTCTCACTCTCTCGCATGCTCTGCTTCGCTTCTTTTGTCAAAGTCAGGGAAGTTCAGTTTAGGACATTTAGTTTGGCCTTTTGCCATCTGGCAGAGGCCTCTGGACCTTTCTGCCTTTTTTCCTTTTTTCTCTCTAACAGGATGGGCTGTTTGGGACCAGGTGATGCTTCCTGGGACTGGATGCTCAGTGTGGATAGAGTTAATGAGGAATTGCATTGAGTATCTTTTATTTCTATTTTATATACGTATTTACTAGTAGTGTATTAGTATTTTGTTATTTTATTAAACTGTGTTTATCTCAACCCAAGTTTTTCCCTTCCCTTTTTGATTGTCTCCCCTCCTTGGAGGGGGGAGAGCGGAGGGGGGTGTTAGGGAGGGGGATGAGTGAGTGGCTGCCGTTGGTTGTTATCTTGGGTTAAACCACAACAATAATAAATATATGGCTGCATTAAAAATAAAATGTTGAGGGGTTTTTTTTGACATTTTGCATTTACTTTTCTACTAAAAGACATTGGGACAAACTTCTGGTCTCATAATTTAAAAGACAAAAACTGAAAATGGCTCTAAATATGGGGATCACATCAGTAAAATAATTTATTAGAAAACACTAGACAGTGTTAATAGGTACTACCTACTTAAAATATCTGTAATATTCTTATGCACTTCCATACAGTTTGAAAGGTCAGCTTATGCAGCTCTCTGTAGGAAGAAGTATGCCTACTGTGTAACCACGTTTTATTTATACTTTTTTCCTTAATCAACTTGCAACAGATCCTTCGAATTATTCTAAGAGCTTATATTTGTGATCAAAGAAAGCTGCTTTTGTGATGAAGAGAATTTGCTCATTTCAGTAAAAGACAAAGTCACTGCAAACTCTGATGACACTTACAAAGTCTCGAGTGAGAAAGAGAAATTAATCTCAGTGTACAGGCTGATGTGCCGCATCGGCCTACAGGCACTGCTGCGTCCTGTTCTAACATGTAGCTAACCTCCCTTTGGGTCAGAGAGACATAAGCAGCTAATTCTTCATCTCAGATGTATTGTGATTGCAGTCTTATAGTGATTTTAAAATAAAATAAATGCTTTTTGGTTGTGATTATTAAAAATTTCTTGCAGAGCTGGGAAGAACTATTATAAGTTTTGTTATCTAGGCTCTTGTCTTACATCACCATGACCTGGATTTTATCATTTTAAGAGAGAAATTTTCCAACTGCATGTCCTTCTAAAAAGAAAAATACTATACAGGTGCTAAAAATTTCAAATCCTAGAGATCTGACCCCCTTAAGTGAAAAGTAAAAATAGTTTTGATTTCCAACCTAACAAACAATGTACAAAAGTTTACGAGACAATCCATTCTACTCTAGAAATTACTAAGCTAAAACCCAATGCTTTCCATGGGCAGTACTCAATTAAAAAAAAAACTTGGTAAACATTTATATAAATATCACAATTCAGACTCTTAGCTCTATTTCAATGTCATGAAGTGTACCTAATTTTATCTTAAACCAACCCTATGAACATTGCCTGTTTTCTTGTTAGCAATTCTCTAGCCAGCAGTGTGGCAATACTTTTTCGGTTTTTATCAATAGATCTCAGCCCAGGAGAACAAAAGAAACCAGGCTGATGATGAAAACAAAGGTAAAAATCATAAGTCTAGTCTAATGTGTTTTGCCTTATTTGAAAGTGTGTATCCAGATTCTCAAATGGAACGTCAGTCCTTGAATGCAACAACTAAATTTATAATTTTTTTACCATTACAAGGTTTTGAGTGTAAAAAAATTAAAACCCCGTGTTCTGTAACCTGGAAGTAATAGACTAGTAAAAACACAATGGAAAATTCGATAGGTCCGGAGGAGGTGTCTTCTTTTTGTTTGTTGGTTTGGTTTTGTTTGTTTGTTTGTTTGTTTTAATTCTCCCCACAAAAATATTAAAATAGCTCAAAAAGAAAACATATTCCAAGCACTTTCAGCTTGTCTACAACTATTTTGACTTCCTTAAATAAGCTGAACGTCTGTCCCATGAATTTTAACTATATCATGATGAACTGGAAAACCTGTTTTATGCTCAGGATGTGTGTTGTCCAGTTTATCTCCATTTTCATTACTGTAGATGATAATTTCAGTGCAGTGCAGCACATACCGCCCCTGCTTCAGCACAAGGATTTCTCTGACAAACCTGATGGCAGATAACCAGTATTTACACCGTGACCACTGAAGTGCTAGGACCCTATGGTTCACAGTGAGAAGTAACTGCTTCGAATGCAATCCTTGTGGTAAAATATCTTTAATTAAAATGTACAGTTTGGAACATGCAATGTGTGAGTTGCTGTGCTTCTAAATAAACAAGAAAGCTATGGATATTTTCAAGGTTTTTTGCTAACTGGAAAATCTCTGCATATTATCCTCTTTATTATCATTCAAATGCTCCTAATTGTACTATTGAAATACATTAGACACATGCAATGCAGAAGTATACCTAGTAATGCATTGTGGCATGCACTGCATTCCAGAACAGAAAACATTCCGCAACACAAAAGCCTGAAGGAGGATTTCCTGTTAAAAAAAAAAAAAAAAAAAAATCTTAAAATTATTTTTTTCTTTTCCTTTCTTTTCTTTTCTTTTCTTTTCTTTTCTTTTCTTTTCTTTTCTTTTCTTTTCTTTTCTTTTCTTTTCTTTTCTTTTCTTTTCTTTTCTTTTCTTTTCTTTTCTTTTCTTTTCTTTTCTTTTCTTTTCTTTTCTTTTCTTTTCCTTTCCTTTCCTTTCCTTTCCTTTCCTTTCCTTTCCTTTCCTTTCCTTTCCTTTCCTTTCCTTTCCCTTCCTTCCTTTTCCCTTCCTTCCTTTTCCCTTCCTTCCTTTTCCCTTCCTTCCTTCCTTCCTTCCTTCCTTCCTTCCTTCCTTCCTTCCTTCCTTCCTTCCTTCCTTCCTTCTTTCCTTCCTTCCTTCCTTCCTTCCTTCCTTCCTTCCTTCCTTCCTTCCTTCCTTCCTTCCTTCCTTCCTTCCTTCCTTCCTTCCTTCCTTCCTTCCTTCCTTCCTTCCTTCCTTCCTTCCTTCCTTCCTTCCTTCCTTCCTTCCTTCCTTCCTTCCTTCCTTCCTTCCTTCCTTTCCATCTCCACTCCTCCCCCCGCCACACACACACACACTTTTAGCGGTAATAGTCTTGAAGATTTTAACAGACACTTGCTACCACCGAACTTCACAGAAACATAGGTATTTTTCACAGGGAAGCACAGCTGGTCAAGTAGCTGCCAAGAAAATAGTAGCAACTATAATAGTATGCAACTACTAATATTGACAGCACCAAATTCTGCCTGACTTGTGAAGCCATGTGGTCTTCTTGGAGGTTATCTGCAGTGATCTTTGCAAATTTGGTTCTTCAGTTATTCAGATCAAAGTACTGAAACAGTTTGTATCACCTCCAGCAGAAAGAAAAATACCCTACAAATTATTTCGGTTGTATTGAAAAAGTCTGAGGCAGCAGCTGACGAACAGCAATATCCTGGTTCTTTTTTTACGATGGCGTTGTGGTAGAGGAAGATGGTATGCATGTAGGCCTGAAGACTGGTAAAGTGTCCTGACCCAGTAATCCTGACAGAACCATCATGAGGCTTTGAAAGCTGGGTGCTATATCCTACAGAATTCCTCCTCTGTCCTCTGTCTCTCAATGCAGCATGCATGAGACAAGGACAGAGGAAATTATTCTCTCTCTCTCTCATTGTTATGTGAGTTCATTTCAGAAGTATTCACTTCTGAAAAGAGCTTCAGTTACATAAATATACATTGCCAAAATTCAACCTAAACTTTTAACTGGATTTTTTTAAGATTTAGAAAGAGTTAGTTAAGACAGATGATGGGTAAAAAAAATCCAGTACTAATACTGAGAACATTAACCAACTTGCATGCTTCTTTCTTTCAGAATGTGCTGACTGTATTGAGTGGTTAACGGGAGCAACTTAAACAGAGTGAGACCTCTTCAGTCCTTTTTAAGAGTACGCTCAAGTGTACAGAAATCCCTGCTGAGTTTAGAAAACTCTGAGCTGTAAAGGAAAGTTAGACATCTTGGACACAAGTACCTATTTTGCAACATGTAAGCACTTCGTATCTAGAGAGCAGCAAAAATTCACATCTCACCGCTTTGGTAATGGTTGTGTATCAGCTGCTTCCCACTTAGGATCCAGGGTTTTTTACACCACCCTTTTATGCAACAAATTCATCTCATGTGACACTGGGACAGCTTTACAAATTTGCTAAATGCCTAATTGTAATTTGATTTTCTCTGAAGGAGCGGGTTCTTAAATTTGAGGCACTGCAGAATGTTTTTTATAGTTGCCTGTAGTATTTACTCTACCATTTGGTCTTTGATTGTTCCTAATTGTGTAAAACCACATAAGCAAAAAGACTAAATAAATAAAATAAATAGTAAAAACTCATATAGGAAGAAGTGAAAGAATGAAGATTCTTAAAAGCAATGTATTTCTTCTTCAGGTTTTATTTCATTTGACATTAGACAGAATCAGTTCACCCCTTCACACACATTCCTAATGCCTTTGCACATTAATCGGACTTACAATGGTACAGCTGTACAGCTTGTCTTGTAGAAGATTAATTCATACGACAGGCATGTAGTAAAAGAGCCACCATCTATGAAAGTACATTTCATAATCACATATTCTGTTACAAATTAAATTCCATCTGAGGGAACCTGAAGTCCATAATTTTAGTAGGCTAATGGAAAGAACCCTCTACTTTCTGACAGTGTTTGCAATCTAGCATATCATCTACTAGCTACAGTCCCCAATTATAAATATTGTTAAAGTAGATAATACACATTAATTCCTTAGCAAGTGTAATGTAGCATTCAGCTTTTCACACAGAACTGCCTCAGACTAGAACAAGAATCCATTCTTTGAAGTGACAATGAAATTTTAAATATTCAAAATTCTTCAGCAATAATAGACAAAAGTGATTTTGATGTATATTATTACTGATATTTTTAATTGATTACTAGGGTATTTTATGCCCATCCATATACCAACATGTTGATATTTTGCTTTATAAATCTCACTGTCCTTAGATTAACTGTTTCTTTTTTTAAAAAAAAAAAAAAAAAAGTTTTAATATCCGCATTTTGTACATGTCTCTTCACTGTTGATGCATCCATGAAACGCTACATATATTTCTGCTTTATGTTATGAAGGTCTACAAAAGATAAATTTAAATTCACTCCATCAATGCAAGAGGATTCAAAATATCAAATCCTTCTTGTTCTGCTGCTGATTTCTGTGGATTACAAGGATGAATTCCTCCACTTACTCTGTTTGTTTGTCTCTCACAGAGTGCAAACTAGAAAACATTCTTGCATGCATTCAACAATTTCTTATGAACAGTTACCAGATCAGTAGAAATACCCTTCATTATTGATGAACAAAATTACAAACATCACTCATTTTGTTTCCAATGAGACATAGTTACAAATCACCAGTGAAAATACTATTATATAGGAAAAACTGTTTCATAAGAAATAAAGCCCACTTTATTCTGAACTTCTTTCTTTAATGGCTTTTAAAAGATGGGTTTGCAAAGTGATTTAAGTAGACTGTGGAGAGGCTCAAATATATCTTATAAAATACCATTACAATTATTATCATTAGGCTTCTCCAAAATGAATCAGCTGAATAAAATTTCCAGCAAGCTTAATTTCCTTTTAATACACACAATTATACAAAGTATTAGGAATGTACACGTAGACAGAAACAAATAAAACCCAACCAACCAAATACCAAAACCTAACACTTTCTAAATTATTTCAGTTTTCTCTGACCTTGGTATTGCTTGTCCTGCTGGTCAGAAAGATAAGTCAAACTTCATTTTGACAAAGAGACTGATAGATTTTTTCTATACTAAAAACTAATAGCTACAATTGATTGGGTTGTCACTATAAATCATTGCCATCCAAACCATTCCTTTTATCCAACAACATACTTCAAGTGTTTATTTTTCAATAAAAGAAACTTTAAAACACTGTGTCAGCTATGAGTAATAACGTCTCTCAGACTCTACAAAGAAAAGAAATCTCTCCAATGTCTGATTCTAGAAAGTCCGGGAAAAAAAAGGAAAGAAAAAAAAGAAAAGAAAGTCAGGGAAAAAAAATACAGCAACTACTAAGAAATATTTTATTACACAAATATATTTAGCAACCTTTTCTTTAGTCCTACATGAAGCCTATTGTAATAATTTGGGGGCTTAGATTATTAGCCCACAAAACCTACATATTGTTTTAAGAACACTGAGGAGACTGAAGAAGTTTACACAGTCAATAGAAAGTTGATATTGTCAAGGGAGAGGTAGTGGAGTCGAGACAAAAAGACGATGAGGGGGAATAGAGTGGAAAATAAATCAGAGATTCCACATCAGATGTTCATGCAGATGATGTGGCTATTCCTTAGTTTACTTATTTATAAGATGTCTAAACACATAAGTGAGTTAGGTATAACGTGGAGATTTTGAACATAGATAATAGAATCCCCCATAACCTTACATTTCTGAATTTTCCTCTGCTAATAGGGATAATAAAAAGTTGTTTGAACTGGGGTAACGGTCTACTTAGTTTCAAGCATATGAATGCTATGAAAGTGGAACAGAGGAACAGAAATATATTTCAGCTATCAAAAGAGACAAAAAAATATTCATTCATTTAACTAATACCAATTGTATTTGACTTGTTATACCAATTTTCCCCCACTTAGGCCCACACAATCCTATTGTGACTGATGTTTGTTGGAGTCAGCAGGGTCACTAAAAACATCCTGTGAATGATACCAAATAGAACAAGTTCATAAAAATCATAACCTGTTTTCAATTCATGAACCAAGAAAGATATATTCACTGAGTACAAAAGAAGATTGGCATTCATTCAGGAGCCCCTTAGAACATTAATGTCCCCATGACTGCACAGTACAACCTTGACTGAAGAAAATGTATGCTTTAGTTCTTGATACTTTAAAAGCTATCACCAGGAACAAGCTGCAAGGCTTTTATAAAACCCTATTTATTCATCGAGAATACATTGTTTGTTATCTTAATGGTATCTATGAAACACTGTGAATCACTATCTATCCCTATTAAATCTACTTTCATATTTCTCCCCTCTCCTGTTCTCTCAACTCCATTTGGAGAAGTTGATGAGGCTGAATAAAGACTGCAATAACAGGATTTAATGGGTACAGTATCTGTGAGTAGAGAAGGTCGTAAGTGTTGAGTAAGTGGCAGTAAAGGCAAAGGAAAGAAGCATGGTCTTTAGCAAATCAAAACCTTGCAAAAAGCTATTGTTAGTTAATACCCTAAGAAAGTGATTCACTTCCTTGGTGAATGAAATTCTTTGTTCATAAAAAAAAAAAAAAAAAAAAAAAAAAAAAAAAAATTAGTCTAATCTTGTTCCTTTCCTTGAATTTTTCATGAAATGTACTGCTTAGACAGTCAAATGTTTATAAAGGTATAGATTAACAAAAGCAGTTGTGCAACTAATTCCCCCTGGTAACAGAGGAATTTATGATTCTAAAACCTTTTGAAAATCTGAGATTTTAGAGATATTTTGAGTAATCCTTTGTATAATTTGTAATTTGAGGGGTTTTTAATTTGAATTTTCTACTATTGCCTGACCAATCAGTTTAAACTAGAGCTAACCAAACTTTCTGCATTGCAGCACAGTGCGTTGCCAAAGTTAACCCTAAGCAGTATTTCCAACTTGATGCACTATATTAAGTTCATTTTAATACATGGATTTGTCTATTCGACATTTCAAGGGACTGAGTAATCATCATTTTTCTTAGGAAATAAATTTCAACTAAATGTGTGTGCTTTTTTATTTGTTATCCTGTTGTATTGTAATATCACTATTATTTAGCATGCAGTCCAAGAATAACACTCATACATTTTATCAGGTTATTTTACCAACAGTGTTACTGAAACAATAGTAATAAATTGCATCATTATAAATATCCTGATTTTCATATATAACCATTTTTCTTCCCTTGTTCTTCCTTTTCTTCCTTCTTTCACCTAGCTCACAAACATCAATCTTGAACCATTGCTGTTCTTGAGAAAGACTGCTCTTTCTCCTCCCTGCCACTATTATTTCATCTTCTTCTACCTTCCTTGTAGCCACCAACAGTGGTTGCATCATCCTTTATATTTCCCTAGTCTTTTCTAGAGCTGTTCCATCTACTCATCATGTCCTCTCCTCTTTCAGGTCAGGTTGTTCTGCTCCTAACTTCTGACACATTCAAGTTCTTGCTGAAAGTTTTGTTGTCATATATCTCAAAAATGTAATAAAAGAAGAATTAATATATCTGGTCAATATTTATTTAAGTCAAAAGTTTCTACTCTGGAGCATTGGCTGTACAAGTAGAGTTCAGTGAAACACCATTAAATGCATTGGACTATTAACCCACACTAGCCAAAGAAGCATAAAAAGGCACCAACACAAGGACTAAAATGAACCAAATTCGTTATAATAGAATCAGAAGCAAGAATTATGACCTAATAATAGGTGGATTTCAGGGAGAAGTGATTAAGTGAAGGAAAAAAAATGTATTTGGTGTGAGCACTGATAATAAGGGATCAATCTAAACATTTGAATCATAACCTCCTAATAAAACATTCACTTCATTTTGAATATGTACTTTGCAAACGTACAATATCCTACTTGGCATTGCTTTTGGTTAATTGATTCTCTCCAGGTGTAAGTCAGGCACTTTCACTTACACGCTTCAATACACATACTCATCAGTCATTACATACTTCTTTTCCCCTAATCTTATCAAATACCAAGAGCTGGATTGACTATGCAGGTAATACAACAGAGGGCTAAAACCTCCTCCCAATCTGTTTATTACAGGAACTAGAGATAATACAGTAGCAGTGTATAGTAGTAATGTACCAGATCTTTCACTGGTCTAGTGATTTAATGAACAAGGTTGTTTGCTGGTTGATGATCTGGTCCTACATTTAATTAGTTACTTGCTCACCCATGGCAAAGACAGCAACTTGCTATAGAAAAAAAAAAAAAAAAAAAAAAGGACAAATAGTCTTTCCAATGTGTTAAGGAACAAGTAAAACTATTATGGATCTTCATTCTTCCCCTGTGTGTTTGAATTCTCTGGTAAGAGAGATAGACAAAGAATGTCAAATCTTGATGACAGCTGGGTGAAATCAATAAGATATTTGTCACATCAGTTAATGAGAGTTCTTGGATTCAGTGGTGTTGCCTGGGTGGTTTCTTTGCTTTAATTTGGAGATTTTTTTTTCAACAGATGAATGATTTTCTGTTCTTCCTCTGCCAAGATACTTCTATATCCTCATGATCAATTCAGAACCAAGAAAATACTTCATAGTCTTGCATACACACTAAAGAAGTTATTTTTTCCCTTTGTGTCTTTGTTCCCCAAAAGCTTTGGATGCAACATGAGAAGACTGCTAGCTTCCAGGCAACTACAAGTGTTTCGTGTACAGTTCAGTAGACCTCCTAACATTGTTATGTTTGCTAGGCTTTTGAACACTTTTTATGCTGAGGTTAAACGAACTCTGATTTGCAGTATTTAACACTATTTCATTATAAATGGGAAAACTTCCTAATAAACTACACAAAGCTACAACACTGCAAATTCTTCTGCAGTTTAAAATTAATAATAATTTGACCTAGACACTGTGTATCTTGGTCTCTTATATAATAGTGCCATAATAGCTTGTATGTAGCTGCTCTATATTGTGTTCAAGAATCACATAAAGACAATCAATGTTCACTAAAATTCACAACGAAGAAAATCAGTCAGAAAAAAAAAACAAACAAAAAACTATAGAAGACTTTTTAAATTGTGTAGAAAATTAGAGAAATCTTAAGCAAAAAATCTAGTTTGCAAAAGAGTTCAGCTATCATCAGGAAAGGCAGTCACAGTACAGAAAAACTAAACAGTTTTCAATTTAGATGCTGGATATCAGATTACTCTCTCCTTTAAGTGCATTAAATCGTTTTTAGATAAAATCATTATTCACCTTAAGAAGTATCGCCATTGAAATTTAGGTACCTAATTCCCCTATGTACTTTCAAAAATTCCAGCTCAAGTTGTTTATAATCAATAGATCATTATTCTGTAAGTATGTGCTGCTTTGCTTGCCTACTTGCTTTTCTGGTGTTGTTTCTCATTCTGTGGAAAAAATACAAATATAGCACTTAATTAAAATTCATTTTAAAAGATTGAGCATATCAGTACTAATGAGAATATTGAACATTTTCTGTAACAATAAACTAGTTAGTTGACTAGAAAAAACTACTCAACATTTTGTAAATTAGTGTAGGAAAGAAGGTTGCTTGAAAGCCATACAAATGACACACGAAACAAAATAGAGGTAAGATAATTACCTAAATATCTAATTACTGGAGTAGATAAATTACACCAAAAGTTACCCTTTTTTTTTTTTGTTTGTTTTAATTATCTCACATATTCAAATTGCCTTAAAATAATCCTCATTGTTTCACTTGTGAAACTAGTTGGATGAGTGACGTTTTTGTTATTAATGTATGATTTCAAAATCTGAAGAACTGTCAAACTCATAACAAGTACATTTATGATAAATATTCAAGAGCAAGAAAGGATGTAGAGAGAGGAAGAAAAGAAAGGCAACATTCTATACTTTTAATTTAGGAAACTAAAGACCTTCTGAGCTTTTCAGCTGAGTTTGACCTTTCACTCTCCTATGAAAGAAATCTAGATCAAAAAACATTACACTTGCTTTTGACTGTGTAGGAGATCCTCTGAGGAGCATAGCTTGATGGCCTTTTCTTTGCAGTTAACAAACCAATGCAAATACTACAGAAACTGTAGATTTATGACAGGAGAAAAATCCAAGCTGCTCAATTGGCTTAGCTTGTCACTAAAGTTAATGAAGCAACTACTGAAACAATGAAGAATGCCATGGAAGTCATCACTTTATTTTCAAAATTAGTTAGATAGGTGAGAACACACTTCTATCATGGAATACAGCAAGTATCCCTGATCTAAAACACAGATGCTGCAGTGTTTGATTTGAAAAAATTGGCAGATCCTGTCATATACTTGATGAATGTGCCTAAGTTTAAACACAAAGAGTATAAATGAGTGTTTGACCATTATAGCACTGAAGAGAAATCTATCCACCATTTATTTCACTTTTATCTTATTTAAAATATTATAGGATTGTTGGTAGGAAATAAAGCTCTCAAGAAAACATTTCACTTTGTCGAAGAACAGAAACTTTGGTTTAGATTTCTAGGCAAAAGACAACAGAAAATTTTTTGCATGTTAGTATTGGTCAAAGTATTTTCATATATTTTCTTCTGATATGGGATCTAAGCCACATCACATTTAAAAACCTAATGAAACTCCTTGCTCTAAAGATACCAAACCAATGTGTTTGCATCTAAAACCCTGAACACTTTAAAGCACAATATATGGTGTGGGGGTTTTTTTGCCAGAGTTAAAATAACTTTAGATCAATATGAGACACAAAACAACTCTGAAAATTATGGACCTTTACATAGCCAAACTTTTTGTGGAGATTAGAATCCATCAAAGTCACAATTGGGAAGACAAAAGCCATCACTCCAAATGTCTCTCCTTCCTTCTTCTTCCCTCATCTTTTATTAGTGAGTATGACATGATATGACATGGAATATCCATTTGTTCATTTGGGATCAGCTGTCCTGGCTGTGTCCCTTCCCAGTTTCTTGTGCACCCCCAGTTTCCTCACTGGTCAGGCAGTGTGAGAAGTAGAGAAGTTCTTCACTCTGTGTGAGCACTGCTCAGCAATAGCCAAAACATCCCTGTGTTATGAACAATTTTTATCAGAAATCCAAAGTATAACCACATACTAGCTATTATGATAAAATTTAACTCTATCCCAGGCAAAAGCAATGTAATAAAGATTATACTTTTTGTCACCAGTACAGAAAAGCAGTTCACTGTATCAGAAATGCTAAGGCTATATTTATTAAAATAAATCAAGCATTAGTGATTTAAATTATTAAAAGCTGTCCCTTTCAAAATAGAGATGAATAGTCATCTGAAGAATATTAACAGTGTTTCCTTATCTCCATTCATTATTACTGTCAATATGTCTTACAGTTAATCAGATTATTTCTTTCAAAAATGTGAGCATTTTAATTCCAAACAGGGCAGGATATTTTTTTCAGTGAAGGATTCTACTTGAAGTATTTGAAGCAGTAAAAAAAAAAAATCTCAAAAACTATGTAGAATACGTTACTTTAGGTCTTTACCCTTAAGATCAGTCTTTTATATAATTTAAAGTTACACCTAGGCTCCCCATCATGAAGAAAGAAAGAAAGAAAATTTAATTCATTTAAAAAGGATATATTTATATTGTACTCTCTTCTGTAATCATGCTCATCAAAATGACAAATAATAGTCTAAAAAATAGACAAAGGTGTGATATAAAATACACCGAGGTCAAAGGAAGAAAGGCTGCTAAGTTTCGAAGATACCTGAAGTGAGCAGCCTGCTTTACAGAGTGATGAACCAGACATTAAACTAACCAGAAAGTTATTAAGAAAACAGAGATGCTACAAGCTGACTTGACAGCAAGAGAAGGTAAAAATGTACTTTAAACATCAGCCAGTTTTTGTTCTTAATAAAGTGAAGAAAGTTAACTATGGAAAGTTATAAATTATACAATATGACCTTTCAAAGTTGTTTTAATCATTATCCACCAATATGTGATGCATCTTCAGACAAAAAGAAGAAAGTGTGATACATACTTACTCAGCTGCTAGAAACACTGGGTGAGAGCATCAGAAACATAGAAGGGAAAGGATTTTTAATATGTTGGGAAGATAAAGCAGTTTATATTCACACAAAGGACTATAGCTTATGTGTAAGGTAAACTATCTGTATACGCCTATTATAAGTAGTATTTTGACCAAAGCTCCTAAACTTTTACACAAGACTGGTCTCAATCAGAATGATGAAAACACAGATAATCATGAATTCCCCTCCCTCCCCTAAATGGTCCTTGTTAGATAAATCTATCACTACACACTACACAGTATGTGCTACTTCAATAACTTGACAATAGATTTTTGACATCAAGCTTATTTTACT